>NW_020664419.1:31619599-31798420 GCF_002925995.2 Terrapene triunguis | reverse complement strand
TGGGCGGCCAGCCCCGGAGCATCAGGCGGCAGCAGCACCCCAGCCCCAGTGTGTTGGGCGGCCAGCCCCGGAGCATCAGGCGGCAGCAGCTCCCCAGCCCCAGTGTGCTGGGCAGCCAGGCAGCATGGCAGCGGCGCCTCCAGCCCCACAGTGCCTGGCAACATGGTCCAAGTGCCAGGCGGGCAGCACGGCCCCAGCACCAGCCGCCCTGAGTCCCTGTGGGAGGCAGGCGGCCAGCCCCAGCCCCAACCCCAGTGAGCCTGGGCCAGGGCACAGTGCCAGGAACTGCAGGAGGAGGTCTGGGGGTGGAGTGTGGGTGGGGCCACACCAGGCTGTTTGGGGAGGCACAGCCTCTCCCAACCTATGATACCCACCACCCATGCCATTAATACCTCTGCAGTCATAGGACAAAAAGAGGGAGTTTGTGGGTTACAAATTGTTGTAATAAGCCATAAATCCATGGAAAATGTCTTTCAGAAGATGAGCCTGGGAGCTTTAATTCATTACTCTTTTAGACACTAAAAATCATGGATTGAACAGAGACACTGGCATGCCAAGAACACATCATTGTCAGAAAATTCAAGAAGAGAAAACTGTTAATAAAATATTAAATTTTTAAAAATAAATGTATGGGGAGTAACACTTGCCATTACTTCTCATTAAGAGGGTGTTAATGTGCTTGCATCTAGATAATCATCAACATCAGTTTAGTGAGGAAAACCATTGGAAGACAATAAGTGTCAGCCAAAATGGTGACAAATCTAGCAGCTTTCTTAGAGATAGTTCACTAGAGAACTTCAAAAGTCCGGCAAAATAATAAAGATTAAATATTAGTGCCGAAGATCTTCCCTATAAGTTACAACAGCTGCCTCCTGAAAAATACAGAGAGCTTTTATACAAAGAAATACTATCTGCAGATACTGTATTAGAGAAGAAAGCTTCAGTGTGTACAGGAGAAAAGATAAGGATTATGCACATTTTGGGGGACTTCTAGTAGCTTCTGTGTTGCTCATCTCTACATTTGCTCATACATCTACAATTTTGTATAGGAGTCACTTGACAGATATGCTAGTTTAGAATTTTCTAAAAATACATCTGAAGCCCTAAAGGGGAGTCTGACAGTTTTTGGACTAAATAAAAACAAGTAAAATTAGAAACTACTGATGCACTTCTGTTATGTAAGCAGCCTTATCTTTGGCTGACAACGTAGATTTCCACTTCAGAGAACCATTCATTAACTCCACTTTTGAACTTTGTGATGAGAAAGAAAAAGATCTGGCTTTCACTAACTTCCTCGCTTGTGATCAGTGCACCCACTACTGTTATACTGAGAATGCATATATTTATAGCTGTGCAGTAATGTCATCTCCAATAGCTGAATAAGACTTTGTGCTCCTGAAGATGTGCAAATTGTTACCTTCCTTAAGATCAGTCCAAGCAAAATGACAAATAGGTTATGGGAGCCGTGGCTTGAGACTAAAAGCAAAGATAACGAATATGGGCATGAGGCCAAAGATGAACAATGTACTTCTTAAATCCCACTATGAAGGAGTAGGTTTATTATTGCACAAAGAAGCTGCTAAAGCACTGAAGGAATGGGAACCTGCAAACTCACTTTGTGATGAACCATGCAGAAGTCATGGTCATTCAGTGTTATGCACCAACAAACAATAAATATGATCAGGTCAAAGACTGTTTCTATGAAAGACTACAGAGCATCATTGGCAAGATCAATAAATATGACATTATTATCCTTATGGGAGGTCTAAATGCACAGGCTAATGATGATAATTCTGGATTGAATCCATTATGGGCAGACATGACATCCCAGGAAACATTGACAGTGGAGTCAAACGTCTTGCTCTGGATAGACAGCAGTGGGGAAAATGGATTGCCTCATGTGCCACTAGGCATAGGAGTCTCAGTATGTCTTTTTGTTGAGAATGCCAGTAAGAATGCTTTTGTTTGCTGGGTTGTTTTAATGTTTACTTGTGACTACTAGGAACTGGACTGATACCTGCTCATTTCACATAGGCCTCTATACTGGCATCATAGAACTATGACCTTTGGTTACGGTTAACCTGTATGGGGTGCAAACCATGACCTAGAGGTGAAAAGAACTTGATCTCATTACAAAATTCCTTGAGCCATCTACTCTATCATATAGTGGTGATTTAAGATAAAAGCTTATAATGATGGTATTGAATTATATGAAACTTTACTGATATAAGAAATCTTCAAAGTAATTTTAAATATAAGGTGGGAAAATACAACTCTCACGTAGGCTTGTATAACCCCATTAGAGACAAAACAACTGTAGCAGTATGTGTTCATCACATTGTGTTAAAAAGCTAAGTCCTGAATGCTTCTCAGCTCCCTTTTTTATGTTTCTACATTGTTGATGATGGCCAAAACACAGGAAAGTAGAAGTTTAATTGTCAGCATCACTGGTTTATTTTTAGTAAATTGGTGATAGTATTTAATAATTGGAAACTAAGATTGGAGGTGTAGATCTGTTGCTTTTTTTTTTCAATATCTGTTTCAATTATGATTCAAAAATCAAACCTACAGGCCCCAAGCAATCAGCTCTGTATGTTTCCATGTTTCCAAGGAAAAAGTTCACTGCCACCTTTACTATTGATAAAGAAGTGGTTAATTGTCTCCCTGGAGTTTTCTTTCCACTGTCTGTGTTCTGCTAAGGTAAATGTTTCGGTTAAAAATAGAACAGCAGAGATGTTGTCTGTATTTAATTATCTTATACAGTAAATTGTTACCTCAGACTGTAAGCTAAATGTTTATATTGATTGATCTATAGCAGCAGTGCAACCTACTGTGAAAAATATTGCTCTTTCCATGAGAGCAAATAATATATTTTACCTTATCAAACATTCAAACTTGTAAATGAATTTTAAGTTACAGATCAATTTAGATATTAAGATATCTGCTCGTATTCCATCATTTTTATTGCAGTAATAGTAGGAAATGTTTATGTTGGTTTCATACACAGTGAGGAATCTCAGAGACCATTTGGCTATTATTAAATTGGTTGAGGTATTACATTGTTACACTGCACCATTGCTGCATTGGGTTTTTTAAATGATATCTTGTCCCTGTCTTCTACCCTTTCTCCATCCTCCACTCACCTATTACAAGTCTTTTATCTGCTCCGCTATAAAAGACATGTTTTTTTTCTTCAAGGAACCTACTCCTATTCCTTCTCCTACCACGGTAAGTTCCTAATAACTTCAGTGGAAGCAGGATTTGACCCAACACAAATAACACAAGGCAAAGCTTCAAGGGAAATTATTGAAGATCATATGGTAGGAAGGACTGTTAGAAGATCATGACTCAAACAGGGATTTGAAGGAGAGAAGAGAGGGCACCAGGTGGATGAGGACAAAAATGGGTGGTAGAGGTATGAAGCCAATAGTAGATAAAGACAACTAAGGGAACAATAAAACAAAATGATTGAGAAGAGAGATAAGAGTGGGACAGGCACTGGGAGGCGAGGGGGGAAGATATAGAGGCAGGAGGGAGAGGCCTTATAGGTGAGATTGAGAAGCCTAAATTTGATGCCGTAAGGAAGAGGAAGCTGATATGAGGATTGATAGAGGGATAATTGATCAGAACAGCAAGAAAGGAAATTCAGACAGACTGGAGGGTCAAAACAAGAAAATAAAACTGATCAAAAATCTCAGTGTTCATCTTCACTGTAAGAGACATTGATCTCCATTGTATATTATCACACCCTCTGCCTCCCTGAGCCAAAAATACCAACCCATATCAATGTTTGGAAATGATTTTCACATACAAAACCCACAAATTTAATGAAAAATTAGTCAGTCTAGTTGCTCACCCATATTTTTAAAAACAACCCTTGCTCTGTATATTTGTCCTGAGATAATCTGAATGTGCTCCCCCTCTTTCACGGTAGACTATTCTCCCATTGTGAGTTTGAATAATGGAAATATGCAGCAAAAGCAGAAGTTACTCTGTTCCTTTTAGCTCTCGTTCCCTGCTCTGGTACCCGGGGTGTTTTCTTGTCTAATAATAAATAACAATCATAATTCTTTGCACTTACATAGTTCTTGCCATTTGAAGATCTCTAAGCCCTTCACAAAGGTGGATAAGTATTATTATTCTAGTTTTACATCAATACTTAATGAGAACATGCGGGAGCCACGTGACTTATCCAAGGTGACACAATGATGTCAGTGACAGAGTTAGATATAAGACCCAGGTGTCCTGACTCCCAGCCCTATAATCTAACTCCTAGACATTTAAGTGTGGAAGCACTGTACCTAAAGAAGTCCTGAACTGCATATAAAAATATGTTTTTGGTGACTTGTTTATGTAACCTGTAAAAAGACAAAAATATTTATGACACACCTCTGCCACTGTGTCCTTATATACCAGTGTGTTCTATGTGAGAGGTGGAGTGGGCCTTACTTTTAAAGCTTAATGGGTCTTGTAAGAAATTATCCCAGAAATAGAAAGGTCCAATGTTGTCTAATAATCATCATCATAAAAAAGGTCTAATATTTTGTATGCCAAGAGAGGTGGCTAGCAACACTCAAGTAACTAAATCCAGATTAGTGAACTAGTTATGCCAGCAAGCCAAGGGACGTATATTGCATCAAGAATAGACCTGGCATAGGGCACTTTCCTCTCGGAGAAAGAGGGAATTCAGGTCTACGCAGAAAGTGAAGGTGTGATTGTAGTATGTGTAGGCATACCCAGGCTAGATTTAATCCAGCTGGCACAGGTAACCATAGTAATGAAGATGTGGCAGCATGGACTTCAGCACAGGCTGGCAACTTCAGTATATACCCAGGCTCTCTGGTGCACTTATATTAGGATGGCTAGTGTGGGCTGAAGCTCTTGCCATCATATCTACACTACTGTTGTTACCCTTGCTAGCTAGATGAAAGTTATGTGAATACTTGGAGTTGGGGGTGTGATTCCCAGTTGGCGCAGACATACTCAAACCAGCTGTCACTGAACTAGTGCACCTAAAATAGTAGTGTAGCCACAATAGCACAGGCAGCGGGGAACGGTTGCATCAGCGAACCACCTCACGCACATACCCCTGGGGCTCTGGGCAAGTTTATATCTGGAATGGTTGGCCCATGCTGCTTCTCACCACTGCCCATTCAACCATGGCTACATTACTATTTTTAGCATGCTAGCTTGATGGAGCAAGCATAACTATGTCTACTCAAGCTGGGAATCACATGAGCAACTTCCAGTGTAGGTATAGCCTAAAGCTAGCATGAGTATGCCTACATGTACTACAATCACACCTTGACTTGCAGCATAGCACAATTTAGCCCTCAAATTGCTATTTATTGTTCATTAGAGCTGATCATTTGACAAAAAACCTTTTGTCAAACAATATTTGTTTCATGCCCTATAATTGATGAAGTTATGTTAGTTGGTATTCACAAATATTTGGACAACTACTGGTATCCATGAAATCCATGGTATTCATGAATCCCAAAAGTAGTGTGAATTTAAAAACCAGTCATTATGTGCCCAAAAACTTGCAGAAGAAATGTGTTGTTTGGCATTCATTATTCCTAGCTGTTACCCATTATTCTCCTATTCCAAGTGTTGCAGTCATACAGACAGAGAACAGAAAAAATAGCATGTGACTTAGCTGACCAACCCACATATCATGAATAATGAATAGCTAATAGGAAATAGCAAAAAAGAATAGTTGGCAAACAAAGAATAGTATTCATATTTTGTCCGGACTACTCAACAAATGCTTATCAATAAAGAATATGACAGAAGTATTTGAAAATCTGACTTAGCTGAAATTTTTCATTAAATATTGGAAAACCTCTGTATCAAAAGCAACATGCTCTACTTAGTCTATATTATGTAGTGAAAAAATATCTCACGCAATAAATTACAGAAAATATAGTATGATCTTCAAACTGCCTGATCTCTATCTTTTTTCTAAATCTCTGTGTCATTTCTTTTTGATTCCCATTGAGTTGAAATCTGCCAAACTCTTATCACTGAATATAAAATATAATCAATCCATTTTAAAATGGAGGTAGGGTTGCACTATTGAATGAGCTACTGTACCTGTTAATTTTGAAATGTCACTCTCGTTTTCTCTTTTGGAAAATAAATGAATGGCTTTCCACCTAATTTTTAGAGCCTTGCTATATATGGCAAGGTATAATTTACAAGTGGTTGGAAAATAGAAAATCGCCTGTTATAACTTCATCGCCACTAGACTCCAGAGAATTAAGGCCTCATAGTCAATAACAGAGTCTTTTAATTAAAAGCATAAAGCACCATCATGACAGTATATGGCGGAACCTTTTTAAAGAACTCTCACACTCTCTGGTGTGATCCTGATATGGCTAATTGCATTGTAACTTGCCTTTATGTGGTTATGTAAATAGCACAGGCTTCTGAAGTAAGGCATTCAGACTCCCTTTGTCAGTAGGAGAGTCATTTTCCCAAGAGCTTTTTCATTGTGAAACACCAGCTGGTGGGGAGTTTTGCATTGTGGCCCCTTATCACCAGTAGCAAAGGGGAAAAAGACTAAATCAGAAAAAAAAAGTATAGGATTTTATCTTTTTATTTTAACAGAGCCCTGCTCCTAGAGGCCTCCCATAGAACTGAAGCCTCCAGGGCCTACAGCAGACAGAATTTATCTCTTATTAGTATACATTAAGATAAGGTTCTAGCTCACAAGCTTTATTCAATATGTCACACTCTCTTGGCTGGCACTTTGTAAATGTGTTTCATTTACCATTTTATATTCAAACAATTGCTTTTTACACTTTTACCACTTCTTTAAACCCTGATATTTAATCTGTGATCCTTCTGTTTTCCATTAGCTACAATGGAATAGAAAAAAATAGTAAAAGAGACAGCATTGGAAAAAAATCAGGCAAGTTCCTTAATGCACCTTAGAAGTAAGTGATCTAATAGAGTGTGAAATGTACACTTATGAAAAGTTAAATTATTGTTCATAAGCTACACAAAAAAGTGTAATTACTTACTGATAACACCTTGGGTTACTGTGTAATTAAAAAACATCCAAGTAGATACTAAGCTATTAGAGCATTGAAAGTTACACTTGAGTCATGTGTAGAAAGAATGACCAGTACAAAAGGAATTAAACTTACATTTCTTTTCTCCACTCCTTGTCAAGCACCGTTCATTCATTGTATGCAAGCACTACTTCCACCATACTGTGTTTTTAAACTGTAAAGTGACAAAACCACAATATACAGATGTCAGTGTGAATTTCCTCTTTTACTAGACTTTTTGTCATGGTGCACCAAGGCTTGGGACTTTGCCAATTAAGCTATATTGTGTAAGTCTATAAGAGCTTGGGAAATCTAGCCTCCGCAAACAAGGTTATGGTGTTGTTAAAAGCTCATGAGCTTCAGGCCAGTTTAATTCAAGCCAATGGAGAAATTAAAATTGGAGGGCGTGGGGTTGTAGGGCAAAAAATAAAGGTGGTAAGAATAAAATAAATACACCCAAGAAGAAATAGCACATCTAAAAATCACAACTACAAAAAGAAAGAAGATAAAAGAAGAAAAGCAAAAAGTTGGTTAATTTTGCTATAGAATTTTTTTTAAATGATTTTTCTCCCCCCGCTGCCATCCTATGCAAGTCACCTCCCTTGTCTGCATTCTGCATGGGGATGCCCATTATCAAATTCTGTAGAACTGTTTATTTTAGCATAGAAGACTCTGACCATTCATGTCACGTCATTTTCATACCTTTGGCCAGCCTCTGCAACTCTATTTCTGCAAGTAATTTCTACAAGGTAATTTGTTATGACTTTTCAAATCAGAAAATATAGCAAAAATCAATTTGCAGAGGGTGTAGGCAGCTCCAAAGACTTCAATAGAGTGATGCTGATTTACACCTGCTGGGGATATGGCATAGCATCACCAGTTCTACAGTATACAGCTGTGTATATATCTACCACATAAAGGATTGCACTTGCCACTAAAACTGTTCAGTAACAGAGATTTTGCAGTGAACACACTGTTATTTGTCAGGCAGGAGGAAAAAAATGAATAGGTCAGTTTTGTTGATAGTCTAAACTGTGTAGTCTTTGAAAAAGTAATAATATATAGCAGTGGCCAGCAACTTACCCTTTTGTGGTTTTGCTTTTTCCATTATATTTGAGTTTCAGCTTTGCTTTGTTTTAGTTTACACCGGGGATTTGCAACCCTTTTGAGACTAAGAACTACAATTCCAATTGCTGTCATATGTCTGAGCACAGACAGGCAACAAGAGGATTAGATGTGACATTCACATCATACTCAGACCTAAATAATTTGTCTTTACAATTCAGCTGGATTCCCCTCCCCCTACCCCACGCACACACACATACTTAAAGTGCTCAAGCTTAAAAATGAAAATAAAAATCAGAGCTTTTTAAAAATTCAAATGTAAATACAGATTTTGAGTAAGCTTTTCCCCAGGAACATCACATGTAAAAAACCCAACACCAATTACAAAAGAAGCACCCTCAATCAAACAAAGAAACTCTAAAATTCAGATACCCTTGCTCCCAAAAAAGAGAAAAATAATACCATTTTTGTTGTGTACTTATACTTCTTAATTCTGTATGGCACTCTGGTCCTAGTCCTATATTGTGATCTGTATGGGTGCACCAGATACCTAGATATCAGGGTGATACGTGTCAGTAAAAAAAATAAATAGACAAAGAAAATAGAGGTAGATAAAATTAGTTTAGAAGAGCGGTGGGAAATCACTGCCCAGTGCATAAAGAATAAAGTCATTACTTTGATGTGCCATTATATTTTATAGATACACACTATTTAGCTACCACAACCTCCAGGAATCTTTCAAAATCAACCAGAAACCTCTAGCAAACCTCTAAAAAGTGTTCTCATAACTCTCCCTCCCTCTTTCACTCTTTTCTTTAGCAGTGTGCTAACCGATGCCAGTAAAGAGAAACCTCTTCATTAAATAACCACACGTGCCCCCATGTTTTTTGAGAAAAGAATATGCACTATTTAAAATTCAACATTTCACTTGGGTTTGATGGCTTTTTCCCTCTCCTAAAGCTGTAACGGCATTTTTGCAACCATTTCTTATTTTACCTCTGATTTTTTTAACCTTTAGGGGTTCATATTCTCTAGCTTTTCTCCACAACCATGAGAACTAGAAACTCACTTTAAAAAATAAATAAATGCTGAGATTCTTATATAATCACATGACTCCAGGAACAACTGAGTTAAGAAAAGTGCAGAGTATTGCAAGACTTGCAATGTGAAGGGCATAAATCCACACCGTGTAGAGGTCAAGCACAGGAGTTTATTACACACAGCGCTGGCGGAGTGTCACCTTGCTTATTAGGCTCAGAGACACTGTCAATCAATTGATTACAATATAATATATGGATTTTCCATGGGCGGGGGAAAGTGACGGGGTAGGCAGTTCCACACCCCGGGATAGGTTTTGCAGCAAGACAAGATAGCACATTAGCCAATGGTTAACAGGTTACATAATGTCTCCGTCCATGGTTTCAAGTTAGCAAGTTAATTAATATTTTGATAAAATGTTATTAGTATAAAATATAGATGTTGAATTCTGATTTGGGGTCCATAGGAATGGAGTAGCTCCTTTGATTGTCCAGCAGATACATTCCTAGGGGTTAAAACAAAGAAACAGTGAAAGTATATGGCAATAAAGATTGTCTCCTTTGTGTTTTAAGGCAGGCATTGGTCCCTGGGAAAGGGAGATGGGAGGATGCCATATCTTATACTGACATGTTCCAACCCTTCATGAACTCAAGGTTGGAGTGTGGGAAGAACATCTCCCTACAGAAGAAACTAACACAACAGAAACAGGGCTGCTTTGTTCTATTTGCTACTTTGCATAAGACACAATATTCAGTTATTACTCCAACATCTGGCAATTTGCTGGCTAGGCTTATTTTAGCAAAACAAGATTACCTGTTTACCCCAGCTTTCTCTTAGCTGATCACTATGTGCTAGGCCTCTGGTCCCTTGACCATACTCTGGACTTTGGGTCTGGAAAAGGGCTGGCACAATCCATATACCAGTTGGTTATATAAAATGCACATGGATTTTAACCCTTCACAATGAAAATGCAAGAGTTGGCAACACTGCTTTCTTTCATTAGCAAAGTCAAATAAAGAGGCAGCCAGGAGACCACAGAAAAAGAAAGAGGAGGATGCACATATATTTAAGTAGAAATGTTTGTGTTTAGTTTTACATTGACTTTTGCTTGTCCTGATTTTTTAAATTATTAATACTTCAATAATTAAATCCAGTTTAATGGCTAAGGGTTAGCAGATAGCTTACTGAACTTCTAATATTGTAATATCACAGCTATAGAGTAGCAAGCAGGCCATCTGATTCTTGGTGCTCTAATTGGTCCACATTTGATAAGTCCAAGTTTACGACCCCTAAGTGAGATGTAAAAGAATGAACACAACTAATAAGATTATTCTGTGGAGGGCATTTTCTTGAGGGGTTTTTGGAGAGGGCTAGTGGGAGGGGGCATGAAGGGAGAAAGAGAGGCATGTGTTATACAAGTTATGTGCAGAGACAAAAAATGAAAAACTTTTGAGTGGCAATGGCTGATAAAACTATATTGGTCATTAAAACAATAACTTGAAGGTGCTTCCCTTTTATGAGGTTCAAAAGCCAACGTATTTATAGCAAATAAACTCCTAGGCCAAAGGTCTCAAAGTTTATTAGCCTAGGATATGGTTATTACAGAATTAACGGGAAGCACCATCAGTTATCATATTTATACTGACTTTTTAAAATAAATAGTCACATTTAATTAAATATGAGGGAAAACAAACAAGAACTAAAATGTATGCAGTATAGCTGTAGCTGTGTCACTCCCAGGATATTAGAGAGACGGGTGGGTGAGGTACAATTTTTTATTGGACCAACTTCTATTGGTGAGAGAGACAAGCTTTTGTCCACACAGACCTGAAGAAGAGCTCTGTGTAAGCTAGAAAGCTTGTCTCTCTCACCAACAGAAGTTGGTCCAATAAAAGATATTACCTTGCCTCTCTAAAATCAAAATGTGCTGTCAAACACCTGGAAAGTACATTTTAAAAATATATATTTAAAATACATCAACTCTTTGGCCTTTTCCTCCCCACAACTTCCTCACACCACTTTCCCCTCCCTATAGGTGATCTGACTCTTTTTTTCCAGAACAATTGACTACTATTTTTATATTGTGTTTCAGAACCAAAGTAGGAAAGAAGGGCTGGGATTTCCCCAATATGAGCAAACAATGCGCAGTCACAAATACACAGTTGGGAAGATAAGCCTTATTGTAGGGAAGGAAATAAACTCCTGACTGACTGGCTGATCATGGCTGTCAACCAGAGTATATGCAGTGCAGTTGTAGCTGTGTCAGTCCCAGGATATTAAAGAGACAAGGTGGTGAAATAATGTCTTTTATTGGATCAACTTGTATTGATGAGAGAAACAAGCTTTCAAGCAACAGAGCCCTTCTTCGGAACCAGAGTATAGGAATTTGCATGCTGTAGGTGCTGAGAAATAAATGTACAGAGCCCTTTTCCAAACCTGGGTGCCTAAAATTAGGTACCTTAATCTATATGTAGATGCCTTTAGAAAGCAGCCTGAACACAACACCTCTGATAATCATGTCATGTATTGAGGTGCCTTGATATGGATTTAGATTTAGGCATCCACATCTGAAAACACCCCCAGCCAGAGTACAGAGACTTACATAATAGAAAATAAACAGTATAGTTATACATCACTAATGTTATAGCATCCTTACATTCTAATTTGTTGAGGTAATTCCATTGTGTTATAACTCAATTGTCTGACATACAGCCATGTAAGTATAAATGTGTAACATAACCTAATAGCTATTAATCTCTCAACACAAAAATTGGCATCTCCCCACAAAGGAAGGCTACTTTGGCAGAGTATATGTATAATCTGACCATATTCTGGAGAATAGCAGCCCACACATAATCCTCTTGCACTGAGTGCTCCTGCCAGCAGCACAGAACATTTGCACATTGGCTATTGCATGGTCAGGGGAGTACAATGAGCCCACTGCCTTATCTGGACTTGGAACGCTCCTCCATATCTCTCATCAGAGAAGATCTCTGGATAATCCTCTCTACAGTTTTTGAGGCGAGTCAGCATTAAAGTACAAACAACTTTTCCCCCAGAATCCTCCCACTGATCATCTGCTTTCTGGCAAACTCCGCACTTGGATCCTAGTTTCATCAAGTACCTGGCATATGCATCTGAGGTTTTAGTTGAACCCATGTCTACTTTAAATAAGCTCATTGTTATACTAAATATCTAAGGTATTTATATGGCCCCATTGCTATAGTATCTGAGTGCCACAAAAACTTTAATGTAGTTATCCTCACAACAGCTCTGTGAAGAGGGATGTATGTTATCCTCATTTAACAGATGAGGAACTGAGGCTCAGAGCAACTAGGACCCAGATCCTCAAAGATATTTAGGTACCTAAATCCCATTAATTTCAAATACTTTTAGGGATCTGGGGCTAAGTGACTTGCCCAAAGTCACACAGAACACCTACTGGTAGCAAGGAAGTGAATGTGGTCTCACAGACTTGTGCCCATTGGACCATCATTCCTTTGAAGTAGCTGCTAAACACATTGCTAAATCTATGACTGGGTCACTTATAGATGTATTGAAATGAATCCTAACTCTATGTCCAGGGGCTTTCTCTACAATGGGATGAACTACAGCTCTGGATGTGGACACCCACTGAATTTTGAGTGTGTTTACACTCTGGGCCCAGATTTCTATATTCTGTCCTGGGTTCGCCTCTAGTAAGTTAAACTTAAAGCCAAAAACACCCCTGATAAAAACAAAACAACAAAGCAGTGAGCTGCATGAGTAAAAAGATAATGCATCAGAGTGGGGGCTATCCAGTTTATTGCACCCAATGCAGCATGTATGATTACCTGCCCTATGGGCAGGTGGCATATGTATGCATTCGGTACAAGGAGCTCCTGGCCCTCAGAGACCGTGCATGGGCTTTGGAGACCAGAGTGACTGAACTGGAGGAGCTATGGGAGACAGAGAGGTACATAGATGAGACTTTCCAGGACACAGTAGAACGGTCCCACCCCCAGTCTGATAGCCTGACAGAGGAGGATGAAAGTCTCAGGGAAGGAGAACATCCAACTGGAACAGAGGGAAATGATCCCATAGTTGGGACCCTTCTTACAGATGATGTTGTGGTATCCTCTCGCACTGAGGATACCTCTACAGGGGAGGAAATTCCAGTTATTAGGAAGAGACAGGCAATAGCTATGATCATTAGAAACATAGATAGCTGGGTTTGCGATGAACAGGAGAACCGCAGAGTGACTTGCCTGCCTGGTGCAAAGGTTGCGGATCTCTCTACATTTTTAAACTGCTTATATACCAATGCTCGAAATCTAAATAATAAAATGGGTGAACTAGAGTGTCTCGTATTAAATGAGGATATGATATAATAGGCATCACAGAAACTTGGTGGAATGAGGATAATCAATGGGACACAGAAATACCAGGGCACAAAATATATCGCAAGGACAGAACATGTCGTGCTGGTTGGGAGTGGCACTATATGTGAAAGAAAGCATAGAATCAAATGAAGTAAAAATCTTAAATGAACCAAACTGTACAATAGAGTCTCTATGGATAGAAATTCCATGCTCTAATAATAAGAATATAGCAGTAGGGATATATTACCGACCACCTGACCAGGATGTTGATCGTGACTGTGAAATGCTCAGGCAGATTAGAGAAGCTATTAAAATAAAAAAAATAATAATAATGGGGGATTTCAACTATCCCCATATTGACTGGGTACATGTCACCTCAGGACGGGATACAGAGATAAAGTTTCTTGACACCTTAAATTACTGCTTCTTGGAGCAGCTAGTCCAGGAACACACAACAGGCAATTCTTGATTTAGTCCTAAGTGGAGCACAAGATCTAGTCCAAGAGGTGACTATAGATGGACCGCTTGGTAATAGTGACCATAATATAATTAAATTTAACATCCCTGTGGCAGGGAAAACACCACAGCAGCCCAAAACTGTAGCATTTAATTTCAGAAAGGGGAACTACACAAAAATGAGGAGGTTAGTTAAACAGAAATTAAAAGGTATAGTGCCAAAAGTGAAATCCCTGCAAGCTGCATGGAAACTTTTTAAAGACACCATAATAGAGGCCTAACTTAAATGTATACCCCAAATTAAAAAACATAGTAAGAGAACCAAAAAAGTGCCACTGTGATAAACAACAAAGTAAAAGAAGCAGTAAAAGGCAAAAAGGCATCCTTTAAAAAGTGGAGGTAAAATCCTAGTGAGGAAAACAGAAAGGAGCATAAACTCTGGCAAATGAAGTGTAAAAATATAATTAGGAAGGCCGAAAAAGAATTTGAAGAACAGCTAGCCAAAAACTCAAAAAGTAATAGCAAACATTTTTTTTAAGTACATCAGAAGCAGGAAGCCTGCTACACAACCAGTGGGGGCACTGGACAATCAAGATGCTAAAAGAGCACTCAAGGACAATAAGGCCGTTCAGAGAAACTAAATGAATTCTTTGCATCAGTCTTCAAGGCTGAGGATGTGAGGGAGATTCCCAAACCTGAGCCATTCTTTTTAGGTGACAAATCTGAGGAAATGTCCCAGATTGAGGTGTCCTTAAAGGAGGTTTTGGAACAAATTGATAAAGTAAACAGTAATAAGTCACCAGGACCAGATGGTATTCACCCACAAGTTCTGAAGGAACTCAAATGTGAAATTGCAGAACTACTAATGTAGTCTGTAAACCATCATTTAAATCAGCTTTTGTACCAAATGACTGGAGGATAGCTAATGTGACGCCAATTTTTAAAAAGGGCTCTAGAGGTGACCCCAGCAATTCCAGGCCGATAAGCCTGACTTCAGTACCCAGCAAACTGGTTGAAACTATAGTCAAGAACAAAAATGTCAGACACATAGATGAACATACTTTGTTGGGGAAGAGTCAACATGTTTTTTGTAAAGGGAAATCATGCATCACCAATCTGTGAGAATTCTTTGAGGGGGTCAACAAACGTGGACAAGGGGGAATCCAGTGGATATAGTGTACTTAGATTTTCAGAAAGCCTTTGACAAGGTCCCTCACCAAAGGCTCTTAAGCAAAGTAAGCTGTCATGGGATAAGAGGGAAGATACTCTCGTGGACTGGTAACTGGTTAAAAGATAGAAAACAAAGGGTAGGAATAAATGGTCAGTTTTCAGAATGGAGAGAGGTAAATAGTGGTGTGCCCCAGGGGTCTGTACTGGGACCAGTCCTATTCAACATATTCATAAATGATGTGGGAAAAGAGGTAAACAGTGAGGTGGCAAAATTTGCAGATGATACAAAACTACTCAAGATAGTTACGTCCCAGGCAGATTGCGAAGAGCTGCAAAAGGATCTCACAACACTGGGTGCCTGGGCAACAAAATGGCAATTGAAATTCATTGTTGATAAATGCAAAGTAATGCACATTGGAAAACATAATCTTAACTATACATGTAAAATGATGGGGTCTAAATTAGCTGTTACCACTCAAGAAAGAGATCATGGAATCATTGTGGATAGTTCTCTGAAAACATCCACTCAATGTGCAGTGGCAGTCAAAAAAGCGAATAGAATGTTGGGAATCATTAAAAAAGGGATAGATAATAAGAAAGAAAATACCATATTGCCTCTATATAAATCCATGGTACGCCCACATCTTGAATGCTGCATGCAGATGTGGTTGCCCCCTCTCAAAAAAGATATATTGAATTGGAAAAGGTTCAAAAAAGGGTAACAAAAATGATTAGGGGTATGGAACGGCTTCCGTATGAGGAGAGATTAATAAAACTGGGACTTTTCGCTTGGAAAAGAGATGACTAAGAGGAGATATGATAAAGGTCTATAAAATCACGACTGGTGTGGAGAAAGTCAAAAAGGAAGTGTTATTTATTCCTTCTCATAACACAAGAACTAGGGGTCACCAAATGAAATTAATAGGCATCGGGTTTAAAAGAAACAAAAGGAAGTATTTTTTCACACAACACACAGTCAACCTATGGAACGCCTTGCCACAGGATGTTGTGAAGGCCAAGACTATAACAGGGTTCAAAAAAGAACTAGATAAATTCATGGAGGATAGGTCCATCAATGGCAATTAGCCAGGATGGGAAGGGATGGTGTCCCTAGCCAGGGCCGGTGCAACCCATTAGGCGACCTAGGCGGTCGCCTAGGGCACTAGCATTTGGGGGTTGGCATTTCGGGTCCTTCGGCAGCGACTGCGGCGGCCGGCTCTTCGGCCGCCCCGGTCGTCGTCGGCATTTAGGTGGAGGGAGCTGAGGCAAGGGGGAGCGGGGGGGGGCCGCCTGCAGCAAGTAAGGGGGGGGCGGCACTCAGGGGAACTCCCTGCCCCAGCTCACCTGTGCTCCGCCTCCTCCCCTGAGCACGCCATCCCGCTCTGCTTCTCTCCCTCCCAGGCTTGCGGTGCCAAACAGCTGATTGGCGCTGCAAGCCTGGGAGGCGGGAGAAGTGGAGCGGCAACGGTGTGCTCGGGGTTTTTTTTTTTTTTTTTTTTTTTTTGTTGGGGAGCTGCCGCACGGCTCCCCGGGCCTGGGGGAGCTGCCGCGGGGGGGGCGCCTCAGGGCGGAGGGGGGGAGCTGCTTCGGGGGGGGCACCTTAGGACGGAGGGGGGGCGGAGAGCTGCCACAGGGCTCGGGGCGGGGGGCGCAAGGTGGAAGTTTCGCCTAGGGCACGAAACATCCTTGCACCCGCCCTGTTCCTAGTGTCTGTTTGTCAGAAGCTGGGAATGAGCGACGGGGAATGGATCACTTGATGATTACCTGTTCTGTTAATTCTCTCTGGAGCACCTGGCATTGGCCACTATCGGAAGACAGAATACTGGGCTAGATGGACCTTTGGTCTGACCCAGTATGGCCATTCTTATGTTCTTATGTAAGTTAAACACCAAAGAGAACAATGTGAACAAAAATTCAAAAAAGTGAGAAACACCTTAGTGCTTATGGAAAGGAGTGTGGTCCTGTTCTCAGCTCTGACACTTGTCTGTAAACTGGGATGTTCTGAGGTATAATTAAGTTTGAAATCAAGATTCATAATGGTAGGGGATTATATCAGTTCAAGATATACATTTGATAATCGGTATTTAATGTCATCTTAAAAGAGAAATTTGTATCACCCTTTTCTTGCTATGACAAGTTTGTTATGTTCTATTGAAGACTTTTAAGTTCACAAATTCGACATTATCTTGACCCTCACCATTTGAAGTAAAAAGTCCATAAGGAGTTATGGAAGTCAGAAGGTATAGTTTCTGGAAGTAAAACAGCATCTTCTGACCAGCAAGCATACTAGGGGAGTTGTACCAGTAATTTATAGCTGTCAAGGAAAAAAAGCTCTTGAGTGGTGTGAAATTTTAGCTGTTTAGTTAACCCGCGATTTTAGGTTCAGAGACTCTTGGCAGGAAGCCCAGACTCTTCGGACTGCTGCTGGCAGGTCTCTCAAATGCTTCCTGCCTTCTCCTCTTTGTTTTACATAGAGCTTTGTTGCAGAAGAGGAATGGCCTCATTTTTGAGGGTTGTGCTATACAGATTCACCATTTTTATTTTTACTTAATCTTCAAAAAAATATGTTTTCCTCTTCAATGGGCACTGGAGAAATAAAAAGAACACTGGTTTACCTTGGGGAGATATGGACAGCTAAAGTATTAAATGACAAAATTTCATGCAACTGGAATGATGCATTACTAGCTATTTGAACTGCAGTTTTGCTTCCTTGTATAGTTACTTAATGGCGATAGAAAGCTAATTTTTCTGATTGAACATCACCATTGCCCACACTTCCCAGCAAAGGGAAGGTCTATTGGGGGCAGGCCAGAGGTGAGAGAGGGTGTGATGGGGACAGGAAAGGGCAGGCTCTGCAGGAGATCTTGACTAGCCTAATGGCCCTAAAAGATCACTGCATTGTGATATAAACTACAGCAAGCCTAACCTACCTTTGCCTTCCTCCACTGAGGTCTGCTTCAGCACAGCAGAGGACTGAGGGCTGCTGTGTACAGATCAATGTTTCTTTCTTTATTTTAGGATGCAAATAAGTCAGACAGATATCAGCAACGCCCAAGCAGCTAGGCCACTTATTACCAATTAAAGAACAAAGAATGTCTCTGAGATGTAAGAATTGCTATTCAGTCCCTTCTTCATTTTTTAATATTTATTGACAAACTGGTTATTTTCATAAGCACAACATCTGATTACACATTGGAAGAGCAGCAGCATCAGTCTTCAATGCACTTTTATCATTCATATTCTGGAAATATGCCCCCCTCCCCTTCCACACACACACCTTAAATAGTAATATTAAAGAAAATACTTAGGGTTCATGTAGATCTGCTGTTTGTAGATGATGAGAAAGCACTAATTACAATGATTGCAATACCAGCCCAAATAACACTCAGAACTGGATCACCTTAAATTTTTAAATAATTATAGGGCTTCTTTTCAAAGGCCTTTTTGGAGATCCAGCCTGACAATTTTTTAATGGATTCTTGTCAGCCTATGCATTTCAGTCCCCAAAATACTCTCCCACAAGAAGTGCATTAGTCTACTGAACTGGAACTGATTTATGGCATGCTGTGAAGCCATTACTGTAAGTGAGGAGCAAACATTTGTTCCTATAACTCATTGACATTTACAGAATCACCAGCTTTCAGTAACAAAAAATCCACTTATCCTTTCACACTATGGCTCTAAGAAACATGATGCTAGTGCAGCCTCCTCAGCTTAACTGAGTGAAGACTGGGCATGACAGCTCTTTCCAGGGCGTACTCTTCTGGGGAGGATGAAGAGCAAGAACAGTATTCTGTTGAAATTATTCTAGTCATCTTTTTGTATTAAGCCATGGTTTCCAAATATCCCTTCTGATGAAAACCCTTCTGATGTTACCTCCCTCACCTTGTCTTTCTAATATCCTGGGACTGATATGACTACAATTACACTGCAGACATGTATAGGGAAGTGCAAGCGACCCTTATATTAACATTGGATAGTGTTTTCCATTTTTAAAACTCCTGCAATCATTTTTTGGAAGTGTTCCACTATTGCCAAGATTTGCAATAAGACTTTGAAGTTTGGCAGGGGGTGGTTAGGGTGGTGCCTTTTGTTGGCCTCATGAAAATCCATTCAGAATGGCAGATTTATTAGCTATCAAAAATAGTCATTTCCAGGCTGTGGTTTGCCTGTTACAGATTGGTTTTGGATTGCTGGCAAAATCCCTTAACATTCTACGGCACTGTTCAGGTACCGTCCTGGTGTCTCACCTCAGCACTTTACACTGAGTCAAGATGGGATAAAAATTAAATGATTCCTGCTCTGTTCAGTATTATTTTGCCGAGGGGAAGATATGCTGCACATTGAGAACCAGGGGTGAAATCTTGGCCCCACTGATGCCAATAGCAAAACTCCCTTTGACTTCAACAGGGCCAGGATTTCACCTGAGGACAGAATGAATTCTAGACTTATTTCTTCTAATTGATGCTACTAATTATGTATGCTGCACAAGCTTTATTATTAAGAAGTCTCTTACCCCACTGAGAAGCTACACAAGCTGGGGACAGAACTCAAGCCTCTAATGCTGCAGACCCATCCATTAGCTACACTATCTTTCAGTAAGGACCTGCATATCTTTGCCTTTGGCTATGCTGGATACAATGGAGCAACTCAGGCCCAGGTCTTCCTCTACTTGTTGGTTCACATAGGATAACAACCTTCTTCTGCTGCCAGCCAGTGTAGTTAGTCTTGTGGTAAAAGTATTTGTCTCCCTTTTCCTTCTAACTTTTCATATGATCCTAATAATTTATCCCCTTCCACCATTTCTCCTCACCCAACCCCCGCCCGACCATGTTTTTTAAAAAAATGTTTAAAATAAGTAAACATAAAAAAATCCACTAACACCACGCATGCAAGTGAACTCATGAGTTGCATCTGTTTCTGCCCTCTTTCCTACTGCCTCCTGATTTGGGCTCAGGTGACTTGGCTCCACACTGTTTGTGTCTATTTTATTTCGCTCTGAAGTGCCTAGAACCATTTTGGGCACTATAAAATAACCAAGGAAGAAACACTTTCCTTTATCTCCCCATTCACTTTTTATTGCCATTTGTCTATGACTTGTGCCACAGCTGTCAGTTTGTAGGCAACAGCATATGAATGATATTTGGTGGATACTTTCCCAGAAAAAAAGTCAAAAATTTTAAGAAGCTGATACCAACATCTTGCGTGTATAAAATTTTCCTACTTTTGATGAATACGATCAAAGCTATAAAGAATATTTGTTCTATTTTCTCCTTAAGAAAGTAAGAAGAAAAAGAAGAAGAAATTGGCAGTCCTGGAACATAAGCTGGCACATGTACGTTCAGGCACCATTGTCAAACACGGTATCTATGCCAATCTGCTGATGCTTGCCAATTAAAGAAAAACAGTGATACTGTTGAACATCAAGGGCCCATTGTCCCATTACCTTCCTTTTCCCTCTCCAATTACTCTTAACGATTGAGCTGTTCAAAGACCACAGGGCTACTGTAGAACTAACACAAATTAGCTGAAAGTGGCATAACCTGTGCCCATCTAATTCTAATTCAAACAATTTACTACCCATTTGTGGGAATCTGATAGTGACTCTGAGTCGGGGGATGGAAAGCGAGGCTTATGTCTTGGACTTAAGCCCTGAGCAAACTAATGAAAGAGATTATAATAAGAGAGATGGGGATACTGGGTCAGATAAAACAGGAACTCTACCTTCTTTCTCTGTCCCACAATTGTCATCCAGGTTTATAATCAAATTCAAACGGAACCTTTTTAGAGGTTCTAATGTGGTTGGTAACTTTTCCCCTTCTTCATTTTTGGGGTTCCGGCCAAGAGGGAAGTCAGCACTATCAGAATTGTCCCATAAAAAGGTTGTTTTCACAGCATTTCTGGCTGGGACCAGAAATGGAATCACTGAAAATATCATGATGAAACCCCTTACAAAATTTTCAGTCCAGTTTCACTGAAGCAAGAAGCACAGATAGTTTGGATAAGCTTTGAATAGGTTTAGAGTTGATTTAAGTGCTTAGCCAAGGCATAGCCAAACACCTCAGTTATGCAAAATTAGACCCATGTATTTATTATATTTTGTTCCAATTGATATCTCTTGGAACTTCCTGTCACATGATTATTGGGGATCCCAGCCAAAATTCAAATTTCATTTCGTAAATAATTTCACTTTTGCCACCTGCATGACACACACCATTTGACATTTTAACAGCTGGAATCTGAACTACTGCACGAGAATTCTTTACAGGAAAAAAAAGATACCTTAGTGGTTCAGTGGGGACAGCGTACTAGGCCTTTCTGATTTAAAAACAAAAAATTAGGGTACACAATCAGACCTAGGGATGGATTTCATGAGCTAAAAGGTCTTTCCATCTCTAACTTCTAGAATCTGTTTATACCACAAAGCAAGTCAACAGCGTGGGCTAGGCAGCATGTTGTGTCCCCCGTCTTGTGCCTGATCCAAAGAGTATGAGTCTGTTACAGGCCCCACTTTCACATCCCAGCTCTTTAACTCAAGTGGTAGAGATTCATGTTTTACTCAGGAAGTCCCCAGTCCAATCCTTGGTGTTAGCCAAGATGATGGCCAGCAACCAAAATTAGCTAATTTGCTTTAGGTCAGCACAGGTAACACAATCTGCTTAGGGAGTGTTAGGGATCATGACTACAATGCAACAATGAATTGAGTGGTGCAAATATCACAATGCATGCCAATACTACCAATCCCTTTCCTTCGTGAACTCCAAATTCACTCACACTATTTTTTAAACCAAGAAACTTGCTGAACATTTAGAGAACATTTTGAAGGGCTAATTAGCATTACAGCTCGTATGTCTACACCTAGTCTAACAATCCATACAGTGCAACACAGTGACAAATATGTAATTGAGGTGGAGGGGAGAATAAGACACTGATCCTGCTTAATATAGCTAAGGGCTTGTCTACACAGAAACTCTCAGGAAAATTAATGCAAATTAACTAAAGGAGTGATTTTAAAATGGATTAGTTAACTGCATTAAACCCTGTGTGGTCACTTTGATTCAAAATTAAAGTGGCCTTAATTCGGTTTATCTTAATTAACTTTGGAAGTGAACTAAACTCAGCGAAATTAAGGACACTTTAATTATGAGTTAGAGCGTCCATGCATGTCAATGCAATTTAAATAATCCACTTTAAATTCACATCGTTAGTAAATTTGGATTAATTTTCCTGAGTGTACCCATGTAGACAAACCCTGAGTCGAGCTGATGTGAAGCAAGGAATTGGGCCATAGTCAAATCAGTGATTACTGAGCTTCTGTTCCTGATAGCTCTGTTCCTTCTAGCTCTAAAATAAGAATCATTTCAGGGGCAAAATGGAAACCATACTTCCATATGGCACAAGGCTAGATAATATTTACCTCTCAATAGCCCTTTGAAACATTATGCTATGTTCTATCTCACTTAAGAGTGTAAGTGTAGTGAGTCGGCCTGGCTCCCGACGGCCCCTGAGAGGGCACGACCCCCGCACCGGACCATTACAGTAAGATTCAGAATGCAAGACCTATTGGCCTGTTTTTTTTAAGAGGCTGATGTATGTTGTGGGCACTCAACATATTTTTAATCTGACTATACAGTAAATGCACACGTACGTTGCTAAGCAAAAATGCTAATTAATCACAATAATTGACCAACGAGCTCTCAGCCATGCCTTCATCATCTCTTACATGATCCCTTTCTTCACCTACAACATTAAACCCAAATACCTTTTATCAAATAATCAGCAAATCCAACTACTGCCTCCCAGAAACTCTTTAGTACTGCTGGGTAGCCAGTTACTATCGAACCAGTTATGTGTGCACCAGATAGACAAAAGTCTGCATGTGTTATTAACAGTCATTCTCTTGAATACTTTACATTTTCTTTCCTTGACTGAGGGAGGGAGATGTAATTCCAGTAGAGGTTGATATTCTGATTTCTCATAGTTCATCTCCCTGGATAGTCATTTACATCCATGCAAAGTAATTGGGGAGTTGGTATAAAATGCTACCATTTTAATTTGGTAAAATTTTATACCCACTTCGAATTTGCTTTGCAATGGTGTAAAAGAATAGACAGGAAACATAGTGACAGACAATCAGGCCTTAAAAGGCAACTTTTCCCCCCTACAATTCTTGTTTTCATTTCCTACACAACCTCCATTGAATTTCTACACATATTCTAAATATGGGAAGATTTACCTTCCTGCTGTGCCGGCAATGGTGAAAGATGATGAAACACTCCAATTCCAATCCTATGGAGCGATTCAGGTGATAATTTCCTCAGGTATGAAACACTTGACCAAGGTGCCAGACAGCTCTTGCTAAGGTATTATTAGTAATTATTGTGGAATTCAGTACACATGACTGGCTAGACATCTCAGTCTCTGCAGTTAACCTAGTTAGGTTAGACTCTGTTATTTATGGTGATTATCAACTGCCATTCTTGTAAATGGCAGTAGGTTAGTGTTTTGATAATAATTACGGCTTTCATTATAAGACAAAAAATTGAGGTCAGCTTGACTCCTCTCTTTTGAAACAGGAGGTGGCATAAGAATTTGCAGGACTCTGAAGAAATTATTGCCAGAAAGAAACTACGGTATATCGTTTTTTTATCTTCTATATTCTGAAACTGCATTTCTTTTCTACGGCCTCCTATATATGTTGCAGCACTAAAACTAATTTCCCTAATGCCTTCTCTTAAGGAGTTCATTAGAAAGCTGTTAGTGAAGTTTTGCATCTCTCTGTCACTGCTGCATTCCAGACTCAGACAGATAATACATACAAGAGTCTGAAATATGGGGAAAAACTCAGATATGCAAAGTGTATAAACTTTGTATCCTTTCCTGTCTTTTTTATTGCATTGCATGAGTAAAGCCCCTTGATGTTTGAACATATACACTATTTTATTTTTTAATAATGCAACCTAAATGTCACAGATGTCTTACAAAGCTTGTAGTTATAAAATTTATTAGGTAGAGATATGCTAAATTACTCCCAGAAGAGTTGGATATTGCTGAAAATCAGAAAACCAATGAAACATGGGTTGTGGAACTCCTATTTGCTCACCAAACAGATTCAGACTGAAGACATGCCATCCTTAGATACTACAGAGAAAAGGACTGAAAAGGCTTGGCGCTGTGCTATGTAAAATATACTGTAAGTGAAAGATTTTTTTTTATGGTAAAGCTGTTATCAAACTGTCAGGCTTTGATTCAGATAGTTTTAGCTGGTGCCAACAATGTAAGGGTTTTTCTGTCGTACTGTTCAGCAATATTAGGGCCCTCCATCAAATAGCTCAGAGAGGCATCATATTAATGTGGCTTAATGAGAGTGGGTAAAATGAAAATGTTTCAGATGGCCACCACCAAGTCATACAGCATCTTCTCACCCTTTCTTCTGTCTATGAAGTAAGATTTGTATGGGTTGAGGGGTAAAAGATGGTGTAATTTGGAAATGATTGAATATTTTAAGGGACACAGCATGGCTTGAACTACATAGCCCATGGGCAAAAGGCAAAGTAAACATGCTCCCAATTGCATACCCACCTTGAGTGGCCTCCTGGGACCTTTCCTGGCATGGAGGAGGGGACAGTAGATGCTGGGTGCCCACAATCCCAGAGCAAGGGAGCAGAGCCTTGGTTGCACCCCATCTCCCCCAGTGTACTGTACATTGCACTGACACAGTGCAGGAGGGTAGCAGTCTGGCACTGGGAAGGGCCTTTTATCAGTAGCAAATTACTTATCCCTGGGAACATAATTCCTGTATTGGAATCTGAGTCATGATTACTTCTCCGAACTGCTGAAGGCTGAACTGTGGCACCACCCAAAAGCACAATCTGGTCCCAAATCAATAAGCGGGAGAACCACAGTTAAAGTACTGTCTACATGCCTTTCACATGGAAATCCTGTTACACAACAAATCCAAGAGACAGCCCTAGTCCCCAGTCCTGTGAAGAGTCGAACCCATTGGAAACAGCTCCACTGAAGTCAATGAAAATTCACTAAGTATGAGTTAAACTAAGCATGTACATGAGTCTTTGCAGCATCGGGGCTTTAATGATAATTTTACAATTTGCAAAGAGCTTAGGAAAAAGATATTTGTTCTTTAAAAGCTGAGAAGTCAGAAACTTAAATAACACAGACAAAAACTGTGAACACTCATTATATCTAAGTTCTAGAACTTTGAAAAAAGTCTTCAGATTCTAATATCAAATTCCTACCTCTCAAAGACACTCAAACAAACAAAAACAACAATTTCAAAACCTATAGAACATTTTGTAAGCAGAAGGCCTTAAAATTAATTTAGAATTTGAGGCTGAGGGAATTAAGCAGGTAGATTTTTTTCATTTGAAAACATAGTGAGTAGGTAAAATAGGATCATAGGGAGCAACACCACAAACCTTGAGACCCAAATTACAATCTAAAGATGTGAAGGAATCTGTTCGTGTAGGTAAGGATTTTCAATATTTCTTTACCATTTATTGGGTTGCTAACATTTTTTATTTCCAGGAATGCTACATCACTTCTAGATGAAGGCATTGCCCAGCATGGTATGCCACTACCAGAAAATGCTGATTTACTGGCAATGGAGCCTCAGAGTCTGAGAATGAACACATCAAATAGTCTGGCATGGAGAATGGAAGTGTATGGGCATTAATGATGCACTTGAGTTTAGATGTAGTTGCCAGGAAACTGTACTCACCAATTTCTAGTTCTGGACTATCTTTCACTTTAATGGGAGTGAGCATCATTACAAAAAAAGGAACTCAGATTAGTATATAGGATATATAGCCTTAGTAAAATAAATTCAAGCTGAGAAACAAAATTATAGATGGAAGTATATTAAGAGTTAATATTGTCATGGTGAGGGTGTCCTTAACTCACTCCTTGTGAGATCTTATACCAGTGTTTAATTGAGCCATTAATCAGCCAGCATTCAATTGCAGTCTCCCAGTCATTCACAGTGAGACAGATTGAGAACTCAGTAATTTGGTTATTAAAAAATCTTACAAACCCTGTTAACACGTTGTAGGCCAGTGTAAGTACATGTGGGAAATTATTAAGATCTGTGAATGGATCCACTTTTCTGGTATGCCATAATTCTCTGTTCTACTACATTTCCCTTCAATTTCTGTGTTAATCTTTTCCAGCCTAGTTACACTTTTTCAAAGCAACAGCTTGAAAAGAAAAGATGGCTCAACACTACAAACCATTCCCCACCCTCTTGTGTTTATAAATCTCCTGGATTCACAGTAAGACTGGAAACCCCATTGGTCACCTAAATTGACATTAACTAGTTCAAAACTTCTGTACAAGTGGGAGCGGTGAAGGTAGAGGGATGATGAGGAGGAAATGAGGGATATAGTTTGCCACGCCTCTAATCTCAGCGTTCCTCATTTACCATACCCATTCTTCTTCATCCCTGCTACTAATTTACAAGCCATTTAAACAGCTGAGGGTGGCAGTTCTGCTTTTTGTTTAAGAGCACCCTTCAAAATCCATTTTCTTTCTGCAAAGTTATACAAAAATTTAGCAAACTCCCTGGCATAGATTTAGCCTCCTTTTGTTTTTTCATTGTAACACACACCACAGTCACCTTGGGGTTCTCTCCAGGAGGTGGGACTTGCTCTCTCTTCTCTTTTGCCTAGACATGGACTTCAACCACAAGAGATCAGTTCTGCAAATTATTTTTTCCACAGCTCAGGGGGGTTCAGATCCCAGGTTTTGGTTCAGCCCCTGATGGACACAGAGGCGTGGTGGAATGCGATCTAGAGCTGAACCTCCCCAACATTGTAAGGTGCTCATACCTGGTGCTTTGGTCACCCTTGTTTTTTTCTCTTATCTCTCCCTGTCTCCTCAACCTTTCTGTGTTGTTTTATCACTACTCCCCTTCCATTCTGTATCTTACCTCCATCCTTTCCATTTTTCTCCTTTAGCCCATTTTTATACCCCTCTCCTCTACAGGGCTTCCCCTAGAAGCTTTCTATTATTAGTACATATAAACCAAAGTGGAAACTCTGGGAAAAGACCATGGGTTTGCTTTCCCTTTTCTCTATTTCATGTTGCAGCCTTTTACATCTTGACTGAAATTCTGTGCTCTGCCCCCCAGGAAGTCCAGCACAGAATGCACAGCCCAGGGGGAGAGTGACAAAATCATTTTAAATCTACCTTTGATTCTTGTTTGTACATGAACTGCTTCACAGCCTTAAGCAGCTCAAGTACCTGGTGGTACAAAACACTACAGTCCTACCGTAGCACATGACCTGAGCTGGGGCTTGCAATGGGGGCCAACATGGGGCTGCTCATGGTGGCCCAAAACAGTGCATGCACCAGAGGAATTCTCTACCAGTCCCTTGTGGTACAGCAGTAGAGTACAGGAATCAGTCTGGAGGGTGGGACAGAATCCACCCTTTATATCCAAAGAAATATCTCTGTCTCCCAAAGCTGACTGATCTTTGTTGTAGCCTACAAACATATGCTTTTCCATTTTGATTGTCCTAGCTGGAGATATCATCTGGAGGCCAGCTCCCTGTCTGCCTGGCATCTGAGTGTAAAGAGACAGGGATCATATATTCTTATACTCAACATTAATCAGTCAATAGTTCATAGCTGATACAGAGTAGAACTCATGTCAGTCTGCCTCACTCCCCCACAATCACCAGAACAGTATTGCATTACCACCCTAAGTGTTAAAAAAAAGATGAGTCAGACCCGAAATCGTTATGAGACAGAGCGTAAAAATCATGAGATTTTAAAAATAATACATGTAGAGTTCTTTTTATTTGCCTTCTGGCCTCTGAACCTCAGGGGTCATGTGTTCAAGCTTATCTCTGCAACCACAGAGGCTAGAAACTTATTCTTTTATAAAGTGACAGCTGAGATTCTGTTCTATCCACATGACTGCAGAGTCTAGCACTTTTAGCAAAACACCAGATATAATGAGATTTGGCAACATTGCCATATATTCCCTGTAGCAGGCTGTAGCCCTTAAACCAGCTTTTCCCAACTGGCTCCTTTAAATTACCTCGCTCAGTTCTACCCCGACTGGCAATAAAGTGTTTCAAACAAACAGAACTCAAAACAACACCTTCATAACAAAGTCCTTCCCTCCCAGGCATCTCTGCTGGGGCACAATCCTCCAATCATCTTCTGTCACCTGAAGGCCAGGTCAAAGCACTTCAGCTCCTCTTCCCTAGGCTGGGAGAGGTCAGTAGGCAAGAAGATCTTTTCCTTAAGGTCTCTCCATTAGGAAGGAAGAGGCAGATTATATGCTGCTCTCCTTCCCAGAGCTTGTTCTGATTGGCTGAGAGAAAGGGAACTTTGCCCCACCTTACATTACCCCGCTCTTGGTCCTGGGCCCTAAATAAACAGTAGCATGGATACTTCCCCAAACACTTACTATTCCCCTGGGACCACTTCCTGTCTCCCAGCATCTGCTTCTGCATTCCCTAGGTCATGGTCTGCCCTCAAACTCCTGGAATGGGATAGTCTGTCTCCCTCTGGCCTTAAAGGAATGGTACAGTCTCGTCCCTCTATGTTACTCGTAGGTGTAGGAGGCTGAGTAGGAAGCTTTTAAATCTCCAGCAGCTGCTTCACACTATATCCCTCAGCTTCCTTGTGATCTTGGCCCACTTCTCCAAATCTTAAGACTGGAATCTCCCCATTCACTTGCCCTCTCATTTTGTCCCGAAGTCAGACCCACTGGAATAGAGGCAGAAAGGACCAGAAGGAAAATAATAGTAACCTTTGCGGACTACCCAACCTAGTAGCTGAAAAACTCTTCTGCATCTGTTGCTTTGTTTGGACCTCTCTTCTACACAGTGACTTCATATGAAACTGTTAACTATCAGTGGTAATATTTATAAGCTGATTTACTCATGTACTTGTAGCATTTACACCCTTCCATCTTCCCAACTAGGATATAACTAGGTAGGATATACGAGGGTAGAAATATTCAGTTATCTTTATATTCTTTTTCCTAGCTCTTATTGCAAGAACTATGTTGCCCTGTTACTAACAACTATTACCCTAATAGTTTTAAAACTTTTAACCTCAGATGACAAGAAAAGGTTAAGAGGATTCAGCTAACAAACCCTGGAAAATGATTCTTCTCTGTTTTCAATCAAACACAGACCATGGTCGTGTTCTCCTAGGTTTCTAGGACCTTTATTGTGTATTAAAGAAGGGGGGAAAGGTAAATAAAACAACACTCCGACATTCACCTCTCAGCCAAAATAGAAAAGGGAGGTCCTTTTGTTCCTTGGCAAATTGAACATTGATGTGTGGTCACTGGGTCACAGTGAGCTCTTGAGAAAAATCAATACAATTGACTTCCCAGGATTTTCTAGGCCTCAGTCTCCAATGGCAGCCAAAAATCAAGTTTATGTTGGCTCTTTACTATGAGGAACACCCAGATATAAAAGAATATGTTGACACTTCTTCTATTTAACCTGACAAATCATCATTCAAAGTGTGTAGTCAAACAATGAAAATCAGAGAACTAGCAGTGAAAGCTTTAGACAGTGCGTGATCTCACCAATACAATTAGATGGAAAATGTGTGGTCTCTTTTTTTTCCTCTGAAGCAAACATCGTAGAAGTATTCTAAGAAATTGGTTTATAGCTGTTTCACTTGCACTCTGGGATTTTTTAAAGCTTTAGATTGTCTTTGAAGCCTTTCAAAATAAAAGCTTCTGGGAAAATGTTAAGAACTGAAACACAGGAAAAAAGGTGACAAAATCCAGAATACAGTAAAATTAATATAAGTGAAAGTTAACTGGCATGATTATCAAATATTTTGAAGAATCCATTTACTCAATAAATTTTCCCTGATGTACTTTACCCATGAAGCACACGGTAGATCCAAAGATTATTAAAATAACTGTAAAGATATTTTAGGCTAGATTGTAAAATTGGCTATATGCCCACGCATAGGAGTAAGAACCCCTTTTGTCTTCTGCATGGGCTACGTGGACCTTGAGACTGGACACAATGGAGTAAAGATTGCACTATGCATGCTGATAGCCTTCATCCCAGCAGACACAGCATGGGAAGGACAGGGAATGGGGTGAACCAAGGCTCTGCTCCCAGAATGCATCGACCAGCAGCGCTGAGCCTGCACACCAGGAGTAGTAATTTACTGCTGGTATAAGCCAGCTGTAACAAGGGAGAGAGAGGGAGTTGTGGCTTCTGTACGACATTCCCTTCCCTATGCAGCTCCTAGACTGGTACACCTATGCACCACACCTCATAATGGGCTACGCCTTTGGGCACAATCAAGCCCTCTTTGCAAGTTCTTTATTTACTAATATTATATTATTATAATCATTACATTATTACACTATTGTTATTCAGATCTAGCTACCGTAAATCATGAGTGTAAAGTAGAGCAGAATAAAATGTCTGTCAATTAGCTTACAACTACAGAACATGGTGGAAGAGAGTTCTTTGCAGATTTCTTTAGCATTTGCAAAGTTTCAGTTTTATACAATTTTCACTGAGCAGGTCAGAAGTTAGAACCCATTACCGGCTGCTGTGATGTCACAGAACATAGCCTATATTATCCACAGCAGGCAGTCTGTGAACTTTTAGGAAAATAGGACACTTATCCAACATCCTGTGTGCTCCAGCATGACACAAAGGGAACTCAAACCTATCGTATATTCCTTTTATAACAAAGGGTATTTGTTAGAAAATGTAAAAAGAAAGAGTATTTATTAGATGTTTACTAGCTGATTAAATTAGGTCTTCATACAGATTACAAAATTGTCTAACAAAAATCAGCCTATGAGTTGATGTTATTAATTGGATTTTTTTTTAATTCTGTCAATGTCCTATTAAAAATAATTTGGATCCATTTCTTTATATATTATCCTTGTGACTGCTTTATTCATAGAGTGGAAACCAAACAACTTGCCAAGATTGCACTCATGTTCACCATAAGGTATTTTGATTGGTATGTTATAGGATTACAATGAAATAAAATAATAACAATAACAATAACACTACCCCTGCATTTACAACTACAGAGACCCTCTCTGTTGATAAGATGTCAGTTTTTCCCAGCTGAACCAGAAGGTGGCTCATGTAAACACACTCGCATCTGCTACAGTGACACCCGGACAGACACTGCCCCTAATGTTTCGGTTTCATTCTAGCTGCCATAGCAATAAGACTCCAACTTTTTGGAAGGTAGCCTATGGAGGATGAAATACAGTACCAGAGACTTTAGAAACCAATCAAAATCCAGAGACTTTCCCCCTCAGGGAGGTTGGAGGCAAAAAGCTGACAGCATTGAGTTTAGGGAACCAGCTCCCTAAGGCCTACACATTAATTCTGCACACACTCCCCTCCAGGCCATATCTGCCCTTCCCCCCAGCACACCTTTTCAAAGCTCCAATTCTGCTGCTGCTACTGCTCTTTTGGCTGCTACCGTTCTGGGTCTGCTCCTTGCTTCCCTTGTGCAAAAAGAGGGCTCAAGCTGCTCTCCAAATGGTACTGGGAAGAATGGCAGTTCCAGATATCTCCTCTCCCTGCTTGTCCTAGCCTGGGGATAGGGAGTTACAGATCTGGTTGGGGAGCAATAAACCCTCTAGCCCCAGTGTTGCCCACTCTTGTGATCTGATTGCATGTCTCATTATATTTGGTTTTGATGTTAAAGCCTTAGCTTTTGGAGTCAGGTGATTACATGAGAATCTTATTTTTTATCAAAAAGATAGCTCTGTGGTTTTGAAGCAAAGCTCCAGGAACAACAAAACCATTAGGCAAATAAAAAAACCTTAAAAATTCTTATTTTTAAAAGTGATCATATTTTTAAGACAGGCTCATATTTTTTTCAGGCGGAAGGGGGACAGCTAAGTCCTGATTTTTGAATGCTTGGTGTTGGCAATATTGCATCTCTGAGATGAAAGTGTTAAGTGTTTCAGTAACACTCACGGTCCTTTAGGATTGGGCCAGGGGGGAAGGATAGCTTAGTGGTTTGAGCATTGGCCTGCTAAACCCAGGTTGTGAGTTCAATCCTTGGGGGGGATCGTTTAGGGATCTGGGGCAAAAATTGGGGATTGGTCCTGCTTTGAGCAGGGGGTTGGACTAGATGACCTCCTGAGGTCCCTTCCAACCCTGATAGTCTATGATTCTATGAACCCTACTCCATGTGCTGAGGGAGGAAGGCTGCCCCTCAGCAAAAGCAGCAGTTCTGATTGGCTGCTCTTCCCTAGAAAGTGGGCTAATGGGGAGGGCAGTCAATCAGGATTTGCGCACAGACATGTGAGTTTTCCCCAGAGAGCTGTATCTGGGTTTGAAAATTCACAATCTAAGGGGAAAACCCTGGAATTGGCAAGTCCAGAGTGGCTGCTCTTACAGCTTCCCTTTAAAAAAAATTTCAAACAAAAAATAACACCAACTATAAATAATCCCCACAAAGTAATAGCCAAATAAAGATGTCAAGGATGGGTGTAAGATTGGACAGCCTGATCCCTCTGACACATGAGAGGATTATTCTGTCTCTTATTGGACATTGCTTCTTAATGGCTTTCTGGTCACATGGCTACATCTTGTTCCCAGAATCGATGCTTGAGCAATGGCCTGTTCAGTCGCTGATATGCTACTCAGAGCCAGTGTTTGTGACTTATCGTATTTATGTTACATCTGTCTGCACATTAGCAGTTTCAGTTGTATTTTCCATGTCCTCAAGAACAAAGAGCACCAGAATCCTCCTTGGGTTTGGTTAGAGGGTTTCAGTTCCTCAGGGATGGTTATGTCAGATGACCTTGGGTTAGCTGTTACCTTGGCAGGCCTGCAGTCACCTTCTGTTTGAAATCTAGCATTCTCTCCACTTGCAGGATGGTAACTGCTTGGCAATTTTTGTTCTTGTTTAGTATTTCTGCTAATTTTCCTGGCATATAGCTGTTTTGTAACTAATTCAGGGTTACTTCTCTTTCCTCAAGAATCTTATTAGATATTGGTACTTATGCCTGTATCCTTCTGTCCACACCTCTCTTTACTGTGGATCCTGGTAAAGCATTGTGTTATGTTGTGACATATGCTTAAGCATGGCTCCCTTGAATCCACCAGTGCTTTTCTTTTAATTGAGCTCCCTTCCCTTAGCAGCCACAGAGATTCTTCATCCGCTGGGAGTATGAAGTCCCTTTGGCTCTCTTGGAGTCATGACTGTCCTCAGAATGTAGTCACACTAGTACTGAGCCAGCATAGAGCATGCGTCACTTGCAGGTTTAAACTAGTGTAAATGGTGGATTCTCTGTAACTTGAAATCTTTAAATCATGATTTGAGGACTTCAGTCATTCAGCCAGAGGTTAGGGGTCTATTACACTGCTCTACAGCCAAAATGCTTCTGAAATAAATGTAGTCAAACTTTACTAATTCTGGGTCATTGAGAACGAAAATGATGCTTAAAATTGTTGATTGGCTCTAGTTTTCAAAATATGCTATTGGGTCAGTATATATGACCCTTGACTTGGGAATGGCGGAGGATAAGTGAGTTATAAAGGGAAGGGATCTCAATTTAAACCAGAAATGACTAAAATACATCTTTGACTGGATCTATGAATAAATCTATGACTGGGTTTGGACAGTACTTGCTTTTTAGGCAAAACAATGAATGATGCAATCTGAAGCTGGTATTGCGTCATACATGATATGAATTGCATGATGTTATTCCTAGAAGTCATGGATGATGCAATCATAACGAAGCTTACATCACTCTGCTGAACAAATTGCCCTATATCAGCTCTAGAAATCATACAGTGTCGTGCTCTCTTATTTGTCAGTGTTTGATTTTGCAAAGGGACACATTTCTGTTAAGCCAAAGTGAGCAGAGATGCCTCGTACTTGTGTGAACAGTGCAGATAACTTCTGCTATGTTTGTGGTGAAGTGACTTTTGCATCACAAAAGCGCAGTATAACCACTATGGTTAAGAAAGCCTATCACCTTTATTTTGGCTGCAAAATTGGAGATCAAGACAAGAGGTGGGCCCCACACATATGCTGCAACACTTGTGCAACAAATCTTTGCCAGTGGTTGAACAGGAAAAGGAAATCTATGCCTTTTGCAGTGCCAATGATTTGGAGAGAGCCAACAGATCATACCAGCAATTGTTACTTCTGCATGGTGCTTCCAGTTGGGAAAGGTGTGTCAAAGAAGAAAAAGTGGACTGTGCATTATCCAAACATTCCATCAGCTATCCGCCCAGTACCCCACGGAGAAGGACTGCTGGTTCCTGATGCACTAGAATCATTCTCACTTGAGTCAGACGAGGAAGAGGAAGAGGATGAAACTTCTGGTCCTGAACCATCAATGTCACAGGACCCACATTTTCTCCCATCCTCCTCCTCTGAACCACACCTCATAACACAAGGTGAACTGAATGACCTTGTCAGGGATTTGGAACTACCCAAGAGTAAGGCAGAGCTGTTGGGCTCCAGACTACAGCAGTGGAATCTCCTGGCAGGTGATGTTAGGGTTTCCATGTTCTGTGACCGTCAAAAGGATCTTGTCCCATTCTTCTTCATGGAAGGTGATCTTGTAGCCTGCAACAACATCGATGGTGTGATGGCAGCCCTCAACATCGTTCACGATCCAGATGAGTGGAGACTGTTCATTGATTCATCGAAGACGAGTCTTAAAGCTGTTTTACTGCATAATGGCAATGTTTTGCCATCAATTCCAGTTGGTCATGCAGTCCATATGAAGGAAACCTATGACAACATGAAACAACTTTTGAGGTGCATAAACTATGCCCGATATCAGTGGCAGCTTTGTGGCGATTTGAAGGTTGTTGCTCTCTTGCTTGGTCTGCAGACTGGATACACAAAGTACTGCTGTTTTCTCTGCGAATGGGATAGTCGTGCAAGAGATTCCCACTACATCAAGAAAGATTGGCCACTCCGACAGTCATTGGAGCCCGGGAGGAAAAGTGTTCAGCATCCACCACTTGTTGAATCAAGGAAGATTTTGTTACCACCCTTACACATCAAGCTGGGTCTGATGAAGAACTTTGTCAAGGCCATTGACAAAACACAAGCAGCTTTCAAGTACCTCCGTGGAAAATTTCCAAGGTTAAGTGAAGCTAAGATCAAGGAAGGTATCTTTGTTGGTCCTCAGATTCGTGAACTTCTTCGAGATGATACATTTGACCATGCACTGCGTGGCAAGGAAAAGACGGCATGGAAAGCCTTCCAGTTAGTGGCAATAAATTTTCTCGGAAACAACAAGGCAGACAACTACAGGTTGTTGGTGGAAAACCTCCTCAAGGTATACAAAAGCCTTGGTTGCAATATGTCACTAAAGATAAATTTTTTGCACTCTCATCTAAATTTTTTTCCACCAAACTGCAGAGCAGTGAGTGACGAGCACGGCAAGCGATTTCACCAGGACATTGCAACAATGGAGAAATGCTATCAGGGCAAATGGAGCCCATCAATGCTTGCAGACTATTGCTGGACAGTGACAAGAGATGCTCCATTTAATGAATACAAGAGACAAGCCAAGAAGCGCCGAGTAGACACTGAATAGGACTAAACTATGTACATAATAGTTTTTTGCCTTTTGTTTCATAATAAATTTTATTTATATAACCCTTTTGCTGATTTTTAAAGTGTTACATAAACAGGACAGGTGAAATATTATCATGTAAAGCAATCATAAACACATGAAAAGACCTAGGTTTACAATTTATGATTAAAACTCTACTATCTTCACAATATACATAGACATAAAATGTAAAAACTTAAATATCTTAGAAACAGTAGCCAATCAGTTGTTTTAATTGTCATATTTGAATTCAGCACATCAAAATACATAATAAATAGCACATTTTATCTCTGAAGCAGACGACTTCTCAAAAATTGTAGACCAGTGTTACAGGAGTGAGTGGGTGAGGTTGAGTGGCCTGCAATGTGCAGTAGGTCAGACTAGATTATCATGATGGTCGTTTCTGGCCTTAAAGTCTATGAGTCTATGTAATTTCACAAATGGTGGATATAGCAGGCTGTGGCTCAGAGCCGGCCACACCCAGTGGGCTCGTTAAATAAATTCCACCCTGTTCATCCCAGCCTAGCGACAAAGTCTAAAGGATAAAACACCTTCCAATAAAAGTGTATAAACTAAAATGTCCCTTTCCTGGTGTGGCATTACGCCCCATATTCTTCATAGTAATATTATGATGATGTGATTATGTCATAACTATGATGTATTTTATGCAAGATAGGTCATGTAAGATATCATTGAAAAGTTATGATTCATTGACTATGATTATCCTATTTGTATGCATGTATCATTTTGGTATCTGAAGTTAGGAATATTGTATTTGCATTTATTACAAATGTGTTTACACCTGGGGAATGCCCACTAGGCAGAATGCAATCAGTCTAGATGGCTGGCTGGGAAGGGCCATTAGGAAGAACAATAGGTCTTAGAAAATGCTAATCTCACACCGAGGAGCCTTCCTGAAGATGCTACAAACAGCCTCTGAGTCATAGCTGCTGTGTCGCTACAAGGGCATGTGACTAAGTTATCTGGTACTGGACTCCATCATAAAATACCAGTGTTTTTCCACTGAAAGGTGTGGGAACTAAATTTGGACACAAAGGGTTCCCGTCATATGCAAAAGCTATTTAAGGCAGGGGAGTGACATCATTGTGACTTTTCACTGACTCCCTGTTCAAGAAGATTGCTAGAAAGAGATGAGGAACATGGACTGGAGTGGGGGAGATGGGCTGAACCCAGGCTAGAGGGATTTCTATCCTGTGAAAGGAATACCTGGGGTTTTAAGCTGCAAGCAAGTGCAGCTTGCCCTCAAGAATCTCTGAAAACTGCCTAAAACAATTAGAGTGAGAATTTGTTACTCATATCCAATCTCTTTAGTATATTAGGATTAGATTGTGTTTTTGTTTATTCGCTACGTAATCTGCTTTGATCTGTTTGCTATCCCTTAAAATCACTTAAAATCTATCTTTTGTAGTTAATAAACTTGTTTTTATTTTGTCTAAACCCAGTGTGTGGAAATCATAACTTGGGGCAGAAAGCTGTGTATATTCCTCTACACATTGAGGGTGAGGGCGAATTTCATGAGTTTATGCTGTATAGTCTCTGTGCAGTGCAAGACGGTATAATTTTGGGTTTAACCTGCAAAGGGGGGTGTGCACTTGAGTACTGGGCAGTTCCTTCCCATGCAGAGGTGATCTCAGCATCTGTGTGTAGCTGCAGCTGGTTGTGTCCCTACCTGTATATGTGCTTGTGGGGGATTGAGGGCCTGTCACAGCAATACAGTGTAAAGGGAGCCAGGCTGGTGGGTGAGGCAGGCTAAGTGGTACCCCATTTCCAGGTGGAACCCTGGGGGGAACCCATCACACCTGGGATCCCAGGATCTCCAGGCATCCCTGCTGGGGTAGGTTTGGTTTTAACTCTCTTCTATGGTCTGGAGGTACTGTCTAAACAGTCAGGTCTCATTCTCATTTTCATCCCATCCCTAGATGAGGCTGACAGTCAGTTCTGATCCTACCAATAAGTCCCCCTGTAGCTTTCCCCCTCCCTACACTACAATAAGATGCACTGTTCCAAAGTCCTAAACAAAACCACAGGGTGGAAATTTTCTGGACATCAGCTCTTTTGCAGAGACCCCTTCCTCTCCCTCAGCAGTTGCTCCTGTAATTCCCTACGTCTACTTGTACAGTAGAACTCCTGGAATGAGATAGCAAGGCCCTTGAGGCTTTTCTTTTTTGGCCAGTATTCTCCACTGACTTGGAATGGGATTCAGTGAGAACTGGGAAAGGGAATTGTTGCTGGAGGGGATGTGGGGATTGTTGTAATGTGGATGTGCATGGAGAGTACTGATCCTATACAGTGGTGGAATGAGGAGTGGTATGTTGAAAGCTGGAAGAGCTGGGAACCAGACAGCATGAGGAAAAATGGCTACAGAGGTGAATAGCAGGAGTAGGTCAGAGAGAGCAGCAAAGCAGACTGGGAAGAGTTCTTGGGGTAGACACACAAGCAGAAAAAGAAGAGGCAGGAAGATGTGGTGGGGAAAGGAGCATAGGTGAGGAACCTAACGTTTACTGGGTGTTTTACAAGTATCAGGGGGTAGCCATGTTAGTCTGTATCCACAAAAACAGCAAGGAGTCCGGTGGCAACCTTAAAGACTAACAGATTTATTTGGGCATAAACTTTCGTGGGTAAAAAACCTCACTTCTTCAATCTGAAGGATTAAATCAGGAAGGCACATAACTTCATTTCACATGTACTTAACTTTTTTCAGATTACATAGAGTGTTAGTGTTATCCAGATGGACTGATATTTCCATGAACTAAAGTTATTTCAGGAATACTTTGAAAGAAGCATGTTGCCCCACATTATAGAAGACATTTAGCTATCAGGTGGAGCAACTTTTTCTTGTAAGGATTATGTAAAAAAAATGAGTAAACATTTACTAATGCTAAATTACAGCCTTGGAACAAAGGGAAATGCACATGGCAGGATATTTATTATGATCATTATCAACACTACAACTTCATAGACAGATAAATGTCTTGATTTGGGACCACAGTTGTAGCAAATGTACATATAAATATATGTGGCCCTCAATCCTATTTCATTTTAAAAATCTGGTCTTAGGTTAGCAGAAGAAAGTGAATCTCAAACCATGGTTGATTTTGTAATTTTTGGCCTTTAACTCATTTATTTTAAATAAATTTAAATTTTGTACTAAAAAGTTTGAAAAAAATGGGGAAAAAACACACATTTTTTTCAAAAAAACCCACGGAAGATTTCTGTGTTAATGATGAAAGAATGGGAAAAAAGGGTTCTGGAAACTTTCGAATTAAACTAAAATTTCTGTGATAATTTTTGCTTAGAAAAAACAGTCCAATTTCTGTCAAAAAAGGCTGCATTGAAAAATTGTGACCGGCTTTTTAAAATACCTAACAAGATTAGAAGTTACTTTTCAGATTTTGGTAAACTGAAGTCATATGAAGGTTGGACACACACAAAGGTATTTTAAAAATGAAAGGATTTGGAGTGTAGTCTTTGAAGTCTGACACCTAACTCTCTTGCATCCTTTTGAAAATTTCATCTCTATTTTTTTATCTGAGACAGGTTAAAAAAAGCCCAACTCATTTTATTTTTGAAAATTTGTAATACAAAAATATAAGCAATAAAAAATTCAATCCACAGAGATCTTTCATAATTGAAAGGAGAAAGCTGACAAAACGTTAACTGTATAGGTGGCAATTTGTTCATTTTTAAAAGAAAGATATTTCAAATTCTTAGATGAAGTGTGAAATAAAGTATATTACTTTTAATAACTAGATTCCCAGCAGAATTGCTTTCCTGACATTTAAATTTATGACAGGTAATTTGCTAATTGACCTAGGACAAAAATCAGTAAATGAATGAAGATTTTGAGTGTTCTTCCTTCCAGTACATAAAAGTTGCATTTCCAAAATCAGACAGCACAGTAGTATTTATATCACTGAAGGTCTATTAATATTTTTGTAATAGGGTATGAATGAGTTCTCCCCTAACAGCTAGCTGGGAGGGGGAGAGACTTCAGGAGCAAACTGTATTTACATGAACACACCTACTCTGCCAAGATATCCAGCAGATAGAGAGGTGTGCTTAGAGTGATCAACTTTGGCTGGTGTTGGGTTACAAATCACTTTAATACTGAATGCAGAGGTAGTGAAATGTTGTTATCAATATTATCAATGTCTGACGAAGTGGGTATTCACCCACAAAAGCTTATTCTCCAATAGTCTATAAGGTGCCACAGGACTCTTTGTCGCTTTTTACAGATCCAGACTAACATGGCTATCCCACTGATACTTATCAATGTTGTTGTCTTTACTGTATGAATAAAGGGGAGGAAAACTGTGCTTAACCGGTCCCAAATGAGGGGGTCACCCTCAGCTGAAAGAAACTCGCTAAGCCAGGGACTCGAATGCCAGCCCTGGGAAAATAAGGGGGTGGGGGATGATAAGTATCCCAGCCAGGAGGTGTGGACTCTCCCTAAGGGTCCCAGGTCTAGTTTACCCTGATCCTTCCCATTATTCAAGGATAGAGCTAAATAGGCTCCATTAGGAGCCTTTGTTATTTTAAGTGCTTAAATTAGAGCTGAAATCACTTGCTGTGGGACAGCGTTTCTGTCCAGCCTGCTAAAAGCTTAAAACCACTAAGACCTGTCCATCACTAAGAAACTGACCTGCAGAGGTCACAGAAGAGGGGCAGGTGGCAGCAGAAGGTAACTGACAGTCAGATGGCGGGAGAGGCAAGCTGTTGGCCAGTGGGAACGGAATGAGCGGCTGGCGGGGCGGCCAGCAGAGAGAAACTGCGACGGGTGGAGCAGCCAGCAGAGAGGAACCATGGCTGGCGAAGCAGCCAGCCAGAGCAAGTGCTCAGATGGCGCAGCAAGCCAGGTGCCTTCTTCCCCGGGTGGGAGGTGAACTCACACAGATGCACTGCTGAACCCTTGGTCCTCACTGACCAAGAACAACTACTGTGAATGAGGTATGGCGAGGGAACAGAGAGTGGCACAGAAAGGGAACTTTTGGTTGTAGAACTCAAGTGCATGAGGCAGAAGGCACTGTCCCACGCACTCTGCAGTGGGTGTCCTGCTCACAGTTTTATGATTATGAATCCTGCTTGTGGCATTTTCCCTAATTAATGGCGAGTGACTTCCCTCCTTTCATTAAAAGTTTCTTTTCTACACTCAGACTCTGTGCTTGCAAGTGCGGAAGTATTGCCTCTCACAGGCGTCCAGGGGTGATGTGTAATTTTACGAGGTTACTGGGTGGGGGCTCGAGCCGGTTCTGTATCGATGAAAAAGAACCCCTAGATATTCAACCCGACCCTGGTTGCTGCCAGCTCCACCTGGCAGAAGGGTTACATTTTTTTTCTCCTTTTTGTCATGATTTATCCCTGTAAGGCGGCTCTTTCACTTCCTCGCCATGCTCTAGTGGGTAGGTTCCTAGGGAAAATACTTTTGTGGGGTGACTTTGGGATATGAAGTCAATTACACTGCGATGGATTATTAACATTCTGCACTTTGGGGATGGGATCTGATTTCTACACAATTCTCCTAGCCAGACTGATGATCCCAGCTCCCACACTTTCTACAACAGACCCTGGCACACTGCCTCCTTCCTCATCCATCTAATGCCATTCAGACAGGGTTCTTGCACCCCACCACCCAGTTACTTCTTCTATTATAGAGCCTGTGCAGCACTGGATTGTAAAGCACCAGAGCCCACCTATTCAAAGAAACAGCCACCTCATTTTTCTGAATGGATTTGAGTCTAGAATTTGGGTACATTTAATTATATCAAGGATAGAGATTTTATTCTAGTCCAGCCAATTCACCCATCCCCAGAATGTTCCCTTTCTGCCACCAGAGCCGGCTCCAGCTTTTTTGCCGCCCCAAGCGGTGAAAAAAAAACAACAGAAAAAAGAAAAACCCAATAGAGCTGCTGCCGAAGTGCCACCGAAGAGGAAGAGAGGGAGTGAAGGACCCGCTGCCAAATTGTTGCCAAAGACTGAAGCGGAGCAATTGAGCTACCGCCAAAGTGCCGCCAAAGAGGAAGAGAAGGACTGCTGAAGGACCCACCGCCGAATTGCTGCCGCAGACCCGGACGTGCCGCCCTTTCTATTGGCTGCCCCAGGCACCTGCTTCCTTCTCTGGTGCCTAGAGTCGGCCCTGCCTGTCACTCCCTATCTCCAAACTCCAGGGGGTAATGTTCAGGTTTCATTTTTCATCCTTGCTAACCACAATATTGATCCCCTGGCAAAACTTGCATTTCAATCACTGAAGAAACAAGTAAAACCATAATTTAGAAAAAAATGATAGATTTTTCTGCTTTTCTGGAAAAAAGCAGTGAAACAGCAAACTCTCTGATATTTTCTTTATGTGCAAAAGCTTTCATACAATTCCACACAAGATTAATGCCATGTGACTCACCTTCTTTTTAATGATAATTTTACAGGGATATTTCTATAGTCCTATTTTTAATTAAAGAATGCTGTTGGGGGGGGGACGTGAGGGAGGAGGGGAAGGGACGTGGTGTGGGTTGTATAAAGCATTCCAAACTCTGCATCCTGTTCAATACATACAGAATATAAAAAATTAAAATAATCCTAATAATCTTCTTCCTACAGTAAGTGCTTTTACAAAACATTTCCAGTATTTATTACACTAAACCTATCTTAAATTCTCACCCATTATAGTTTTTAGCAATAAAAAAGAAGGAAATTTGCTGGCCAGTTTGGGTCAGGGGGATATTCTATTCCTATATTCTATTATCTTCCCCCCCCCCCCCATTAGCCAGTTCCTTCTAAAATGATGGGAACATTCTTAGAATAATCAACATTACTCCAGAGATTGTGAGGCCATCGATTCTAAGCATCTCCCTACAGCAATGAAAATCTTTCAACTTAATTAGTTATCCTATGGATATTTCTCTATAACCTCTTCTCTGTTAAATCCCTCCTGACATCTACAAACAAAACCTCACTGCCTTGGAATGAACCAAAACTGATTCCCTGTGACTGATCTCACCAATAAGCTTGTTTTTAACAAAGGCTCTTAGATATGACAGTGGGTTTGTGCCATGGGGCCTGAAGATAAGTGCAGTTCCCAGGTCAGGGCCCTCTGCAGTATGCAGATGCTTCATCTAGCAATGTCTGTTTAATTAATTTCAGTCTGCTTCACCTATTTATGCCTTTCACTTGCCTGCTGCTTGCTCTACCAATAATTATAAGCACCAGATTATGGAAAAGGGAAATTTTGTATACAGCAGATATTAATAATTGATGCTAAAAATTATTAATATATTTTTATCATTACTCATAAAGATTTGACTCTGCGGCTTATTAAACACCTTATTTTTTTAAACTCATATATAATGAGTTTAGAACTCTGTCTCTGTCTCCATTCAGTTTATCAGAGCCCTACACTCATTTTTATTCTATTATTCTTCCTTCATTAATTACTAAACCCTCTTGTTGCACCAACTTGTCCAGGAAGACACAGTTCCTGTCTCAAGGAGTTTATAGTTTAACCCAAACACAGACAATGTGATTCTGACACATAAAATGATAGTCCACCCCAGTGTTCCCTCTAATTTTTTATGTCTATGTGCGGAATGAATTTTGTTATGTGCACCAATATGGAGGTGATGTGTGGTGGGGGTGGGGCCAATGGGTTCAAAGTGTGGGAGGGGGCTTAGGGAAGGGGGAAGAGGGTTGACGTGCAGGCAGGTGAGGGCTCTGGCTTGGGGCTGGGGATGAGGGATTGAGGTGCGGGAGGGGGCTCAGGGCTAGGGCAGCGGGTTGGGATTTGGGGGGGTGAGGGCTCTGACCAGGGGTGCACACTCTGGGTTGGGGGATTGGGGCTGGGGATGCAGGAGGGGGCTCAGGGCTAGGGCAGAGGGTTGGGGTGTGGGGGGATGAGGGCTCTGGCTGAGGGTGTGGGCTCTGGGGATGAGGGGTTCAGGGTGCATGAGGGGGCTCAGGGCTGGGGCAGAAACATCACAATTATCCAAATGATTGAAAGAATATTCAATCAAATATTTTGCTATTTGCATATTTTAAATAAACCCGCAGCCTTATTTCTGTGGAAGACCCCTTCAAATTAATAGAACATCACAACATGACAGGCACATTCAGCTACAAAGGATGAGTGCATTGGCAGGATGTTTCTGATAGTACAGTCAACAGTGAAGTGGTTAACAATGTTGGCATTTAAATTACCATAATTGGGCTTCAAAATTAACTCCCCATTAAGATGAATGGAAGCCGTTTACAATTATTTGAGTCCTATTGTTCCAATCTTTCTGTCTGGATTAATAAAACCAACAGTTGTATGCACTTATATTGTTAAGGCTATCTTCACAACCAAATGTAATTAACATATATAAAAACCTAGGATATGGGGAAAAAGATGTACCAGAAGAATTAAAAGTTCATAGGTTTTTTTCCGATTACAGATTTCTGTTGTCCAGTGTCATCACTGTGCCATACAATATTTGCATTAGTTCACTACTTAAAAGAGTTCTTTAAAGGTTGAAAAGCAAACCTGCATAGTTACAAAACTGCAGGTAAGAAAAACAGCTATCTATGTAGAACAGATGCCCAGTTCTGCTTTTGTCAGCTAGATTAGATTTCTGTAAAGCATACTACATGGGACTAGATTTTCATTCTATCCAGAAACTGAAGCTGGTGCACAATTTGACAGCTTGTTTGTTACAGGGTACAGATTTCTGGGAGCAAATGACATTAGTGGTTTTGAGTCTGCAAAGGCTACCTATTCTGCACCAGGTAGAATTTAAGATGTTGGTTTGACCTTTAAAGTGGAGAATGGGCACAGCCTTGGTTCCATTCCCACTCCAATAGTTCCAATCACTGTCCAGGGCAGCTGAGTCAATGTGGAGGGAAGGGTAGTAACTTACTGCTGGTATAGGCCAAAACACATTGGTACTTCTCTCCTCCTAAGCAAGGAGGAAGCAGGGAAGGAATTGTGACTCAGAGTTGCTTGTCTGAATAACAGGGATGTGTCTAAAGTCACAAGCTAGCCCTTATATATTGGTGGCAGGGGGCATCTCTGAAAATAATTTTGCTCTTTTCTCTTTGTTTCACTTCAGTTCTTAGTGTAGGGCAGTGTTTCCCAAACTTGGGACGCCGCTTGTGTAGGGAAAGCCCCTGGCGGGCCGGGCTTGTTTCTTTACCTGTCCCGTCCGCAGGTTCGGCTGATCGCGGCTCCAACTGGCCGTAGTTCGCTGCTCCCGGCCAATGGGGGCTGCGGGGAGCGGCACAGGCCGAGGGACATACTGGCCGCCGCTTCCCGCAGCTCCCCAAGTTTGGGAAACACTGGCGTAGGGGGATATTTTTATTTTAGTCTTCCTTTGTTCTTCACCTCAGAAGTGGTCTGTCTGCATGTGTGTTTCTCTAGCTCTGCTGGTGCTGGAATGCATGTTTTATGTTGGCTGAACTCATTGTTCCATTACTGTCATTAAGGAGAAAATGTCTTATCACCCCCATTAACAATTGTCTTGGTTTCTGTTCTTTTTGTTTCCTTCATTAACCCCAGAGCAGGCTGATACTATTTTATTATGTGCTTTTAATAACCTTTTTTCTCAGTCACATGCAGTCAGAGTATATAAATTTCTATTTTATGACTATTTATTTGCCTTTCTTCCACCTGCTACTCCATTTTGCTAGAATCCTCACACCTTGCTTTTGAGGATACAGCTCCCCATTCTGTAAATATGGCCTCCATTCCTTGTCCCCAGATGTATAACTTTGCACTGGCTATATTAAAACACATTGTGTTTGAATAGGGCTATTTACCAAGTAATCCAGATTACTCTGTATAACTGCCCTCTCCTACTTGTCAATATTTGCCACGTGGCTAATCTTTGCGTCACCTGAACATTTTATCAGCAGTGAATTTACATTTACTTTCAGATCATGGATGAAAATGTTGAATAGCACTGGTCCCTGTGGAGTCCCATTAAAAACACTCCCATTCAATGCTGATTCCCTATTGATGGCTAGTTTTTTGAGATTTATTTGTATTACAATAGAACACAGAGGGCTCAACTAAGATCAGGGCCATTTTGCTAGGGTTTGTACCTAAACATGAGAGACTGTCCCTGCCTTGAAAACTTTCAACCTAAATAAACAAGAGAGACAAAGGGTATCCCTATTTTACAGATAAAAAACTGAGGCATATATATATATATATATATATATATATATATTATCTTTAGATAGTGAAACACTAGAAACAATTATCCACAGCACCCAAAACTTTGGAGGATTCCGATTAAAGAATTGAGGGAAATACCCCTGATAATATGATAGCAGCATTCTGCTGTAACACAAGTTAAACCTTCTATTTGTCAGACTTTGGCAAATACATTCTAACACAAGATGGCATTGAAAGTTACTTAGCTTGTCCCTTTTAAGCCATCTGTTCTGCTTCAGTATACTTACAAAAAGAATGGAATTTTAAAAATAATCCTAACTTCATGGAATTTAATAGGAGTGGAACCAGTAGGCTGCTGTAGAAATTAAACAGGGGGCTATAGAAAATATTCTTAAAACATGGAAAGTTATAAAGAATGACATCCCTGCTATAGATTTCTACAGGGTGATTTAAAAATTCTTCCAAAAGCTTATAATTCTCTACAAAATTCTCTGTCACTTTTCCATGAAGGAATGAGGAGGGAAGAAGAGAAGTACATCAAAGTATATTAGAGAAGTATATCAAAATTAGGTGGTCTAACTGGCACTACAGATTGCAACTGCTTTTAGTATAGATTGTAATGTCTTTGGGGCAGGGACTATGTCCTAATGAATATTTGTCCAGTGTTTAGTACAAGCCCTGATCCTGACTCGGGATTCAGGAAGTTTCCATAAAATAAATATTAAATGATGATAATAAAAATAATGGTACATGAAAATGGAAGCAATGGAAACAAAAATAATGGAGAAATAAGATAGATGCTGGACAGCTCAGCATATCTGTTGGATTTAAGGGGGTCATGGTAGTGGGAGCACAGGTCCTTGAAAGCTAGCATTAATCTCTAAAACTGGGGAAGTAGACCTGACCAATAGGCCAGTGGAAGCTTGCCTCATTTACCTAATTGCCAAACATTTTTATACAGAAAGTGTGAACAATCTATAAGCTTTAATTATGATTGTAGATGTGTTGACATTCCCATTCACCAGGAAAGTCAGCTAGGATGAGGTTGTTAAAACCTGGGTGAGAAAGGTTTTAATGGAGGAGAGATAGAGAGGAAGACAGATTGCAAGGTTTTAAGAAAAGACATGGTGATAGGAATCACCCTTTAAGGCATCCTATCCTGCCACCAGATTCAGGCAGGCAGGCCCACACCTGTGGCCACCGAGATGCTAATTTTAGTCAATGTGACTGGAGGATTTCCCTGCAGAGACCCAGTGCCTGGACTGGGCTTTAAATATGGATTCACACCAACAATTAGAGGACATCATTGTTTGAATAATCAATACCTAATTCTAGTATTATTATTATTTACCCTTGTGAGTCTCTGTTGTGTTTTATGATTTCGTCTTTTGTAATCCTGTTGCAGTCAGGAGACCTCCTGCTGCTAATTTAACACTTCTAAATTCTCAGATTATACTTGTCACCCAAAGCCAGTTTAGCTTTCTAGAATGGATAAATGTTTGCCTCCTATTGCAAATCCAGCCAGTTAAAATCCTGTGGAGGTCACGTCTTCATTAGACATTCTTCATACTTTTTATTCTCACTGTCACTACATTTTCTCACTTATTTATCTGTGACACCTAAAAATACTCTGCATTTAACTGAACAGTTTGAATAATTATTTGTTCAAAAAGGAAAACATACAGTATTATTTCTAACCCTTATTAAAATGTGCATATACATAAATCTCATTACAAGCTAGGGAACAAACTTTAGTACAAATATGGGGGGGAGCTTTTTGAAGCACAAGTGGGCATTAGCACCCAACTCTCAGTGACTTTCAATGGGAATTGAATGCTTAAGTCCCATCTGTGCCTCTGAAAGCCTTCTCCCTATATTGTAAATGTTATTATATTCAAACATATGTGGCTTTTCTTGGGAAATATATGATACAAAACTTTTCACATATTAAAAATGTCAAGTTTACAAAAAAAGAATAGTTCTGCTAAAGGTGTGAAATCTATAGCCAGAGCCAAATTAGTAAAAAAAATAATAATTACATGTTCAAAGTAAACACACAAACAAAAATACATGATAAAACTTAAAACTCCATCTTGGACCATACCGTGTCCTCAATCAACAGTAGAACAACAACTGAGATGTAAATAGAATTTTCTAGTGTAGCACAAGGGCAGTTTTATATTGCCTTAACTTTTGATCCACTGGCATTTTGCCATCCTTCAAAAATCATGGGACAGATTTTCAGCTGGTGTAGATTAGCATAGTACTATGGAAATCAATGGCGCTACACCAATTTATAACAGCTGAGGATCTGACCCCCTGACTCTCCAGATGCTCAGTTTTTCCACCTTTTTTTAATACTGAATCCCCCAAAAGAAGTGTGTTTTAACCAACAGTGGTGAGATTTAGAAAAATATTTAGACCCCATCTATACTGTAAGTAAAACCATCTGTACATAATTACAGCATTGCCATTTCCAAATGTTCAGACCTCACAAATCCCCCAAAATGATGAGATTGGCTTAAAAACCATGAGATTTTAAAAAAATAATAAATGTTCGTTTCTTTTATTTGTCTCTTTTTTCTTTTTTTTTTTTTTTGAGACTTTTAAGTGCATCAAGTGCATTTTTTTAAGCTTTTCTCCGTGATCATGAAGGCTAGAAACTTACTTAAAAAAAAAAAAAAAGGTAGACTACTCCCATATTCACAAGGCCACAGGAGATAGGACCTTACCAAAAAAATCAAACAACATGAGATTTGTGAGAGCTGGCAACGCATTAACTAGTCTGTGACACTCATCTGTCCTGCTGACAACAAAATTGTCCAAATAACTGTTTTTTAACATAACAATATGTCAATTGTCCCCCAGGAACTGCAGAATTCTGGGGCTCTCGAGTCTTTTTTCCTCCACACTAGCTCAAGGTCTCCCTTACATCCCACTCTGGGTTACTAGCTGCATAGCTTCAATAAAGCCACTCTGTCAGGGTCTACTCTACCCACCATTGTCCCTCAAATCCCTCTGAAAGGAAGGTTCTCTTTCGCTAGCAAGAAGTCACTGGCAGGCAGGCACAGTTGTAGGAAGGCTGAACTGAGCATTCTTAGAAACCATTGATACATGGTGAAAGGTCTAAGGCCCTGTCTACACTGGCAAGTTTCTGCCCAGTAAAGCAGCTTTCTGCGCGGTAACTCCCAAGGTGTTCACACTGCCAAGCCACTTAGTGCGCAGAAACTGTGCAGTTGTAGCGCTTTAAAAAAAACCACCCCGACGAGAGGCGTACAGCTTTCTGCACCGGAGCTACAACGCTGCAGTGCCAGTGTAGACACCATGGGGATTACAGAGCTGCAATTGGCCTCCGGGAGGTGTCCCACAATACCTGTTTTCACCTCTCTGGTCATGAGTTTGAACTCTACTGCCCTGCCCTCAGGTGACCAACCATCATTCCCACCCCGTAAATTCCTTTGCAAATTTGAAAGTCCCCTTCCTATTTGCTCGGTGATGCAAGCCTGCTCCATGCACCAGGCGATCCCCCACTTGGAGCAATGCCAAGCTGCTGGACCTCATCAGCATTTGGGGAGAGGAGGCTGTGCAGTCCCAGCTGCACTCCAACCGTAGGAATTATGATACCTATGGACAGATTTCACGATGCATGATAGAAAGTGGCCATGACTGGGACACATTGCAATGCAGGGTAGAAGTGAAGGGGCTGCGGAATGCCTACCACAAGGCGCGGGAGGCAAACCGCCGCTCTGGAGCTGCGCCCATGAGCTGCTGGTTCTACAAAGAGCTGGACACAATACTGGGTGGTGACCCCACCTCCACTGCGAAGGCCCCTGTGGATACTTTGTTGGCTCACATGCCAGTTGAGAGTGGACTGAGCCAGGAGGAAGAAATCTTGGACAAGGATCAGTAGTGTAGCTAGGGGGGAGGCAGGAGGAGTGGCTGCTCCCCCTGAGCACATTCCCCAAAAGTGGCGGCTTTTTAACTCACTCACAAAAAAAGGTGCCACCCGCTGCGGCGCTTTTACTCACCCAGCGGCGCTTTTACTCACCCAGCGGTGCTTTTACTGATGGGGCAGCGCTCCGGGTCTTTGGCAGCGGGCCCTTCACTCGCTCCGGGTGTCTTCGGCGGCACTGAAGGACCCGCTGCCAAAATGTCGCTGAAGCCCCGTGGAGCGAGTGAAGGTCCCGCCGCCAAGGTGCCGCCGAAGACCCAGGTGAGTACAAGCGCCGCAGCGGGTGGCGCCTTTTTTTCTGATCGCTCCCCCTGTTCCCTCCACCTGGCTACGCCACTGACGAGGATGTGGAGGGGGACCCAGAGGCAGATGATGACTCGAAGGCCAGAGATGCATGCAGCCAGGAGCTCTTTTCTACCCCAGAGGAACCTAGCCAGTCCCACAGTCGGATCTTGGTGAAGTGCAAACAGGAGAGGAGGCCCCTGGTAAGTGGATCTGATTTGGGGACTTGCTGAAGCGAGTTGTTGGGGGCAGGAGGGTTGCAGAAAGCAGGCTTGTCTCCCACTGCATGCCTTGTCTGAGTGGTGGAAAAGGCTGTTGATTGACTCCCTCACTTCACAGGAATCTCCCTCAGAGATCTCCAGGAAACTCTCATGGAGATACTGAGCAATCTGCTGCTGCAGGTTCCTCGGCAGAGCTGCTTTGTTTCTTGCCCCATTAATGGTAACTTTCCCGTGCCACTGTGCCATCACGGGGCAGAGGGGGACCATTGCTGCACACAGGCAAGCTGCATAGGGGCCTGGGCGGAAGACCGTCCCTTGATTCCCTGCTCACTCTCAGCAGCAAGATATCTTCCATTATGATCACACTGTAGAAAGTGTGGGGACAGGAATGATTATCAGCCCCCCCCCCCCACACACACACACAGTGCTGGCTCTCCCCACTGTACAACAGGGTCTGGAAGAGTGATTTACCTGGCCCCTGCGGCTACTCACCATTTTGGGGGTCTTCTGGCTCCTGTGTGCTTGCAAAAGTTGCATTTAAACTTCATAGAGATGACCTTGGGAGCCCAGCCTCCCTCTTTGTTAGCAGCAGCAGAACGGCTGTGCAGAATTAGAAGGTGGCCAAGAAGACCTAAGGAGGACTTTCTGCATGAGGTTATGATGCACTCCGCTGCCGAGAAACAGGAATTGAAGGAGTGGCAGGACACCAAGAAGAGGGACCAAAAGGAGAATGCGGCACACCAGAAAGAAGCCACAGAGTGTCTCTTAAAGGTTATGGAGCGCCAAGCGGACAAACTCCAGGTGATACTAGCTCTTCAAACGGAGGAGCTCCGTGCCCGCCCTCCCCTGCAGCCGCTGTTGCAAAACTCTTTCCCATGCGCCCCCCAGACACCACCAACACACTCTTATCAACCTCCTGGCTCCAGTCTCTACTCACAGCATTCCACTCCTCCCTCCTCACAATCCAGCACTGCGGACTCCCACTACCCACTGCATTCAACACTCATCCCTCTGTAGTTTGGCCCTGATGAAGTACAGTACCTGCTGCATTGTACTCCAAAGGAGAAGGTTGGATATGATACATGGACATACCCAAATCTTTAGCCATCCCAGGATCCCTCCTCTTCTTGAGACCTTCTCTTCCCCCATCCCCTCCCTGCTGATGTATTTTTTCATTTGACTCTCTCCTCTGATTGTTGTCTTTTAATAAAAGAATTGTGTTGATTTGAAAGCAATCTTTATTCTACTAAGTGAAAGCAAAAAGAGCCCTGCAAAGCGACAGACAATTATGTTAAGCCCCCTTATTGCATTGTCTGCACCAATCACCTCCTAGCATTACAAGCACTGCAATCCCGAGCATAGCAACAAATATTAGTGGCTTTCAGCTTCAAATTGCTGCTTCAAGGCATCCCTGATCCTTATGACCCTGGGCTGTGTCCCTTTAATAGCCCTGGTCTCTGGCTTTTCAAACGCAGCCTCCAGGCTCTGAGCCTCTGCAGTCCAACTCTGAGTGAGCCCTTCACCCTTCCCTTCACAAATATTATGGAACATACAGCACGCGGCTATAAGCATAGGAATATTGTCATCGGCCAAGTCCAGCTTCCCATACAGGCATCACCAGCGGGCTTTTAAATGGTCAAAAGCACACTCAACAGTCATTCTGCACTTACTCAGCCTGTTGTTGAACCGCTTCTTGCTGATGTCAAGTTGCCCCATGTATGGCTTCATAAGCCACAGCATTAAGGGGCATGCAGGGTCTCCCAGGATCACAATGGGCATTTCAACTTCCCCTACAGTGATCTCCTGGTCTGGGAAGAAAGTCCCTGCTTGCAGATTCTTGAACAGGCCAATGTTCCGAAAGATGCGTGCGTCATGCATCTTTCCAGACCAGCCTGCATTAATGTCTGTGAAACACCCATGGTGATCCACAAATGCCTGGAGAACCATTGAGAAATACCCCTTGCAATTAATGTACTCAGTGGCTAGGTGGTCTGGTGCCAGAATTGGAATGTATGTGCCATCTATCACCCCTCTACAGTTCGGGAAGCCCATTTGTGCAAAGCCATGCACAATGTCACGCACGTTGCCTAGAGTTATGGTCTTTCGGAGCAGGATGCGATTAATGGCCCTGCACACTTCCATCAATGCGAGTCCAATGGTTGACTTTCCCACTCTGAACTGGTTAGTTACTGATCAGTAGCAGTCTGGAGCAGCCAGCTTCCACAGTGCAATCGCTATGCACTTCTCCAACAGCAAGGCAGCTCTCATTTTTGTGTCCTTGTGCCCCAGAGCTGGGGCGAGCTCATCACACAATTCCATGAATGTGGCTTTCCTCATCCAAAAGTTCTGCAGCCACTGCTCATCATCCCAGACATGCATCACGATGTGATCCCACCACTTAGAGCTTGTTTCCCGAGCGCAAAAGTGGCGTTCCTTGGTGGTCCGCACTTCCATGAATGCAACAAGCAATCTCGTGTTGTAGCTATTACACGTGGTGAGATCAATGTCACACTCCTCTTGCCTTTGTAGATTAAGGAATAACTCCACTGCCACTCATGACGTGTTAGTCAGAGTGAGCAGCGTACTGGTCAGCAGTTCAGGATCCATTCCTGCAGCCCAAAAGAGGCAGAGTGTGCAGTACACAAACCATTGAAATATGGTGCCAAATGCGGATGGAAGCACAGGGATTGCTGGGATGCGAAGCAATGCATCATGGGACATCGGGACAGGACCAGATGCCCTGCGACCCCCTTTGCCTTCCCACAAGTCTTAACGGCAAAAAAGAAAGAGGTGCTCTGTGAGATAGCTGCCCAGAGTGCACTGCTCTGAATACCGCTGCAAGTGCTGCAAGTGTGAACACGCTATTGTGCAGGCAACTGACAGTGTGAACAAACAACAGCAGTTTCCCTTCAGCGCTCTCTGAGCGGTGCTGTAACTGCCGGCATTGTAACTTTGCAAGTGTAGACGTGCCCTATGTTTGGTAGCAGTCTGGGCACCACCTTGTATTCCTGGGACCCACCTAGCATTCCCGGTTAAAACCTGACCTTCTTTCTCCAGTCCCACTCATCATACTACAGGTTCCACTTGTATTACCTTTCCAGCAGATGCCCCCAATGCTTCCTGAGGAAGGCAAGAGAATGGGACAATGTGTGTTGTTTACCTTTCCCTATAGTCTCAGCCCACACTTGGATCCTGTGGAGGTAGCTGACAACTCTCTTTCATGCATGCAGGAAAGATCTATGCAAGAGGACACTATTGTGTGCAGATCAGGATAATTCAGCCCTTTGTATACTAAATAGGCAGAGATCTGAAACCAGTTTAGTGAATTGAAGTTACAACTGACCTTTCCTGGAAATATTTGTGCTTTTGAGCCACCTCCTCGACCAATAAATAGACAATAGGGAGTTGTTTGGTTACATGGATTAAAATATCTTTCTGCTAAATCAGAGATCAAAATGCAAAATCCAGCACTCAGGGATATCATGTTGATTTGTGACACTCTCTGGAGGATTTAGGATCTATAAACCTAAATGAATGGATTATACAATTGCATAAATGTGCACCTATCTGTGACCAATATTATCTTGATCCTGTAGTTTCCATGTTACTTTCTATTTCAGAACACCATGAATGAGAAAGAGACAGAAAAAAACACATTATTGTTGGAACTGCCAACCCCCCTTTGTTGTCTGGATATTGACTATTTACATTGCAAGCTACCTTTAGGACAGGACCCGGCCTTATTGTTTGCATGTGAAATACCTATCTCACTCTTGGTTGCTAGATCAGTAATTAATAAAGACAGTAATTAATAACAGAATCGTACTCAGCCCTCCTGGAAGATGTTGGTGGATCTGCCATCTGCCCTCTGTCCCATGCAACAAACAACCTACCTCTCTTCTTCGCATTTCCTACTTCATTCAAAAATCCTGTCAATGGCATACCTAGGGCATCACCCAGTGCATCATGATACAGACCTGCTCCCTTTGAAGGCCAAAGGAGTTTTGATGCTGATTCACATGGGCCTCAGTCATCCAAAGTACAGAAATATGAAATTTTTCCACCAGAAAAAAAAGTGTGTGAGGGAGAGAGAATATCTTGTAAATTATGCTTATAGTCCACAGATCCACCAACATCCTCCAGTAATTACTGTCTTTATTAATTACTGATCTAGCAACCAAGAGTTAGCTAGGTATTTCACATGCAAACAATACGGCAGGGTCCTATCCTAAAGGTAGCTTGCAATGTAAATAGTCAAAATCCAGACAACAATGGGGGGAGGGGGAGAGAAGAGCCACAACATGAAGTTTTTAATAATCCTGCCCTATTGTATATTTAGATTTTGATTTTTTTTAACTCTTTCTAGTTACATTGTGCAACCATTATGCCATTTTTTGTTTGGTCTAAAAATCAAAACGAAGATCCTTCTGGTTGCCCAGTCTGTTGGATAAAATTCAGCTGTGGTGCAGAGAGCCAGAACAAGGCTCTCCGCGCCACTTAAACTTTGCACAAGGGGACCGGGTGCAAATCTGCCAAGTGGGAGTCAGTGAATACCCCTGATCCCCTCTGAAAGGGCCTCTGCACCCGAAATACATAGGGTGACTGTAATGGGGTATATAAAGGAGCTGCTCTGGGCTGGAGTGGCCCCAACCTTCCATACTTGCAAATCGTGCCAGGGCTGGAGAAGGCGTTAAAAGAAGGACGCGCCACTCAGCTGGGGGCAGCCCTGGGAAGGGAACAGACTGCTAAGGTTCTCCAGCCTGAGGGGAGGCCTGAGAGTCTGCAGAGCCCTGCCCTCACAGAAGGAGGGTGCAGAACCCCTGAGCCAAAAGGAGGGAAACTGAGCCTTACACTGGAGCCCCAGTGAACTCCGAAGAGGACATTGATACTCCCAGGGCCCTCTGAAGTAAGAGAAACCCATATCCTGGTGGGAGCTGCCTTCAGGGTTTTGTTTGTTTGTTTGTTTAACCTCATTTGCTGATGGGGGGTTGTTGTGTTGCTTTACCTGAGACCCCAAGAGGGGATGAAACAGGCATGAGGCCTCAATTGGAGAGTTGAGCATTCTCCTGCTAGAAAGACACATGCCGCAACACCCACTGGGGTGGAGATAACTGGACTCACATACATGTGCTTCCCATTTAGAGCCTAAAGGAGGCACTCTACTATGGACACTGGCACAGAAAGCCATGGTATGGTAGGTCATAACAGTATCAACTGTGTCACGTTTATGGGAATCCAGTGGTCACAGATAGCATCCTTTCATTTACATTATTCCTTTATTTGTGCAATTAAAAGTATATTGCTTGTTTTAAGAACTTTCTTTCTTTAAATGGAGCGTGTTATGTAATACAATCCCCGCACTAATGATCATTAAACTTCAGATTGAGGAAAGCTAATCAAAATCCTTCTGGTTGCCAGTCTGCTATTCACAGTGACAAAGAAACAAACATATGAAGACGGATATTTTCAGTTATTACCTCATACTATCTGCTAAACTGAAATCACATTTATCATTTTCACTCTTGCTATAGCTGATCTTAATTTCTCAACTCCTAAGAGCAAATAGACATAGTCATTTGCACAATTATTATTATGAAGAATGTGTATTACAGCAGCATTGTAGATAGGGCCCAGCTGAGATCCTGGTCCAGTCGTGCTAGGTGTTTTACAAACACATAGGAAGAGATCATCCCTGCACAAGAGAGGTTATGATCTAAATAGATAAGACAGACAAAAGGATTAAGCAGAGTTTCACCAGTATCCTGCAATTGGCAGGGATCTCCATAGCCACAGATGTACACTTATGGAAAGCTGACTGTAGACATTTCTTTCTTCTCATCTTAAACCATTCAATAAAGCAGAAGCATGTAACTAATATCAGTAAAGAATTATTATAATGGCAAGTGGAAAGGAGGTCAAAGTAAGGTAACATGATATGTGGGTCTCACAATGGCCTGAAATGATTAAGGTACCAAACAACAGCCAGAAATGGGAAAAGATCCCACCCCCCACAACCTCAGAGGTGAGGAAGTTTTGTCTAAGCCAGCAGGGAAAAGAAAACCCTTGGCCTCTTTAAGGTTTATACCCCTCTCCCCTCCTTGTAGGCCCTCTGCCTTGTTGTGGATGATTGGTTGGACAGAAGAATGCCACATAAGCCTATTGGCTTCCGTAGTCCCAAAGGGAGGACTTTGTATGCCCTTCCCCTTGTCTGTGGGTGTGCCATTCTACGCACTGAGAAGAAAAGTTACAAGGAGGCTGGCAGTTGAGGCCACTGAGATGGCTCCCCTGTGCGGGAAGGAGCATACACTGTGGTGAGTACCATCACAGCCAGCAGTCCCAATTGTTCAGTGAGGCGGGCTTAAACAAGAGTGGCTGCTCCAATTGTGGCACAACTTCTCAAACAAAGCCAATAAAGATCATATTTAAAGGGCAATATACAGAAACAATCTCATTATGGGAAAGGGAATTGATGATGGAAGTCAGGGCAGAAGGAGAGATAAGGGCACAGAGACTAATGGAATAACTTGGACCTGTGAAAGCAGGTGTGCCACCCACCTGTCATATGCAGGCAGATTGTTGAACAAATATTTGCCTTTTCCAAAATATAGCAAATCAGTCTGTCAGGCCCACAATACTTGTGGGACTATGACATGAACTCATTCGGAGGAATTTAGATTGCTGGTTGCAATGGGCATGGGAATGAAGCAGCCCCAGTCTGATACTGAAATATGATTACAATTAAGGCTGTCAAGCGATTAAAAAAATTGATCGTGATTAATTGCGTGATTAAAAAAATATATTGTGATTAATCATGCGATTAATCGCGCTGTTAATAATAGAATACCATTTATTTACATATTTTTGGATGTTTTCTACATTTTCAAATCTATTGATTTCAGTTACAACACAGAATACAAAATGTACTTTAGATTTATTTTTTATTACAAATATTTGCACTGTAAAAAAACAAAATAAATATACCTCTACCCCGATATAATGCGGTCCTTGGGAGCCTAAAAAATCTTACCACGTTATAGGTGAAACCGCATTATATCGAACTTGCTTTGGCCTCGAGCATCTCCTTTATTAATAGTCAGCAAATAGCCCCGCCCCTTATCCAACCCCCACCTACTTCCCGCCCCCTGACTGAACCCTCAGAACCTCCAACTCATTCAACGCCCCCCGTCCCTAATCACCCCCAGGACTCTCACGCTGAGCCACGTGCCACCCCGGGATGGGCGCTAGGACCCAGGGAGCCGGCGCACGGAAGGGCTCACACCTGCTCAACCACATCAGCTGGGGCAAGCCTCGCGGGGGCAGGGCAGGGGGAATGGGCCCAGGAACCGCTGCCCTGTCTGCGGAGCATGCCCAGCCCAGCGCGACGGCTGAGCCCGCCAGGGGGAGCAGAGCGGGCAGCCTCGCCCAAGGTGCCCGCGTGCACCTGGTCCCTGCCCCGTGCCCACGCAGTGCCGGAAGAAAGTGAGCCATCGGCGGGCGGCTCCTGCCATGCGTGCGCGCACTCAGCCCGTCTCTCCTCCTCCACAGAGCCCCGCGCAGCCCATCTCTGGTGAGGATGCCACAACCAGCTGCCCGCTGGGGCGCACGGAGCCCCTGACTGCAGGCAGGTAGTGCGGTTTGCTATGGACCCGGAGAGCCCGCCCGGCGCTGCTGCGAGTGGGTCGCAGCCTGCCAGCTGGGCCTGCTGTGTGCCAAGCCCTCCAGCACCGGGACCTGCACGGCGCCATCTAGGATGGGCATCTCTCCCTGCTCTGGATCCACAACTTCCCCGTGTGGACCAGTCTTCCCCAACTTCTCGGCGCCGGCTGGAGCCCGTTGATGATTCCCTGAACTGCAGCTCCCCTCCTTGGGCTGTGGCTCCCCCCCTGCTCTCTGTCCCCTGACCACACCCCAAGACCCTCTGCCCCTTATCCAACCCTTCAGCCCCGGCCCAGCACCCTTAACACAACGCTCAGAGCAGCGTGTCAGAGCCAGACACGCTGATGTGCTGATCTGCCGGAGCAGGCAGCCCTGCCCCCCACAGCGCTGTTTTACCGTGTTATATCCAAATTCGTGTTATAGCAGGTTGCGTTATATCGGGGTAAAGGTATAGTATTTTTCAATTCTCCCATTACAAGTACTGTAGTGCAATCTCTTTATCATGAAAGTTGAACTTACAAACGTAGAATTATGTACAAAAAGAACTGCATTCAAAAATAAAACAATGTAAAACTTTAGAGCCTACAAGTCCACTCAGTCCTACTTCATGGTCAGCCAATCGCTCAGACAAACAAGTTTGTTTACATTTGCAGGAGCTAATGCTGCCTGCTTCTTATTTACAATGTCACCTGAAAGTGAGCACAGGCATTCGCATGGCACCGGCATCTCAAGATATTTAAGTGCCAGGTGTGCTAAAGATTCATATGTCCCTTCATGCTTCAACCACCATTACAGAGAACATGCGTCCATGATGATGATGGGTTCTGCTCGATAACAAGCCAAAACAGTGCAGACCAGTGCATATTCATTTTCATCATCTGAGTCAGATGCCACCAGCAGAAGATTGATTTTCTTTTTTGGTGGTTCAGGTTCTGTAGTTTCTGCATTGGAGTGTTGCTCTTTTAAGACATCTGAAAGCAAGCTCCAAACCTCGTCCCGCTCAGATTTTGGAAGACACTTCAGATTCGTAAACCTTGGGTCGAGTGCTGTAGCTATCTTTAGAAATCTCACATTGGTACCTTCTTTGCATTTTGTCAAATCTGCAGTGAAAGTGTTCTTAAAATGAACAACATGTGCTGGGTCATCATCAGAGACTGCTATAATACAAAATATATGGCAGAATGTGGGTAACACAGAGCAGGAGGCATACAATTCTCCCCCAAAGGAGTTCAGTCACAATTTAATTAACGCATTATTTTTTTAATGAGCATCATCATTGTTTTAATGAGCATTTAATAAGCATGTCCTCTGGAATGGTGGCCAAAGCATGAATGGGCATACGAATGTTTAGCATATCTGACACGTAAATACCTTGCAATGCCGGATACAAAAGTGCCATGTGAACACCTGTTCTCACTTTCAGGTGACATTGTAAATAAGAAGCCAGCAGCATTAACTCCCGTAAATGTAATCAAACTTGTTTGCCTTAGCGGTTGGCTGAACAAGAAGTAGGACTGAGTGGGATTGTAGGCACTAAAGTTTTACATTTGTTTGTTTTTGAGTGCTGTTATGTAACAAAAATAATCTACATTTGTAAATTGCACTTTCACAACAAAGAGATTGCACTACAGTACTTGTAAGAGGTTAACTGAAAAATACTAGTTCTTTTATTTATCATTTTTATACTGCAGATAGTTGTAATAAAAATAATAATATAATGTGAGCACTGTACACTTTGTATTCTGTGTTATAATTGAAGTCAATATATTTTAAAATGTAGAAAAACATCCAAAAATATTTAATAAATTTCAATTGAGATTCTATTGTTTAACAGTGCAATTAATCGCGATTAATTTTTCTGAGTTAATCACATGAGTTAACTGCAATTAACCAGCAGCCCTAATTAGAATGCATGACTTTGGCTCATCTGGTGTAATCCTTTATACGGATGGTGGTTTATAGATTCCACAGCAAGCAAGCTGGAGACCTTATCTTAGCAAGGAACTATGCTAGGCCTTCATTGAGGGCAAATGTTATGCAAATGTTATGCAGATGTAAACAAAAATGGCACCCAAACAGTATACACTTGTCCCAGCCCCCAGGGAAGATGATACTTCATTAGAATGGGGCGGAGGTCTGGCAGGTTCTCCCCATCTAGGTGCAGGACTGGTAGCAAGTGCCCAAAAAGGTACCTGAAGAACATCACTGATGGAACAGACCTAGAATAATGAGCTCTCTCTCTCAGTCTTACTTCACCCTACTGTAAACATGGTGACAGCTTGCAAATGAGCAGCCAGGTGCTTTCCAGCTACTGGCAAGGGATGCTGATCATACTCAGCCGCTAAGGGTACATCTGCACAGCAAGCAGCAACCCACTACAGCGAGTCTCAGAGCCTAGGTCTACAGACTTGGGCTTACAGGGCTAACACTACAGCACTAAAAATAGCTGTGCAGACATTCAGGCTCGGGCTGTGAAGGCTAGGGAGGTGGGTGGGCTTCAGAGCCTGAGTCCAAACATCTACACAGCTATTTTTGGCGCCATAGTGCAAGCCCTATGAACCTGAGTCTGTAGACCCAGACTTTGACACATGCTGCCATGGGTTGCTGCTTGCCATGTAGATGTACTCTAAAGGCTCAGTATACTGTCAGAGAGGATAGCGGTACACAGACCAGGTTTGTGTTTTACATGGTATGGGCTACCTGGGTAAAGTTTTATTTGCAGCAAGGGTGCAGCAAAATAGGAAACAAGCCTATTGGCCTCATTTCAGGTTGTCTGGTAGGTAAGGAGTACTTCCCCCAAAAGAAAAATAGAGAGTCCCCTGCCATTAGGCTGGCTTGTCTGGAGACTAAGTTAGATACAGTGGTGGGTACAGTTACTCACTGCTAAAAAAACTGGCAGGATTGTGGGAGTTGACTAAGAGGGCAGGCGTATCCAAGAAGATTACTTTGTATGTTTTACAGGTGTGGCCATCTTCAAGTTCACATCTGGTGCCCTTGGATATTTTGTACTTGGTAGTCAGCTGCCTCCTCATTCATGGTCAGATTTCATTTATTATTAAGGACAAATGGAGAAATGGAGGCTTTATTGCATGTCGGACAGTTTCTGAATCAGTGCCGTAGGGTCTCCTTTGTAGGGAGGTCAGGGAAAGGTGGCCCTGAAAGTTCACAACTGGACTTCAGTGTTCGACCTCTGAGTTAACATGAATGGAGGGGCAGCTGGGTGGTCAGCTGATGCCCCTCTTATGTTCATTGGCCATAGAAGGACCATGTGAATGCATTCAGGTTCAGCTTAGGACTATGATTTGGAGATTTAATAAAGGAGAGGAGTTAAAGAATAGGACAAAGAGAGATTAAGGTTGGAGCCAAGTCATTTTCCTGAGGGTAAGTGTAATCTTGCTTCAGATGCTACAGCAGAGGATGTGGCAGTGGAGCTGCCTGGCCTTTGCATGTGGACAAGGCCAACAGACAGGTAAATAAGCTGGTGGCTAAATTATATGAACAGAGAAGTCTGTGTATTTGCTAATGGTTATTGTACTTAGTGGAGACTGTGAATATAAGGTGATTTTAGCTCAAATCTTTTCTCCAGCCATGATAACGAATGCTTTACCCATTTTTATTCATAGCTGTCTTCGCTTATGAAACAGATAGAAAAGCCCCATGTGTGTATCAGTGAGCACTCAATGAACTGAGTTTATGTAGCATTACCATTTGTACAAATGTGAACAACAAGAACGATAGTAGTGCCTAGAGTACTCATAATTAATATCCCTTTTCCCCTTAAAATTTCTGAAGAACACCTTCCAGTCAAACTTGTAACCAACAGATATTTAATGAAGCAAATAGGGCATGAAGGCCAAAAGAAGTGCATGACCGGCATTAGAAAAGTCTTAATACACAATATTTTATGCTTTCTCAAAAGCCATTGTTTAAGATCACACTCACTAAAGACATATGTGTTGTAGCATGATGTTTTCTAAACTCAGGCTGATACCTTTTACATTTACTTCAGATAAACGACCATATGGAAAATCGGAACACATGCAAATTAGTGTGTTCAGGTTATATTTTTCCAGGGGTATTAATGGAATTAACTAATGGCTCTACCAACTACTTTTTTAAAAAACCCACAAAGATTAGCCAATCTTTTCAAAAATTACTAATAATTTTGGGTGACCAATTTGAGATATCTTAAAGGAGCCTGATTTTCAGAGAGTGGGTGCTAAGCACTTTCTGAAAATCAGGGCCCTTGAAAGCATCTCAAGTTGGGCACGCAAAACCACCAGTCACTTCTGAAAATGTAGACCAAAATATTTCAGCTTATCTTGTGCAGATGGAGCATTCATTAGTGTTTTCACTGACTCATGGTCTGTTACTGCCGAATCTGGGGATGAAAATAAATTTGAGGGCAGTTATGACTAGAATGCTCTTAAACTGTCTAAAGTTTTGTTAAAGTCTCAGTCTGATTAATATAAAAGAAACTGCTGCAAAACTGGAACAGCTGTTTGAGCAATCTGATAAAATAACTCGTGCACCTTTCAGAGTGTTTTCAGGCCAGCCCAGGCCCCAGTGAGCCACTACCATAACAAAATGGATATTGGTATGCAAGAACGGTAACAAGTGAATAAAACAGAGTTAGAGACAGAATAAAAGAAACCAGCTCAACAGAAAAATTAGACATTTAAATAGAATAAATCATTAAACAGTAAAAGAGAAAGCAAAAAATGTTCAAAAGTGCTTAAATTCTATTGACTTTCAGTAGGAATTATGTGCTGTTGAAAATTTTACTCAAAATGTCTAGCAAACTAGTTGCATTTCTACTCTTGTAGGAAGAATATGAGTAAATCCATTTCAAACAGATGGAGTAAAAGCTGTACTTCATGTGCTCTTGCCAATTGTGATTAAAACCTTTTTAGGTCTATTTGCCACCCAAACTGTCTGGATAGCTCACAGTCTGAATATGTTGTTTTCACAGTTTGTACTTTTCAAGATCCAAATGAATTTATCAGATGCTTGGTCTCCTTAATAATTTCTAGAGTAATGATGAATCATGGCCATCATCGGTAACATCCACTTATAAAGCCCGGCACTGAGAGTTAGGTGATCTGAATTCTATTGTCAGCTCTATCACAGACTGGCTCCTGATCTCTCATTTCTCCATCTGTGAAGTGGAGATAATCAATTTAGGTTCTTATATGCCTCTCTCCATCACCATAGTAGAAAATACCACACAGAGGTGTTGTGAGGCTTCAGTAGTTAGATATCTGCAATAGAGATGGTCAGCAAATGTTGATGAAAAATGAAAAATTTCAAACATTTGCATGTTTTTCCAATTTTCTGACACGGCCTACTGTGTAGTGTTAGCCAATATACTCCCAGGGAAGTGCTTTAGAAGTGCAAACACTATTGTATTACTCCCTCCAGCACCAGCATTTTCCTTTTGACATCACAAACCTACAGCTCTAAAGTCTGCCTATAGACTCCAATGACCTCCAGAAAAGAGTCAAATCTGACATAAATCATCTCTGAAACTTTTAAGACAGTCAAGGACGAGATGCTCTGATGACTCTGGTACATCTCGGAACGGAGAAATCCTTGGCTCAGAAAGCTGACTTTTAGCCAAGGTACAGTACAGTAGGTTTACTTTTGGCATGTTACAATCACCTCACAAAACGTACGAGGTGGTCATACAATATAGATTAAGGAAAGACAAGGGGAAAAATCAGCAAACAGCCTCCAACGATAAAAATCTGTAGAGTTCTAGCCTGTTGTGAATGTTTTATCCTCAGATGAAGAGCCTTAAATATACGCTAGGAAATCTGTTCCTCTTTCTACATTACAGATTGTGCTCAGTGGCACAGATCTCAGTTGTATGCTTTACAGCTGTATGAGTGAATTTCAGTAGAAATATTTACATGATAGCTTCACATGTCTTCCTCCTTTCAGATTTAGATGGTTCTGGTTTTCAGTGCTACCCTCGTCCGTTACAATAATACAACTGACCCCCCAAATCAGAGCACTGACATCTGAGGCAGGGTAATATATGGCAGAAGAGGAACTGAGGCATGGAGGAAGTCACACCTGAAATTCAAATTAAAATGAATGTGTTGCTTATTTTTTCCAATGTAATTAAACCTAATTCCATAATGAAATGGGGACGTTCCAAATGAAAGTTGATTTTGAAATTTGAAATTAATGAGACTATTCATATGAGTAAAGTTAAGCATATGCCTGCTTCCAGAATTGTGGCCTAATCTACCTTTTTCTGTTTTAGGGTCTGATACAAAGCCCATCTGAATCCAATGGGGGGGGGGGAAATCTCCTTCTTCACATGTGTATTGTGTCAGATACTAAAATGATGGGGTCATATAAAGTGGGACTTAAATTTCAGTTTGTGTTATCATTTGTAACAATTTTTAACTAAATACAATTAGACTCCAATCTTACAATATTTTATTCATAAATTCTAAGGCAAGAATTGTGATCATCTAATCTAACCTCCTGTATAACAAAGGCCATAGAACTTCCCCAAAATAATTCCTCAATCATGTCTGCTAGAAAAAAGCATCTAATCTTGATTTTAAAATTGTCAGTGATGGAGAATCAACCATGACCCTTGGTAAGTTGTTCCAATGGGTAATTACTCTCACTGTCAAAAATGTACATCTTATTTCCTGTCTGAATTTGTCTAGCTTCAACTTCCAGCCATTGGATCATGTTATACCTTTTGCTGCTACATTGAAAAGCCCATTATTAAATATTTGTTCCCCATGCAGTTACGTACAGACTAATCAAGTCACCCCTTAACCTTGTCTTTATTAAGCCAAATAGATCGAGCTCTTTGAGTCTATCACTATAAGGCATGTTTTCTAACCCTTTAATCATTTTCGTGGCAACCCTCTCAAATTTATCCTTCTTGAACTAGACACAGCATTCCAGAAGCGGTCACACCAGTGTCAAATATAGAGGTAAAATAACTGCTGCTATCTGAAAAATCCCATGACCTGTGCAAAGTAGTTAAGCCAACCTAACCACCAGGATAGAGAGTGCTAGGTCGATTCTTCCATCGACCTAGCTACCACTTCTCGGGAGGTGGATTACAGCTCTGGGAGAACCCCTCTTGTAGGCCTACATTCTATGCTCCTAGATGTATACGTTTACATTTAGCCGTATTAAGTGACATATTGTTTGTCTGAACCCAGTTTACAAAGCAATCCAGATTGATCTGTATCAGTGACTTGTCTGCTTCATTATTTACCACTTCCCGATTTTTGTGTCATCTGCAAACCTTATCAGTGATCATTTTAAGTTTTTTTCCAAATCATTGATAAAAATGTTAAATAGCATAGGGCCAAGAACTGATCCCTGTGGGATGCCACTGGAAATGTACCTGCTTGATGACAATTTCACATTTACAATTACATTTTGAAAACTATCAGTTAGTCAGTTTTTATTCCATTTAATGTGTGCCTTTTTAATTGTATATTGTTCTAGTTTTTTAATCAAAATGTTGTGTGGTATCAAGTCAAATGCCTTACTGAAGTCTAAGTATACAACATCAACACTACTACGTTTATAAACCAAACTTGTAATCTCATAAAAAAAAAAGGTATCAGGTTAGTTGGACAGGATCTGTTTTACATAAATCCATGTTGATGTGCATTAATTTCATTACCCTCCTTTAATTCTTTATTAATCGAGTCCTGTATCAGCTGCTCCATTATCTTGCCCGGTTTCAATGTCATTATAGGCCTGTTAGACTGACATTGAAACCAGGCAAGATAATGGAGCAGATTCTCTTGAGTGGCAATAATGTCTCCAGTCTCCAAAACTAATAACCATGAGCTTGGAGAAAAGGGAACCATTATGACAAATCATGACACACTGCTTTAACTTCTTCATTTGTGCCATTGACTTCTATGGAACTATGCCAAATTCCCACCGATGAGGATGTGGCCCTTGTATTATGATCAGGAATGAAGTTCCCTTTTCTTGTAGCAGTTAATGATATATTTTTTAAGAAGGCTCAACATGAGTTAAAGCTACAGTGTCATATGCTTTTTCCAATCATCCCTCCTTAATAATCCCTTCATTGTCCTCCAAATCAGGGCGTTTTCAACTTTTTCTTTCTGAGGCCTCCCTCAACATACTAGAAAAACTCCAGGGCCCAGCAGGGGGGAGGGTGACTTGGGGCTCCAGGCCAGGGGTGGGAACCCTTGGGCATAGGCGTATTTGATTTCTATTTTGGGGAAGGCAAGGGATGGCAGGGCTCTGGACAGCTGTGCATAGTGGGGTCCAGGGAGGGAGCACCACCTCCTCCGCCTGACTCACCTCAGCAGGCCACCCACCTGTCTGGGGCTGTGTGCCGGTGGCTACTCCCTGAGGGCTCTGCTGGGCCCGGAGCCGCCCGGGCAGCTCTGACTGGGTGCATGAGCAGTCAAAGGGGGCTGGAAGCTGAAGAGAAAGCCACAATCCCAAGCACCATCAGCAGATGGGGAAATGCCACAGCTGCCCACCCCATGGCACCATCAACCAGAGGAGGAGCTGGCTGTGGATGTTTTTCTACATTTTCAATATACTGATTTCAATTACAACACAGAATACAAAGTGTACAGTGCTCATTTTATATTATTATATTTGATTACAAATATTTGCACTGTAAAAAAGATAAACAAAAGAAATAGTATTTTTCAATTCATCTCATACAAATACAGTACTGCAGTCTCTTTATCATGAAAGTGCAACTTGCAAAAGTAGAATGATATTTTCTACATGACTGCACTCAAAATCAAAGCATTGTAAAACTTTAGAGCCTATGAGTCCACTCAGTCCAACTTATTGTTCAGCCAGTCACTCAGACAAACAAGGTTATTTACATTTACAGGAAGTTATGCTGCCCACTTCTTATTTACACTGTCACCCAAAAGTGAGAACAAGTGTTCGCATGGCACTGTTGTAGCCGGCTTTGCAAGATATTTACATGCCATATATGCTAAACATTTGTATGCCCCTTCATACTTTGACTTCTAGATTGCTTTTTTACAGTGCAAATATTTGTAATTAAAACTAGTAATATCAAGTGAGCACGCTACACTTTGTATTCTGCATTGTAATTGAAATCAATACATTTGAAAATGTGGAAAACACCCAAAAATATTTATAATACATTTAAACTGGTATTCTATTATTGTTTAACAACAAGACTCAGGATGTATTCTGCCTTTTTAGAGCCAGAATGTCTCCCAATGCTCCTCCTGAGCAGAGCTCTGCGTATAAATCAAAAGGCCTGAGTTACATACTAACTGCCATTAGTCACGTCCATTAATTTTGCTTGGTACACCCAAACTAAGGACCCATGTCTATGGGACAATTCATGAGAGTAAAGGGAACAGAACTGGTCCCCAAAATCTTAAACAGGCAGATACCTGTTTCCCAGTCTCATGTGCATATGCTTAAATACTGCCAAAATTTAGGGGGGAATCCTCAAACATACTTTAAATTTATAACAGATAATCAGTTGCAATTTAGGATGAATGTATCTTTCATACAGAACTGTCATTACTCTCCTCATAGCAAATTTTCATTTGTCCATATGGTATAAACCTGTGGCGTGGGATAGCCACACAAATCAATATTTTAGGAAGAATATTAATGAACAGGGACAGGAGGGTTACTAAATTATTTTATGCATATCTGGACTCTTTGTGTGTCCATTCATTGAGAGTTTTGTTTTTCCTGGGTTCTGGATTAGTCAGAATTACCTAAGAGGTTAGATTACTCTTGTCTTTCCAGGTATCCAATTCTATTTGGCCAAAGTCTAGGCTAACCTCTTCTCTCCAAGTAGCACAGAAAATCTCTTTGAGGGTTATTTATATATTCCTTTATGCACAAATCTCTGACTTACATCAATGCTAAGCCTTAAACAAACCTACCAGAGAGGGAGAATTTAGCCCTGCACTTGTAAATACATGTAGTTTTTCTAAGCAGAAGCTAAAGGGGACTAAATTTACAGTTTTAATCAGTCATTTGACAACATGAAGCTCAGAAAAGCAATTAACAACATACGAAGCATAGAAAGAGCACACACAATTAGGAAGATAAACAATAGAATAAAGACTCTCTCCTCTGGAGAAAAGTAAGCTGTAATTTCCCTGCCACCTGAATTTGGCTCATTACTGAAGAGTGTGTTAAAGATCTCCCTGATGATAGGAAATCATCAGACCGTAAGGAAAATATATAATACTACATCTGCTCCACCAAGAATGGCAGCTACAGTTCTTTATATATAAAGCTTTAAATCCAATCAAACAGCTGATTTTTCTCATTTTAAAAATAACCTTACTTCAGTTTTCCTGAGGAGTTTTATCCATATAAATCTCTCTCAGTCTCTCTCTCACTCACTCTCAAAAGTAGCAATGTATAATGACAAGAATGACCAAAACTAAAATTAAAGAAGAAATTCAAAGGCATAGGTTGAAAGTCAGTTCTGATATTCCATATTTATTTATCACTCCAGGACATGGGCCTGATCCAAAGCTTATTGAAGTTGACTTCCATTGATTTCAGTGACCTTTTGATCAGCGACCTAGAGATGTTATACCTCTCATTGTGGTAGTGTGCGTAATATTCAGACACAACAGCAACTCCACACCAATTCCTCCTCTTAGGTCCAATCTGGCAAACCTTAGGCAAAATTCCTATTTACAGCAGTAATGAATGATGGCTGCAAGACTGGGCCCCTTCTCAGTACCCTACAAGACTGTTCGTGATCCTGTGACAGGCTAGATTGAGCCACTCTTACCCATATCGCGTAATGTCTTAGCAGAAGTAGTCCCACAGAAAGAAAATTGCTGAATGTCCCCTTCTATCAACATCAATTGCTTTTGCATATCTAGTATAACTTCATCACTTAGGGGCAGATTATGACAGCCCTTCTATAGCACCTTATACCATGAGTAACCTCATTAAAATCAGTGACGCTGCTTGTGGAATAAGGGAATCAGAATCTGGCCCTTGATAATAATGGGCTGATCCTGAAATTGCTTTCCCACCCAGCACTCAAGTTTGAATTAGGTGGAGGCGGGGGATGAATAAATCATAGTGTTACGGTTCAGCTCACATCAAATTCAGCCTAACATTAGAAATGCCTCAAACAAATTTACAATGGAAGCTTTACATAATAATGTGGTATAAATGTACTGCAATACTACAACAACTTCCTCTTTTGCTTGTCTGAGAAATGTTGTCTGTATTCCTGAACTATTTAGAGTTAGAGCATAGTGTCTTCAAAAAATAAATAAATCCACCTTTAAAGCTTACCTGAAACACCAAGTTTTATCCTTTTCAAATTAGCGGACATACCGCAATTGCCTTTCTAGTGCCAGTAACTCTTTGAATTGCCTTTGAATCAAGATCTGACACTTTAATAAGGAGAACGTCTTACAGTGCAGATCTTATAAAACTCTGTCTGAGCTATTTACTCTTAACACATTGAAAAAACTTAGATCATTCAATATTTGGAGCACTGAAAAAAGACGAATGTGGTTTTTGGCTGTCACTTCTCTTTATATACTCTGCTGCTGGGAGCAAAGTACTTCTGGCACCAACATACCGGTACTTGATTTACTCACAAATATATTGTTTCAATAGGACATCTAGAGTGTGTGTGTGAGTGAGTGAGTGTGTGTGTGTGTGTATATCTATATATATATGTGTGTGTGTGTACTGTATATATTATATGTGTGTACTGTATATATATATACAGTATATATATATATATATACAGTACACACATATATATACACACACACACAAGTTTTCATACCCTATTAAAAAACAAAAAAATGTTGTTTATATTTTGCCAGAAAGGAAAATATGGTGTCTTTCCAATTATTTCAGTGTGCTTTAGATCAAACCCAAATTTTAGATCAGAAAAATTGCAAGTGTAACACCAAAGACAACTGTAACCTATTTTGGACCCATCTTTCAGTTGTGACATATGTAAAACCCTTAGCTCCTAGAAATGCTTATTTTTTCCTCAGCAGTGTAAATGTTTTGGTGTGTCAAGATCTTTCATGTCCTGTGTATTTTTTCCTTGTGGTCCAATTTGTAGTAAGTTGGGCTGTTACTGTAATTGCAAGAAAGGCCACGTCAGAAAGAGAGAGAGAAATTAAAGACAGCAGCTTTCCCTCTAGTAGAGGAGGTTTCAATGACCTAGTTTCACAGGCAGCCAGACATAACACTGCAAACCATGTGACCCAGCCTCTCCGTCAAAACAAACCATTAAAAGCAGCAGCTTGAGACTGATTTAGGATCCTCTGGTCTTTAAATGGTGTCTGACTTTTTTGATCTGCTAAGTGATCACAGGTGGATGAAAGGGGATCTCTGAGACAATTAACTATGAGAATTTGACAGGTTCACTGTTACAAAGAGTGGAGCTAATATTTCACCTATAAGAACATTACCAAAAAGAACCCCCTGCATTAGATGATTGCCATGGAGAAGGTATGAATGAAGAACTACAGCTGAAAATCGCACACTACTGAATTTCCATATAGGAGTGAAAACAATGCCAAGGGTGACATACCCTCTTGATTACATTCTCCCCTTTCACCACTTAGAAACACTGCATAGGAACAGCACCACATACTCTATAATAAATCCAGGCAAGACTAAGAATGGCAAGGAAAAAACACTGCATATAAAGATTCTGACAGTGTCTGGAAAATTCAGCAGTTTCAGTAAAATATAAAAGCTAGTTACATCTTGCTCATTAAACCCAGCATCTTCAGAAAAGGAATTCCAAACAAAACAGGTTATACGTCAGGTTTTCCCCCCTGCCCTTCTGCATTCTCTCCATCAGCTATTATTATTATTATTATGGTTCTCTCTGCTAGACATTATTATATTTAACACAGATACAAACCTCCACAGCATAGTACCCATGGCAACACTTTCAGGGGTGTCTGGCTGAAATTTCTCTCAGACTGGAATTACAAAATTACCATTACTCACTACCCAGTGGTTGTGTAATTATTATTATTCATTTTGAATAGCATCAGGTTAAGGAGTTTCTGCCCACCAGCCATTCAGATGAGCAAATCCTCCTTACTCTGCATGGGGGAAGTAGGAAAGAATAATAAAATTAATTTTCTCTTACTGACCACGGGTTGTTTTATTTATTTCACTGTTGCCAGGAATGGAAGGATGGAACACAATGTCACCAGGAGATAAACATCTATTCCTCCTGTATGCCAAATTTCTGAATTGATGTGCCTCCTTAAAGCTCTTTTATATGAGGATCAATAGGTTGGGCTGTGGAGATGACTCCAGATACTTGTGGTGGGCAGTGATATATCGGCAAGTTGTAAAGAAGACAAGCTGTACATTATTTTTATTTATTTATATCTAAAATGAACAGAAAATACCCATTCTCTGGCTCTAGGAGCCCTGACAAAATATTAAAAATACAACCCCAAAGCAATAAGACACGGTACATTAAAAACGACAGGAAAAACTACACCAGAGCCTACAAAACCCAACCCCTTCCACAGAGAACACAATCAAAATCCTCATCTCTCAGCATCTCATACACCTTAGCCCCCCTGGAATGCATGTCCAAGAACATAATAGAATCATAGTAATGTAGGGCTGGAAGTGACCTCACTGTGGCAGGAATAAGTACTTAGACCATCACTGACAGGTGTTTGCCTGAGCCCAGAAGGTCAGCAGATACAAGCTAGTTTAGACCATGAGAGGGGGAGTGAATTTTAAAGTTGAGGTCCCCTGACAGAGGACGAGCTGCCAGCAAGAACCTCTCATGAACTGAGGGAGCTCCATCTTAAGTAACACTGCTGATCATAATTGTGGCAGTATGGCAGGAGGAGAGAGCCGGTATTAAGAAGTAGTTAGTCAACATACACCTTTACTGAAGCAGTATTAAAATTGTAAGGCCCTCGCTCACTCTATTCCACCAACAATGTCAGTTTTGATATTTCATTGCCCTCTTCATCCACAAACATCTTTGCTCCCTTCTGCCTCTATTTACGGAATGTCTTTCCTCAAGTGATCTGTAAGGCTACCACCTTCTCCTCCTTCCACTGCCATCTCAAGACCTATGTCTACCACAATGCCTACAACAGTGCCTATAGATTGGCTGACTCTTACCTTAATTTCCTAGATGCGTAATGCTATTTAAAGCAGGATGGGAGTGGCCATGCATTTAATATTGTACAACTGTATATTTTCTTTCATTTCCCTATCTAAGGTTACAATTGTGTTGTAGTAAAGAATTCAGTAATAACAGAAACATATTCATTACATACAGTCTAGAATGTTTCACATTCTGTATTTATTTTGGGAAATGGAAACCTATTTATTTATTAACAGTTATTTATCCGGTTGGTGTGCTAACTTGCAAATGTATTACAAGAACATCCTCTTGGATATGAATGTACAATAATACACTCCAAAAAGATAAAATTACAGTTTAAGTAACAGTAATGGATATTCAGGCTTTATTCTTTCATGGTGGCTTCTTTAAGATTTTCTTTTCATATAAAAGCCCTTTGGCCTGCTCTATCTTTTCACCTCTGGGACACTTTTCAAGTCCAACTTGCAGTTCCAAAACAAATAACCAAGGCAGTCAGCTTGGATTCCATCATATTAGGCAAGCCTATGTTCTAAAGAAGTGCAGGCCTGAACCAGAACAACAGCTGACTCACTCTACCCCTCTCAGGACAGTTCCTATATTTCAGGGTTACAAGCATGAAAGCAGATCTATGAGGCATGTATAAAGATGTATAGGCCCCAATATTTGGGGCCTATGCATACAACTTCACCCTGAGGTGTTTATTAATCAATATTTTTTCACAGGATTCCATTACATGTCCAAGCAAACAGTACCCAAGAAAAACATATGTCCAGGAAGCTTACCTAAAGACCTATTGTGGTTTTGCCACAAGCACTAAATAAAGGGCTTTGCATAGTTTTACTTCCTCAGAAGCAAACCAGAGACCATCTTGTGACTGTGCAAGATTTTTATGTATGTTTTAAATAATGAAAGGAAATGTGCCCGGATGACCACAATGTTCATATAGAAGGTGAAAATATGCACCTCTGGTAAGAAATGTTCTTAGACACCTGGATTGAAAGTTGCTACTGGTCACAGTCAAGATTAATTTTAATTTTCTTTTTGCCTCATGACAAGGCAGACACAATCTTCGGACAACTTGAAGGAAACAGTGATTTAACATTCTAAATCTGTTTTGAATGAAGTCAGTAATTTATTGTAATTGCTGCTGAGTATGTGCTAACAAGTTTAGACTGTCTCACTTTGTGTGAGGCTATATTCCAGCATGGCAGATATATATAGCGAATGTAGCCCACAAATATGTATGCTTTTATCTTTTATTGACATATTTCATAGAGAACTCATGGATTGTCTCATGTCTTGACTGCACCAGCCACTCAGTCCCTTGTCTGATTTTCCTTATGTTATTATAATGGAATGTCAACCCTGACTTCCTTGTTTTACTGCTTCTAAGTACCAGTCTCAGACACTAATATCTGCCTCTGTTGTTCTAGCCTTTAATTTAGTCTACTGTCCAGGAAGCAGCCTATTTAACACCCTCTCCCTTTTAGTTAACTAAACCTAGCCTGAAATTTCTAAAAGGAAACAGCTGCACTTGGGTAAAACACCAAAAACACTGGATACACTTTTTTTTTCTTCCTGGGGCTGAGGGGGTGGATGGGTTGTTATAACAAAAACAAAGATCCTGTGTGAGAAGCAGGTGGCTATACTGCCCTTCCATACAAGGTACATTTATTCTGATATAGTCACCAGGCTGTAACCCTGTAAAATAGTAATGAAAATTGTTGCATTGGGAGGAACATAAAAACTTTAAACTTCCCCTTTGGGGTATACATATTCTTCTTTAAAATGAAATTGGTGGTATATATATTGGCACTACAAAACTGGATGGGTACCATAAAGAAAAAAAGGACAAAATTAAAAAAAAATTGAAAAGTTTTATTCTCCCTCATGTTAAAACTAGATCAATGCATAAATTTTGTGGTACGTGAACTACTTCATAACAGGCAATCACAAAGCATTTAAAACTTTAATTCAGTTTTGGCCAACCAAGGGCATGGCTTAGTTTACAATATTGCTCACTATGCTGGGAGAGGAGAAGAGGAGAGCCTGATTTTCAGAGGATCATGTTCTGCGCTTTCTGAAAATCAGTCTCCTTTAAGATATCTCAAGTTGGGCACCCAAAATCACTAGTCACTTTTGAAAATGTAGGTTTAAAAGAGCACGATCAACAACAATTTTATAAAAAGAAGGGATCCAGCGACTGCACATGATTAAACACTAGCTGAAACATGTAACATTGGCTGAGTGCCTGTATGGGTGCTCACTAGCAGTCATAAAGAGTTCCAGACTATCACTCCCTCCCTGACCAGATTTCCATAGACAAATCAGTTGGATCTGCAAGACCAACGGATGTGGAAATGAGCCAGTTCTTTGCTGCATTTCCTCCTGTCTCTACCCCCATCATGTGGTGCCTCTGAGGTGCAGTGGTCCAGTAGAGAGGCTTCTTGGAATAGCACAGAATGTGTTGCCATCGCCTTGATACTCAGAAGGAGGGAGAGCCACCCTTCTAATGCTCATTAATGGTTTTCATAGGGCCTAATCCAAAGACCACTGAAGTAAATGGAAATACTCCCATATGGATTTCAACATATGGAAGATGGCCCCATATCCCATTTTGTGCATTGTGTTTAAACAATATTTCTGGATGTGTTTTATTCTGAGGGAATTTCATAAATCAAAATGGTTCTAGGTGCTTTCACTCCTAGTCTAGCTGTCAAAAACAATATTTTCCTCTTTCTAAATTACTGTGTTAGCAGGAATGAATATTTGTTCTGTTCAGCCTCATTTAATATCACAAAAATGCAGCTGGAAAAATGTATATGACAGGTTAAACAATTAGCACAAGAGCAATATTCCCTAATTTGAACATGGGTAGGTAAATTCTCCCGGTAATATCTTGTTACACCTTAACAATCTTTTTAGGCCATCTGTAGGAATAAAATATTTGAGGGGGGTGTTACTTTGAAATTTGAAGTCTGAAGTTTTAAGATTCTCAGTAGTATTTTTTTAAATTTGTATTGTATTTAAAATCCAGGATATTTAGTACACATGACACTGGAAAATGCAGCCAACTTTTTGTGCAGAGAACAGATAGGGCATGGCCAACAGATAGGGCATGGCCAACCATGGTGCAAGTTTCTCCTCATTGCCTGGTGTACAGTACGTGAGTGGAAGCTGGGAGATACCCTTCTGAAAATTTGGCCTATAACGTGCATATTACATATTTTTTTCTGAGCGCTCAAGCATTTGAACAGCAAAGCAGTAGTCGCATTAGCAGAGGCAACCAATCATAAAGCATGTAGTGCATATGACAACTTGTTCTTGTGTGTCCCACCTTTAGTCTCTCCCAATAGTCTGAAATTTGTCTCTCCAGCAGACACCCAGTAGATCCACTACATCAGTGCCCTCTGCACTTACAGAGACGAGAGCATGATGTGGCCTGTTTTATGAATGATTAATTAGTGTTATTTAAATTCAATGCTAAAAGTAACAGTTTGTAGCACAAATTTATTCATTCACAGAGTGAAATCCTGGCCACACTGAAATCAATGGCAAAACTCCTATGGATTCAATGAGGATCAGGATTTCATTCATAGTCTATATTTACCAGAACTTCATTATATAAATCTAGCTAATTAAAGTACCGGTAATAGTTTTTTAAAATACTTTATAAGGCAATCTAAAAACTGAGACCTAGTGAAAATCCATTTAGTAACTCCTCACTTAACGTTGTAGTTATGTTCCTGAAAAATGTGACTTTAAGTGAAACAATGTTAAGCGAATCCAATTTCCCCATAAGAATTAATTAAATGGGGGGGGGGGTAGGTTCCAGGGTAGCTTCCCCTACTCTGCAAGCACCAGAGGCGGGGGGTTCAACCTTCAGCCCTCCCACTCCACTCCTTCCCCCAAGCCCGCACCCTTGACCCGCCTCTTCTCCCCCCCACTCCTCCCCCTTTACTTCACTCGCTGCTTCCTGGCTCCTCCCCCTTCCCTCCCCTCCCTTCTAAACGCTGCAAGCCAGCTGATTGCCGAGTGGGGGGGAGGCGCGCCAAGTCCTTGCTCCTCCCCCCTCCCTTCTGCCCAGGGCAATAAGCTGGCTTGCCGAATTTGGGAGGCAGGGGAGGGAGGGGGAGCCTGCGCGCTGAGTCCTCGCTCCTCCCCCCTCCCTCCAAAACACCACAAGCCAGCTGATTGCCGCCGACAGGAGGCAGGGGAGGGAGTGGAGGTGCGCTGAGTCCTCACTCTTCCCGCCTCCCTCCTGCCCAGGGCAATCAGCTGGCTTGCAGCGTTTTGGATGCCGGAGGGAGGGGGGAGGAACAAGGACTTGGCACACAGGCTCTCCTTCCCTCCCCTGCCTCCCGAACTTGGCAAGCCAGCTGATTGCCACGGCAGAAGGGAGGGGGGAGGAGCGAGGACTCGGCGTGCCTCCCCCCTCCCTCTCCTGCCTCCTGAACGCCGCAAGCCAGCTGATTGCCGCCGGCAGGAGGCAGGAGGGAGGGGGAGACTGCGCGCTGAGTCCTCGCTCCTCCCCCCTCCCTCCGGCCTCCAAAATGCCACAAGCCAGCTGATTGCTGCCGGCAGGAGGCGGGGGGAGGAGGGGGAAGGCGCTGATCCGCAGAGTCTGCTGGCGGGCGGGAGGCGCTGGGGGGGAGGGGGCCGTAGGGAGGCTGCCAGCTGTGGAGAAAGCAGGCAGCCAAACAACATAAGAGTGGAGCATTGCACAACTTTAAATGAGTATGCTCCTTAATTGATCAGCAACGTAAAAACGAAACAACGTTAAGCGGGACGACTTTAAGTGAGGAGTTACTGTACTTTTATGCCATTTTTTAAAAAAAGTTTAAATGGAAAATATTCTTTAGTCAGTTGTAAATAGCTAACATTGAGTCTAGTGTTCTCAAGACTGGGCTAGGAATATATCATTGCTAAAACAATAGCTGAAATACAATTGTCTGTCTTCAGGGTGGGCAGAAAGCTGTGCACAGCAGCTGGACCTTTAGAGGAGCTGACAAGTTACAGTTTTATGACCTGCTTGAAATGCTCTGTTTCGACATTTCAGGAATTACCTCAGCTTCTGGGGAAAGCCAAGCAGGCAGTCTGAGCCCAAAAGCCAGGATGCTGAGTTGAAGTGTGATTAAGCCACCTACAGAGGAAGCTTCCATAAGGGAGCCTCTTCTCTGAGCATAGGATTTTCAAGCCAGTGGAGGGCATCTGGGGAGACAGTAGTTTCAAAACCCAGTGTATTTGCCTTAGTTCCTATGAATTGTGCACCTTGGTTCTTATGAATTATGCATACTGAAAGTTCAGTTAGGAACAGTGTTTGTAAATTCATTGGCTACAGTGCTCACATATTCTGTGAAGCACAACAAAACAAAATACAAAACAGGACAAAGATGGGATTTAAAAAGAAAAACTTATTATTTAGGCTTTTTCACTAGAGTTGTACACTTGGAGTCTGATTACTTTACAGATTTCCATTACAGGTTTACATCACTTTTTCAGACTCTCTTGATTCAATTTTAAACTATCAATATCACAGTTAAGTGTCTCATATATTTAAAATGTTTCTTACAGCCTATGGATATTCTGTCTAATGTTCTTTACTATGGTGAATGCCCTAGTCAATGCACAACAAGGAGGAATCCTGCACTACAGGAGGTGAAACTAGATGCTCATAATGGTCCCTTCTGCCCTTACAATCTATGAAACAATCAGGGAGTTGGACTAGGCCTTTTTCCATCTGTAGATTGCATGATAGAAGAATAAAAAACAAAGTGCCACATCAGAGAACAAAGATCATTCAATATTCACAATGAAAATAATTGAATATAGTAGATGTCTGCTTATATTAAATGACAAAAGGTGGTAATGAAAGTAAGTTGATAAAATATTAAAGCCTGCATTTTCAAAAATTGGATTTTCAAATGCGCCTGGAAAAAAGTTTATCTTTTTCTTGCTGAATCAACACACAAATGAGGAGGTTACAGGTGTTCTGATTCCATTATTGTTCATTACATTTATATCAGTGGGCTAATGCATTTGAGTAAAGGCTTGTAGGATTGGGCCCACGTGCACAAGAGAGTATGGAAGCATTCTTAATATTAGATTCAACTTTACTCTTGTAGGGCATTGGTAAAAATTAGTGTTTAGATAACTGGAGTCATTGACATGTCTCTTGTGTTCCTGCACTATGTACATTTAGAATGAGCTTTTAGGATCAGTTACATCTGGTCCATCCTTCTGGTTAAAGCATATCCCTTCTCTTCTTTCCATTCTGTCCCCTTCCCCAGTTAACGGATTTTTTCATAACTAACCCCCATCTGGCATGAGGGACCTGAAGGCCTCTCATTTGATCTGCACACCAACAATTCCTTTCTTTCCAAGCACTTTTCTACATTGCGCTGTGCATTGATCGTCTTTGTTATTAAAATTGCCCAGCATCCTGATCCACATGGCGGGTGCTTTACTAAATAAAATAGTCAATTTAATAAATAATTAGCAATTCTGGAGCAATTGGTTCTTCTTCTAGAGCTTGCTTTTCACTCCCTTTTTTCTGGCATACCATATATCTGACACTGACCTTTATATTACAAATGGTTCTTTATTTTGTGAGAACAGTTTATTCAGGGAAGCATGCTGACTTGGAAATGCTTGGATTAAATTCCAACAGTGGCATTTCAATTCTGTTTTTTACTGATCAAGTCATATTGAAAGCAACAAACAAAAAACATATACTGAGCTCATATCTAATCCCATCCTGACAAAGGGCCTTGAGCAACTCTTTCATACAATCTAAATAAATAGACACCATTGTCCAAAAACATACACAGCTCAGAGCTGTAATTTGTTGACCTGAGAAGCAAAATCGTTTGAAAGAAGAGATGTTGTACATGATATAAGACATATCTGGTCTTTAAGACAAAGTGTTCTCTTCACGGAAGGTTCCTGCTGCCTCAAGGAGGAGTGTAAGTGTTGACTATGATGATTGGAGAGTACTGGCAAAATGCATGAAGGCAGAGCAATTTTCTGGAAATATTTTTTTTTAAATGGAAAGGAAAGCAAAGATGAGCTGTGAACTATTTTCTGTGAGTGCTTGAGTGCTCTGAAGATTGCAATTACATTATCTCTGATGTTCACTTTTAAGACGAGCGCCAAAGCCCATTGAAGTCAAAGGGGAACCTTTTGGTTGACTTTAAGGGGCTTTTGAAGAGCCTTTCCCTCTTTTTCCACTGTGATGCTTTACTGTTTTTTCTTATTCTGAAACCATGACCATTCAACCATAGAATAATTGAAGTAGTCTTTGCTCTGCTGTTGAATCCTTCCCAAAAATGCCACACATCCCATTAAAAAGACAGGGAATTTACTGAACACAGTAGGAGTATTTAAAAACTTGCAAATTAATTTAGATTCATAAACAAGATTTGAAAATTATTTAATCTTAGTATTCACAATTTTACGGGTATTTCTTATAGAAAGTATTAGAAATACAACGGATACTATGCTGTAATTAAAACATAAGTAATGCTATCTATGAATCTTATGAACACTAGGCAAGGTTTTAAGTACAGCCAATGTAACTCAGCTACTACTGGAGTTAAAATATTTGGGGATTACAGTAAGATGATATTGAAATGTGAGTCCAACTGTTTACATGTAAATTACAATAGTTTGTATATCCATTGAAAGCTTTCCTGGACTCACAGGTCTCAGGGGCATGGTCAAAACTGATTATTTTATATATCTTCACTAGCTGAAACTGATAAGATTAAGAGGTGCTGAACAGTGGAACTGAGAGCCAAAAGATTCCCAGATTACTTTGGTCAGACAAAAAGAGCATCTTAAAAAGAAGCTGCCTGTAAGCTTAAAAGCCTGAGAGTCTGGCAGCCAAGCCAGCACAGGAAAAACATCATAAGACATGAGACTGGTGGGATCTGAGTCACACTTAAATGCCCTAGTAAACAGATCTTTGAAAAGCTGACTTTAGTATCTGTGGGTTTTATCAAATGTGCCAGACCAGGCAGGCTGCTGGGATCAGACTGTGGCTAAGGGAACAGTAATGGCAGGATACACATTCAAAGAGCCATACATGTTCTTGTTGGTTGTGCAGCACACGACCAGGAAAAATGAAGCAATAATATAAGATAAGAATGACAATGTAACTGTACTATCAAAACCTGAGTCCAGTTTCCATGGTGTGTCAGTTGATGCAGAATCCCAGATGCCAGGATACAGCAGTTTAGTGTGTGCCGTGTGACAGTATATGTAGTAGGTTTGGTCAAGGAAAAAACAGTTGAAATCAGCATCTGCATTCATCCATTACAAAGCAGTGCTATTTTTGCTGCTTACCTAGCATCTTGACCAGAGTAGCAATAATTAGTGACCGTAACAATATAGAAATAGTGGGATTCCTTAAAGAAAAGAACAATGGGTTAGTGACCAACTTTCTGTTTGTTTTTTGAGATTTAGTTCATGGATAAATCTTTACAGGGGCTCTACAATGCTCCAGCAGCCCAATCATATGACTATATGGCATCTACGGACACTGATTGGATTAATGACTTAATGCCTTCTTACATGTGACCATGGTGAGGTCTGAGGAATGCATTCTATCCATTTCTGTTTTACTATAAACAGCATCAATAACTCAGAGTACTATCCTTAAATAACCCGACACTCATGCTGAAGGCTGGATGCATGTTATTTATTCATACTACAATATTGAAAACATAAGGGTTACTTCATATGCCTATACATTCACTGTATAGCTAGTGAACCCTGTGCTTTTTTTCAAACACAGAAACAGGACAGGCTCTCAGATAAATTGGATTATTGTTCTTATGTGATTTCTAAATAGGGTGTCTATAAATAACATTAAAACTCAGTTCGGTTGTTATTTTTATACCTTTTAGAATTGGAAGAATAGGATAAGAGTGAGAGTGCAAGGTGATCACGGGTGTATGTCGAGGAGGGTTGCATAAGAAATGAATATTAGAACAATTAAGCTTATTGCATACAATTTGTTTCATTTTAATGTTATTTCAGATGCCAGAGTGATGGTCATGGTTTCAGAATATGAAGGAATAGAATATTCTGTGACTTTTCCTCAAGTGGAGTAGTAATTTACTGCAGGAGTAATCCCGTTGTGTATGAGTAATGGCAGCAGTATCTGGACATTAGCCACTACTCAAATATATAAACAAACATTTTTTCATTAGCTCTAGATTTTTTCTGACTGGGTTCAGCCATTGCAAATATTTCAGCAAAGAGATATAAATAACTCCAAACCAGAGAAAAGAGGAAGTAGGATGATTGACAGATATGCAAGGTTTTTGACTGCTCATTTATCATGCCCAATGCAACATCTTAATCTACAGGATCATGAAAGGGGGACAGCAAAGGAGTACTTATGCAGCAGTGGGACAGTTTTGGGAAGACATGGAAGGGACGCTTGTTTAATTGGTTTTTCTTAGTGAATCCTGACCTTCATAATGCTGCAGGCAGTTCAAAGAAATGGAAATATCAAAGATTAAGCCTCTCTTCATGAAGATTAGTAATATCAATAATTAAATGTTATTGTTGTTTGCAGGGAGGGGAGAAGTGCTGCTGCTTGGGATGATTTATATTTTGTGACTCTTATGGCATTGTGGTTTTAGGTGTACATCAGCATTGCCCATTACCCAAGGGCATTGGATAAAGTGCCTTTGGTGTGGAGTGTCATTTAGACTAAAATAGAATATATAAAACCCTCTCTTTAAAGGGTTAAGGGATCTGTCATGAAGCAATTGCCTTATGGGTAGGGTGACCAGATGTCCCGATTTTATAGGAACAGTCCCAATTTTGGGGTCTTTTTCTTGTATAGGCTCCTATTACCCCCCCATCCCCTGTCCTGGTTTTTCACACTTGCTGTCTGGTCACCCAATTTATGGCTCAAGATGACCTGACAACCATGGGGCAGGGGGGAGAAAGGGGTGGGGGGAGGAGAAAAAATAGAGCCTGAGAACATGTAGTAATAGTTAGAAAAGGAGCATCAGAATGTATTTTATCATCATAAACACCCAAAAGTGTCTAGCCCCATTTCTCCATAGTTCCCTTACCTTGATGTCAAGTCCACAGTTTCCTGAGGAGGCAGGTCCCAGCCTGTTACCCACTCTCCCCAAACTCAGTAGCTTTTCCATATCGGGTGCTTGTCTCTTCTCCTGCCCCTTTATGATGCTCTTTTTGTTCCCCTAGGTACTGCTTCTAGAATGCTGCCTTATCCTACTTCTTCCCTTTGGAATGAAATGGGTCTGGCTTATATAGACCAGGATCCCTCCCACTCCCAGCAGCCTTTTTGATAAAATGGGTTGGGGGTTCATTCATATATAAGTGAAAAAGCCTTGGTTCTCATTACAATATTTATTTTTCAAAAACATTTTGTGCAAGAAAAATCCGAAAACCCTCTGAAATTTTTCAGTATGCCCTTGTCCGCTGTGTATGACCACCCTGTCCTTGTCATTATTTACTACTTTGCCAATCTTTGTGTCATCTGTAAATTTTATCAGCAATAATTTTTATTTACTTCATGACCATGCATGAAAATGTTGAATAGCACTGGAACTATTATCAATCCCTGAAGAACCCCACTAAAAACACTCCCATTCGACAATGATTTTCAAGTGACAACTACTTCGTGAGATCTGTCACTTAGCCAGCTTTTAATCCATTTAACTTGTGCTTAATTGATATATTATGGGGCCAATTTTTTTCATCAGAATGTCATGTGGTAGTAATTCATATGCCTTAAAAAAGTCTAATATTATATCTACACAGTTACCTTTATCAACCAAATTTATAATCTCATCAAAGCATGAAATTAATTTTGTTTGACAAGACCTATTTTCCATAAAACCATGTAGACTAGCTTTGCTTATATTCCTGTCCTTTAGTTCTTTATTAGTTGAATCCTGTATCAGTTCTTTTTTTTTTTTTTTTTTTTTTTTTTTTTTTTTTTTTTTTTTTTTTTATTTTTTTTTTTTTTTTTTTTTTTTTTTTTTTTTTTTTTTTTTTTTTTTGCCTAGGATTGATGTTATTTGAAATGGCTTATAGTTACTAGCTCATACTGCTGCCCTTTTTAAATATTGGCACAATATTAGCACTCTTCAAATCTTCTGGTATTCCAAAATTTATTAAAAAATAACATCAGTGGACCAGAGATCTCCTCAGCCAGCTCTTTTTGAACTAATGGGTATAAGTTATAGGGGCCTGCTAAGCTTTTGAAATGTTTATCACTAACAGATGCTGTTTAACATCTGCCTGAGTTACTAATGGGATGGAAAGTACTTCATCATCCTCATGTGAGTCAAGCACATCATCATCCTGCTTCTTTCCAAATACAGAACAGAAATATTTATTAAAGATTTATTTATATATTTATTCGGCCTATTCTCCATCATTATAACAATGTTATCATCTCCATCTAATAATAGGCCTATACTATTGCTAGGATTTCTTTTGTTCCTAATATACTTTAAAAAACTCTGTCAGAATTCAAAGTATTCAGCTGTCAAGGTTGTAATGATAGAAATGGCAAAAGAATGAACATGGTGCAAGAGAGCACATTGCAGAGCATTTTAATGCTTTGGTCAACTGCATTCCTTTTTGTAAGCTAGAGGGGTGTGGAGGTGTGAGAAAGAAAATAGAAAAAAAGTCCAGGCTTGTTTAAAATTTTCCATTAAAACGGTTGGGTTTTGACATAAAATTGTTTTGTTAACAAAATGAAATTTTGTCATTAAAAGTATTTTTGACTGTTAGTCGATAAACTAAACTCCCAAAAACTTTTCAGTTGTTTGGGTTTTAGCCCAAAACCGAAAAAAATTCAATTAGGAAATGCCACTTCAGTTCATGGAGTTTTAATTTGGGTATCTTGTGGCCTGTTCTCCTCTATGAAGTAAGTTCCTCAGGCAACTAAATCCCGCATAATGCATCATGGCAAAGAACTCCTATGATTCATGGTGATGCAAGAGGTGGAACCATGGTGCATGGCTGATGGAGTCTTGCCAGCGAGTTTAACCTATAGAGGCAAGCTGGGGGCATGAGGCACCCGAACTACAACTCCCATGAGGCACTTCACAAGGCACTTGAACAACAACTCCCATGAGCCATTGCTGAAGTACTTCTGAATAAAGTTTTCTGACAAATATTTGTTCTTTCAGATGAACATTTTGATTTATGATTTTTCACTGTGTATTTTTTCCATGGAAAATTTTAACAATTTTTTTTCCCCATTTCATCAACATTTTCCATGATTTAAAAAAACAACAACAATCAGTTCTCCTGGCGAGGATAGTACAGTCACTTCTCAAACCTTTTAGTGGCTACTTTTATTTTTAAGGTAGATAGAATTTGCATACTGTCTATTAACTGAAGGAATGGGACAGGAGAAAATCCTTTATATTAGGAGCTGATAGTAACTGGGAAAATGATGGGGAGAGAGAGAGTGAAGAAATGTGTGAACCGAGCAGATCAAATACTGTACCTGCAAAGTTACATAGATCTATCTTCATAATATTAAAGCAAAGGATGGGATGTGTTTTATTCCCAGCTCTGTCACACTGATTTGCTGTGTAGCCTTGAGGAAATCACTGACTCTCTCTGCCTCAGTGTTCCTAACTATAAAAAGAGGATAATACTTACCCACATACCAGGGATGTTGTGAGGATTAATTAATTAATGTTGGTACAATGTGTTGAAATTGGAAAGTGCCATATAAATGCTAAATACTATTGTAAATTCTTCCAAATTAATGAAAAGCTAAATACTCAGAAGATCTTACAGTCCTGTGCGGCCTATACGTGGCTGCTTAAGGGCCAAAATGTTCCACACAGACTCCAGACAGTGAAGAGCCTAAAGAGAGGACTCTACATCTTGCGTGCTGTGGAAGCAAACTCTGGAGCAGGAATCTGTCCAGGAGTGTGACAAATAGGATTTTGCCTGGCTAAGGTATTGGTGAAGCATGGTCAGTGGTCCATAAACAGTATGAATCCATTGACCCATAAACAACGGCAGAAGGAAAGTAGTACATATCCTTTACTCTTCCCCCTACCATATATAAGTGGAGGCAGCCAAGATGGCCACCAGCAGCCTACAGGATGAAAGTGAAGATTCCCTTCCTCATCCTACTGTGCATTGGTCCGGCACTCTTTCCTAGGATTCAGGCTCAGCAAATGAAATCTGCATGACAGAGGGATATCAGAAATTATATACCAATAACATTAGGGAACAAGGGTACAAAGTTAGATAGATAGATAGATAGATAGATAGATAGATAGATAGATAGATAGATAGATAGATATGGGGGGTACTACAATTAAATCAGTCAAAGAATTAGGAAAAGATTTAGTTGAAAACCAATTTAACTGTTTGCTAAAATGTTGTTTGTCTCTGCTGTCCTCTAATTTTAGAAACTGAAATTGGCCACATGAGTTGATTTTCAAATTATAGTATACATTTCCCAGAACTGGCATACTCTGCTAATTTTCTAATGTGTAGAAGATCACTAACATATCAATAAATCTGCCTAAGTGAAATATATTAGGCTTCTCTGAGTCCTGCTCCTTGCCTGTTACAAAGTTTGCTTCACATCCTGCTCTGGGTACTTAAGTTTGTTGACAGTGTAATGTTGTTGTTATTGTTTTAGTAACTTACGGTCAGCTTAAATCCCACATTGCAAATGATTTAATATATCTACAAGGTCTAAATAAATAGGTCACAAACTCAGTGTCAATATTTATTAGTTTGTACATTCCTGAATCAAACTGTCACTGCATGATGAGCTCACAGGCAATAGCTTAAAAGGGGGTGGGGGGGATAATTTCTGTTAACTGTCTGTGGCTTAGTGAGTTAGCAAACAGGATTGAGTAAAAATAGGACAGTTAATCATCTGCACTGCAGACAGCAAAGCTGTTTGTGGCTGGGAGCAAGTTACTCACTATGCCATCATTTCTGAGTTACTATTTGTTGTGTCTGTGTTAGCGCATTAGTGAACCCTCTTGCTCGACTGGTAAACTCAGACAAACATTCCACACCAGTCTTACCAGCATTTTAAATTCTGAACCCTCTTGACCTTCCAGTGCCAGTCAAGTTATAAAGTGTCTGGTTCTTTCTCTTCACAGTCAGAAGTACAAATGCAGAATTGATTTGCCTATATTCTAAAATGCATACAGTGTATATGATCCATATTGCAGGAAAAACCCCTAAGCACACAAATAGAATGTTATGCACTAAAAAAAAAAAATGCTGCAGACTAGCAATGAATTAATAGCTTTGAGTATTTTATATTTGTAAACAAGTACAATTGTAGAATAGCTGCTTAGTGCAGAAATGATGACCAGCCTTTAGAGGCTGAAGGTTGACTTCCTGAGCTGGTTATTTTCCTGCTGTTCTCTTAGGGTCTCATTCTGCCAACCTTGCCTTATGCTGCCCTGCATTTTGGGAGTGTGCGGTATAAGTGAAGGTGCAGGATCAGTTCCTCACTGAATTCCCTTTGAGTTTGTGTCTTGTAAACATAGCCCTTCTTTGGGGGCAGTATGGAACTGCACTGTCCTTAGGGCACAACAGGAGGCTTTCTGCCTCAAGGCAACAGAATACACCCTGGAGCTGTCAAGTATGTGCTCACTACCACCCCCCGTGTAGGGTTCAGCTAACTAGCTCTATCGAATAGTGCATATGGGGGAAGGAGCCCTGGCTCCATCTCCTCCTAACTTATTCTGGGGCACCATGCATTCCCAGGTGAAATAGGAATGGAACTCCCCAGAGTACATGGGCTGCAATTCTGCCTGACCCTTATGTGATGCAAGGGCTGGAGCCTTCTTGCCTCATCCCACCCACTGCGCACCTGTGTAAGGATAATCTGCCTCTTTACATGCATGCATTCTCCAAACTCACCTAAATCAAACACAGAAATGATATCCTTTGTCAGCCTGCCAAGTGCTCTAATAGTAGGGTTACCATATTTTAATTTAAAAAAAGGAGGACACTCCATGGGGCCCCGGCCCCGCCCCAACTCCGCCCCTTCCCCACCCCAACTCTGCCCCCTCCCCTGAACGCTCCGACCCCCTGCTCCTCCCCCTCCCCTGCTTCCCACGAATCAAATGTTCACGGGAAGCCTGAAACAGGGAGGCAGCAGGTAAGCTGGGGCTGGGGCTGGGGCTAGGGCTGGGGCTGGGCGTGGCGCGGCCCCCCCAGCCGAGCGCCTCCCTCCAGCGGCCGGCCGGCCCAGGCCAAGAGGCTCTGGCCCTGGCGTCTCCCGCCCGGCTCGGCTCGGGCCCTGGGGCGCCGGCTCTGGTTCCGGCCAACCGGCTCCGGCCTGCCCTGGCCCCGGCGGCCCCAGCGGCCCCGGTCCCCGGCCGAGCACCGGCGGCGCCGGCCCCCGGCCGAGCACTGCCGGCCCCAGTGGCTCCGGCCCCCGGCCGAGCACCGCCGGCCCCAGTGGCTCCGGCCGGGACCCAAGCCCCACGACCCCTCCCTCCCTATTTTCCCGGACATGTCCGGCTTTTTGGGATTTCCTCCCGGACGGGGATTTGAGGCCCAAAAAGCTGGACATGACCGGGAAAATCCGGACTCATGGTAACCCTATCTAATAGTGATAGTTCCTCTATTATCCCATAGGACACACCTAATTCTTGACATATTCCACACTTACAACACTAATCAGGACCGTCTGTTTTCCCCCAGACAGTTTACTTGGAATCATTTTGGTCAAAAGGCACTTCTAGTAGTTCAGCAGCCTCAATCCTCATGCACCATGACCTAGTAACTAGCTCCATCACAGTCTTTTACAGAATATCCACTGTTTTCCCTCTCCCCAGCATGGAGACCTTCCTGTGGCTGAATGGAACAATCTACAGACCAAATTGCTGCTGCTCCTAGACCAGTCAGTGGGGTCACTGTTTGCCTTCCAGACGCTTAGCTTGCTGATTCCACACATTGCTGCTTTAAGTGGCCCATGCAACAAGAGACTGATCCCAGCAATCAAACCCAGGTCACTCACATGAAAAATTAACACAAGACCTCGAGCTAAAGTTTTTTTAAAGTAATAATCTTAACAAAAATTGCCTAATTTTAAATCTCTCCATTGGCTCTTAAACACATTCAGTGTGACATGATTTATCAAAATCAGGCTAGCCTGGGCGTTCTCTTCCCTTCTCCTAGCTCAAGTTGACTGTATGTGTTGCAGATTTCACTGTTTACTTCTTGGCAAAAGCTTAAACTCCCATCATTTAGAAACACAGAAGAATAACCTCAAGTCACTGAGAGCAATAGTAAAACTGCAGTAAGTTGTATTATACCAAAAATTAAACAAGTTTCCTTTTTCACTGACAGTGAGACCTCACATGGATGTTTACAATGGTTGTTGGTACATTCCATCCTTCCCATGAGATAATCCCTTTGATGCTCTTAAAAGGGATATCAACCACTTGACTGGTGGGCTTCCACTGCAGCATATTTACTACTGTGTTCTATTGCTGTTTCATTGAAAACCGTGATGGGATTTTCTGACATAGCTGATGACATCCACTACTTTAGTGGATTTATCATTTCCCTCACTGTTATTTTACCCAGATAAGAAGATACCATATTTTTTTTCAATTTTCTGTGAATTCTGTAAGTGTGTTATATACTAAGTGAGGACGAAAGACACCTACAACAGGAATGGGTTAAACTGGTTTTGAAAAGATAAGAAGACTCCTACCCCTCCTTCCTCCCACACGCCCAAAATCCCCGGCTAACCTTTACCCCAAACTCAAATTGAATTAGTTTTGAGATTCAAGAAAATCTTGGTTGGAATCAGAAGAGGAAATGAAGGAAAACCATAGGAAAGGCTATTTCTTGCTACATTTTTTGCCAGAACAGAGCAGAAAGTTCTAGAAATCTCATGAGAGACCTACTTTTACAAACGGTCCTACCCCAAATTTGCAGACTGGTGAGGTTCAGATAGTTCAGAAAAACGTTGACAAACATCCAAACCTTTGGGTATTTATCCCCGTAGGAACAAATCTCACAACCATTTGCAGCTCATTTATCACTATGGGCCACATTCTGATACAATTACGTTGAATAGCAACTTCCTCCATATGTAGGAATGATGTTCCTTGCAGAGTTCCTGCTACTGAACGGGAGTAAGCATATCAGAATCTGGACCTATACAAGTAGAGATGGGCCTGATCTATCAAATTATGATCCACTGTCTAGATTCCAAACATCTAAAGTTCAAGGATACCCATTGGGTGGTTTTAGGAGTTCTGCCCCCTATACACATAGGGCCATACATGAAATTTAGATGTGGTTTCACACTATGCACCTTCCCCAACCAAAATTCTGGATTAAATTTAAAAAATGGCAGATTCTGATCTGTCACATCATTTTGCATCATTACTGACCTACTCCTTAAGTAGGCCTGAAGCTGAAGAAAAGGTTGTCAGTGTAGAAATGATCTCTAGTGAGCATGACCAACAGAATAACTATCTAGGAGTTATTGTTTTTAATTCATGCATGAAAAATGACCCGATGACTCAAAAAATAAAATCATGATTGGGCTAATTTTCCTCACAAGTTGATTAAAAATGGGACCTCATAAATGCACACTTCATAAGTCCTTGTTAAAATTATTAACATGATTAATTTCTCAAACAACATAGCTAATTCAGAACATGAATTTGCAAATATTCTGCTTGATAAAATTCAGAGCATACTTTATAAAAACATTAGTTTATTAATGTAGCTAGTACTCACACTTTGCCTTCTAAAAGATTATAACGTAACAATGAGTCTTCATCAGGTTGAAGGCAATGGAATTCCATGCAGGTACAAGGTCCGTCCTGGAATATCCAATTACAGGATCAGGGCTTAGGAGAGCAATTGTGTGTTTCAGCAGCATTCTGATCTCTGAATTCACACCCGAGCTTTATAGGCTGTATTTCTCTTTATGGTGCCTGCCACAATGATATCTAGGAAGCTCACAAACATTAATGGGTTTATACTCACAACACCTCTCTGAGATAGGAAAATATTATCCCATTTTACAGATAGAGAATGGAAACACAGAGACATATGGCTAAACACATGGAAACACATGGCTAAACAGCAGTTCTGCAGAAAAGGACCTGGAGATTACAGTGGATGAGAAGCTGGATATGAATCAGCAGTGTGCCCTTGTTGCCAAGAAGGCTAATGGCATATCGGGCTGCATTAGTAGGAGCGTAGCCAGCAGATTGAGGGAAGTGATTATTCCCCTCTATTCGGCACTGGTGAGGCCACAGCTGGAATATTGAGTCCAGTTTTGGGCCCCCCACTACAGAAAGGATGTGGACAAATTGGAGAGAGTCCAGCAGAGGGCAACAAAAATGATCAGGGGGCTGGGGCACATAACTTACGAAGAGAGGCTGAGGGAACAGGGCTTGTTTAGTCTGCAGAAGAGAAGAGTGAGGGGGATTTGATAGCTGCCTTCAACTATCTGAAGGGGGGTTCCAAAGAGGATGGAGCTCGGCTGTTCTCAGTGGTGGCAGATGACAGAATAAGGAGCAATGGTCTCAAATTGCAGTGTGGGAAGTCTAGGTTGGATATTAGGAAACACTATTTCACTAGGAGGGTGGTGAAGCACTGGAATGGGTTACCTAGGGAGGTGGTGGAATATCCATTCTTAGAGGTTTTTAAGGCCTGGCTTGACAGAGACCTGCTCTTCCAACCCAAATCTTCTACGAGTCTATGATTCTAGAGATGCAGTAATTTGTCCAAGGTCACACAGAGACTGTGAAAGAACGAGAACTAGAACCCACATCTTCTGAGTTCTAGTCATGTGCAACAACCACATAACCATTCTTCCTTTTTAGAATTAATGGTGTCTTTCCAATGAAGTCAGTGGAGTTTCCCAGTGTATCAGGCTCCTACCCTGGGTAAGCCATGCCTTCTCCGTGTGGTGCTCTGTCCCCTATTTAGTGGTGGCTAGGCTAACTAGAGGTTGCTAAGCATTTTATAGCCTCAGGTAAAAGAAGTAGGTCTTTTAGCTCAGGTGGTAGAGGCTCATGCATTAAAATCCCGAGGGTCCCAGGTTCGATTCCTGCTGCTTATAGCCCAGCCACGAGCATCAGCATTACATCTGTATTCCTGAATCTGACACTGACTTGTTTTGTGGCAGTGGGTAAGTCACTTAAGATGTTGACAAATTGGAGAGAGTTCAGAGGAGAGCAACAAAAATGATAAAAGGTTTAGAAAACCTGGCCAACGAGAAAAGCTTAAACTACTGGACATGTTTAGTCTTGAGAAAAGAATACTGAGTGGGGACCTAATAATAGTCTTTATATATGTTAAATTGTTCTCCTTGTCCATTCAGTAGGTCAAGTAGTAATGGGCTTTTAGGTTAGATATTAGGGAAAAAATTCTAACTGTAAGGTTAGCTAAATACTAGAATAGGTTACCAAAGAATGTTGTGGAATCCCCAATGTTGGTGGTTTTAAGGAAGAGTTTGGACAAACACCTGTCAGGGTTGGTCTAGGTTTACTTGGTCCTATCTCAGCACACAGGGCTGGACTTGAGGACTTCTCAAGGTACCTTCCAGCCCTATATTTCTATGACACTATTATCTCTGCAGTTCCGTTTCTCTGTAAATTGGCCATAATAATATTCTATCCTACAAAGAATTTTGTAAGACTCAATTGATTAATATTCATAAACGGTTTGAATGAAAGGTGCTACAGTGCATAATTTTATGAAAATGTATCTAACTGGGGATGAGTCGGGGAGCATGGATCTCTGTGTTCTTCTTTTCCTAGGATGAGACACAATGCTCTCTGAAGGAGACTGAGGGAGATTTAGGCACCCCATGTTCTCTTCATTGTCATCTTCCTCTATCTTTTCTTTTCTTTCTTTCTTTTTTTTTTTTTTGCTATTATGTTGTGAAAGGAAATAAATAAATAAACATACCAGTACTATTGAGAAAAACACAATCATTTTTAATGGGCCTTATTGCAATTGCTTTACTCATGTTGACTGTATATTACATATTGAGGAGTCCCACTAATTTCAATACAATTACCTGAGGAGTAAGTTACCAGACAACATAAAAGTATCACAATCTAGCCCTATGTATTGTTGTACAATGTACATTCCTCTAGCTGCATCGAAGATCTGTATTAAGAAGACATGAGCATGCTGAAATAATAAAATGGAGCCTGAAGTCATGTGAAAATCAAAGAAGAGAGAGGGGGAAATGACCACTATTTATTGGACCTGATTCTCCTCTCATTTCCACCAGCTTTACACCAGTAATCAATGGAGTAAGTCAGAATTTATACTGATCAGCCCCATTACTTGAACATTTAGCAACTGTTTTCTCAGTGTTGAAACAAAGTATCCACTACTTTGCTCATATTTTCTTTTCAATACTATTATTTAGATAAATCATCTTGAAATCAATGCCAAAATCATATGAGAAACAAAGAATATCAGCCATGCCTCTACCTAAAGCAGGCATAGCAGTTGTTTATGTGAATTATTCCAACCACTGATGGCGTGCCACAATGTCTGTTGCTACTGAAGTGGAAACAAAATCAATTGTGTACAATATGTACAGTAGTCTGTACAGTGCGAAGAGGAAGCAGATGGTAGGGAAGCATAAAACTTTAATGTCCTCCAATCTGTTTACTTATTTTAATCAGCTATCATAATCATCACCCACTGTGTGCTTTGTTTACAGGGGGAAGTGCTGGTGGGATCAAGCAGAAGAAAATCCCGAGAAAGATGTCAGTTCCAAAACCCTGGTTAATTAGAATTAGAAAGCTACTGTACAGCTTGAAGTATTAGGACAGACTAGGAGAGAACATGAAGAAATTACTTTCCATTTATGATGACATTCAAGCAATCTAAAGTGGGGTAACACTGATGCAAAACTAATGTAAGAAAGCGAGTGCCTCTTAAACACCTGGATGGTATATTGTATTTGCAGTTTGATGTACAGAGAATTAGTCGAGCAACTCCCATTTAAAATAGTACTATTATGTTGTATAGTATTGGGGGAAAGAGCCATATTGGATATGAAAGCTACTTGAAGAGTTAAAACACTAGTCATCTAGCATTTTAAGACTCCATAGTTTGGATTTCAGGAATGGATCTAATGAGTATGTTAATATGGAGATACTTGTGTGCTGAATAGGGTAGAGGAAGCCTACAACTGGATTGCAGCCTATAGTCGGTGTACAACCCTTTATAGATGGCACATGGTAGTTTACAAGTTTCTTGTTTGGATTTTCATTAGCAATTCTTATTGTGTTTTGCGAAAATTTCAGGGCGGAGACTTGCTATGGAGACCATCTGCCCAGAAAGAGAAAATACATTGGGAGATGGGGTTCAAAACAGTACAAATTGTTTTCTTCAGCTGTTGTGTGTCTGATTTTAAGAGAGAGAGAGAGAGAGAGAGAGAGATTAGCTACTAATATTTAAGAAATGTTACATAAAAAATGCCTCCATTCACCAAGTACACTGTTATAGCCCACTGACCAAATAGTACATGATTATATCAGCTTGCGACAGAGGAGGAAGTGTTTTTGGGGAAAGAATTGGTGCTATATGAGCATTAATTATGTTGATCAGGGTCCGAAGATCTCACTTCCTACAGCAAGGTCAGTGCAAGCTCCTTCTTTCCCTTGAGTAAATGCAAGGAAATGTAACTGCTATATACTTTGGACCAGATGTTGGACATCCTCACCTCTAATAAAATATAATGTATATGACAATGTAAGAAAGAACAATCCAACTGCAAGAAGAGTTCACCTGCAGGGATGTGGCTGCTGCCCTGGGTTCTACTCTACCTTACATTGGAACAGCATGGTCATAGACATGATCTGATGGGAAAAGAAGCCCAGGGTGAGATTCATTAGAAGGACCTAAGCGCCTAACTGCCATATTAGGTGACTACATCCAATATTTAAGCACCACTGGTATTCACGAAACCCTGGCCCTGTGGCCACCTAATCCTATAGGTGCCTAAAGTCCCTAGGTGCCTAAGGTTTCCACTGTTAAAAAACCCCAAGGTGCCTAATTTTTGCTGACTGGGCATACATGCAGCTGCCTCAGTCCTGACACTGCCCAGTACCTTGGCACCTAACTCACACCTAAGCCTCTGGGATTCACAAACTAGGTGTTCCCCTGCCTATTCTACCTTCAGAGCCTGATCGGTAGGTGTGCTCAGAGCATGCCAAAACTTACACAAAGCAGCCAGAGGACAAAGGGGTGGTGGGGTCCCCCTTATAACCTTTAGGCCAGTGCAAGAGTGGGCAATAATTTTTGCAGGGGGGCCACTCCATGAATTTTGGTAAGTCGTCATGGGTCGTGCACCTTTCTACTATATTAATGGAGAGGGTGTGGGGTCTAGGAGGGAGTTTGGGTGAAGAAGGGAGCTCCGGGCTGGTGCACAATGTTGGGGTGCAGGAGAGGGTGAGGGGTGTGGGCTCTGGGAGGGAGTTTGGTGCAGGAGGCGGCTCAAGGCTTGGGCAGGGGATGGGGTGCAGGAACGGGTGCAGGGTCTGGGAGGAAGTTTGGGTGTAGGAGGGCGTTCTGACCTGGGGCAGGGGGTTGGGTGCGGGAGGGGATGCGAGGTGCAGGCTCTGGCTGGGAGGCGCTTACCTCAAGTGGGTCCTGGCTGGCGGTGCAATAGGGCTCAGGCAGGCTGCCTGCCTGCCTGCCATAGCCTCACACCACTCCCGAAAGTGGCTGTGTCCAGCTGCTGCTGGCACATCTCTGCACACCCCTTGGGGGGAGGGGGACAGCGCATCTCGATGCGCTGCCCATACCCACAAGCACCGCCCCCACAGCTCTCATTGGCCGGTTTCTGGCCAATGGGAGATGTGAGGATGGTGCTGGGAGCGGGGGCAGCGTGCAGAGCCGCCTCCACCACCACCACCAGGGACATGCAGAGACATGCCAGGAGCAGCCGGCTGCTTCCGGGAGTGGCGTGGGGCCACGGCAGGCAGGCAGTCAGCCTGCCTGAGCACCCCACTGCGCCACGGGACTTTTAGTGGCCCAGACTCAGAGATCAGGAGGAGGCAGAGGAGGCTGGAGAGAAATGTTAGTCATGGTGGGCCAGACAGAAATGTTAGATGGGTTGGATCCAGCCCATTGGCTGTATTTTGCCCACACCTGGTCCAGAGGGTGGTGCACTCACCTAGGAGATGAGAGAGACAGAGTTGCAAGTCCTCCCAAGGCTGATCCTGGGGCAGAACAGGATGCCTCCCTTCACCTATGTGCCTCGTCAAATGAAACCATCTATTTTAGTGGATGCACTATCATATTTTACATTTTCCATCACTAGGGAGAGGTTCTGGGAAAGGAGAAATATCTGGAATGTCTACAGTGCAAAAAGTATTCCCCTTCCCTAATGAGTGCTGCTGGAGAGACAGGTGGAAGGTTGCTCTCATAAAATCCAGTAAGTCTGCTGATACCAATAGAACTGCAACAAACTGAGCTATTGCACCATGTCGATGTAACTCCTTCTGGTTATGTACGTATCCTTTCAGTAGTTACCAGGTGACTCTATACATTTTTTTTTTCCAATTCCAAATGTTATTGGCAACAATAACAATGTCATCTTTGTTTCTGGTAAATCTCTCCACTGGGATACTTTATTATTTGCCACCATACTATAATCCAGATTCTACCACCCTTACCTAAAATGAATATCTGTTAGGCTCCTTGCCAATGGAGGAGCTCTTCACGATGAGTAAATGTGATAGTCATCATTTTGGCTGACATACTAGAGCCTGAACCAAGAACCTCCAGAACTAAATGTACAAGCTGCTGCAGAGTGAGCTAAAGCTCTCTAGATAGGGGTGTAAAAAACTACTATTCTCTGTGTACTGGGCACAGAGAGGGACCATAACCTCACCAGTGGGTTATCAAAGGATGTCAAAAACTGGCTCAATTAACTTTGTTAGGAATGATGGAATAGTATGATGCACAATGCCTAATGAGTCTAGTGTGTGATGATAATGGAATAATGGCCTACCAGACAAAGTTTATATTATTCATGTACAGGGCACGGATGAGCCCATGCAAGTCCCACATACAAATTATTAAAAAAAATAATCTTAATTTTGGGGACATACTGACTGACCTATGCTGACCCCCACCGAACCAAGGCAATCTTGGGAAGTGAATGAAAAATATTCATTTGTTTAAAGGGGAACCTCATTCATTATCTAAAGCTGATCCTGTCCTGACTTTACATGGGTATCAGGCCAGGTCTGTTCAAATTCTATTAAGTTTATACACTGAGAAGTTGAGACACAATACAGCTAAATCTAATACAAATAAAAACCTAATACAGACCTGCCATGACATGTCACCACAGTGTAAGGGCAGCTCACATCAGAACAGGTTTTTGTTTTTTTATATCAACTTTATATAAATTCACAGTGCCTGTAGTGACCAGAACTGACCTGAGACCAAATTGGGGAGGTCATGCCTGGTGAAGCTGGCTTTGTTTGTTTTTTTAATGAAAACAAATATATTTAACCACTTACATACAAACCTGTTGAAGCTGATGTTATTCTATTAATCTCAGTTGAGTACCGGATTTAAATTAAAACAAAAAGATCTTTTGTGTCTTTGTTTTCCTCCCCCTGAGTGTGAATTGGATCCCTGCCCAGTTGTGCCGTGGTATTACATCCATGTGACGGAAAGTAAGATATTTACAATGCAGCAGTACTGTACCCTGGCACAACAGGGCATCAAATAAGTTCAGAAATTTCCATGTTAGAAGTTTGAGTTGATTATAGGTCACACATACTCTGCAGTGCTGCTATGTTTCATAAGGGCAACATTTAGAAGTTAAAATAGTGACATAAAAACAGTTAATCTGGGGGTTGGTTTATAATTATAATACACACCAGGTATCTTATGATTTTTGAGAAAAAAGGTTGACATCTTAGTAAATAGTTATGTTATACAGATATTTGGCAAGAGACAGGATCAGTGCTATTCTCTACAGCAGCAGCACATGATGCATAATTTAAGATGGAAAAAATATGTGCCTACAGAAATAAATCTTTTGTTGCATTTAGGAGGATTATGATGGATTTATGTGAAGTGGTGGCAGACACCCTTTGCTTCACTCCCACAATGACGTCAATTTTATGGCACAGATGGAAAATAGATCACAAATACATTTATCCCTAAATCCCACCCTTCACATTCTATTTTCCACTGAAGAAGAGTTGATTTTTAAAAAGGTACAGAAGAAGTGATCGTAGTCTTTGTAGAAACATAGTTTAGCTGAAAAATGCAGCACTGAAATCTGATGAGGAGGGTATTTCTGCTTGATTAACAACCTATGCTTCTATCAACAATTATTTTACATATACACATATTACACACACACAAATAACTTTAAGTTTGCAAAATTAAGTGCTCAAAAGTTAGGAAATACCAGTTTGCAGAATGGATCATGCTCTGGGGATCGTGTTGTGCTTGGAAGGAGGTTGTTGTCTCTAGGACCCCTGTTTCATTTGTTGCAGAAGTTGCAAGATGTGCACCTATTGCCAGTACTGGTACAGTCGGGCTTAGGCCCGCCTACAACTAAAGGCACAGGGGAAAAAACCACAGGACCCAGACTGCAATGAATTTGGGGAAATAAAAAATAAGAAAACAGGGAATTAATTTAATTCCCTGTTTTGCAAATGTGAAAGGGAAATGCATGTCCCAATTTCCAATACACTGCAATTCTGCCCCATTTTTGAAAGGTCTCATATAGGCCATGGAAGACATTGTTTCATGAATTGTGCATGAAGTGCACATCACAACTTGTGCCTAAATTTTCTGCAAAAGCAGCAGCAGCAGAACTCCATGATTTTCATGCTGCAGTAAGAACTAAAAGTTGAATTTAATTACAAGAAAATACAATACTATTACTTTGTCACTAGGCAAGACTGAAACCATCTGCACTCATATTCAAGATACACCTTAAGAACCTTGAATTGCTACAGTGTTATCTACAGCATTTTGTGATTCTGTGACTTCTGTAAAAAAACACCATTTACATATTGACACATAAAAAGAGTTAAGCATTTCTTTAAATATTTAACTTCAAAATAGGCAAGGTATACAGAAATTAGACTGAAAATACTTAACTCACTGAATTAGACCAAGGTATTGTAGTTCATATTATATATAGAGGAAGACTTTATCCAGAAGCTTCTTTGTAAGCTGTAATGTCTAGACACTATGTGCTTTCTTCTCTTCTTAAAAATAACTAAATTTAAACCACTTAACGCATGGCAACTACAAGACTCTAGCTGGCCACTTCATAATTTATTTCATTTGTCTGATGAGTGGACTGCTCATTAGTGTGAGAAGTACTGAAATTCTTCCAAAGCTCCTCTTACCATCTTCTGCTTTCCACTGTCCCTTGTTGAGCTCAGTGAATTCAGTGCATTGATCTTCACTGTTTAGAATGCTGCTGGCAAAAATACCATCATGGATCTCCCTTTTACACTTCTAAATCTGCATCCTCTGTTGTTCGATTTCGTATTTTGTTTGCATCTAAACAGTCTTTATACTAAAGCCTAATTCCATGCTTTATTATTTGTGTATCCTTTTCTCCATACTCAATTCTCTTCATCTCACCAGCCACTTGATTTCTCTCTCTTCATTAAATCTCACTTTTTACAGCCTGGGCCATTATTTTGTGGACAAGGTAGCAGTATTTACAGGAATTCAATACCTTTCCTTTGCTTTCTTCACCCACAGTTTTCACCTTTCCATCCTCTTCTTCTCTCTCTAGCAATGATTAGCCTGCTCGTATTGTTTCTAATTATTATTATTACTACTTATTATTTCAATTGTGGTTATTTCTAGGAGTCCCAGTCATGGCCCAGGATTCCACTGTGCTAGGCACTGTACAAACACACAACAAAAACATGGTCCCTGCCCCAAAGAATTTACAGTCTAAATAGATCATAAACATTGGGCCTTTTGCCTTCAAGCCCCAAGTCTTTGAAATTCTCTTTCCCTCTCTCATTTTTTCTGACTCCTTGTCATTTTATATTCCATTCCAACCTATCTCTTTGTTTCTTCTCAATAATATTCTCCTCTTATTCTTCTTCCTATATACCCAATATTTTGTTCTTATGCAAGACTGCCAGCCATTCACTTGTATTATTTTTTTTTCTTATTCCTGTACACTTCTATGATTCTTCTCCAGCACTTTGGAGAAAAGGCGCTATCACATAGAAATTAAAAAATAAACAAACATAAAAAAACCCAATGACTTCACCAAGAGACACGGAGAATAAAATATTCAAAAGTTGTCATTTTTCTTGCCATGGGCTAATACAAGTTGAAGAGCTATTGGACATGGACTCTTGACAAATACCTTAAGGTGATCCAGCCATGAATTTCCACTCTCTAGGCCCACAAAATATAATTCATTAAAGAAAGAAACCAGGAAATAGGCACCAGGGCCAGAGTCTGTGTTGTGTTGCAGGTGATGGTGTAATCTGGCTTTAAAACTTTTAACAGTTTCATGGGCAGATCACACGTTAATGTATGTACTCCTATCCACTACCACTTCCTGTTGGCAGAATCATAGAGTTTAAGGCCAGAAGATCATCTATTCTGACTTCCTGTATACCGCTGGCTACCAGTACCACCCAGCACCCACACACTAAATGCAATAAATGGAATTAGACCAAATTACTGTCCTTAGGACACTAAACTATTTCCTAGTGGAGAAGGGGTCATGGCCACAATACCACCGTGGTATGTCATTACTCTAATGCATTTTTGGTCTTCTGGGGCCATTGCTAGTCAGAGTAGCCTTATGCTCTGTTGACTGACCACTGACCCTGCTCAGAGCAGAACAAGGATCAGATGAGTGCTAAGGAGAGTGTTAAGCTGCCTTGTGTGTGCACACCCGCACCCCCCAACATGGGATATGTGCACTTCAGCTATAGCCCAGGAACTGGCCTTATGGTACATTCCAGTGCTGAGGACAAACTAAATCAAATTAAGTATGGTAATTCTATAGTGAGGCATGAAGTCAATTGGCATAGAAACCTGGAAATCTTATCTCTGTTCTTCAGTAGATTAATTTCACTGTTAAAGAAGGGTCATATGAGGAAAGTACCAGTGAAAACTAGGTCTACTGTGCTAGTATTGACTGCTGAGATGTAACTAATGTAGTTCAGCTGAGGTAACAGGCAGCAGGATTGATCTTGAGAATCTCTTAAATATTTCATCACTTCTATAAAAGAAAAAAGGGGAGGAAAGCCTATGTGAATTTAACACTATTAAAGAATTTATTTAGGCAGAATATCGTGTTTAAAACATATCCAGTCTTTACAGATACAGACATTTACATGCAATGAAGGTTTCACTTTCAAATCTTTTAAAAATATATGCATTAGATGCTGTTAAAGTCAAAATTTTCAAGCTATTAACACGCTGTGATGCATGGCCAGAAAGGGTTAAATATCCTGCAAAATAAATAACCCTCAAAAGACATGTGGGGAGATAATGTTTGTGTTTTCATGTATTTGCATATATATGAGTAGGGTCAAAGATGAAATCAACAATCCCTGTCTATGCTGTATTCTGATAGTTCAGAGATCAAAAGAACATCCTAGCATGTAAATGAATTGTAAACACGGGATATCTCAGTATTCATCACTCTTTGAAATATACTGTGAATGATGGAGGAACAAGCAAATTCCTTATGTTAATTCATTTAGCTAAGTACTGGTGATAGACCTCCTTCAAAGTCATCCTAAATTACCTTTTGTTCCCCGAGGAACTCCAATTTGTCAAAAGACATGAAATTGTAAAAAAGATCCTTGGGTCCTGATTCTGTCATCTTAGATCTGCTTGAGGCTTCTTACGGGGAAAGCTTAGGCCATAAGGACTGAGATCCCAGTTCTAAGCTGGAACACCCTGCAATGACATTGAACTATAACCTATGAACTATTTCTGAAAGAACTCTTTGCAACTACCAAGCTAACCATCTCTGCTATGAATCTGAACCTCAATGGATTGAACTCATGTCTGTATGTATATTGATCTTTTAACCATACTGTGACAGTGTACCCCATAAGGCTTTATGGGGAGGGGGTGCTTATAAATGTATGTATGACATAACTGGAATATGTTTTGTGCTGCCTGTGCCAGGTAACATATCTCCGTAAAGGTTATGGTCTACTATATCTATTCATCCTATTTGTACATATATATATATCATTTTCTACTTGAGGTTAAGAATATGGGCTGTATGCTCTAAGGTGCCACAAGTACTCCTGTTCTTTTTGCTTTCTAAGTAAGCTTTGGGAGGCATTTGGTCAGCTTCTTTAGGAAGGAATTCGCCAGGTTAAGTACCTGATCAGGGAACAATGCATCTTGGAATGCTCCAATCCACATAAGAAGTCTTCCTGGAGACATGCAAGATTCCATGTGGGCAATGGCTTCAGCCTGTAAAGACTGAGTCATGCAGGGACATGTGACTTGCCCAGATGACTCCAGAACTCCATCTTGGAGCTGGACTTTGCATAGGAGGGAGGAGGGGGGTCTCCTCCCACAAGAGAGAGTCTATTTAACCCTGGGGGAGACCCCTCCATTTTGGTCTTCAGCTGGCTAAAGAAGGAGCCTCTCCACCCCCCCAGGATGCTTGAAGGAAACTGAAACAAAAGACAGTAACTACAGGGGTTGGGAGAGATTGCTGGACCCAGGCTAAAGGGAGATTAGCCTGTAAAAGGGAGCATTCTGGAACTGGTGAGGAACTTATCTGTATTTAGTTTGATTAGGCATAGATTTGCGCATTTTATTTTATTTTGCTTGTGACTTACTTTCTTCTGTCTGTTACTACTTTGAACCACTTAAATCCTACTGTCTGTATTTAATAAAATCACTTTTTATTTAGTAATTTACTCAGAGTATGTATTAATACCTGGGGGAGCAAACAACTGTGCATATCTCTCTATCAGTGTTATAGAGGGCGAACAATTTATGAGTTTGCCCTGCATAAGCTTTATGCAGGGTAAAACGGATTTATCTGGGTTTAGACCCCATTGGGAGTTGGGCATCTGAGTGCTAAAGACAAGCACACTCCTGTGAGCTGTTTTGGGGTAAACTTGCAGTTTTGGGACAAGTGATTCAGACCCTGGGTCTGTGTTGAAGTGGACTGGAGTGTCTAATTCAGCAAGACGGGGTGCTGGAGTCCTGAGCTGGCAGGGAAAACAGAAGCAGGGGTAGTCTTGGCACATCGGGTGGCAGCTCCCAAGGGGGTTTCTGTGATCCAACCCGTCACACATACTCTCTCGCTCTTTTCTTTTTTAATAAATTTTAGTTTAATTAATAAGAATTGGCTGTATGAGTGTATCTGGGTAAGATCTGGAATATTCAGTAACCTGGGAGGTAATGTGCCTGATCCTTTGGGATTGGTAGAACCTTTTTTTTTTAATATGATGAAATATAATTTTCAGAAATCTTTATCATATTTGACTTGGGTACCTGTATGGAGGCCTGAGGATGGATACTTTAAGGGACTGTGTTGTTGACTTCTGAATAACCAGTGAGGTAATTAAGAAGATGTTTTATGCTGGCTTGGTAAATCTAAGTATTGGAATATCCACCAATTTGGGGGGGATTGTCTGCCCCATTCTTTGCAGTTCACCCTAATTGAGTGACCACAGCTGGCCCCCCTGGGACCCTGGTCACACATGCACACACCATATATATCTTGAATTTTAACTACAGTGTTATGGTAATATCGAATGCCATATGTAGTAAAGGATGTCAAATAATGACTTCTTAATGGTGACAACTGGATGTAAAATACTGTTCAGGTGGAAAAAAGTCAAAAAATCGTGAAAAAAGTGGGCTTTTATCACTTTATCATATATTTTGTACATCTGCCTCCTTTTTATTTCCCCACTGGGGAAAGTTTAAAAGGGAGAAAAAATAAAAGGGGGAAAAGCCCCCCCAAATCCTAAAATTGAATTGGTAGACCATTTTTCAGTTTCCAAAAATCAAAACAAAACACCAAATATAGAAATGAAATTAGAAACTTTCCTATAGCAAAAAAAGAAAAAGAAAGAAAGAAATTGGCGTGTTTCCATGGAAAATTCTGGTTCTACATTTTTCATTCAGAATTTTTGACCAGATTCCTTAGAATGTTTAGAAAGAAAAGTCACTATGTTAATTTCCTTCCCCCACCAAATTTGAAACAAACTTTGGAAACATTTGGCATGTCCTGAATCATAACAAATTTACACAGATTGTTTTATGGTATAGATGCAATAATTCCTCTCAGCCAAGAGACCATATTATCTCTCCATCTAGCTTTTCTTTCTTTTCCTTGAGAGAGAAGTCCTTACCCATCCTATGTTCTCCATTACCTTTTTTAATCTCATTGTTTCCAACCCAGCTGATGCTGCCCCTGAACCATGGGCTCAGTGAGATGTCCTCTGTATTTGGTGATGCTTCTTTGATGTTTATAATGCTGATATTTTGGTAAAGGGATCAGAGAAAGGCATTACTGGTATGGTAGGCGGCGGTGCCCACAGTCATAGAACATTATACACACTTGGTACCACTGGCGGCAATGAGGAGGATCAGTGCTGGCCACCCTACTGGCCATTGAAGTTTGACCCTGCCAGCCCTCCATTGTGAAGAGAGAGTGGCAGGACCAAAATTGGGTGAGTGGCATTGCAACGTACTGCATGGGGATCGCAACGCTGCTCCAGGAGGAGTTATGGGGCAAAACCTTGCACCAGGTCATAATGCCACTTCCTCAATTTTCACCGTGAGACCCCTCTGTCATGATAGAGGGGCACCAGGACCAAACTGGATTGGGCAGTGAAGCAGCCAGCGCTGTTCCTCCCCACTGCTGCTGTGGTGCAGCTCCTACATCGGGGTCCTGCCGGCTGCCTGCCTGGCCTTGACCTGCTTCCAGCAGCCTGTATCCCCTCTTGGGGATGGGGAGTGACAGTGCATATGGGCAGACCAGGCTGGAAAGTCGGGGCTGAGCATGGTGCAGACTCAGCGGGCAAGATCACTGACTTGCTGCGTGACTTTGGATATGTCACTTAGGCCCAGAACTTCAAAGGTATTTAGGCACCTAACTCCCATTCAGATCCATCTGGCCTTAGGCTCTGATGCAAAGCCCACTGATGTCAATAAAAGTTTTCCATTGACTTCAAAGGGATTTGGGTGAGGGCCTTATCTCTTCTGTGTCTCCGTTTCCTACTTTTACACACAAGGGCTTGCAAGGCTCAATCAGTTCTGTTAAGACAGGATTTTGAAAATATGAAGTACTCTATAACTGTTAAGACTGATAATTCACTCATTTATTCAATACACTTCAAGTAACATATTCACATAACGTGCCAAAGGATTGCTTCGCCAAGAAGCAAAACAACAAAATATTCTTCGCCTGCTCTAAAATACAGTATGTCTTGTGTTTGACTTCCATTGATTAAAATTAATATGTTTATACTTATCTCTTTTTATTAAAGTGAAATACATTAACATCAGAAAGGGTGCCAGTTGGATTCAGAATACCTTCAGGTTTGCATCTAGCTACTGCAGATGCAGTGAGTCCTTTTTCAACCATGAACTTGGTGACAGTTAAAGATAGCAGGTGGAACTTAGTAACAGTGCAGGTCTCAGTGAGCTGCAGTGAAACCAGCTGAAAGAAACTAAGTTTTACCATGGAGTCTCTTTCTTGCTCTATTTTCTAGGTCAGGAATAGGCCAATTTCTTACTGTTTCATGTTATGTCTCAGTTTCACAGCCAGTTATTTCACTGTATACAAGTTAAATCCAATCTGACAATTCTGGCAGTTGTCAAAGTTGGAAGCAAAGATAAAGCCAGCAGCAGCAGGGTAAAGGATTTTCTGAAGGCATTATACAGACCTATGAAACAGGGAGAAAGGGCAGGGAGGACAGCATTGTGTACATACAGTATAATATAAATCCAACATTGCTGGCATTCTAATATTCTAACATTAGAATGAAATGTAGCTTAAAGTGAATGTTTAACTCTAAACAAGAAAAATAAATCCCTTCTGAAACATTGTAGGTGTTGCCTCAAGCCCTGAAGCCTTTCAGTGGGTTCACACTTAGCTGAAAAGAAAATAAACTTTCTAGGAAATGGAAGCATCAGTAAAGTGTTAATCTATTTTAAGCCTCAGGCTCTTTGAAAAATGGCAGTTTTGCTATGTGTCTACACAGCTAAGGATGTAACTAAAGCTGAGCAGAAACCCCAAATTTACTCACTGCTGCAAAAGCAGCAGAAAAAAATCAACTGTGCAGGTTTGCTGTGAAGCACGACAAGCTGTATAGTATGTTGAGTCTTATGGCTTGTCTACATGGTCAATTTACAGTGCTGCAACTGTCTCGCTCAGGGGTGTGAAAAAACGCCCCCATGAGCGCAGCAAGTTGCAGCACTGCAAAGCACCAGTGTAAACAGTGTACCAGCACTGGGTAGCTATGCCGCTCGTGGAAGTGTTTTTTTAGAGCGCTGGGAGGCGACCACACAGGCCACGTTAAAGCGCTGGCGTGGCAGTGCTTTAGCGTTGCCAGTTGTAGACTAGCCCTTAGCCTTATTTCAGTAAGTCTGATAGCATTGTAATTGAATGTGGGAGAGCAATAGCCTAGCATTTGGGAGCCACTGGTTCAATTCCTTGCGCCACCACAGATAATTACTTTGGTCAAGTCACCTAGCCTCTCTGTGGCTCAAATTCCCATCTGTAAAACGAGGATAATAATATTCCCCTACCTCACAGGAGTATTATGAGGATATATACATTAAAGACTGTGAAGTGCTTTGAGATCTATTGATGAAAAGCACTATATAAAAGTCAGGTATTTTATTTCTATTGTTATTAAAACTAAAGGGAGTATTTACAAAAACAGTCATTCTGTCAAAGTTTCCTAGTAATGTGTTAAATGCTCCATGCTATTATTTGATGTCAGGTTATATGGATTTGTAAAGTGCATTGAGTTCTTCAGGTGAAAGGGGTTAGCTAAGCTTAAACTACTTTCCTTATATAAGTGTAACCGAATCATTAAAAAGGTCATAACATTGACACTGTCCTTAAACACAAATACAACCGCTGCAACCTATATAAACTAGTTTATATTCTGCCTCTTGAATATCCCATATAGGCGCTTCTATCTTCATAAGGGAACATGTAAAAAGAAAAATCTCACACTATTCCCTTCTGTTTCAAATTTTGTCTTCTGGCACCTCAATGGAAAATCCTTTCCACCAAACATCAGCCAACTCAGTAGGGGTGACTACCTCATCAAAACTACACATATACTTAGGATCATTTTTATGTCACTTTTTATCTGAAGAAGCATCAGCTCCTTATATTTACTATAACCTGACTTTAATCTGGGAGACTAAGTGCTTCTTCTGCGTTTTCCATTAGCAAAAAGTTCACTGCTGTTTGCAGGTCATAATCATATGTAGTGCTGTAATGGAAAAAATATTCCCAAATCTCAGCACCCTCTTTAAAATGAAGAATCTAGGCCAGCCAATTTGAGTCTGACTTTTGGTCAAATAGCTATCTTTTTTTTTTATGATGATGAGTGCAAATTAATTGTCTGGGGTAAATCAACTGACTGTTTGCTATCCTTAACTTTTATTATTGTCACTGAAAACCCTCCAACTAGATTGTGGGCGGTATATAATAGAATAATAACCATCTAATGCATTTACTCAGCACTGATCATTCCAAAGGCTCACAAAGCACTTTGCAAATTAACCAAAGGCCCTGATCCTACACACACTTATGCATGTGGTTGACTTTAGACTCACATGCAAAACGAAGGACATGTTTGCAAGACCAGGGCTAGCATATAAACAGTACTATATAAAGATCACTGTTAGGTGAAATGTGTTTAACGGCACTGAGGAATAGCTTTCTAGGGCAGAAAAGAAAATGCCCTACCATAGCCAAATCAATACATTGGGGAAATATGGGCAGGCAAAATGTAACTACTCATATCAATTTAGTCAGGGCATGGTGGTGAACACACCTGTTCTGTTAAAAGTGTTGTATGATTTTTAATTACCACAAGTAATCAAAACCTTGGGTTTCTATCTCACTTGAACTCCTTCAGCATTATGATGTCTCCTTATGCAATCCTTGGATCTAGGACCAATACTGATTCAGAAAAGTGCCTATCATCATCATCACTACTTCTTGCAGAACCTGTGTGCTGTCCTTGGAGGGTCCCCAGCCAACTATTGATCCTGCTTAGTTTTTGAGAGCTGAAAGGATCATAGAACAAAAAGGGGATGAACTAGCCGAGCTGAGTCAAGCAACTTTGGAGGCATCTGAAAAGCCACTTTAAAACACCTCTCATAGCTGTGCAGGGATAACAGTAGTAAAATCTTCATTTAGTCACAAGGAGGTCTTTCAGTTGACTTGAGATCATGGCCTTTCAATGGGCTTGGGATCAGGGTCTAAGCAGACAGATATGACTGTTGAGTAAGGTTTGATCTACACACAGGATGAGCTCTGATTTATAAATGAATTTAGTGAAATCTGTATAATCCTCCTGGTGTGGACACTCTTATTTTGGGGTAAGAGTGCTCCATTTTGATTTTCCTTATACTCATTTCTTGCCACCTTATGCAAAAATCAAAATAGGATACTCTTTGCCTGAAATAAGTGTCCACAAGCAGAGGGTTACACCAATTTAACTCAGTATATTTAAACCGATTTAGTTAAATATGTACTCAAACTGTGTGTAAACAAGGCCTCTGAAGGTGCCATATTAACAGTCACTTTTTTTCTAGCACTAGATCAGACTATACATTCACAACATGATTTTGCACGAGGAATGATTGTGTAAAACTCTAAAATAACTCATTTTACTTTCTATAAAATTTGTGCTGAGGAAGGGAAAAAATAATATCAATGTGCTATTTGTCTTGTTCCTAGTGTCTGTAAAGATCTTTGCTAATGCATGGAAAACAATCACATCTGAAACACAATGGGTATCTCTGAATTTTGCTAAAAACATAGTATTTTCTGTAAAGCTGGAGGCACTTCAGAGGTGTTGGAGATTCAGTTCAGTTATGCACTCAAGTATGAATGTTTTTTCATACTTTACTCAAAATACATTGGTCTGTAAAACTGAGCTGTAAACTCACAAGAACAGGTTTCTGGTGGGATTTATGGCACATTCTTTTTCTGATTCTGGCCAGACATAGAATGATATAGGATGTACAGAGACACACTGCCTACAACCAGTCTTTCATTATGTGCAATCACTTCTAAACATTTTTCTTAAACATACCTCAGTCAGCTATTACAGTCACTACCTCAGACTGGTGATATTTAGGGGCATTTCATTTATGTTGTTATAACAAACCATTTTTGGTCCACTAAAATTTTAGCTTTATAAATGTTTACTTTTCTTTTGATCTCTCCATTTTCATTAGCATGCTTATTACTGTGCATGCATCCTAGGCCATTCTGAAGAGAAAACAGGAGATAACATGGTCAGGTTTTCATGACCTCGAAGAAGTGATGAGCTTGCTGCAATGAGCACACCCCAAGACCCCCTCCTTCAGGGAGTCCCTTGGGAAGGCAGATCAGCACTATATATTGCTAATGCTGTTGCTGGCATCGCAAAGATTTTTGGGGAGGGTCAAAGGTGTGTGAGTGGGGAGTGGAAGTTTCCTTTGCAGGTACGAGAGGCCAAAGAGGGGGGGAAGAGAAAGAAGAAAGCAGAGAACGGGTTAATTCAACACTGCAGCTAGCAAGCTCAGTCCGAAGATAAGAAGCTAACTCCAGCCCAAGGCCAGCTGCTACTTGCCAAGACAGAAGGGGGAGAGGGGGAAGTCCAAACCCTCCCTCCCCGCCCGACCAGCCATGAGAAAGGAGAGTTGTTGAACAAAATGCAGGGGTCAGGAAAAGGAGACAGACGGCAAAGGCCATCCAGGAACAAACAGAACTGTCTCAAGGCCTTGAAACCGGGTGTTTTGGGAAAGCTGAAGAAACCATGGAAGGCTGGTTTGGACTGGCACACAGGGCACCAGGACCAGAGGTCCCCGAACAGAGCACCCCTGCCCATCCCCGCCCCGAGGAGCCAGGACTTAAAACCCTCTGAGAGCTGGAGCAATTTGGAGAGCACAGCAGATCCTTGGACGGCCTAGGCCCAGGACAGCACTCCCATCCATCTTCCCCCACCCCCCTTCTTCTGACGTTATACCCAGACTTGGCCTGTATGGAAGTGGGTAAGGGCTTGGGGCATTAACACTTTCTTTCTTTCCCTGAGTGACGTGGGAGCGTTCCCAGCACTCTCTGCTGTTATTTTATTACACTGGTCTACAATTTTTGAGAAGTCGTCTGCTTCAGAGATAAAATGTGCTATTTATTATGTATTTTGATGTGCTGAATTCAAATATGACAATTAAAACCACTGATTGGCTACTGTTTCTAAGATATTTAAGTTTTTACATTTTATGTCTATGTATATTGTGTAGATAGTAGAGTTTTAATCATAAATTGTAAACCTAGGTCTTTTCATGTGTTTATGGTTGCTTTACATGATAATATTTCACCTGTCCTGTTTATGTAACACTTTAAAAATCAGCAAAAGGGTTATATAAATAAAATTTATTATGAAACAAAAGGCAAAAAACTATTATGTACATAGTTTAGTCCTATTCAGTGTCTACTCGGTGCTTCTTGGCTTGTCTCTTGTATTCATTAAATGGAGCATCTCTTGTCACTGTCCAGCAATAGTCTGCAAGCATTGATGGGCTCCATTTGCCCTGATAGCGTTTCTCCATTGTTGCAATGTCCTGGTGAAATTGCTCGCCGTGCTCGTCGCTCACTGCTCCGCAGTTCGGTGGAAAAAAATCTAGATGAGAGTGCAAAAAATGTACCTTTAGTGACATGTTGCAACCAAGGCTTTTGTATACCTTGAGGAGGTTTTCCACCAACAACCTGTAGTTGTCTGCCTTGTTGTTTCTGAGAAAATTTATTGCCACTAACTGGAAGGCTTTCCATGCCGTCTTTTCCTTGCCACGCAGTGCATAGTCAAATGCATCATCTCGAAGAAGTTCACGAATCGGAGGACCAACAAAGACACCTTCCTTTATCTTAGCTTCACTTAACCTTGGAAATTTTCCACGGAGGTACTTGAAAGCTGCTTGTGTTTTGTCAATGGCCTTGACAAAGTTCTTCATCAGACCCAGCTTGATGTGTAAGGGTGGTAACAAAATCTTCCTTGATTCAACAAGTGGTGGATGCTGAACACTTTTCCTCCCAGGCTCCAATGACTGTCGGAGTGGCCAATCTTTCTTGATGTAGTGGGAATCTCTTGCACAACTATCCCATTCACAGAGAAAACAGCAGTACTTTGTGTATCCAGTCTGCAGACCAAGCAAGAGAGCAACAACCTTCAAATCGCCACAAAGCTGCCACTGATATCGGGCATAGTTTATGCACCTCAAAAGTTGTTTCATGTTGTCATAGGTTTCCTTCATATGGACTGCATGACCAACTGGAATTGATGGCAAAACATTGCCATTATGCAGTAAAACAGCTTTAAGACTCGTCTTCGATGAATCAATGAACAGTCTCCACTCATCTGGATCGTGAACGATGTTGAGGGCTGCCATCACACCATCGATGTTGTTGCAGGATACAAGATCACCTTCCATGAAGAAGAATGGGACAAGATCCTTTTGACGGTCACGGAACATGGAAACCCTAACATCACCTGCCAGGAGATTCCACTGCTGTAGTCTGGAGCCCAACAGCTCTGCCTTACTCTTGGGTAGTTCCAAATCCCTGACAAAGTCATTCAGTTCACCTTGTGTTATGAGGTGTGGTTCAGAGGAAGAGGATGGGAGAAAATGTGGGTCCTGTGACATTGATGGTTCAGGACCAGAAGTTTCATCCTCTTCCTCTTCCTCGTCTGACTCAAGTGAGAATGATTCTGGTGCATCAGGAACCGGCAGTCCTTCTCCATGGGGTACTGGGTGTATAGCTGATGGAATGTTTGGATAATGCACAGTCCACTTTTTCTTCTTTGACACACCTTTCCCAACTGGAGGCACCATGCAGAAGTAACAATTGCTGGTATGATCTGTTGGCTCTCTCCAAATCATTGGCACTGCAAAAGGCATAGATTTCCTTTTCCTGTTCAACCACTGGCGAAGATTTGTTGCACAAGTGTTGCAGCATATGTGTGGGGCCCACCTCTTGTCCTGATCTCCAATTTTGCAGCCAAAATAAAGGTGATAGGCTTTCTTAACCATAGTGGTTATACTGCGCTTTTGTGATGCAAAAGTCACTTCACCACAAACATAGCAGAAGTTATCTGCACTGTTCACACAAGTACGAGGCATCTCTGCTCACTTTGGCTAAACAGAAATGTGTCCCTTTGCAAAATCAAACACTGACAAATAAGAGAGCACGACACTGTATGATTTCTAGAGCTGATATAGGGCAATTTGTTCAGCAGAGTGATGTAAGCTTTGTTATGATTGCATCATCCATGACTTCTAGGAATAACATGATGCAATATCATGTATGACGCAATACCAGCTTCAGATTGCATCATTCATTGTTTTGCCTAAAAAGCAAGTACTGTCCAAACCCAGTCATAGATTTATTCATAGATCCAGTCAAAGATGTATTTTAGTCATTTCTGGTTTAAATTGAGATCCCTTCCCTTTATAACTCACTGATCCTCCGCCATTCCCAAGTCAAGGGTCGTATATACTGACCCAATAGCATATCTTGAAAACTAGAGCCAATCAACAATTTTAAGCATTATTTTCGTTCTCAGTGACCCAGAATTAGTAAAGTTTGACTACATTTATTTCAGAAGCATTTTGGCTGTAGAGCATTGTTATTTTATCAATAAAACTTTAAAATTTAGACACTTGGTGTGCCTCGTCATCTCCTCCCCCAAAAAGATCCTGTGTCCCAAGCCTGATCAACTGTGGTCTAGGCAGATTGGTAACAAAAATCTGTCACACAACCGTGGCATTAAAATATCAAGAACTCTTAGCACGATTGTGAGCTGCCCCTACAGAAATGGAGATGCAAGCAGGAATCTTCCTCTGTCCCATCCTTGGGTGTCTCTTGTCACAGTATTCCTCTCCTCCTTTGCACTAGCCCAAAGAACCAGGCCAGCTCCCCAGGGAGAGCATCAACTCCATATGAGGCATCATTTCTCTGGTGCTCCTCCTGGGGCGGTGCACCTTTGCTTAAAAGCCACAATCTGGCCTTTAAAGATTCATTCAAAGTGAGATTGTTTAACCCATAGGCCTCCAGCTATACAAAAACACTTAAACCAGCTGTCAGTGGCGAAAACATTTTGCTTACCTGTAATCCTCATTGCCAGTTTTGTGCACTACAGGGTCACCAACCTGGTTGAAATGCTGGAAGTGAAGACTGCAATAAATTTGCAGAAGAAATAGTAATATCTCATAGTTATACAACACTGCTCATCCTAACAGATCCCTCCATGTTTTACAACTGCATACACTCAGCTCCACTCAAATGCAATTACGGGTGGAGTGGAGAGTTAACCAATCAACACATAGCACAACAGTGAGGGGAAAGGACATTTCAGCCAAAGGCTCCAGGGAAAATCTCTACCTGTATGAAAGTCACCAGGGGATTTTCAGTGTCCACACAGAAAAAACAAGACTTTGTTTTTTGGGGGTCTGATGTGAAAGATCTCACTTACAGTATCTTAGAAGGATCAGGAGCTAGCCTGAGTCCAGGATTTGAACCCTAATTGCAGCAATTCTTGGTGTTTCAAACCTGAGACACACACTATTAAATCATAACCCAGAATTTGGCAGAATAGGTTATGCTTATGCAGTTCAATGTTGTCAGGTGCTGAGCACTTTGAGGTTGACAGGACTACTCTCATGCTTAAAGTTAAGCATGGGCATAGTGTGCTGGATCTGAGCCAGATTGTCAGGCACATATCTTGAAAAATCAAGTTCCTACACAGCTTTTCTTGTCACACACAAAAGGATCTCATGAGTGGAGAAGGCTGTGGTGAGAGTTATCAAACAGGTGTGTTTTAAGGGTAAAAATGGATATTCTTGCAGAGGTCCCTGAAGACTTGTACTCTACTAGATAGAGTTTACAACACCTCCATAGTTGCAAAAGTGCAAGTCTTGTGTACTTTAAGGCATCTAGAAAGTATGTTTGACACCACAGAAGAGATCCTTACGGCATCCCCCTAGAAGCTGCACCCATGACAAGGCTAAAAACAATAAAATGTTTGTGAAACAAACCACACAATTAGAAATGAATGAAATTTTACATTTGCAGTTCCATTCTGTGAGCCTAATTTAACACTGTTAAATGCTTGATTTTACTCCACTGATATTAATTAAGCTCATCGTGTGCTCACAGAGTTGACAAATTAAGTTTTTTTGTTTTTTTTAAAGAGCTCACCCAGCATTAATTACAGCTTACTGTACATTACACAGAAAATGCTGTGTTCCAAACTATTGCTTTCAAACCTCATCTGATATATTCAAATTAATTACAGGCTCTAATTTAAAATGATTAATGAAGAAACAGAGAAAAATATGGTTAAACAGGATAACTTAAATGACTGCATGTCCAGCTACTGAGAATGAGATAATTATTGTCTCACAAAACTCAAAAGAGAAAAAAATTGACTAAATTCATGTGGCATAAGCTAATTTTGTATTTACACTATCTCAAATGATCCTCCTTGTAAGTCTGACAAAACCGAATGAGCTAGAGCTTGGCCCTGATTTAGGAAAGCATCCTTATTCACAAAGGGCACTTAAGCTCCTGCTTAAGTCTCACAGAGTAGAGCATTTTTCGCCCTTTGGTTTGTACGCCTGGTGCTTTAAGGCCCTCATTCAAGAAAATGCTTAAGTATGTACTCAAGTCCATCTATTTCAGAAAAGAACTTAAGCATGTGCTTTAGTCCTATTGACTTCAGTGCTTAAAGTTAAGCATATGCTTAAGTACTTTTTTTTTGTTTAAAGTATGCTTTCCTGAATCAGAGCCTAAATGACATTAGGTGAGGTCTCATTCAAATCTTGTACAAAACTGGGAGCTAGAAATGCAGTCTGGGATTCAATTACCTTCCTAGGTGATTTTTAACCAGACAATACTGAAGACTAGAATATCTGAATATATACAAGAAGAAGCTTCAGTGTTTCTAAAGAGGAGCAAAATTAGCTTAGAATAAATGCAGACTTATCTTCATAAACAACTCAAATATTTATTTATAGAACAAAGCAAGAACACTCTTTCCCACTGCACTGTGCCTATGAGCATATAACATTTAAAGGGGGAAAATCAGAGTTAGTCATGGGGGAGCCTGACTATAACACTTAAACGTCTCAAACGCAAAAATCCAATTTAAAAGCAACTAGTAGTGGAGAGACTAATCCTCAGATGAGACAGCTTCATCGTTAGTGGAAAATGAAGGGAGCTTTGTTCTTGTTTCGCTTCTGACCTGGACCTTTGGTGAAGGGAGAGCTGTTCTTGCAAGAGAGAAAAAGAAAAAGGTTGATGTTTACTCAACTAAGCAGGGAAGGGAATTAGAAGTGTACATGTGCAAAGGGTGGAAGGGCTGAGAAATATATATATACACATTACAGCGGAATGGCAGTTCTGCTATAGTTAAGGTTGAGAGCTGCTTACTAAATTAAACAATGACTATTCCAAGTGTTCTAAAATCCTCATGCTGACTTGGATTATCTTGAAATTTGCTGTGCTTCAAAAGGTTTCAGGGTAGGTTAGTGGACCAAATATGGGGTCATTTGAACAAGGAGTTCCCAAGATACAGATCCCCATAAAAATCATGTTTGGAAAATCATCTGGTACTTATATTATTTTGCCGATCAGACTGTCACTCTGATCCTCCCCGAACTGATATCACCTCTCAAGGTTTATCTCAGCTAGTGTATGGCATCTGCTGTCCCTTTGGAGAAGCAGTAGTGAAAATGTTATGAAGGGTACAGTTTAGAACTCCAGGTTGGGAGAAGCCTGGCTGACTCAGAGAGATTGAAGTGTGCAAGTGCAGCAAGACGAGCGTGCCGTTCAGTGCCTGGCACAGGCCTCAGATACTGAAATCCCAAGAGGAGGGGATGAGAGCTATTTGATTTCACACTCTCTGCCTGAAACAACACCTCTGTGTTCATCTCCATGGGGTGTTCTCATTCAGCTGACAACAGCTCTTTGAGATGAATAGGCTACTTCACACCTCTCTGAGCCTCCTATGCTGCTGATGGATGTGGAGACTAGGCCCAGATCTGAGGTAGGGACTATACATCTCCATTCTCCTGCCCCATCTTATCTCCCTCTGGTACAGGAAAATGTCAATGCTCCATTGCCTTCCCACCGCATCATGACCCTTCCAACCTTACCAGGGACATGGAGTGCCAAGGAAGAGGGTGGATCATGTCTGGGTGAGGAGGAGAGGCTCAAAGCAGTAAGTAATGGGGTCCTTGGAGCAGTACAGGCATGGGGTAGTCGTAGCTAGAGGGAAGGTTGGAGGAGATGGAACAGTGTCTAGAAAGTGGTGCAGTTGGCTGAGAATCGTTGCCATGGACACAAAGGCAATGGAGGGGGAGAACTGAGCTGTGATATGGGGATGCTGAGAAATTATTTTTTTTTTAAACAATGAAATTAAATGCCCAAGAACATCATTAATTCAAAGTTAAGGTTACCCAGTGGTGCCTTGGGCCCTTCCAGATCATTTAGCTCAGCTACACTGAAACCTCTGAAAACCAGGAAATGAAAACTAAAAGTACATGCCACCTTAACTCTGCCCTTTTTGAACGATGCTCCAACACATTAATAATACACATACCTATCTTAGGTACTTATATGTCCTATATTACCATAGTATCTGAGTGCCTCACAGTATTTCTTGCATTTATTCTTACAACACACCTGTGAAGTAGGAAAGTGCTATTATCCCCATTTTACAAATGGGGAATTGGGGCAGAGAAGCTAAGGCTATGTCTATACTTAAAAAGCTACAGGGGCATAGCTGCAGTGCTACAGCTGTGCCACTGTAGCACTTCAGTGTAGACACTCTCTCCAGCAAAGGGAGGGATTCTCCTGTCACTGTAGTTAATCTTTGGGAGGCACTAGCTAGGTTGACAGAATAATTCTGTCAACCTAGCGCTCTCTATACCAAGGGTTAGGATGTTGCATACCGCTGAGACATAGCTATGCTGATATAAGTTTTCAGTATAGACCAGCCCTAAGTGACTTGCCCTATGTTACATAGGTAGTTGTGGTGGAAGAGGGACTTGAAACCAGGTCTCCCAAGTCCTAACCAAGTGCTTTGGTCATTGGATCTTCCTTCCTAGCACCCTAACCTGAGGCATGATCTACACTAAAAAGTTAGGTCGACCCAGCTACACCCCTCAGTGACATAGTTAAGCCAACCTAATCCCCAGTGTAGGCAGTGCTAGGTCAATGGAAGAATTCTTATATCAACCTGGCTACCGCCTCTCAGGAAGGTGGATTATGTATACCGATGGGAGAAACCACCCCCCACCCCTGCCCATTGGCGTAGGTAGCGTCTACACTGATGTGCTGCAGTTCTGCTGCGGTAGCGTTTTAAGTGTAGACAAGTCCTTAGAGATGCTACAGAACATTCTGGGGATATAGCCATGTAAGACAAAATCTAATGCCTTCTCTTTGCTAAGACAAAACTTATGTTTAGGGCAGGTGTGGCATGCCTGCCATATATTCAACTACCGAGCCTACTCTACACAAACCACCTCAGTCTTGTAAATGCTATGACACCATCACTCTTGTCCTGAGGATTTCTTCTGAGATATTGCCTCCACTTACCCCTTACTAAGCCATGGAGACCACTGTCACATGTATCCTACACATGACTATCAATACATGACGTGCCCCATCCAATGTACTAAATGCCCCAATAACAAAACAATCATTATGATCTAGAATGAACTCACACCGAAAAATGATAAATGACAAAAACACCATATCACCTGTGGGTGAACACTTTTCACGAAGTGATCACTCCATATCTGACTTCTCAGTCCTCATCTTCAAAGCAAATCTGCATCATACCTTCAAAAGACAAGCCCGAGAGCTTAAATTCATAACTTTGCTAGACACTAAAAATCATGGGCTTAATAAAGACACTGGATTTATGGCTTATTATAACAATCTGTAACCCACTAACCCTCTAACCCACCCTTGTCCCTGACTTTTTTGATCTTATGACTACAGAGGTATTAACTGGCCATTTCACCTTGAATGGTCTCTTACAATGTGTGTTAACTACTTATGCCAAACAATCTGTTCCATCTTGGATTTAGCTGTGACACACTGAGGATCTTTCCTGGACCTGAAGAAGAGCTCTGTGTAAACTCAAAAGATTGTCTCTCTCACCAACAAAAGTTGGTCCAATAAGAGATATCAATTCACCCACCTTGTCTTTCTAATCCCCAGAGCAGGAAGACCTCTTTGTGTACAGCTACTGATACAACCTACAGAGTTCACCACTGAAATGAGGCATACTTAATCCTTCAAGGTATACATGCACATATTCATATCACAATCCCAGTTCTGCCAAGCTACTACAACTCATCCCTGCACCATTCAATACATTTATACCTAGCACAGTGAATACAACTGGAGGTCATGCAGAAAAATGCTAGTATTCAAATCTGTGAAACACAACATAAAGCACGTTCTTAGTCCTTCTTCATGTCTACTTATTATGGCACCAGCCTTACTGACCCATTCTCAGTGGTTATTGCCAACTACAGGTGAATATTGATACCATCTTTAATATCATCTACAGGACAGTCAACCAGGGGTTTCTTCTCTATAAGACTACATAGCTAAAGAGAAAGGGAATAAGGAATATTGTTAAACTGAAAGACTTGCTTGATATGTCACATTTCAAATGTTTTAACCATTTTTTCCTTCTTTTTTTTTTGGTATATTTAATAAAAAGATGGAGAGATTTTTAAATAGTAGTTGTTAGAATGGGAGTTATCCAGGAACCATCAGGAAGTCAGACTAAGTATGACTGAAGTATGACCTCTGAAAAGATAGCAAAGAAATCTACTTCCATTGATCCCTTAAACCTATTAAAGCTTCCAAGAAAGCAAAGCACAACATTGCAGAGGATGGACCCTCCCAAAAAATCTGATTTTTTTAAACACCTCATTAAGAAGAGTATTAAGCTTGCAGCATGGGAGATCTCTCTGACTGCAAGTTTAAAAATGGCAGCTAAAATAAGCAAGAATGACCGGGCCAAAGAAAATCAATTGGCCACCAAGGCGGACATCAGGGACTTGATCTCTGAGTTTAAGGCCCTGGAGAATGATCTGATGTCCAAGATTCTAACAGTAAAGAAGGAAGTTACTGACTTGGAAGATCAAATCACTCTGCTAGAAACTGGCCAGGGGAAACAAGTGTGAAAGAGGAGAGACTCCGCTTGAATTAGACTACTTCAAAAAATGGAGAATTTACCCTTCCCTTGGTAGTTTGTAAACCTTTGTGCCACCTTCACTGAACCATTTCCAGTGGCTATTGCCAGCTCCGAGGAGCGGAGTTAAGGTTTTGGTGTTGGGGTTGTGCACTTTAACTGTATTTCCTGGTTTTCAGAGGTTTAAGTTTATCCACTCTCTACATTCTGGAAGGGAACAAGGAATTATAGGACAGCTTACCACTGTTTTAACAAAGTTTTGAGGCACTTTGTGTGCATGTGTGTATACACAAACATACACGGCTAGCTGCAAGTAGCTGTCTACTTTCCAAATACTTCTTGTCTTCATTCACAAATGTTACAGTGCTCATCTAATTTTGTGTGCGCATAATCACAGCTATATAGCTGTCATGAGCTTACTGACAATTCGATGCCTAGTGGTGCATCATCTAGGCACATAACATCAAGCAAAGGAGATTGTGTCATTCTGAGATTAAATATCGATCTCCCAACCCACCTTGATCATGGCACAATGCTTTTTTACTTTTTCTTTTTTGCAAACCAGTATGTCACTATTTATAAAACTGCTGTTTTGTTTCCAAAGCAAGTGAGGAAAAAGAACGTGAAATAGAAAGATATTATTAACAGGCCTGATTCTCCTCTCACTTTCTCCTCTCATGTACAACAGTATGAGAGGAGAATCAGGCCTATTGTATTGTTTTGTTTTTGAGTTCAGCTATGTAACAAAACAAATCTACATTTGTAAGTTGCATTTTCATGATAAAGAGATTGCACTACAGTATTTGTATGAGTTTAATTGAAAAATACTATTTCTTTTATCATTTTTACAGTGCAAATATTTGTAATAAAAATATAAAGTGAGCACTGTACACTTTGTAGCCTGTGTTGTAATTGAAATTGATATATTTGAAAAATGTAGAAAAACATCCAAAAATATTTAATAAATTTCAATTGGTATTCTATTGTTTAATGTGCGATTAATCATGATTAATTTTTTAAATCGCAATTAATTTTTTTGAGCTAATCGCGTGAGTTAACTGCAATTAATCGACAGCCCTATGGGTAACTAAAAAAATGGAGGATGAGAGTTTCAGAAGCTTTAGGCAGTCTTACAACTGAAAAAAAAAAAAAGTTACTCTTCAGAATAAAACATTACAGGCCACTAGTTCATAATGTGGATTTCTGCCTTTTGGGTATTTTGAGAAAAAGTAGTGTGTTATTTCATTAGAAATATGAGAAAATGCTACTGTCCATGCTCTATAACCTCTTATCATCAAAATATCATAATGGATTTCAATAAAGAGTAAATGTGTGCATATATAGCAGCTGTCCAGACATAACAGATCATACTGAGTTCAAGAAACATTGAGCTGTGGACTAAAAAGTCTTGGATTAGATCTTGGCATAATGACCTTAGTAGCTTCCATTGGGTTAACTCTCTATGTGCAGTAGCAGTGAGTGCTCAAGTAGACCTTCATTCTGAGAGAATTATAAAGGAATTTGTCATTATTCAGGTCAACCATTCAGTTTTTATAGAAACAGAGAAATGTTTCTAGACAACTGTACATTTTATCATTTTACAATTACTGCAGGTAGCATACATATTTTGATAAGTAAAAAATCCACTGTGTTCCACTGAAGCAACTCTCCTGCACTTCCATTAGGGATTTTTCTTTTTCTTCTCAAACAAATAAGCAATATAGAATTAAAATATATTTATTTATCAAAGCATAAACAAAACCTACCATTAAAATAAATAAAAAACAAATAGACAGGGCCTGATTCTCTGGACAGCCAAGTTGACTTTTCACTTAAGCAAAGTGAATGAAAGTGGACAGAAATTATCCCTGAAGAATTCTTCCGGAGTCAAAAGCTACCCTCCCGGCCCAAGGGGAGGCAGGGGAGAGAATGTCAGGGGTGGCCTATTGTTCTTAACCCATTCTGTCATGCAGGGCTTAGGTCATGTATTGTTATTATATGCTACCTGTACTACAGTATCAACAGATTCAGTTGCAGTAATTTAACTTTGTATTAACTGCTGCTGCTTCCTCATAGGTCTCCTAAGAAGTTGAGTTGTTAATGATTCACAAAACTGACCCCTTATCCTAAACATTTGGCAAATATATATGTGTAGTAGACTGAGTTAATATCTAAACATGATTTCCTAATTTGCTGCATGCTGTAACTAAACAGACTCTTTGCCGAATGGAATAGGAACAGAAGACACCTGTTTAGCATTATTATGCCATTTAAAGAACCGGAAAAAACACAGAAGATTGATTTAGGGGAGGCTGAAGGAGCAGATATAGTATGTTACCTGTCACAGCATGTTAAAAGTGTTTTAAACAAAGCTTCACCAAAAAAAAAAATCAGGAATTTGGTGTAGTTTTTTTGCAAGTTTCACATTTTCTTTCTACCGCTTTTTAGACCCAGTGTGATAGGTTGCAAAGTGTCTCTTCATGAAAATAGGATTTTAGCAGTTACCTATTGTATATGGTTTGAGATTACAAAAATGGCATATCTTCCTATTCAACTATGTCTGGTCCCACCCTTGTAAAACTTGAGCAATACCACTTCAGTGAAAGCAACATATAGCGTTTGCCATAAAAGTCACCTTTTACCAACAGATACCATACAGTCATTTCATATGCTAAGCACAGGGAAAACTATGCTATCTGATGGTTTTTGGCTCTGGCCCTTAAGTCAGAGGAAAGACTCTCAATGATTTTGATGGGGTTTGGATCAGGCTATTAGATATTATTATGTGGTAACTATGAAATGCTGACTTGTTTAGTTAAACAATTGTGCATGCAGTAAAGCTGACTTCCATGTTGTGGACTCTGTAGATGAAGGTCCATGTAGCTAATATTTACAGTGATGGCCCCTTGATTGTGGTTCACTCATTGACTACCATCCACTCAATGATCAGATGGATGTAGACAGCCCAGGCTGCCTCTGAATGATGGGTTCTTTATAAATCCCTCTTCAGAATGGTAGCATTACATTTTTGTCTTAACAGTGCTAGATTAGTGCAGGGAAAGAAACAAATAGATCATTTTCAATTTACTTATGAATTGGATTCTTCCTGGAAGTCCTCTGTTCAAGACCAAAAATTCCCACAATGATGAGGTAATGGTTTCCTGTTCTGCCTCTGACAAATGTTCTTCATGGGATTTTTTTTTTTAAACTGTGGGTTTTTTTTTTTTAACTGCTTATGATATTTCTTAAGTGAAGAACTTGCTCATAGTTAAATCTGATTTTGCTACAGATGGTTGAGGGGAAAAATTTTCTATGGGAATGTTTGGAAATGTTTTACTAGATTTTCAAAATTTTAACAAATTTTATAATGGTCTAAAAATGTTAGCCAGCTTTATAGCTGGTCAAAAAAGACCAAAAAATTTTATAAAACTATGTATTGATTTTTTTATATGGAGGTTAAAAATAGAATTTTTGAGGAAAAGTTTTCTTGAAAAAATATAGAACATTTTGACCAAATTTTGATCTAGATTTAGGCTTGAAGTTGAAAATTGGTTACTCGCTTATTGATTGGAGGAAGTGGGACAGGTAAACTCCAGAGTCCCACTTTGGTAACAAGAAACTCATAGGTCCCTATTTTAGAGGTTAAGAGAGGTTATTCTGCAAATATCTATCTATCCTTTCACTTTTGCCTAGCATTGTCATCACAACTGTTAGAAGGCTGCCCCTGTAATTTCATTAAGAAGTAAAAACAATGTGTCTTTACAGACTTTACATGCAAAATTCCTGCTTTGCTGATTTTCCTATTACTCCAAATATGTCAGAAGAGATGTGACTCCAGCTTTAAAAGCATTAATGTTACTTTGGCGTCTACACTTTATTTTTATTTTTATTTATTTTAAAGAAACATATAATTTGAGTAAATGAAACTACGCACTTAGGCCCCTTGGGAAGGAGAAAAGTGTTCTTTACCGCTATTGTTTATTACTTGTGTAGGGAGGTAATTTTACGTAAGTATTTGCCTCTATCGTCATTTCAGATTAACAACATGGGAACTGTGCAGCTATGCTAACAAATCTGTGATTTTTTTGTTTGTTTTTTGATAAATTGTAGACTCCAAAGTTTCTTTGGCTGGAGATAGATTGAAGACTAAGAAACTAAACACTTGAACAATGTTTATTAATTTAAAAACTATTTTTTATCTTTGAAACAAATAAAAGGAACAGGGGGAGGGAGAAAGAGGTATGGCACTAGTTTTAGTGTTTTAGCTGAAATTTAACGCAGCGTTCTTATTATGTTTCTTCTGATGAACATATATTGTCATAGAAGAGGTATGCCAAATAGCAACAGTCTTATACCCTGGGTAAAATCAGATTCACATAAGTAAAGCTGAACCTCTGTTGTAACTCAGGATGTAATAGCTCAATGCATATATCCCAACTTAAACTCGTAGGTGACTTTGATAAGGTATCCAAAAGCCTAAAAGCAACAAACCCTGATGGGGAAGATTTTAAACCACATCTGGTTTGAGATACTACTTCGCTGCATCCAATTCTATGGTATTCCAACTGGCCAGTGGCAGTCAGAGAGGAGGCTGACAATTCTCAGCTGATAGACGCTGGAACTTGCCCTGATGTCTCCCTTAGAATTATATGTCATTCACACTTGAGGGGAGCCAAGCTCATTAGACAGACAGCACAGGACTGCACACAAAACAGGAATATGGGCATATGTTGGCAGGAAACTCATTGTAGCCCATAGAGCTAGCTTTAGCATTTATTTTATTCAGCAGTAGTGTCAGGATACAGGCCTGTAAATTCCTTAAAGACATTGGCATCAGCAGTTAGAATAAGGCTTGAAGCCTATGAACTTTGGCACAGATAAATGGACTAACTGTTGTCCCTACATTTTAGGTAACTGGAAATAGAATGAGTAAGGGGGATTTTTGTCTATAACGACACCAGCCAACCACAGGAACATGAGCTAACTGGCTTTTGGATAGAACATCCTCAGATATCTGACCACAAGAGTACCATGGTAACAGGTTGAGATCATTAATGTTTATATTAACCTATAGGAGAAGGGCACCTTAACGTTAGCAGAGTGAGGAAATACAAATAAGGAAGAGGGGAGAAACCCCTACTAAATATGCATTAGACATAGTGGCATCAGCGTAACATATTGTAAAAGTTGTATCCCAGCCTGTGGGCAGGAGGAGAGAGAGAGAGAGATGTAGCCAGGATATGGCCACTGGTGATGACGAGCAAGGTGATGGTGATGGGGAAGATGATGGCTGACATTTCAGGTTGTTCTGCCAGGGTGATGTGAGTATATGGATGTTCAGATGTAGATTCTGTAGTATCTCTATCTACCTTACTGGGTTAGAATATTTGTGACTTTGCTAAATGCATGAATAAACTATTGTAAATACAGAAGGGTTTCTAAAGTGTGAGTGTTGCACCTGTGCACATCAGGGTTCTAAACTATGCAGTAATTTTAATACTGGGCCTGATCTTGGGACAGGAACCTGTTAAACCTAAGAGTGATTACTGAGAATTCTTAAGTAATCATCATAATTAATACATAATTTATAGCTCAGGCTACATAAAAATGGTTCTTTCTAGATGTGGGGCTAAAAAGCCTCAAAGGAACTTCAAGGCAAGGCTTAAAGGAGTTGGGACATATAGGATTGCAAAGTCAGCCATACAACTGAGGTCTGAGGCAGGTGAGTTGCTGGAAAGCACTGTATTTACATTTTAAACAAGTGAAGTGGGTATTCACCCACGAAAGCTTATGCTCCAATACGTCTGTTAGTTTATAAGGTGCCACAGGACTCTTTGTTGCTTTTTACAGATCCAGACTAACACGGCTACCCCTCTGATATTTTAAACAAGCTGTCTGAGCATTTTTATCACATTTTTATTACAAATTAATGAAATTCCATCACTGGGCAGTGACAGACCCACCGCTTCTTTGTGACCATTTTGACTCCCGCTTCAAAGATATTGATGGGGGGTGCGATCCAGTTGCCTATTTAGTCAATGTCTCAATCCAACTGAGGTCCAGTTGTTCAATCAATATTTAGGCACCTAAATAAAAGTGGCCTCTTTTCAGGAGGTGCTCAGCAACCACATTTTGCTTTGATGTCAATTGGAGCTGCAAACGCTCAGTACCACTGAATATCAGAGCACTGTCAAATATGCACCAAAACATTTATTTAAGTGACTAATGCTAGGCACAGTTTGAAATTTTTGACCAAAATTGGCATACTCGCGGCTACACTGTGAGCATCAGGGCCGGGATTAGAATGGAGGAGTTCCTGGCTCCCACACTGCTTAGATCACATTGCCTCCATTACTTTCATTAACCTTTAAGAAGGCAACAAGGCGGCTATATTTCTGTACTACAGTTTGCCATTTACAACTCACAGCTGATGAATTTGATCCAGGCGATCTGTCCTCAGCCATTTTCCAGTGTAGCTGAATGATGGTCATGTGAAAGAGTGCTGATGGAGCAAAACAAACCATAATTTTGAATTGTTTGAGGGTTTTGTTTTATTAGCAAAACTAATACTTACCAGCAACTTAAATCTGCTTTTAGCCAGTCTTGAATTGCCAAATGTTGGTTTAAACTAAAACCAATGGCACCAGTTATTGTTAACCAGAATTATACTCCATAGAGTACATTAACAAATACAAGAGTTTCAGGGAAAGATCTATTAGATACAAGACTTTAAAAATATGTTAAATCAAGAAAATGAAACATGTTAAACAAACAATACAGACATCTGTATTACCACCCAGCATACAGTAATTCTGCTTTATTTTCCTTGAGGTTTCAAACTTGATACAGTATATTTTATGTGGCCCAAATAAAGGGTTTCAGTATTTAACTATTACAATGATTCTTTTGTTTTCTAGAACTAAACTAAATTACTTTCCTGGCGTTCATTCAGTGAGGTGTGGCTTTGTAGAACCCCTAACCTTAAATCTAAAAAAGTGGCAGAATTAGAACAGAATTATATGTATGTCTCTTTTTTGACATTTTAATATTTTATCCAAAACTCAGTGAAAGGCAAACCTTATGTGAGACACATACAATAAATGAAGTATACAATGGAAAGCGTACAAAGTATTGACGGGTACATCTGGGCCAAATTCTGGTAGGACATTGCACATAAGGTATAGGGACCAACATATTTTCTCATGGTGTCAAGTAACAGAGGGGTAGCCGTGTTAGTCTGAATCTGTAAAAAGCAACAGAGGGTCCTGTGGCACCTTTAAGACTAACAGAAGTATTGGAGCATAAGCTTTCGTGGGTGAATGCCCACTTCATCCGACGCAAGTCATGGAAATTTCCAGAGGCAGGTATAAATCAGTATGGAGATAACGAGGTTAGTTCAATCAGGGAGGGTGCATTGTAGTTCTCAGGAAATCAGTGGTGTCACGGAGATAGCTGGGAGTGCTGATGGCGTAGGGTCTGAGTAGGGAGTCCACATATCCAGAAAGTCCTTCAGTGAGAATGCCAATGCCCGAGATGATGGGGTGTCCAGGATTTCCAGGTTTGTAGATCTTGGGTAGTAGATAGAATAACCCTAAGCATATTCTCACCAGCAACCACGCACCGCACCATAACAACTCTAACTCAGGAACCAACCCATGCAACAAACCTCGATGCCAACTCTGCCCACATATCTACACCAGCAACACCATCACAGGACCTAACCAGATCAGCTACAACCTCACCGGCTCATTCACCTGCACGTCCACCAATGTTATATATGCCATCATGTGCCAGCAATGCCCCTCTACTATGTACATTGGCCAAACTGGACAGTCACTACGCAAGAGGATAAATGGACACAAGTCAGATATCAGGAATGGCAATATACAAAAAGCTGTAGAAGAACACTTCAATCTCCCTGGCCACACAATAGCAGATGTAAAGGCGGCTATATTTCTGTACTACAGTTTGCCATTTACAACTCACATCTTACAGCAAAAAAACTTCAGGACCAGACTCCAAAGAGAAACTGCTGAGCTCCAGTTCATTTGCAAATTTGACACCATCAGATCAGGATTAAACAAAGACTGTGAATGGCTATCCAACTACAGAAGCAGTTTCTCCTCCCTTGGTGTTCACACCTCAACTGCTAGCAGAGCACCTCACCCTCCCTGATTGAACTAACCTCATTATCTCCATACTGATTTATACCTGCCTCTGGAAATTTCCATGACTTGCGTCGGATGAAGTGGGCATTCACCCACGAAAGCTTATGCTCCAATACTTCTGTTAGTCTTAAAGGTGCCACAGGACCCTCTGTTGATATTTTCTCATGTACTCCTTTGAACTGGCATTTGCCCCGAAGCACAACCTTTTCCCAATTATTCTTATTCCTGCCAGGAATAATCTGTTTGGGTGACATGTGCGTGGGATAGTCCCTGACCTGAATATTGGTGCCATTTAGTGAGAGCAGAATTACAATCTTACTGAATATCTAATACACATTTTAGAAATGAAGAAATATGGGGCAAAGCAAGCAGCAGAGCTGGCTCTGAGGTAATCCTCTAACTTTTGTCTGGCCTCAGACTCTGGGGCAAGGTGGAACTCTAGGGAACATATTTTCATAAAGCAAGGAAGAGTGGTGGAGTAGCTCCTGCTCCTCAAGGAAGAGCCTCAGATTCTAGTTAAGGTCACCCTGGAAATAAACCTTCAAAACTTAGAAGGAAGAATGGGACTGCAATGCTTTGGTTTAGAATCCACAACACCCTAAATATTCTCCTCTAAGAAAAGCCCCTATTAGTTGCTTAAGCAATACTAATGCCTTGTAAGTGCTGGAGCTTGTGAACAAACTTCAGCTTCCGGTGAAAGTTGTTTGATGTTGCAGTGGTGGAAGTGCTGCATCCCTCCCGATGGCAAGTTTAGGAAGTTCCACTTGTCAGTCCAACGTGATTACTGCCGCCTGAATTTAGCTTCAGGAATCTGCTTCAGTAACCAGGAACTCTCATGTTCTACATCTCCTCTCTCATTCTGGACGACAGTTTAGTTTTTGTTGCAGCAAGTCATGAAAAGTAAGCTGCCTGCTCAGTATGTACTCAGGATTCAGGACCTGCATCTCTCCTTTAAGAGATCTGCATGCAGAAGTCTGTTCTCTATCTTTATATCCTGTGTCTTCTCTTACTAGATCATTGGTTTCTTCTTCCTTTTGTAACTGTAGATTTACTGTAGTAAAGTAGACACCCCATAGGAGTGTCTCCCTGTTGACATGGTGACCAGGTGATGAGACTGTGACAAAACCACATCAGGTGCTGATTGGAGGGCACCTGGTGTTGCTTCATCAAGAACCTCCTCCTGTACTCCAATAATAGACTCAGTATCTGGCAGGTGCAGAGACTTCACGCCAAGACGAGGCTGAGAATTCATGGAGATCAGATTCTTACTATGCACAGCTGCTTCCTCCAGCAAACTGCTGCCCAGCAGCGACTCCGGTTGCTCTCGTTCTCTGCTCCCAGCAGCTCCAATTCTGGAGTGGTGCTTTCTCATATGCACATTTGGGCTACTACTCTGGGAAAATGTCTTCCCACAGATATGGCATTGATGGGGCTTCACTCCTGAGTGCACAACCAGGTGTTTCCGAAGGCTGGAGTATTCAGCAAAGGAACAATCACATCCTTGTGCCTCATACAGGAAGGGCTTTTCCCCAGTGTGAATCCGTAGGTGCTACTTCAGATTCCCAGCGATTGTGAACTGCTTCCCACAGCCCACCTCAGTGCAGACAAATGGTTTCTCACCGTGGTGAGTTAGCATGTGCACCTTCAGCCTTTGCAGGACACAGAAGCTTTTCCCACAGCCTTCTGCTGGGCAGGTGAAGGAACAATCATGCCTGTGAGTTTTTAAATGATATTTGAAGTGGGCTGGCCACACAAATGTCCGATCATAGCCCTCAATGGTGCACTTCAGCTTCTTCTCTACGTGGGACAGGTGAGGGATGGGGCTCGAATCTTTTGGCTGCCCATCTCCCAAGCAAAGATGAACACTTTCACCATTATTGCTTGCTTTGGCGTTCTTGGTGAGCTGTGCTCGAGTGGCAGCAATCAAATTATCATGGGCCAATTCCTGCACTCATAGAAACCATGGGGTACTGCTGTCTGTGCTGTCATGGGAGAGAAAGTCATTCCCAGAATCCTCTGCTTCATCCTGAACGAACACCAGGTGCTCTGCTGGACAGCCCAGGCCTGCTCTTGTTACGTTGAGGAGAATAAAGGAAGTGCTGTCACTGGGCTGGAGGTCTTGCAATAAACTTGAAGACTCTGGACTTGACAGGAGCTCAGGTGGTTTCTGTACGGTTTGTGCTCTTGTCTCCTCGCCGTCAGGGCCTAAATTTACCTGAAGGTTTCTCGAGACAGCAGAAAAACGAACATCTTTGTTGGAGTTAGTGTGACTTGGAAAATCATCTGGCAACATCAGTCTGTTGCACTGTGAGGTCTCAGTAACAGGAAGGAGGAGAGACAGGTGATGCCCTTAGGTTCTGATTCCACCAGCCCTTGTCCCAGTGGAATAGACGTGTTCTAAACAAACTGAACCAGCAGCTCTGGTTTGGATTCTAACTCATCCGATAACATTGATTCAAGTTTCCGATTCCTGCAGCCGTTCTGGGCAAGGCACAAGTTTAGAATTCAGAGTGAACAGTCCCCTATGATTATTGTCATAGTCTCCTAGCCTTAAAGCAGTGCAGTCTTCCTGAAAGATGCTGTGCTAGGCAGATATTCAATTTAACAGGCATCTCAGAACCGCACGCAAGCCCCTTTGATTTAAATATAGTGCCTATATGTGCCCATTAGTGCTACTTTTACAACAGATGTGTGTATCTGCTCAGTGGGTATTGACAACATGGGCCCAGCGTTTAGTGTAGTGTTATCCTCAAATGATATGAGGTCCACACTGAGGGCTGATTGCATAAGACCAAAGAAAGGAACCTTGGGTGAGATTCTGGCACAGCACAAAACGTGCAACACAGAGAGGGGAAGCTAAGGTGGCTTTTAAGTCCCCTGTGTTCACTCCCAATTCTGGGCTACTCAGGAGGCCAGAACAGCCCTTTTCATAATTTAGACCGCCTCTTCACTACCCCTTTACAACTCTCCCACAACCCTGGCATGCCCTCTACACTGGGACTTGCAAAGACTGTCCTCCTCAGCTCCTGCACTGGGAAATTCTTCCCTGGCTGCATCTGGGGCTTTTAGAGCCTTTTATCTCACTTTGGACCTTTTACCCAGCCTACAGGGACTGGCCCAGGGGTGAAAAATCTCATTCCTGGATTGTAACTGTAAACCCCAGGGTGGTAATAAATACAGAACATTCCAAACTGTTACATGAATACCTATGAGTGAGAAAACAAAAAATTGCAAAGTTGCTTAAGCTGTTGCTTAAACATGGCAAACCAGTTGTGGCATCTTTATGCTTGAACTGTACTATGGAATGCAGCATATTTCCCAGAGAAGTCAGTGTGGAGTGAGACACACTGTAATTCCATACCCACGCCCTTGAACACACCTTAAGCCTTCCCCTGCTGCTTGGAAGCACATTTGTTTTCTGTATTTTACACAGAAATATTAATGTGTGATGACTGCCAGTGCATGATAGATTCTGTAGTGCTTTAAAGCAAGATTAAACAACCTGGATGCATAAAATTAATTGAAACATTATGTTAATTATGTATTGACAAAATACTGTACTCTATTAATAATTTATCGTTGTTATAAAATAAACAGGCTTTAACACCCTTCTTTAAAAAGCTCTCAAAGCAAAAATAGGTTTTATAGGCTGGTTAGCAGCACTGAATTGCTGATTTGGGGCTTAATCCTCTAGTCTTTGCCTAGTCCTTGCAGAGGCAAAACTCCCATTGTCTTCACCAGAAATTTCAACTGCAGGATTCCATGGTCCGTGAAGAACTTTCAATGTATTACCCAATAGCTAAGACATCTGCCTTGTGCACAGTTTAATATTCAAACATTTTTGCTTGCTATAAAATATGCATAGATTTTTCTAACCCTGAAGGATGTTACATGGTGATACCATACCAACTGATCCTATTTAGGAACTGGAAGGTTTTCCTATAAATAAAATATTCTAATAAAATGGAGTCAATACACTAACTATACAGGGCCAAGAGTTACATGCCTGGAACTTATATCAGGATCAGGCCCTTCATATGTAATCTTAAGCAAGCGCTTAATGTTATTAAACATCAGATTGATTAAATGAAGGCCGTAAAAACTGTAGTCAAAAGTAACTGTTATCAAAGTATAATTCTAAGATGCTTGTATAAAGTTAACTCAAGTTGTTAATTGAAGAGAAGCTATATGCTTTCAGAGAAACGTTCCAATAAACAAGAGTGAGCCTGTTAAATGAGTCACTTATGTACGGAAGGAACAACATGTCTATACTTAACAAAAATGAGACAGGAATGGAAGCCACACCAACCATTATGTAGGTTGCTATTAATCACAAATTAAGGACTAAAGAGGATTTTACATGACGTGTACTGGTTTGCCTAATATCAAGACAAAGTACTATTCCTCACTACTACTTATAGAAAGTTAGGGATCAGAAGGTTATTTACTTGTGACCAGAGTTCTGCAAGGTGACTCTGTAGATTCACACTTATGGGTGATGCACCAAATGGTGCAGCCCAATGGTAAGCCCTTCCCCAAACAGCACCTGTTAGAGTGCACATGTGCCCCCTCCTACCTTTCATCTTATTGTCCACCAATGTTTTGAGAGTGAGGCTATATAGAGTGTTGTGCCCTCTACCACCTTATTTCCTGCCAGCTGTTTGCACCAGATGGACATGAACTACTCTGGTCCGTTAGATCTGCTACTTCTTATGGAATATTAGAAATTTTTCATTTCACTGGGGTTGGATAAGACGTGAGAGTGTTGTGAGAGTGGACTCTAATGCTGTTCTTCATTTATATTCCCCAGGTAGGATCAAGGAAACTTTGCTAGTTTGCTCTTGTGGAATTTCTTCATCATTGTCCTACTGCAGATACATTTTGCAACTTCCCTCTCAAGTGACAGGGGTGAGGCCTCCTTAACATTTTTCTTGTTAGGCCTGGTTTTCTAGAGCTCTGATACTATACATTGGTTCTGCACCATCATTCCCTGCCGACCCTGACCACAGCAGAACTGCCTCAAGTGCTGTGCTTTAAGAGGATTTCCTCATGGGTCCTCAAGTCCTCCATAGATGGGTTCCAAACTCGGAGGGGAAAGCTACGCAAGTCAATACTGACAACTTTAACACACTAGAAGGGGTTAGCTAAGAACAAAAACTAAAAGCACTATATAAAATTGGGTCTTTAGTAGGAGCAACTTGGTCCGCTATCTATGGGCCTGATACAACTTCCACTGAATGCTGAAGTGGTTGAATCAGGCTCTCTGCACTATATATTAAAATAATCACTTGTTTTAATTAGAGGCACACAAAAGGCATTAACCATGTATTTAGAGCCATTAGATGATTTTGCCATGGAGAGTTAAATTTATTACTGTCAAACAAAAGTAGTGCTGTTGGAAAAATAAAGTACTATCAGTCATCAAGCAGATTTTGAACATGTGTGGAAGAAAAATTATAGATAGCTACAATTCTGCACTGTATTTACAGTAAAATATTCCAACTTGGCCTAATAGGAAAACTGAATAGGTTTGGCATATGCACAGTTTCTAAGCAGACACCAGAAATGTTGACTTCTTGGGAAAAACCCAGTTGAGAAAAATACAAAAAGGTTATTCCAGTTCATAGACAGTTTAGTTTTATGCTGCTGTGTAGGTTGAGTTGAATCGTGGTAGCAGATTAAGGTGGCTGCTCTGTATCTGCCATACAAAGTGATATTAATTCAGTTAAACTGACAATGGAGTGTGGTATTTGTATTAAGTTAACGTCTAAGTGCAGCAAAAGAGTCAACATTCCATTCAGCCCTATGGACTCAGAGCAGTTGCTAAGAAGCATAATCTTTCTTCTCAAGAACCAATATTTTAGTTCTTTGCTTGTGCAGTGTAGATATTTGCCTCTGTACACAATCGTGGATCATGACACTACTGAATGGTCATAAGGAGAAGAAGAAATCTCCCTTTTCCCCTCTTTACAATATTCCGCTCCAAAGCAGTAACTCAGAACAAGATTTGGCGGGGTCAGGGTAGATAATCACCTTAACACAAGCTACTGGTGCAATGCTGAGGACAAAAGGGCTAATGCAATCCTTAGATGTATAAACATGGGAATCTTGCATAGAAGGAGGTTATATCACCTCTGTATTTGGCACTGGTGCAACTGCTACTGGAATACCATGTCAAGTTCTTCCACAATTCAAGAAGAATGTGGACAAATTGAAGAGGGTTCAGAGAAGAGACACAAAAATGATTCAAGTATGGAAAACAAGCCTGTAAAAGGGTACAGCTGCCCAGTAGCACTCCTTGTTGGCCAAGGGTGCCCTGCCTCAATGTCCCCTTCTACTTGGGATCCATTAAAAAGTACACACACTCCAGATATTCAAAACATTCTCCTTCTTGGGTCCAATTTATTAAATCTTGCACAGAGTCTTTCAAAAATAGAACTCAAACCTACAAAGTTTTCTCCCCATTTCCCACTGGGCCTAGCTCCTCCTTGCTGTGTGTCTGTCCTCTCTTTAGAGTTCCTTTCTTTCGTTCCTGTCCCAAGCTGGGCACAGCCTCTTACTCTGTGTTCAAGCATTCTTCTGCTCCGGTTCTAAGGGGTCCGTTTTCCTGCTCTTCTTGCCTGGAATTTGGTGTTCTCCACAGGCCTTCCCGGCTGGTGTCTTCCTCCTGCTGACTCAGGGCCTAGCAGAGCCTTCTCACTCCTTGCAGCATCTGTATCTGTCAGCATCCACCTGTAGCCCCGTCTCTCTCTAAGCTTCTTCCTCATCTACTGTACGGCTTATTGGGTCACCTGACCTGCTGGTCACATGATCTTCATTCTTCCCTCCTGGGGAGGAGAGTTACACTTGTCACAGGTGGACTGAAGCCCGTCTCCCCTTAAGTGGCCAGTCAGCCACCCTGTGACAATGCCTTATAATGATTGAGCTCCTGGAATCTGTTTAGTTTAACCACATTTTTAACAGGCTAGGCAATTAACCATTGAAACAACTAACTCAAGGTTGTGATGGATTCTCCTTTACTGGCAAAAATCAAGACTGGATGTTTTTTCTAAAAGGCATAGCTCTAATTCACACTGGAATTAATTCAGGAAGGTCTTATGTTCTGTGTTATACAGAAGGCCAGACTAGATGATCACAATGATTCCCTTCTAATCTATGAATAATCTATGAAAGTCAAAAAAACTGCTTACCAGCATGCATCTTTGCATGAGCATTCTATTTTCCAAACACACACACACACACACACACACACACACACACATACACACACACACACACACACACAGAGTATCCCCAATTATTTGTTCAGTATAGCTATACATTTAGATGTATAGTTTATAGTAAATGCTGAACATGTGGCAACTCTAAGATATGAGATAAGGTCTCTGGATATGAAATTATCTTCTGAGGGGGGGAAGACATGCCCTCCCCTCCCCCAGTGTCTGCGCATATATTGAAGATAGGTCACAAAGATGTGTCACTAAGGGAAATAATGCAAATTCACTGGAAAAAAGCTCTGAGAGGCTGAGTGGCAGCAATGTTTCTGTCATTTGTCTATGACGGAAAATCTAGTGGATTTCCGTATAGCTGCTCTTTATAGGGCATTAGCATATTTACTATACTTTTTAATGTATCTGAATTATGCAAATATGTATGTGAAGTATGTTCAAATTATGCTAAGTCTCCTGAAGATATGCAATTTTTTCAGAAGGGCCTAGCATTTGCTAATAGGCATTTCCAAATTCTGGTTACTGATTGTGACAACCCCTGTCAATCCACTTCAATCTTAGCAAATCAATCTGGTTTACATTCATTTCTATTTTTCCCCAATCAAGAAAGAAGTGATAACAAGGATCTCATGCAGGTTTAACTGGTAGAGCATTTCAATTTTCTTTTTATATTGGGCAAAGGGAAAACACCAGGTAAGGGAAGAGAGGAAGATTATGTGTCATCAGCCACATACTAATATGATGACATCACATCTCATTCTAATTAACCTGTTTAGTTTTTAGCTGCTCCCTAGTCCATTGTTTGCCACCACGACTTTCCCTTTGTTTTAAAGAGCCTAGATTTCAACAGGACAAGTAGCAATCAAAGGTGGTGGGGGAGGGGAGTGAATGGGAATTTTTGTCGGAATAGGGAATGAGTAAAAAACTAAAGGTCTGACTGCAGCCAACCCATCCAGAGGCACACAGAGAGAGGTGTGTGTAAGAAGACTCTCTTTCTCCCAGAACTCTTTTTAGAGGTCAGCCTCAGTATGGCTGGGGAGCACAGAACATGCTTCCTCTTAGTACCCTAACTGGCACTAGCTCCCTGAAAGTCATCCAGACAGCTGATTGGGTGCCATCACACTGGGGTATTCAGCCTGAGTCAACTGCATTCAGCTGAGGACTCTAGCTTATGTGTGTCCCCTCCCCATATGCTACCTGCATGCCTGAGGGCACCAGGGCACAACCTACCCTAAGTAAGATCTTGAAGAGCGGATCTCAAAGAAGAGAAACAAAATTACATATGGTACCCAATAATAAAAATTAAGCATATTTTATTAGCTAGGCTGAGCGTTCCTGTGCACCACATGTTTCGCTGTCAGGAAAGCAGTGTTTCCTAGGAGACAGAGCACTGGACTGAGACTCAGGAGATGTAGGTTCTATTCCCGGCTCTGCTACTGGCCTTCTGGGAGACCTTAATGAAACTGACCTCTATTGTAAAGTGCTTTGAGATCTATGGGTGAGAAGTGCTATTTAAGAGTTAGGTATTATTTCCTTATTTTAAGATGCTCCTCCTGTTTTGTTTTTTTCCCTGTGTTTCAGATGTATATTCCAGATGGTTTATAATTTTCCTGATTTATTTTCCAGGTTACATACTGTAAAACTTTTTCCATATGTGAATATTTGTCATATATGTAATTCACCCTCTGTTGGCCCTTAACTTTCTTTCCAACGTCTCTAATATTAATGAGTTTAGCTATAAGTAGGTTGAATTTGGTCCATTTGGTATTTTATGTGACTTTATATTCTTATGGCTGGTGTTATTCTGCTATTATATGTAACATAATACACTTCACAGGCATGTAGGGCCAGATTGTGACAAAACTTTTTACAGGTGCTAATTTCCTCTTTCCCTCCCGCCCCCTCCCCCCCAACATGTATGGTCCACAGAAGGGCCTGTCACAATTGTGTAACTGTGAAAGCAAAGGCACCAAAAAGATACCATATCCACGGATAAGTGATGCCTATTTCTAGAATGTGTCCAAAGACAGTAGTTGAGAGGCTTGGATGTTAATTTCAAGATTTGCCCAATTGCTATTGTTAAATTTAGGAATGATTCGTAGGCAGAGTTTATGGTGATTTTTAAAAAAAAACTTAAGGGGATGAGTCCTAGCCTTAAATTAGAGTAGCCCAAATAAACTGCCTAGGTCAAGTCAAAGTTTGTACTAGCTATGAAGTCAGGAATATATTTGACACTTTCACCATTCAAAATATGACCTCCTAGATTGAACCACAACCACTGAGATGGGTTATATAAAACACACAGAAGTTGGGACAGCATTTAGCAACAATGGCCTGCTTAAAGGAGAACTAGTATGGATAACATAGAAAGAGGGGGCCATATCCTATGCACCGTGAGGTTGCCAAACCTGATTCTTTCCAGAGTGAAGGAAGATCTGAACATTAGGAGGAAGAAAGCTGTGAATCCTTATATTGAATTTAGCCCCAATAAGACATGAGAAAATCACCCCTAATCAATAGTCAAAATATGACCTAAAGGAGATAGAATTGAAAAAGCAACCATCTAAGTTAAGAAAACACTATGCACAGAATTTTAAGATCAGGCAGGCCAAATTTGAAACTATATGATATTTTCAGAATTATAGATATTTTAGGACACTCACTGACTACGTGACATTTGTCTTTTTGTAGCTCCTTAAGCTCATTGCTGTTGATACTCAAATAATTTGCTTGTTAGTGTATTCCATATTCATCTTGTTCTTTTTTCCTGTTGAAAATAGTTACTTGTCTTTTCATCCAATATGGGAAATTCCACTATTCAAACTTTTAAAATTACAGTTGTGTGTGTGGGGGGGGGGAAACTGCAGATGCATACAGATGTGGCACAACTGTAACTTAAACAGAAATTACATTTCTGTTCTGTAACATATTTTCTGCTTGGCAGTTTGTCAGAAACTCTCTAAAAAAAGAATCTGTCTGTTAGTGATCCTGGAATAATCTTGTATTTAAAACCAAAAGGTTTGACCCAGCTGTTGGCATTATTCATATGAAATATTTTACCAGCATAATCAAAAAAGACTTTAACATCTTGTTTCAAGTAGTGTCAAATGCAAACACTGCAGCCCAATCTCTTTCATTTGATATAAACGAGCAGTTGCAAGAACAATAAAAACAGTTGAGGCATTTATGCTAAGACATGAAAAGCGGGATGCCAAGGCGGGTTTCTAAACCACATTCCAAGCATTTTAAGTGCCTTTTGATCGTTACCACAAATCTACTGTTTGTTGTGAGAAGGGTATGTGTCATCAAGCCACAGGAGAGGCCCTGAATGCAGCTGGCTCAAGCAACATGCTATTGGTGTTTAAACATGGCATAGCCACAGTTATGCAGCAGTCAATCCCGACCTCACCATCACCATCCCTCTATAGTAGTAAGACTGTTGGTCTTGTAACTGTATAAGTTAATTTAGAAATAGTATGACAGAAATCAGGATGTATTCATGTCCTATATATAAAATTGAGTTCTCTCTGCATGTGAATACATATATTTAAAGTCACTCTGCACTGTGATGTTTCCATTCTCCCATCACCCAGCACAGTCAGTCTGTGCCATGTTTCATTCCTCTTAGGCTGTAAGCTGCTCTAGGACTGGGCCATTTCCTCCTCCAGGACAGCACAGAGCATACTGTGTGGCTGTGTTTTCATAAGGCATCATTGTGTGTAAGTGCAAGTACAAAAGCAGGGTCACCAAAGTAGTTTAACCAAATAAGACTCCACAACCTACCGCTGCAACTGTCAGTGCTCCTCAACAACAGCAACAAAAGATGAAGATAATACGTATGATTGATGATGTTCTCATAGGATATTTTATGCCTCCTTTGCCAATCACAAAACTGAACTAGGAGAGGAGCAGGGGGAAGGGAGCAGCTGCTTCAGTAACAAGAATAAATTACATACTATACAAATAACCATAATAATGGGCTCCACTTTCAAATATGGGTGTGTAAGATTTGGCATCTAAATCAGGATTTAGGACGCTAAATACCTGTTGTGCGTGAGGAGAACAAAGCCTCTGTGATGTGCCTATTATTTTCTCCTATCATATGAGTATTATCTCCATTTTACAGAGGTACACTGACTTGCCCAAGGTTACATAGCAAGTCTGTGGCAGAAACAGGAATAGATCTCAGCCACCCTGCCTCCCACTCCTGTACTTTGGGCTATCACTCCTCTCAAAGTAGTAATGGGTGAATTTCAAATGATCAGGTGTGGATAATCAGCAGAGCCAGAATGCTTACCTATTCCTCTTTGGTCTAGACGATTTTCTTGCGAGCTACCTAGTGCTTCTTCCTTGGTCTGGATGGATAGAAAATACTGTGACTATTCTCTCTCGAAGTAGTTTGATGCTGGCACATTAAAAAACTGAAAAGTTATTGGAATGTTTTTGAACTTCACAAAAATTCAAGGTTTGGGCTATTTTAACTTTGGGCCAAATCTTGAGTCAGGTGAGACTTTTCCTGCTTTTGCTAGACTCCCTCACTCTTAATGAACAATATGAATTTAATGGACTGGAAATGAGATACGAGATATGAGCCTCGTTGTGACACATTGGCAGTGGCACGAAAGTAAGGGAGAAGATTCCATTTCAGCTTCTATGCTGTACTTTTCTGTGGATAAACAGAGGATTTCAATCCACATGACCATTAATTGGTCTTGATTGGAGCTGTTGGGTACTCAGCAGTTAAGTGAATAGATCAGGGGGTGGCAACCACCCCCCAGTGGCATTTAGGTGTATGTGTGCCACCTCCTTTAATTGCTTTGCATACAGACTTCTTCACATGCTTGCACCAGATCCCAGTCAGTCCTAATGTCAGCACTGTACTTTCTTCACAGGCGCTGGAGACCCAGGAGGAGGGGGAGGGGGCAGCAATGGGCCAGTCGGTTTCCAGGACCAGCTCTTCATCATGCCACATGCCAGCAGCTGGGCCCTCACCTGCTGGCTGCTGAAACTGCGGTGGTGTCTCCTCTCCATGCCAGGGACCAGCCATGTCTGGGAAGCAGGACAGACCACCACCTGAGGGCCTTGGATTCATCAGCAGGGAGGGTAAGATCAGTGGTGGATTAACAAACGGGCCCATGGGGCCTGTATTCAGGGGTACGAGCCAATTTGGTTTAGGGGATCCCCTAGCAGGAGCGCTGGAACATCGGTAAAAGTGGGGAGACCACGAGGCTCCACCCCTCTCCATGGCAACACCCCTGCTCCTCCTCTTCCCCACAAGGCCCTGCCCCCGGCTAGGCTGGAAGCCAGATCTGGGCAGTGGTAAGAGCTGCCCAAGGAGCCCAGGCCACTGTGGGGAGCCCCGGACCCACCACCTGCTCAGGGAGAGGGGCTGGAATCCCTGAAAGCAGCTTCCAGTCCATATCCCTGCCCCCCCAGGGTGTGCCACCCAGAGCAGGCAGAGGGTCCAGGGCTTCCCACACTGGCCCAGGCTCTCCCTGGGTGGCTCTTACGCAGTATTGCCAACTCCACATAGCAGGAAGTTGCCAGAGAGATCATGAAAAGCATAGGCGCCAACTCCATGGGTGCTCTGGGGCCGGAGCACCCACAGGGAAAAAATGGTGGGTGCTGAGCACCCACTGGCAGCCCCCTTATCAGCCCACTACCCCTCCCCCAGTGCCTCTCCCCAGCCACCAGACCCCGCAGATCAGCACCTCCCCGTGCCTCCTGCCTGCCACGATCAGCTGTTTCGTAGCGTGCAGGAGGCTTGAGGAGTGGGGAGGAGCGAGGATGCAGCACACTCAGGGAAGGGGGCAGAACGGAGCAGGAAGAAGCAGGGAGGAAGCAGGGTAGGGACTTGGGGAAAGGAGTGGAGTGGGGGCGAGGCCTGGGGCAGAGCTGAGCGTCGAGCACTGACTGGCACATTGGAAAGTCGGAGCCTGTGCTGAAAAGTATTTAAGCGTTCAAAAGGCATCAAAAATGTCACTAAACAAAATTTCCACAGAATTATATATGTGCCCGGGTGAGAGGACACTCCCAGCCACTGAACAGAAAGCAGCAATGCTGGGCACTCCCTTTCTGACTGGACAGTCTTGGCAACTGAGTTTATTTTGTTATTGACTGGCTCTATTGGTGTCTGGCTGTCCTGGTTACACAGGGCAGGGCTGAGGCCCCCCAACTTTTTAACCTGCCATTTGGCTGCCCCTCCCTTCAGGGCTATGCTACCTGGAGGTGCGGCCCAGATTCCCTTAGCCCCTGCACGGATGAGTTGACCTGGGCAGAGCAAACCTGCCTTCCTTGAAGCAGATGTTGCCTTAAGAAAAGGCTCCTGTGGAACTCATTCTGGCCAAGAGGGGCAGTTTGGTCTCTCCAGCCATAGAAAATGTTATTCTTTGTGCTGATCAAATCCCACCTGCTCCAGTGGAGGCAGCTTTAGAAAACTGGGTAGGTGGCTAAATATGGACTTACAAGCCTAACTTTAGGCTTCTGTTTTTGTAAGTGTAGTTTGACAAGATGCAACAAGTGAGTGTTAACCAACAAGAAGAGGGAAAGTGAGGGGAATAGTAATATGATGATGCACTTCCCTAAGTTTAGCAATGTGTACAACTTGCATGTTCTAAAGCATTCTGTGGTTGGTCAGCATCTGGAAGAGGTGCAGTTGTTTTGACTCTTCTGGAACTTCACCTGCTTATACATGGTCTGAATCTGATCCATTGCACTGCCAGTGGTATATCTATTTTCTTAAGTTATTTGATAGAAATAGGAGTTGAGATCAAATATACCATTCCACGTTACAGAAATATTCTCAGAAGCCAACCATTTCTGGCATTGCTTTCGGTACCAGAAACACTGTATAGTAGATTTTATGGAGCTCGATTTAGCTTGCACCAAAACACTTAGAAATAGATCCAGAAAAGTGTAGGTGTTGCCTATGTGTATGATCTTAATTCCTGTTGCAGGAAGTTTTTAAGCTTGAAGCAAGTAAAAGTTGCTATTGAAGGCTGACATACACAAGCAATCAATAATCCAAGAAGCATGCAATAAAAATTGTAAGTGGATTTCTATTCCAAACAGTGAGAATGTTATCCATGTGATAGCAGGTGGACAAATGAAGACTGAGTCCTAAGGGAATGTTAGCACCAGAAAAGAAAGGGAAACATATGGTGGATAAGGACTGCACTAAGCATTTTTTCAAGTTTTATTATAAACAGTGCTGTAGCACCAACATGGATAGTTGCCTGATGCTTCACATTATAATATCCTATTTTCAGTTGCTTATACCTTTACCAAACTTTAACCATTTGGGCTGAAGTTTTTCAGGCTGGCTGTGTGCCTCAGGCTGAATTTTTCAGGTAAATTTCAATCAAAACGATCAAAGCATTTCCAAGAACAAGGCTAGGGAAAAATGCAATATTTGCCCATGTTGAAAAATTATGGTGAGATCTTTTTTTGAGAAGCTCTAGTGTCCTTATGCTTTGGAACAGGGACTTGAAATTTGTCAGAAGGATGGCCTTTTCTGTTAGGGATGTGCCTTTTGCCATCCCCATGAAAACCCACTCAAATTTTGCCAAGTTATAAACCATTGGAGGGGTGGGGGGAAAATCACAGGTTGTACATACTAAAATTGAAGTCTCCACTGAGTATTTCTAAAAATTCCATCCTAAGCACATTGGAGCCTCTCACAGCTCTTGTGCTGACCAGACAGTGCATGGACCATCACCACAGAGCAACTGAGCATGCTTGAGTGCCGAGCTACAGGGGTAAAGCTGGATTGTCCCTGTAATGAGTGCTCTAGGCCAGGGTTGAGCCAGGCAATGAGACTGAGAGTAGGGAACCTGTCTCTCTTGTGCTCTCAGTAACCGCCTGCTGGTACACAGGAAGCCATCTGATTCGATGCAGAGGGAATAAAAGCCAGGTGGGGGTCGGGGGGAGTTGAACGAGTACTTTAGGACAAGAAGTCTGGTGAGACTGGGACAGGAGAAGGGTCAGGGAAAGAAACTGGGACTAGGAACCAAGAGGAAGGAAGGTGAGAAGAGGCTGAGACTGGTTAGGCAAGGAGGCTGGGTTTGGGAAATGATCAGGAAAACAGGGAGGTGTTAACAGAAAACCAGATGGATGTGGGGGGACAACACTGAGATCAGCAGAGGAACTGTGAGGAAGAAGAGAGGCTGAGACTGGCTGGACAAGGAGACCAGGAGAAAGAACCAGTGTGGGGGGAAATGGGAACAGTTCTTACAAAGAGCTGGGGTGGTGGTAAAACTGAGACTGGCTGGGCAAAGAGACTGGGACAGGGAGCCTGAGATTATATGAGGAGCCCCGGGAAGGAAACTAAAACTGGGAGCCAGTGCAGGGGAGAGGATAGAAATATTGGTTGTGGAGCTGGGAAGTGGGAACTTGGACTGGCTGGACAAGGAGACTGGTACTTGGACATTGAGCCCAAAGGTGGAGACTAGGACTGGGATGAGACGCCTGAGAAGGGAAGAATGGGACATGCTAAACAAGGAGAATGGGACTGGAACAAGGAGCCAGGGATGGGGAAGAGATGGGACTGAGACAAGGGCAAATTGGAGGAGATGGGGTAGAAGAGACTGTGCTCAGTAAAGCACACTGCCCTCCAGAACCTGGAATGGAACCCACAATTCCTAAGTTTCACTACTTCTCTGCTATTCTATTTTATACAAGTTCTTTTACATGCTCATCACTGTAGTATCTGAGCAACTTCCAGCAGTGCATTGAGCAATGTGACTACAGATCTGTCATGTGTTATTTGTTCTCTTGTCCTCTCCCCAGAAGAAGAAGTGTGAGCAATGGCCTGCCTTGTTGTGGCAGTGTGTGTCCATTTAAAAAAAAAATCATAAATAGACCGGTTGCTATGTGTTTACATTAGAAAAGACAAGGTCAACAAAATATGCCTTGCACTTGCAGCAGAAAGTGATGAGGTTTGTGATGGTCCTTAATTCCTTGGGACGTTCATTCCACAGTGTCAGACCCTGGAGAAAGTTCTGTCTACTGAACAGCTGAATTTACTCTTATTATTGAGAGTTCCATTGTGCCAGAGGTGCATAGCTGTTGGCCACAACCTTTGTCCCAGAGCAGCAAATATCTGTGAAACCAACTGATAAAGTGTGTCTCATCCCCCTCTATTGCAGAGAGGGGATGCCAACCTACTATTGCTATCATACTTGAGTTACTTTGTTAGCTAAAATTGCAGGAGTCAGTGTGATAGATTTACAGTTTCCAATACTACTAATGATCCATGTGTCTGTCAATATAATGCCACGTGATTTAATTTCTGCTTTTCCAGTTTGCTTTTTTAAAAACCTAGGAAATTAAACACGTTAAAGAACATTATTCAGTTGAAAAGTTAAGCACTCAAAAGGTAAGAATTGTGAGAATTAAGATTTCCCATGCAACCTTAATTTGGCACCCTTGAGCATATGCATTATGATAGTCTTTATTCACATCATCATGTAATATTTTTTCCACAGGACCCCTGCCTCTTTCAGTGCACAAGACGGACCTGTTTTGGGGGGTGAATTAGGGTTGTGTAGTAAAGGAGGCTACTGTCCATAGGACCCTGCCTCATTTGTTTCAGAAGTTGGAAGGTGGGTAGTGAATGAGGCAGGGGACTGCAGGAAGAGAAAAGATGGTCTCATGGTTAAGGCAGCTGAATTCTTCCTTGGAGAACTGCATTTTATTCTTGCCTCTGCCACAGAGTTCCTATGTGCTGCTGGGCAAATCACTTAAACCAAGGTGCATCATGAATTATGTTCCTCATTTTCTAAGCACCCACTAATTTTTTAGCACCTATAGCACAGGAGGCCAAATTAAGATTGCACAGGCAACCTTAATTCAGGCATTTCCTAACTTTTGAGTATTTGTCTCTGTAACCTTAATGTTCTATTATTGTAATCCTTCTCTGTGTGATTTTACATAGTGGTCAAAGAAATATATACAGCATGACAACTTTTAAATGTAAATTTCTGTCCTTGTCAAACAGATTTTTCTATTCCCTGCTTTACAACTAGCATTAGCACAAATAGCTATGTTAAAATGACTTGCCAATATGCTTTCCTGCTTGTTCACACTAAGAGATTATTATAAGCTTGTATTTGTGACATCCAAATCACTCACATTGCATAAGACTGCAAAGTCCTTAGAGGATTATGGCTTCTTAGTAAGAATGAGCAGCAGAAGAAAAGTGGAGGAGGAAGAGCAAGATGAGTTATTAGCCAGACAGCTCCTATTCACAAAACAAGTATCAGCAATTTGCCATTTAAGGATCCCTTTAGCAGAGAAAAGGTTGCATGCAATGCTTCCACACCTGGCTAAGTGATTCATTAAGGACTTGATGGGGCCTCAGGAAACAAGATCAGTGGATCTCTCCTAGAGAAAAGTTCAAGGATTTTAGGGCTTCTTTTTATAGAACCTTTCCCCTGTGCCCTCAGTTATTCTGGGGCCAAATCAGATTCTTGGCAGTGCACAGACTCACGAGTTTAAAAAGTAAACACAGCCCAAAGCCTGCATAATTATTTTCAGAGGCTTTCCAATGCCAACAGCCAAGTACCTAATAACTCTGCCTGGGAAAGGGACCCATAGACATTCACTGAATGAGCAATGTAAAATGGGTTCACTGCATACAAATATGAAACAGTGGTGAACACCAGAAATGCAGTCACCACTTCCGCATCATTAATACACTTTAACAGCTGGCATGTGGAGTGGATTTAAACCTTTCTGAAAAAGGTCAGCATCAGAATAAGTACAGTACTGGGTCAGGCACATGCATGTAAGCCACGTATCCCTCAGCCACATCGTACACTCCTCATAAGCCCTTCAGAAAATATCTACAAGATTACTAGGCTGGAAGATCAATAGATGGGATTCCTACTGGTGATGCAAATACAGCAAGCAAACTGCTGCATTTATTTTTGAGCAGTTGTAACCCCTTGGGGGGGGGGCGGTTAGAGAGCATGGCCCTTTAAATCTTTTGTCCTGAGGGGAGGAAGTGCTGATTATTCCAGGAAGAGGAAGGGCTGTTTTGGTGTGGGCGGGGAGTGTGGGAGAGCGAGAGGATGTGTGTGTGTGTCTGGAACTCCAGAAGAGTGAAGCAGCCAAGAACCAGCCTGAAACCTGGGAGAAACAGAGTGGCCAACCGGGGCCACCCCAGGACAGGAGCCAGGAGGAGCAGTGGGCCAGGGAGGAATCGCCTGAGAAGGACAAACCGGAGTAGGGTGACCAGACAGCAAGTGTGAAAAATCGGGACGGGGTGGGGGGTAATAGGAGTCTATATAAGAAAAAGACCCAAAAATCGGGACTGTCCCTATAAAATCGGGATATTTGGTCACCCTAAACCGGAGCTGGACCCAGTATCACTGCTGCCCAGAGCTGTATGGGGCCATGAGTACTGGGGCTTGTGACTTTGCATTGGGAATAAGGAGGGAGGTTGTAGCCAGTTTAGTGGGGAGGTTGTCGGTCTCTGTGGGTTTGCAAAGAGGGGCAGAAGAGGGCACTGGAGGGGTTTGTTGGAGGAAAGTTTCCTGGCACCGAAGATGACCAGGAGCCCCAACACTCACTGCTGGACTGGAACTCTGCCCAGGACTTCTGAACTCTGTGTGCAGACACCCTGCTGGGTGTCTGACCTTTCAGACTATGGTACCACTGGGACTTGGGGCCCTTGTGTTGAATGTAACCTTTTACCGCTCCACCTATCTTTCCCCCTGTTGTTTTCTCCATTCATCCCTCTGTGAATAAATATTTCCCTTTCCTATATTCTCTGTACTATTCCAGTGTGTGTGTGTGTGTGTGTGTGTGTGTTCACTCGGTGGGGGGGGGAGGGAGATTTGGAACAGGTGCCCCTAGTGCAAGGGACTTTCCCTGCTGTGTTCCTGCACATGCCTTTTCTTGTCTGGAGCTGCCTGCAGAGCAGACTTCATCTTGACCATGAGGGCACTAAAGTTACACTTGGTGGCCTAAACGGTATGTGGGACACAGTGTCTGCAGCTGGTATAGCTATGGACCCAGAGAAGGTGAAGGCAGTAACCACCTTTCCAAAGCCCACAACCCTCAAGGAATTACAATCATGGCTACTACCGCAGGTTCTGAAAGAATTTTTCCCACATTGTGCATTTACTCATATTGCTCACCAAGGGATACCCCCCACCTTTCGGAAAGTGGTGGATTGCTGAGTGTGAAGAAGCTTTCCGTAAAATCATTCAATGGCTCACTCAAGTGCCTGTTTTGGTGTACTCCGATCCCACCCAGCCATATGAGCTCAATGCCAATATAAACTATACCGGGTTAGGAGGCATCCTTTATCAAGAGCGCAAGGATGAACTCTGACCAGTAGTTGTGTGAGTCAAGGCCTCATGCCCCCCGAGAAAAATTACCCTGCTCATCAAGTGGAGTTCCTGGCATTAAAGTAGACCATGACAGAGAGTTTCCATGACTACCTCTGTGGGGCCAAGTTCATCGTAAATACTGACATATTTTGATGTACGTCATACAACAGCAAAATTATCCGTAGTGGGACACTGGTGGTTAGCAGCACTCTATGCCTATGATTTCACCCTGCAGTACCAACCCAGCCAAACAGACAGATGCGGATGCCTTGTCTTATTGGCCTCATATTAAGGACTTGACCTGATGAATGTGAGGACTCCTGAATTGAGACGTTTATGCCAGTGGGTACCCATTGTGGAGGAAAAATCCACAGCCAATGGAGAGTGAGCAACTGATTGTCTGGGCCAGCACCAGATGCCATACTCATAGTCCACTCAAGTTTTACTAGAATACAGGACCATCAGCTGCCCAGACTAAAGGATTGAGAGGTGGATGTCCTTTACACATTGGAAAGGGGAAAGGACCCCAAGGCTATCCGGCTGAGTCACCCAGAGGAGGCCCTTTTGCTAAAGGAATGGGACTGCATATTAGTTCAGGATGGATGACTTTATCGTGGGCAGAAGCATCCCCAGAGGACTCACCCAAAGCAGTTGGTGCTACCGCAGAAGTCCGGCGAAGCATGTTGGAGGCCTGCCATGATTGAATAGGGCATCTGGGAATAGAGCGGTTGGAGACCCTAGTTAAGGTGAGATTCTATTGGCCCTGGATGTGGGGTGACATCACCTACTGTGTTCACACCTGCACCAGGTGGATCTGATGAAAGACTCTGCCTAAGCAGGCAGCTCCTTTTGTCAGCATTACAAGTTTGGCACCCATGGAGCTTGTCTTTATGGACTTTCTATCATTAGAGCCTGACCACTGGGGCACTGCAAATATCTTGGTGGTGACTGATGATTTTACTTGTTATGCCCAGGCTTATCCCACCAAAGATCAGAAAGCTTCCACAGTTGCTAACATCCTGTGGGAAGAAGTTCTTCATTCACTACAGACTGCCTGCAAGACTACACTCAGACCAGAGATGGGATTTTGAGAGTCGATTAATAAAAGAACGTTGCAAGATCATGGGAATAAAAAACAAAACAAAAAACAACACACACACCACCCCTTATCATCCACCAGGGGATCCGCTGCCAGAATGATTCAACTGCATGCTACTCAACATGCTGGGAACCTTGGAGCCTCAGCAGAAGAAATACTGGAGCCAGTATGTGGAGCACCTGGTACATGCCTATAACTGCAATCAACATGGTGCAACCGGGTACATACTATACATGCTAATGTTCAGTTGAGAAGCCAGTTTGTCAGTCTCTGTTTTGTAGTGTTTTCAGATGGGGCATTCCCAGAAACATATCTGGGGTATGTGACTCACCTAAGGGATCAACTGAAGGAGGCACATCAGATAGTGATGCAAGCTTCAGGTCACCAGAGTCAAAAGAACAAACCCCAATGTGATCAGCAAGTGAGGCAACAGAAGCTTCAGATTGGCAATCAAGTTTTGGCTCAAAATTTCAGATTACAGGGAAAAACACAAAATTGCAGATTGTTGGGAGTCACGCCCATACTTTATAGAGGAGAAACTGAGGGATCTACCAGGATATCGGATATGTCCAGAGGGCAGTCACGGCCCCACCAAAACTCTCCATTACCATCATCTCTTACCTGTGGGACAAGTATTGTTCCCCCATGAGGATGTTTCCTCTGATTCTGAGCCTCTGGGGTCTGCGAGTCAGACATGGTCCCAACGATGGAGATATACCGGGTCTGTGCAAATGCACAGCTCCTCGGAGAGTGAGGATGAGGTGGTGTATGGCAAACATCCTGTTTGGGAGCCCCAGAAGCCCCCCCCCCCCATAATGAAGCCTCGTGTCATTACACAAAGAAATGGTGAAAGGGAAGAACCTGAGGCCCCACTGGCCAAAGCTGTGGGGAACCCCCAAGAGCCAGATAAGGAAGGTACAGTGTGGGAAGAGAATCATGTACCCCAAATAGCCACTTTAAACCCAGGCACCCTTGATTTCATGCCTCAAGGACCCATCCTCTTGCCTCCATGTTCAGTGGTGTCACCTCAGCCAATGCCTGATAGCCAGCCTAGACATTCCTCCAGGGATGGGAAGCCCAGATGTGTGCTTATGTATTATCATTTGGGGGCAACCCAGTGACTTACAGATCTCTGGGGTACCACGGGGGGCAAGTTGCCTCATAGGAAACCTGTTCCACTCCCGGGGTCCAATGAGTTGGATGATGGGGATACTCCTGACCAATGGGGGCCCTGGGTCCCCTGCTGGGGATCCATGACCTAGACTTACCCACCTTGCTGGGGACATCAAGGATTATTTCTTTTGCAGGGGGGAGAGTGTAACCCCCTTGGGGTTTAGAGAGCATGGCCCCTTTAAATCTATTTCTGAGGAGAGGAAGTGCTAATTGTTCCAGGAAGAGGAAGTGCTGTTTGTTTGGGTTTTTTGGAGTGGTAGGGGGGGATTGTGGAGACAGGGGGAGTGAGGGGATGTGTGTTTGGAGTTCCAGACAGAAGGGCTGCAGTAAGCAGGCCGTGACAGAGTGAAGGAGCCAAGAACCTGCCCAAAGCCTGGGACAGACAGAGCGGTTGACTGGGACTGCCCCAAGACAGGAGACAGGAGGAGCAATGTGCAAGGGAGGAATCACCCGAGAAGGACAACCCAGAGCTGGACCCAGTATCACTGCTGCCAAGAGCTGTCTAAGTCCATGAGTACTGGAGCTTGTGACTTTGCATTGGGAATAACGAGGGTGGCTGTAGCTAGTTAAGCGGGGAGGTTGTCGCTCTGAATGTGTTTGCAGAGAGCGGCAGAAGAGGGCACCGGAGGGTTTTGTTGTTGAAAGTTCACTGGTGCAGAAGATGACCAGGAGCACCCAAGACTCACCAGTGGACAGGAACGTTGCCCAGGACTCCTGAACTTTGCCCAGGACTCTGGAGCTGCCTGCAGAGCAGACTCCATCTTGGCCACAAGGGTGCTAAAGTTACACAGCAATGAATTTTCATGCTGAATTGCCATTTGTGCTCCACAGGCTCAATTCTGTAAACCCTTACTCACACCAATCACTAAGATACAGATAGTAACAGAGGGGTAGCCATGTTAGTCTGAATCTGTAAAAAGCAACAGAGGGTCCTGTGACACCTTTAAGACTAACAGAAGTATTGGAGCATAAGCTTTCGTGGGTGAATGCCCACTTCATCAGACGCAAGATACAGACAGAATCTGAATAAAACTGAATAGTAAGCAGCCCTCACGTACGTATGTAGCTGGATCAGGTGCCAGTTTTACACATTTATGATTCTAATGACCACTAAAGACCAGAGTATTGTGCACACTGCACTATATTTACCTCCACCATTTACAGCATGCGGGTCATGTAACAATTTTACAGTTCTAACCGAGAAGAAATGCTTCCAGCGGAAAACACTTTTATAGCTGGTCTCTGGGCAAAACAATGCAGAATCTGGAACATTTCCACCTTGGAATAATGCAGATTAATCCCTCCAAAGATACTTGCAACAGTTACAGTGACTATCCTAAAACAAATCATGACAATTTGATAATGAAAAATATGAGGAAAAGCAGTTAACCAAGCAATTCAAATTCAAAGGTTTACATCAGAGATACTCAGACCTCAGTGATTCAGGAGCCAAATTAGCGGTCAACATTACCTAAAAGAGACACACACACACACACACTTCTTGGTTATTCAGACCAAATATTTTTTCAACTACAGTTGGGTAATAACATAATAAAAGCATCCACATTGGTTAATAACTTAGACTGGTTAATAATTAAATCACACTGTGTGTTAATATCATGTGCTGCAAGGAGCTGCAGGAGACCCATTAAAGAGCCACAGCCTGAGTATCACTGGTTTAGATTGTACCATATTCTGGAAATGGGGGGAAGTTTGAAGCAGTGCTTGATTTGTAATGAAAGAGGTACTGGGCTCAAGTGATTGGTTTTTTTTTTTACTTTCATAACTGATGCAGCAAGCCCAGAGGAGCTGGGGCTATGAACTGCCAAGCCCAGAGGTGCTGGGGCAATGAACTGCCAGCCCTGGCACAAATTAAGCACCAGTTTGAAGAGTACAGTTAATAATTCTAAACCTGTTGGATCTTCTCCAATTGTGGCTATACTGCCCAGGAGAGCCCGAGACTAAAAGTATATACTCCAAATTAGTCCAATACTGGGAAAACTCACACTGAATTCAATGTGAGCCGGATTGTGCTTTATGTACCTGCTTATTGGTATCAATTTATTTTTCTGACAATAGAGTTGTAGCAGGAGAAACTGTATTCTAAATTAGACTGTAAACTCTTTGGGATAGGCTCAGTGCCTATCTGTATATTTGTAGAGTGCCTAGCACAACAAATCAGTAAACCTGATTGGGAATTATAGGCACTAATAATGATGATATAATAATAGTCTCCCTCATGCATCATCTATATTTTCTGCTAACTTCTAGTTCCAAAATCTTTGATAATGGTCAAAGCAAAAAAACAAAACTATAGATTTTCTGGTACTATACCTGGCTGAGCTTACAGCATTTATAATAATTGAAAATGAGGAATGTATATGAAAGTTCATGAGGTAGAATAGAAAAACTATAGAATGACAGGGATCACTTGTTGGATAATTTAAAGAGAAATCACTAAGTTTTGACCAACTATATTTTATTTTAATATAGACTTTCAAAAAATTCCATGGAGTGCATTATAGTCTCCAGTAAACTAACGAAAGCTTCAATACTATTTAAAAAGATATCAGTGAATGGCACTGAAAATCCAGTACTTATGAACAATATTCTAATACTAAACATGTTGCTGAAGAACCCTGAGGTCATTCAGGGACAAAAGTTTCAGTTTCGAGCTCCAGAGAATCATAAATACACAAACACAATAGTAACAAAAGATATGTTGACAGTACCATTTAAATACTCCATAATTCTAGTGATTTTTCATCATGCAAATTTTGTTTTTGTAACAGGATTCTTCAGAACTACTGCAACAATACAATTACTTACACCCTAATGTTGTGGTTGTTAGTCATCCTCCTCTATCTTGTGTGTGTGTATATATTATAACAGTTATACATATCAGTGATGTTCCTGAAGGGAAGGTTTGAATGATTTCTGTCTCTCTGCTGGAGTTCACACTATTCCTGGATACTGCTAACCTATCCACACACATACATAAACTCCTGCAGAGTTTAGTTTTTTGCTTCAGAAAGCATCAAACTGTGCCATGTAGAAGAGTGTTGTTGTAGCCATATTGGACTCAGGATATTACAAATACAAGGTGATGAGGCAGTCTCTCTTAGTGGACCAACTTCTGTTGGTGTGAGAACCTGAAGAAGAGCTCCATGTGAGCTCAAAAGCTTGTCTCTCATTAACATAATTTGGTCCAATCAAAGATATTACCTCACCCACATTGTCTCTCCCATGTATAAGATATTTTTAAACAATTCATTAGGAAGGGGAAACATACCCACAATTCTACAAGGCCTTCATATATCCTTCTCCTGACTCCATTCCCAATGGCATATGTTGGAAATAATTCTATATTATTTCTATATAAATGGATGGGATCCATCTGTGGAGAACTTAAGGCTGTGCAGAGTTCCACAGAAGTCATAGAATCGGAAGGGACCTCAAGAGGTCATCTAGTCCAGTCCCCTGCACTCAAGGCAGGACTAAGTATTATCTAGACCACCCCTGACAGGTGTTTGTCCAACCTGCTCTTAACTCATGTACATTGGTGAAAACCGAAACAAAGACGTCATTAAGCACAGCTGTGAGGCTCTGAATAGATGAATCTCTTCACTGGAACAGGGTCATTCTCAATGTACTTGCCAGGAACAAAGTAATAAAGATTTCCAGAGATGAGACGTAACAGAAGTATATTTGCCGAGTGATGTTGCCTCCCTCTTTAGGTTATAGTTATGAGGAAGTATTTTTGTTTAAATGTGAAAATAAATGAATTGATAAACCAGTCTCTCACCCTTCTGCAAACACAAAAAAAAATCTTCCCTGATATAAAGGGAGTTATCAGAAGCTAAAAGAACAGATGATGTTTGTAGGAGTCCCTCCTTGAAGAAAACAGTTGTATCTAGGGCTGAGTGAACAATGGGGAGGAAATTTCATTAATATTCACTCAAACTTAAAAGTGAAATTTGATCTGACCACATTCGCCCCATTTTGTTTTAGCTTTCCAGAAGCATTAGCACATGCTCAGTATTTACCAACAGAGAGACTCAGAAACAGTATAACCTCGAATGCTTAGATATTAACTGAAAACAAATGCTGAACTGTATATTTAATTGTAAACTTTTAAATTTGCAACTCACTCTGTTTTGATTAGTCACACAAGGTACCCAGTCAGGGAACAGAAACAATAGAATAGGACTTATGTAACTAATCAATATAGTATATGTAGCAACTTTTGAATATTCACAAATTAACTATTCACAAATGAGCAGCAGCCTGGTAATTATTTCCTAAAAACATCTGCAAATAATTCCAAATAATGAATACATTTGAGAATTTCACAGTCTGTTTCCAAATCATTGGTTTATTCATCAAACAAATTATTTGTTGATAACAATTTGCTCTGTTCTACTTATAGCCAAACCCATATTCCAGTAGAAGCCATTGATTTTATGTTTATCCTATATCTATTACTGTAGCAAAGCAATGACTCACCGGCATGGTGCCTCCTGCTGGTCATCCTGGGAATTAGCTCTTTTCCAGCCCAGAGCGCCCTCTGCAGGCCAGTGTCTTGCCTGCTGCTGGTCCCATGCCCCTCCCAGACTGTGGTGCCCTGTACCTCAGGGTTCTGCCCCAGAAGTACCCCCACATTCTGGGTCTCCCCTCCCAGGGGAACCCCCAGCCCTCTAAACCCACCTTGCCTCAGTGGCTACTGCCAGTCATCATCTAGCCCCCGCTAGACCTTCCGACTCCAGGGCTAGAGTGAGACTCCTCCAGCTTCTGGCCCCACAGCCCTCTTATAAGGGCCAGCTGGGCCTTGACTGAGCTGGTCACAGCTGTGGCTGCTTCTCCAATCAGTCTAGCTTGGCTGTTTTAACTCCTTTTCCCCAGCTGCAGCCCTCTCCAGGGCTGCTTTAACCCCTTCAGGGCCGGAGCAGGGTGACCACCCCGCTACAGTTACCTATATCCATACTTTCATACATAAGTATGTATTCACAAAGTATGCTGATGAATACTTTCTAGCCTATTATTATTATTATTAACAACTAATGTTTTAGAGTTTTATGTGGTATTTTTAGGACTGTATCAAATAATAGTATTGCATAATAATGTTTATATAATAAACAGAGTATTAAACTACATTGGCCAGTGATTATAATCCATTATTATCTATGTCCAGTTAGTCTTATCTAATGAGTCCTCCATTAATGAGCAAATAGAACTCTCACCAACCCAGTTCCAAGTAATTCCACGGAGAATAAAATTTGCATGCTGAAAGGCATTGAGGTGAAGCACTGTGGAAAGTAAAAATTGCAAATTCGTTCAGCAGAAGTAATTTGCATACATCTGTCTTGTGAAAGCATGGGGATTTTTTGGAAGGTAGGAAATGTTCCTTGTAAAAACAAATAGGAAGTGTTAGCAAAAGGAAACACCTCCACATTTGTGGAAAATTTTACCGCTTTGTCCCAACTTGATGTGAATAAATAAAAGTGAAGTGGTATTTGAATTCAAAATATTTTTATTTTAGAATTACTTTTTTAAGAGCAATAAATCTTAGCAATTATAGTGGATAAGCAGCCAACCAATGTGCAACTTGTTTGTCATGTTATAATAAATTAATTTTAATTTTTGATGATATAATCTGACCATAGTAACCTGTACTTTTTCCTGAACCACCACATAAACTCTTTAAATTAAAATATTCTCTGCTTTCAGCTTGTCTGAGAATTTGGAGCATAGCACATTTCTCTTGCTTCTCTAGTTGTTACTCAGCCTGACAGGGAGGCAGCAGCTGTCCCCAGTAACCACATCAAACTCCCCTCCCTCCATCATTTTCACCGGAGGTGGAATTCACCCATGAAATAAAGCCCCTGACTCCGTGCTTCTACTACCAGGGGCGGCTCTATGTATTTTGCTGCCCCAAGCACGGCAGTGAGGCAGCCTTCGGCGGCATGCCTGTGGGCGGTCCACTGGTAACGCAGATTTGGCGGCATGCCTGTGGGAGGTCCGCCGGTCCCGCGCCTTTGGCGTACCCGCCGCTGAATTGCCACCGAAGCCGCGGGACCGGCGGACCTCCCGCAGGCATGCCACTGAAGGCAGCCTGACTGCTGCCCTCATGGCGACCAGCCGGCCGCCCCCCGTGGCTTGCCGCCCCAGGCACGCGCTTGGTGTGCTGGTGCCTGGAGCCGCCCCTGTCTACTACACGGAAGAGGCTAGCTGACTAGAGGAGATACAAAGCTCTATTCTTTTGCATGCAGTGGACCTACCTGTTTGGGCACCGAGGGAGGTGAGGGCTGTATGATTGCTGTTGAGTCCAAAATTATTCAATGCCAGTGTCCATAGAACCCAATATAGTATGTGTGCAAGAATCACTGTCCCTATCTAATCACATAAGAGGCTGCAGAGGTTTCATAGATTCCAAGGCCAAGACTTTCTGCATAACACAGGCCATAGAACTTCCCCAAAAATAATTCCTCAAGCATATCTTTTAGAAAAACATCCAATCTTGATTTAAACATTGTCAGGGAGATGCTCTGCATCCTACCCATGGCTCAGTTTGCAGTTTGCATGCGTGAGTAGCAGGGCTAATTTAACTTCAATGCATCTAGGAGAACCAGGCCAGACAGGCAGTGTTGCCAACTCTTGCAATTATATTGTGACTCTAGTAGTTTTGGGGTGTTTTTTCAACCTGTCTCATGATGAAAGCATCACGTCACAAATTTTCCCTTATTCAAAATGGCCACAATCTCCTATTACTGTCAATGCGGCTGAAGCCAGCCAGATGGCTGCCATTTCCCTACAAACTATCTGCATGTGGAGTGAGGCTGTCCTTAATAAAGTTGACTGCCATCTCTCACTGTTTTCAATTAGATTGAAGTGAGGCCCACAAGCAAAATTGCTGCCACTGTATGGTCCAGGGGGCTAGTTGGGACATAGGGACTATTAGGAGCATCCAAGACACTGTGAAAAGTGGATGAGGAGAATAAGGGGAAGCAAGAGGCAGATTTAGGGGTTGCAGAGGAATGGGGAGCAAGGAGAGGTGTGGGGCAGGAGGGAGGCTGAGGAAGGTGAAAAGGACAGTGATGGGAGTGGGAGTTGGAAGGGATAGAATTGCAGCTCTCCCAGCCTGAGGGTAGCAGTGGCAAAGGGGAGTTCCCTCCAAGTAACCAGGGGAAGGCAGTACTCCCCGGGCAGTGTTGCCAACTCACATGAACTGATCACAAGTCACAGTTCCTGCAGGAGGAGCTGTTGTGATGACGTGAGCAGCTGCTCCAATCTCATGATTTTCATGGTGGGCAGAGCTGTGCGAGATCCTCTGTGGACATAGACCTACCCTAACTCTGAGCCCTGCCTTGATTATATGGTCCTCTAGCAGTGAGAGGATCATGGGGCAGTGGGAAGGAAAGGAATGGGAGTCGTGGGAAAGCACTTGCTGGGTCTGGGTCTGGGAAAGGGAAGAAGCCCCTGGGGCAGTGAGGCAGGGGAGAGAGCCAAGGCAGTAATAGGAAATGGGTGACAGTTCCCCTATCTCAAGGATTAGGAGAGGGTAAGCGGAGTCTCCAGCTGAGTCAGGGAGAGGCATACATTTTATGTGCATTTAAAAGGTGACTTTTCAAACTGAAATGATCACACACATAGCCAGAAGAGTAGAGAGAAGTAAAAAGACAGACTTAAAAACATGGTTTGAATCTCATGATTTAAATTTCATGATTTGTGGGGCCAATCTCATAATTTTGAGGGATTTAACTCATGATTTTTGATATCTTGAGAGGGTCCAACTCATGATTTTTTATCTTGAGTATGGCAATACTGCATACTAAACTACTGGACATTCCAACAGGACCCTAACTTTATCTGTAAGCTATATCATTTATTAAATAAAGAAAAGAATTATATATGGTATCACTGAAATAATATTTCTTACGGGAAAATTTTCAAACCTACTTCAGCACCTAGGTTTCTTTATACCAGGAGCCTAGAAAATGTCAAATTGCTGAAATATATGATGAACACATATATATGTGTGTGTATTTTACTGTAAAGTTCATATTGATGTAGGCTGGGTCATCCCATGCCATGCTCCTATCCTCCTCTCACTGTCCACTCCAAAATCTTCAGGTGCAGTGATTTAATGGAAGGACTTCTGTGAAGTCACAGGCCTGATCTACACTGGACTGAAAAATTGTGCACCCTGAGCACCATAGTTTAGTCAAACTAACCCCCGGTGCAGACGCAGCTAAGAATCCTTCCGTCAACCTAGCTGCTGCCTCTCAGAGAGAGGCATTACCTACATTGACAGAAAAAACCCTTTCATCAATATACAACATCTACACTATGGCTGCAGTGCTGCAGCTGTGCCGTTGTAGACATGCCCTCAGGAAAATGGGAAGGAGACAATGTCATGCAAGATGTATTTTCCCTTTTATGCCTCCACCCACTAGACTCGCATGCATCACCCAGATGCACCGAGTGGACCTATGACAATTTACACCACCTGAGGAACCGCCCATCTCTTCAGTCTGATGGTGTTGACCTGGATTTTGTTACTCTAACTACAATGGATATTTTGCAAATTCCTCAGTGTATATTTTGAAGCTAATTGACTTTCTGGGCTATTTAGAACACCGAACAACAAACTGAAAACATGACAGTCAGTGTAGCAAGAAACAATATAGTGCAGTAAGCAAGCTTCTCACCAGTGGAATGGGACAGACAGCAAAGGAAATCTGTATTTATGAAACCTTTTTGATTGTTCAACCTTATAAAAAGATGTTTTTACATTGTGAAAATATATTCCTGCAGACTACTTTTTACCTTTCAGAGGACTATATGAGAAAAGAGAGGGTGGGAGATATTTCAAATGGACTGAATTTTTCAGGAAGAGACAAGCCTAAACCAGAATACTGGATACAAATACTTCTTGGCTCTGGCCCCATCTTTTCCTCTTATTTTTTTTCTTCGGGGTAACTTTCCGTTCTTCTGTCTTTTGGTAATACACGCACAAAGACTAAAATATTACTCTCTCTCTCTCTCTCTCTCTCTCTCTCTCTCTCTCACACACACACACACACACACACACAACTGTATTTCTCTTTTCTTCCCTTGGATGTCACTTGTCTTGTTAAGCCTCAATCATGCAGTTGATAAATGTGGGCAAGTTGCTGTGCCCCTCAAAGCCGCAATGACTTCCGGGGGAGGGGGGTGTCCATGTGTGTGAAGCTGTCTGCCCATGCTCTTTTTTTCTGGGTAGTTTGTGCTGCTATAGGTATAGCATTTAACACACAACTAGTTACTAAAAATTTAAAATTACTTAGAGGCTTGATGCAGGAATTGCTGGGTGTAATTCTATGCAGGAGTTCAGACTTGATGACAATGGTCCCTTCTGGGGTTTAAATCTATGGATGAAATCCTCATCTCTGCTCTGGCTCCTTTATGCCAGGTAAAAGGCCAAAAGCTATGGAAAGTAGCCCTAAAAGCCTTGGAAACAACATGGGAAGGATGCCCCAGCCAGGAGTCATAAGGCTACCTTCCGAAGACCCCTTTTCAAGCCCTGGCCACAGGAACATAAGAACGGCCATACTCGGTCAGACGAAAGGTCCATCCAGCCCAGTATCCTGTCTACCAACAGGGGCCAACGCCAGGTGTCACAGAAGGAGTGAACCTAACAGGTAATGATCAAGTGATCTCTCTCCTGCCATCCATCTCCACCCTCTGACAAACAGAGGCTAGGGACACCATTCATTACACATCCTGGCTAATAGCCATTAATGGACTTAACCTCCATGAATTTATCTAGTTCTCTTTTAAACCCTGTTATAGTCCTAGCCTTCACAACCTCCTCAGGCAAGGAGTTCCACAGGGCACAGTACTTAGTGCTGTGGAGATTGCAGGCACGTTGCAGGCCATAGGTATGCTGGAGAAGCTGCCTTACCTTATGCAGGCCCTCAGGACTGTCTAAGGCCTGGTCTACAGTTAACATTAGTAGTGATGCTGACCTAATCCTCGGTGTAGATGCAGCTGCATTGAAGAATGCTTCAGTTGACCTAGCTATAATTACTCAAGGAGATGGTATTCCTACAATAATGGAAAAATCTCTTCCAGCAATGTAGGCGGTGTCTATCCTATTGAGTCTGGCATAGTCATGGTGCCGTAGCTTTGCCACTATAGTCCCCATAGCATAGACTAGACCTAAGACTATGCCACACCGCTGACCGACATAGCTATGGTGCCATAGCCGCGAGTGTAGACTCATCCATTTTGATGGAAGAGTGCTTCTGTCAATATAGCTATTGTTCAGGGAGGTGGTGTTTCTGCAGGGACAGAAGAATTCCTTCTGCTGATGTGCGCTGTGTCTACACTAGGGGCTATGCTGGCATAGGCTCTGTAGTATAGCCTAAGGGGCAAGTCTACACTACAGCAGCTACAGTAGCACAGATATGGTGCTGCAGCTATGCCACCATATAACGCTGCAGTGTAGACACTTCCTACATTGATAGAAGGGATTTTTCCGCTGATGTAAGTAACCCACCTTTTCGAGAGGAGGGAGCTAAGTTGATGGAAGAATTATTCTGTCAACCTAGCTGTGTCTACAGTGGGGGGTTTATGTCGACCTAATTATGTCGCACTGGATGTGAAATTTATCACAGCCCTGAAAACAATAAAATGTAAATTAATTGGGGTAACAGCTAATGTATAGTCAATGGAAAAAAGCAGACTGAGAGCAATTTTCACACATACATAACAAAACAAAGATGAGCATAACTAAGTAAAGAGGATGAAATTCAATAAGGACAAATGCAATGTACTCCATTGAGGAAGGAACAATCAGTTGCACACCTACAAAATGGGAAATGACTGCCTAGGAAGGAGTACTGCAGAAAGGGATCTGGGGGTCAGAGTGGGTCACAAGCTAAATATGAGTCAACAGTGTAACGCTGTTGCAAAAAAAAAAAAAGAAAGAAAGAAAAACATCATTCTGGGATTATTAGCAGGCGTATTGTAAGCAAGACTCTGCGCTGAGTAGGCCTCAACTGGACTATTATGTCCAGTTCTGGGTGCCACATTTCAGGAAAGATGAAGACAAATTGGAGAAAGTCCAGAGAGGAGCAACAAAAATGCTTAAAGGTTTAGAAAACATGACCTATGAGGAAGATTGAAAAAATTGGGTTTGTTTAGAAGGGGAGACTGAGAGGCGATATGATAACCATTTTCAAGTACATAAAAGGTATTGTTACAAGGAGGAGGGAAAAAAATTGTTCTCCTTCATCTCTGACGATAGGACAAGAAGCAATGGGCTTAAATTGCAGCAAGGGCAGTTTAGGTTGGATATTAGGAAAAACTTCCTGTCAGGGTGGTTAAGCCCTGGAATACATTTTGGAGATTTTTAAGAGCAGGTTGGACAAACACCTGTCAGGGATGGTCTAGATAATACTTCGTCCTGCCAGGAGTGCAGGGGATTGGACTAGATGACCTCTCGAGGTCCCCTACAATTCTATGCTAATATCCTGTTCTCTGAACAGGATAAACATGCTGTACACAAATACTTTGCAGGAAAGAGGAGTACACATTAGCACACAGAGAACTACTCCTTGAAGTTGTGAATGAAGAATTACAGCTCAAACGTTGCAGTGTTCAAAGTTATATATAAGTAATTAATCTAAAAATAAATGATACCTGGTTCTTATACAGCACTGTTTTCAGTAGCTCTAAAGTGCTTTATAAGGGATTCAAGTATCATTATCCCTGTTTTACAAAGGGGGAAAACTGAGGCCCAAGAAGGGGAATTGCCTTGCCCAAAGTCACCCAGCAGCAGAGTCAGGAATAGAACCCCAAACACCTAAGGCCTAGTCCACAGCTTTATCCACAAGACCATTTAGCCTCATACAACAGAATTTTTTAGCACTTCAGTAAAACCACTGTAAACTGTGGGATTACGAATTGTTACTGTAGAATATCTGCAATGGTTTTATAAAGGATTTTCCACAGGAAATGATTAATATTCTAGACTATCAGTATAATAGCCTTAACCCAGAAAAGACCAGCTGCATCTTATTGCTCTACTCCTGGTTCACATACATGACTCTCAGCTGGGGTCAAAGCGGCTTCAAAATGTACAGTCTAAGGCAAGGGTGATCTTGGAAACATTTAAGCATGTGCTAATTTCATGTATGTGGGTAGACCCATTGAATTTAATGAGACTATTCTATGGCCTGATAGAAATCCCATTAAAATCAATGGAACGACTCCCATTGATGTCAATGCATTTTAGATCAGGCCTCATTCATCTCTGTGTTTGCAGGGGTCAAGGCCTAAATTTACATACATACCAATTGTGAATCCTTTTTGTGAGCAAATGGGCACTTGTGAATGTAAATGCAGCAATCAGACATCTCATTTCCCAATTAGTATGTGCAAACCCTGCACACACATGCACGGAATTTTAAAAAAATCTAAATTCTGAATATGAGTGAATAAAATCCCTCCTTGTATTTTAACTATTTTAATCATTTTCACTGATTTTGTTATGTTAATAAATATTTTGAATTGTTGAATACCCAGATTATAAATAATATCACATGGGCTTCCCGGAGTACATTTTGAATTACAAAATTATTTAGAATAAGCAAGTGACCTGACAGGTACATTAATTCTTGGGTGATCTGAAGAACCTTTTTGGGAGAGGGTTCTTTTAAATGTCCTTATTGCAACATTCAAAATGCATGCAGAACTTGGTATGGTTGTATATTTTAATAACAAATAGAAAATCATCAAAATTATTGTCTCATTGTTTCTTTGTGCTCCTACATTTGTCTGTATCTACCTGTTATCTTTTGACTTACACTTGGTTGTAAACTCTTTGGGACAGGGAAAGCCTGATTATACAGTGCCTAGCACAATGAGGGTCTGGATCCATGCCTAGAGCTCCTAGGTGCTACTCCATTGCAAATAAATACATAATAGTCAAAATAAATAAATACATACTAATGCCTTGGTAGACCCTTCTATATTATTAGTTGAAGCGCTCTCTCTCTCTCCTCTCAACATACTAATGAAAGGGGAAAGGAGGAAATAAGTAGATGAAAATAAGGAAGTTTTCTCTCTTCAAGTTTTCATTTTCATGCTTAAAAGGCTCATTATTAAGAACCCCAAAGCAAACAATCAAGTTTATTTTCTTGCACCTGCACTGATCCTAAAGTGGAGCCACCTTTCTTTTCTTTTTGGCCCAGCTCCATCATGCTCCTTGCCACATGCAGGCTATTTAAAATTCCATTTTTTACTACAAAGATCTATCACAAATCAAGAGTGCTCCTTATTCCAAATAAAGGGACTAGACTGAGGCTACGTTGTCATTCCAAAAGGTGCGTTTCACATCAAGACACCTATCTTGATGTAAAATCTCTTGATGTAAAATCCTAGTGGACACAAGGCCCAGGTTGTTTTTAACCTCAGTGAGTACGTCTGTGCAGCAGCTGGGAGTGTGCTTCTCAGCATGGGTAGGCAGACATGTGCTAGCTCTGCTTGAGCTAGTATGTGTTTGTCTACCTGCACTGGGAAGCACACGCCCAGCTGTTGTGTAGACATATCCAATGTAGCTAGTTGAGCTCAACCCTAGATGTGCATGTGGGGTGGTAATAGAGTTGACCTCCACTAGCGACAATGAGATAAAAACTATTTGTGCCTTGTCTCCACTAGGACAGTGAGATCGATAGCTATCTTGATGTAAAAACCCACCATCACCACCTTACTGCAGAGAAGACAAAGCCTGTGACTTAATCTGTGCTGAGTAAGGGGCAGTGTGTAGCTGTGCTGCCACCTGAAAATACCAAGGAATGAATTGTTTCCTCTGACAGTCATATTTCCTTTCTTGGATCCCTTGCTCTGGACGGGCGGGGAATGTAATCTGCTACTGGTTTACACCGACAGCAGATTATTTCCCCTTCCATACAGACTCAGCAGTATTGGGTGGAGCATTGTGGAGGAGTGAAGGGTCACGGCTCTGACCACTCCCCACCTACTTGCACAGGATGGCAAGTGGCAGTCCTCTGAGCCTTGGGCTGCACAGCCCATGCAGGGGAGTGAAGGAATGCCTTGCACATCTCTATACGTTTTGTGGGCATGTAAAGCTAGTGATGATCTTGCCCATAGTGGTGGCCTTAAAAAAAGGAAGGCTGTAGGCTATCATGATACGGACATAAACTAATGTTGTGCTATTGTACCAGTGCTATTCTGACATTAGATGAGAGAAAGAAGATAATCTTTCCTTCTTTCTTTGCTTCTTCCCTTACTTCTTTCTCATCTACTTTGTCTCCTCTTGCTTCACTACTACCTCCCTTTTCCTTCATTAATTTTCCTACTACAACCTTATTAGTTGCATTCCCACAAGATTCTTAAAATCTGATTTTTATTACAGTCTAAAGCTTTGATCTGGAGCACTGGGTGACGTGCATCTGCAGAGAAATATACTTCAAATGACACCTGTCTTGTTCAGACTGAATCAGAACTGTAGAGCTCACACTGTACAGGCAGGCTATAAAATATTATCACAGCATATAGAATTTATTTGTTATGTACAATAACACTGGATAATGATGCTGGACATATTTTGGGGAAATACTGATCTCCAACAAAAAAAAATGCTCTAAACTGTACAAACGTTAACTTGCTACGGATTAATTTGCAATGAAGATGAATGTAAAAATTACTCTGTAATGTAAGTCCTTCATGCTGTTGGCTCATATACTGACAGGAAAGATGGTCAATCTATTTGACTGAGAGTTGGGAAATATGGTTTTGACCCTGATTGCCACAGAGTTCCCGTGTGACTTTGGACACAATGCCACAGTCAGATGGGATAACGTCTATTTCCTTCACACAGGTTGTAAAGATTAACACCCTGAGATCCTGCATTGTGCCAGGTGCACTAATGTGCCATGCAGAGCCCCACTGACTTCTGTATAGATCAGACATTCAATCTAGGAATTCCATGGGGCTCTGTGAGTGGAGCAACCTGCCCTCACGCTACACAATACACGATCAGGTCCTAATTCATTAACATCTGCGAGATCAGACAGTACAATGATGAGTGACTTAGAAAAATCCTATAAAGTAAACTGCTGGTGTGACTCCTTTGACTGCAATGGATTCACACCAGCAAAAATATTTGACCCTCTCTTTTCAAACCACGTAGGATTGAGAATTCTGTTATCACCTTGCCATAAAAGGTTTATGCTGCCTAGTTTGTATCATAAGGAAGGAAATCCTGAAATAATTGTGCTTACAGTTATTCCTCCAAAAACGCTTTGACAAGAGCACTGTTTCCCCATGATATGGCTCACTTTACCACCTGCTTCCAGTGTGAGAGTTGTTTTGCCCATTATTAAGAAGAGTCAACTCAAAAGGGTCAAATAGCTGAAAGTAGACCACTCTTCATCAAAATTGCTGGTGTTAACTGAATCATGATGGAACTTATTAAATGGACAGAGCTTTTAAACAGTCATTTTATCCACCTTATTGATTCCCCACCCTCACTTGGAATAAATTATAAAAGCCCATAGTTTGCTTCCAATGTTGTGAAATTTTGCTAGTGTAATACTTGCTTTCATCTAAATATTTTAAGGAGCTGCAAAAATACATGTCAAGATTTTTTTTCTAAATGAGGAAAAGCTTGCAGCACTTAGCCTTGAAATAATTTTCTCCATCCCTTGCATAAACTGCTCATAAATAAATTGCATTGAGTTAGGGCCACTTGTTTTAATTAACAGATCACTAAAGGCGAACATTTCCATGCAGCCCCGTGGAGAGAGCTAATTTCCCCCCCCCCTTTCTGTATATAGGAATATGTGCCACATCATCATTGGCTGGAAGTCAAACAGGTATTTGAGGCTGTGGCTGCTTGATTCATTGTTCCAGTGTGCCCTCATTGGCTGTATGTACTTTGTTGGATGCAGAAGCTTTCTCAGACCCTGTATTTGCATTTCTCAGCAGTTTCTAAGACACTTCATAGGAGACAGTAAATATTAATTAATGGTCTTGGAATCTGTCCAACAAATTGCCAGCGAGGTATCTCCGTATAGCTTGGAGCATTCCCATAACATTTAGAGAATAGACTATGTAACATTTTGAATTCACGATCATGCTTTCTAGGAAAGAAAGGAAAGATTTATTTTTCAAAACCCGAAGCCATTTTTCAGCACATTAAACAGGAGCTAGCGGGATGTTTCTTCCTATTCCTTTCAAATGTTAATCCTTTTATATATAAAATGTATAAACAATTTTTATTTGCATTGTTATGGCTGACTGTATTTCACATATTTACCTGAAAAACTACAGCTTACAGACAACTTTTAATTAAACCATATTACCAGAAGACAATGTTGTCACCCATAAAGAAATACCACATTATGGTTGCCTCTTAAAACCTGACTCAATAAAGGCCAGAGGCCTCGGGTGAAAATATAGTGCAATATGAAAACCTGACAAGTCATAATGCCACATGGCTTGCCCTAAGAGATGAAGGCAGAGGGCACACTAGGGCTATCTGTTTCTCTGATACGCCAGAGTTTTTCTTCTGTTCTCACAGAGAGTCCATCCTGCAGGTTCTCTATGTTGAAGTAGCAGCAATCTGCTGATTCGCCCATAGGCCTTTGGAAGGCCAAACGGATAAATTTGGAGGTCCCATCTACCATAGACTCAAATCTTGGAGCTCAAAATGTATTGTCTTAAAAATTATCATTGTAGAGGCCACCAGATACACATTTTGAATGGCGATGCATCTTTAAAACAGATTTAGCAATACATTTTAAAAACTGACAGACCATAACTTTTTTTCAGAAGAAATAATCAGCATCGCTATTAGTGCTTGATACGTGCCCACAGTCTGTTTTAAAGGTACTGATGCCCTGTGCTGCAGCCACCATCCTTCTTGCTTAGGATGACTGGACAGGTTTCACTTCAGAGTCTCTGATTTGAATAGTTAACAGTTAAACCTCTACTACTTATAGCATATTATGCCAAGGAGCCTGCATCCTACTGAAACTCAGTTTCTCCCTTAAGTGGTGTCAAAACTTGTGCAAACTTTGCAGAGTCACTGCCCATTTCCCCAAACATCTTTTCTAGCTTAGAATGATTTTGCATTGCCTCATCTCAACAATTTGCCATATTTATAGGGTATTGATATCATTAGATGACGGAATGTGATTAAAATACTGTACTTCAGTAGCTCTGATGTCTGTGTCTATAATTATCTTTGGTAAAAACCCACTTCTTCGGATGCATCTGAAGAAGTGGGTTTTTACCCATGAAAGCTTATGCCCAAATAAATCTGTTAGTCTTTAACGTGCCACCGGACTCCTCGTTGTTTTTGTGGAAACAGACTAACACGGCTACTCCTCTGATATATTTATCTTGACCCTCTCTTTTCTGGATCTCTTGCATGACATGTAGATTAGCATCATGATCTTCCATGATAGCTGCAGACACCAAACAGGTGAGATCCTGATCCCACTGAAGTCAATGGGAGTATTGTCATTTTATTTCACACATTAATACAGACTTCTTTAAATTTGCGAAGCAGAGTACTCCACCGCTTAACTGCGACTGAACAGAACTTCATAGCTGTATCCCATATGTGTGGCCCAATGGTTTAGTAGAATTGTTTTCTATTCTGAAGAGCTGATAAAAAATGGTAATGATTTTTCATGGACTTTTAAAAAAATAATTTTAAAAAACCAAAACAACAATGAAAATCCAGGATTTTTTTTTCAGTTTTCCATTGAATAACCAAAACCAGAAACCAAGAGTTTTCACTTTTGAAAGATCACTTCTTCATAGAAAAATAATGAAAATGAAACCTTAGGGCCAGCTCTATCACTATGTAACGGTGTATATTTCAACAACCATGAGAATCAGCTAAGAAAACCACTGGAAACACAATAAGCTATAACTTCATGTTCCTGGGGCTGATGATTTGGAAAGGAAGTTGTTAATCTTAAGGATAGAAAAAAAAACCACATGGGGCTGAAGGGTGGAATGTGATCAAGTTGAAAAGAGTTGAATAAAGGAGATGTGTGTATATATATCTCCTCAATATATTTCACTCTATATGTATCCGAAGAAGTGGGTTGTAGCCCACGAAAGCTTATGCTCTAATAAATTTGTTAGTCTCTAAGGTGCCACAAGTACTCCTGTTATTTTTGCGGATACAGACTAACACGGCTGCTACTCTGAAACCTGAAATCACTAAGGGTATGTCTTCACTGCACAGTGGAGGTGTGATTGTAGCATGAGTACACATATGATCGGTCCCAGGCTCCTGGGCAGGCTTGTACTCAGGTTGCTAGCCTATGCTGAAACCTGTGCCACCACAACTTCATTACTATTGTCACCCATGCGAGCTAGATTAAAGTTAGCCTGGGCATGCCTACCTGTGCTGCAATCACACCTGCACTTCACAGTGAACACACACCCTACCGAGCATGAAAACAAACCTTGCTTTTAACTGTATGTTTCCTTTAGAATATGTTTAAGGTTTACATGCTGGTAGCATATCATACTGTTATCATATGGGGACTGTAGACGTTTCTGATTAAATGGTGAGGACCAGAGGCAATAAATCTATGCTTAGCAGAGAACTTCAAGTTTTGGTATAAAAATAAAGATATCTTGGGGGAAATCTCAGAATATGTAAGATCAAAGTCTCAAAGTTTTAAAATATTCCTTAGATTTTTCTCCTCAGCATTGACAGACTTTGTCAAACAAGTCAGAAAAGTGGTCAGACACCATGCAGTAAAATACCAGCCCTGGGCTGAAAAAACAACAACTACTAAGTTTCAGAGTAGCAGCCGTGTTAGTCTGCAACTACTAAGTCCCTGTCCTCTGATTTTCCTGAGCATGGTTCACTGGTTGTTTTCAGAATGAGCTTGCTGTTTATATGTTACCTACTTATAAAATAAAGACATAAGTCCACAGCTTCTAATTCTAAATTGCAATTAACTCAGACTCCTCAAATGCAGTAAGCAAAGTGATCTTCCACAATCAGATTTGAAAAGCAAAAATTGTAAGACTGTCTTAAGAGAGACAGTGTGGCCTGGTGATTAGATCTAATGATTTGGAATCTGGAGTCCTATTCTAAGGGTACATCCAGACTACCTGCTGTATCGGCAGGTAGCGATCGATATATCGATCCCCGAACGCGACTCCGGAACTCCACCGGAGCGAGAGGCGGTAGCGTAGTCGACGGGGGAGCCGCGGCCGTTGATCCCGCGCCATGAAGACCCGAGGTAAATCGATCTAAGATACTTCGACTTCAGCTACACTATTCACGTAGCTTAAGTTGCGTATCTTAGATCGATCCCCCGCCCCACCCAGTGTAGCCCAGCCCTAAGATCTGCCACAGACTCTCTGTGTGACCTAGGGTATGTTACTAAGGTCAACATTTGTAAAAGTGGATGTTTTTTTCCGGAACCGTAAGTTCTGGGTGCCTATCTGCAACACCTGGGGCCTGATTTCAGAATGCTGAGCATCTGCCTTTTCTATAAATTTCACACTGTGGAGATGGATAATTTTATTAATATTCTGTAAACCAGTCCATTCTCCTTCCTACTATATTTGGACACATATATATACAGGACACATATTTATTTTCTTTCTTTCACCTGACAGGTTTAATTCCTATTAGGGCCAAAAATAACAACAATGAAGTCAATGGGACTTGTAGGTGTTCTGTACCTCCGAAAATCTGGCCTTCTGGGGAGAATCAAAATTGGGGGACACTGGAAAATGCTGAATTTGCCTTTCCATGCCTCAGTTTAAACCACCATAAAATAAGCATTGGGTCAAATCCTCAGATGCTGCAAATCAAACTAGCTTTATTAACCTCAGTATATTCTGAGAATCTGTCCATTACATTTACTTTCCTCATATCACTATTGTGAGGCTGAATTCAGTAGAGTAATTGAATCTGTAAAGCACTTTGAAATATTCGGTGGAAGGTATCTTATTAATGAGGTTATGATAAATCTAGAGTAGCTTTTCATGAGGATTTATCATAGATGAATAAAGAATAAATGAAACAATCATATTTTGCAATTCAAAATGTTGATCATCTCCCCACATCCCAAAGAAAGGAAGAAATCTGTGTGCATTTATATCTATTAAATAAATATATACACATACATAAATCTATTAAGTAGCATCTCCTTTCCTCATTAACACTTATGTGTTTTGGCAGCCACTACAAAATAAACAGGTGGTCTGTGCTGAACTGATAGCCTTGTCAAAGTCTAAAAAGCTGAGGGAAAAAAAGTCATGGCTTGCATTCAGCCAAAGTCAGCATAATTGTTATTGGCACTTATTGCAATGAAACCTGTCAGGGAGGGAGAAAAAGATGTATCACTGTGTTTGGCCAAACAAGGAGGGGAGAGAATAGAACTTTGTGTAATTCACTTGTATTTACAGGTTTTGTTTTTCTCCCCCTCTCAGGAGAAAGCCCACCTAGTTGTCTTCCTCTACTGGTTTTGCAGGAATTCCCACTTTCTGGATTTTAACATAAAGTAGCTAGATATGGCTCAGTAATATGCCAAATTCTGGACTGAAAAGTTGTTTGCTAATCATAATATATAACTGGCTGGAAGAGACCAGTGGTCCAGCTAGTTCTGTATCCTGTTTCTTGTAGTGCTCAAGGCCAGATGCTTCAAGAAGGATATAAATCTCCCATAGATGCATCTAACTGTACTGTACCATAACCACATGGAAGAAATTCCTTTCTGACCCTAGTTGCAGCTCTGATTATACCCTGAAGCATGCAGTTAATAGTCTTTATGCTTTATAGTACTGCAACTGCAGATTCTATTCTTATTCCTTTCAGCATGATACATTTAAATGCTTTTTTGGTGAAGAATTTAAGTCATTCTGGGGAAGTAAGTATGCTATTTGACTCCATAATATCTTGCCACAGTGAGCTTCATATGTTAATTGAACGTTGAGTAAAATATTGCTTCCCTTTATCCATTTAAAGGGTGTTACCTTTTCATTTCCACGATCACGCATAAGTTAGTCAGTTATAGGAGCCTGATTCTCTGTAAGATGTTATATATTATTCCTCTTTGGGCCAAACTGTGGCCCAGATAGTGGAGCAAATCTCTTATACTGCTGTGCTAGCTACTCAGACCATAGGCAGCAGTGCCTGAGGGACCCAGGCTCCTCAGATCCACTCTGCCCCCTGCTCATGCAGATGGGTGAGAGGGGACAGAATGGAGTGGGTATTGGATGGCACCTTTGCGCCGACCCCTCAACATGGCAAGCAGTGTAGTTACAGCAACACACTGGGGAACACCAGGTATAGATTGGGTGACATTCACTCCCTTCCTGGCACAACAATGTGCTTCACTTTACACGAGGCAGATTGTATAGTCAGGGTGTAGCCCTTTATTTGCTGTTCCTAGAAAGGACCATCAAGGCAACATGTTCTTTTCAGTGATATACATAGAATGCATGGTCCATTAAAGAGGCTTCTATCTATATCCCTTTTGGGCTCAACCTAGCACTGGATGTTCTGAGATTGGTACATTCTTTGTCCCTCTCTGAAGACCAATATTTGTTCTCTCCGATATTTGTTCACACTTTGGGGAAGAGAGAGTTTCAAGATCACTCTTGAAGCTGGACTTTCCTCATCGTATTGAACAAAGATATACCAGGAAATTAAGGGCTGGACTCCAAAGTGCAATTTTCAAACATATGCCTATGTTCAACATTGCTGGTCATACCCACCATCAGCATCCAGACCTGCATGAGTGCAAACTATCTGCAGACTTCTTCTATGAGCATTTGCAACTCATATACATATTTAAGTGGAAAAACTTTCCCCTTCCCCTGCTGCTTCTGTGTCTCTCATATTAGAGTAGCTGAGAGTTAGGAGGGTGCTGATTAGATGGCAGAAGGGGAAAAGAAGTGGGAATCTCAGCCACCAGTCCTGCCCAGTCTGGCACGCACTATCGAGCCACTGCTAGCACCTCAATAATATTAAAAAACCCTTACATTTACAAATAACATTTCCTACACAATTTCTAACTCAAACAAAATATTAAACTATTGAGCACGTCTAACACTGTACATTTGATTAAGCTTTCATTGGGTCAGACTTTGCAAGTGATTTTCAAACAGATGTTTTCTCATACCTAGAATAATAAATTCAATTTAAATAAATACAGTTCATTCAATTATTTTACCCTGAACTTAATACAAACCATTTTAATATAGTACTGGCCTATTACTATACTTTAAGTTTGAAAAATCACAAATTTATTTTTCCTCAAAAGATTATAAACATACGGTAATTGCATCACTAAACATTTCACTCTTAACCCTGGGTTTTTTGTGGTTGGTTGGTTGTTTTTTACACCAGACAAAGAACTAATTACAGTGACATACAAAAACTGCATTATAAACACCAGATAGGTTTTTCCTATAGTAGTGGCACTATCAGAATAAAAAACGTTAGAATGTGGGAGCTCACATGTAGATTGGAAAGCTCAGACCGAGCCTGCCTACATTGGTGCTGCAAAATGCCTGAAATTGCATAAAATTTGCACATATAAAATTTACATTTGGGGGAATTTTAAAGACATATCTTTGGTGACACTATCTTATGGTATAGAAAAGCCCCCATCTGCCAACCAATAGCTTTTGACCAGACGCACCAATATTCTGCTTCCACCTCCTGCTCCTTGCTGGTTTCTCTGGCTGGTGGCTGAGACTCACACCACTTTTCCCCTTCTGCCATCTAATCAGCATCCCTCTCAGCTCCTCTAATGAGAGAGGCACAGAAGAAGCTGGGGGAAGGGTAGAAGCCTTGCATCCAGCTGGGTGTGATAAAGAGGCCAAGTTGTGGGGATCTCGGCTGGGGAGCCCATTCACCTGCACCATGGACCAGACTGTAATTTGCACAGTAATTTTGGCCTTTAGGAGCAAAAGCACTAATACTGCTATCATTAAAGTCACTGTGAGTTTTGCCACTGGCTGTCGTGGCAGCAGAACAGGGCTCAGAGTTAGAAAAGGACTAAACAATTTAGTACAGGCTTTCTTTCAGCAGTTCTGCTCTGCTTCCACAGATATTCTGAAAGACAGAACCCCCACTGTCCTCCTGAGCTATACTGGAGACAGAAATGTCAGTGTTCACACATACAGGAGCTGGTTTATGAAATGTTCCTTGTAGAACAGTAAACGTAAAATCTTGTTTTAACATAAGGAATATAAACAATGCACCAGTCTTGAATGCAGGATTAGGAGACGAAATGTGAAAAATGATTAAAAATATAATATGTCCAGGCAAAAATCATATACATGTAATTCAAAGGCAAGATTAATGAGTTCATTCAAGGAACAGTAAGTTCTGTTTTTTATTAATGGCGGGTTAAAATGTACTCCCTATATTCATAGAGCCATAGGCATGCTCTCTGTTAAACAGATACCAATTGTTCAGGGGCACTCAGGGGAAAAGGAATTTGTGTTATATTAGAAGAAACTGGTAAATCTGCTGCAGAATTAAAGATGGGCAAAATTTACAACAAAACCACTGGACTATTATTACAAATTTAACTAATCGTATAAAACAAATTGTTTTTCTATAGCCATTTACAGAAAGGAAAGAACAATGTAAACCTCATGGACAATCATTTTTCTTCTTAAGTAGTTATTTAGTAGACTCATGTCTTATCCATTAGACACTGGTGCCCCACACAAATTGGTTTCTCTTTCTAGACCACACTCAGCTCTGGTATATAATTCAATTGACTTCAATGGCACTACATCAAGGAAAAGAATGAAGAATATTATTAATCATGTAGGGCCCGATTCTGCTATCTTTACTCATATTAAGTCGTACCTTTCTTTGCAACTATTCCCATTGAAATCCCAGTTGAAATCAATGGGAACTCTTACAGAATAAGCTGCTATTTATGAACAAAGGTAGCAGAATTTGGCCTTTAATTTTTAAGTGAAACTCTAAGTCAAAACAATGGGATTTGCCAGCACCTACTTACAAGCAACATTTTATCTTAAATGTACTAGGAGTACTCAAGTCCAGGAGAACTCTGGGATTCCTCACTGATGCTGAGCTATCACATTGCAATGGCTGAGAGTAATGCTTTCTGCCATCTCAGGTTGCCTAGGAGATTCCATCCCATCCTGGTGGATAAAGACCTGGATCCAGTTATTCATGCCTTTGTCACCCCTCAGCTGGACTACTGCAATGTGATACACCTGGGCACAGAGCCTTCAGCCCTTAGGAAACTCAGACTACTACAAAGGCTGCAGTACATCTCATCAGCAACACAGGTTATTGTGAGCACATCACACCTGCCTTCCACTCAGTACGCTGGTTTCCCATAGAATTTCTAATCAAGTTCAAGGTCTTAGGCCTTATCTTCACAGCACTCAATGGTCTGGGCCCAAGATGCCTAGAAGACTGTCTAAAGCTCTGGGATGAAGACCGTGGTTGACAACTTTGCTCCTCTGGCACAGTGGAATAATCAACAAAAAAATAAAGCTCATCTGTGCGGGACTCAGAACTTTATGTGGGGGCCTATATGAGACTGTGAAATGAACTCCCCAAGGAACTAAGGTCCGTCACAAACCCCCAAACTTTCTGCTCCAAGTGCAAGGTGCATTTCTTTGACCTTGCCTTCTCTAGTATAAACACATAGCAAACCCTGTCAAAACAAGACACTCCACTGCATATGCTTCTGCATCTAGGGAGAGAATGAGAGAACAAACACACGACTGATGTGTAGTCACTCTGCTTAATGCACTACTGCAAGACATGGTGGTAAGCATGGCATAAGAGCCTATATAGAATAAAATAGACACCTGTTGAAGCAACTGCTGCATACCTTTATCCATGGATAATAAATTAAATAATTATTATTTGGGTTCTATTTCCATCTAATCTGTTTACTTGCTAGGTGACCTTAGACAATTACACTTCATGTCTATGTGCCTCAGTTTCCCCTATTGTTTGATTTATCTTCTTTAGATGAGCTCCCACTCAGGGTTTGTACACCATCTTCAACAATTTGGCCTTGGCCTCTAGTGGAGTATCTAGGCACTATAGTAAAAACAACGAGGTCTGAATTTCTTCTGTGAATTTGGACAAATCACTTAATCTCTCTCTATCTCAATCCCATAATTATAAAATGGGGATAATAGTACTTACCTCCTTCACGGGGGAGTTATGAGGATAAATCCATAAATATAGGGGAGGCCCTCATACAATATGGTAATAGAGGCCATATAAGTATTTATAACTTGTTTTTACTATTTGATGTTCTCTCCCCTCCTGTAGAATGTGGTAGCGGAGCAGGTATTTGACTGAGGTGAGTTTGTGGGCATTCCATGAAAAGTGAAAAGATGGTGGAATGGGAGCGCCCGGGAAGTGGGATTTTGGCAGCATGTAGAAAGACAAGAAACGGAGTGAGAGAAGATCCCTTCTTCACCTTTCTCTCTATGTTCCCCTCTATGAAATGGGGATGAAGATACATAGCCTCTTACATTCCAGGGGTATTCTGAAGAGTAGTTAATATACACAGGCTATGAGTATATAAAAATGGTATAAAATATTAAGAAGAAAGGAATAAAGGGGGCTGCAAAGGTAATGCACCTAACAGTTTAAAAAAATAAGGGCTTGTCTACATTTGAAAATTATTCTGGATTAAGGCCAGATGTGAATTTAAAGAGGAATAGCTATTCTGGAATAACTGCCTGGGTAGACAAACCCTTAATCTTGTTTTGTCAAGGAAGTAAGCAGATATGATTCTGAATTCACATAAGGAGCCAATATGATGAATACCAAGATGCCCACTGCATACTCCTGCTTTTTACGACTATGTTTACACTACGCACCTTTTAGCAACATAGCTGTGCTGCTACAGCCATGCTGCTAAAAGGTGCGCAGTGTAGCTGCTCTTTGTCAGCAGGAGAGTGCTTTCCTGCCAACAAAATAAGTCCACCCCCAAACGAGAGGTGGTAGCTTTGTCGGCAGGAGAGCTCTCCCACCCACAAAGCGCTGGCCACACCGGCGCTTTTCATCAGTAAAACTTTTGTTGTTCGTGGGGGAGGGGTTCCACACCACTGAACGACAAAAGTTTTACCTACAAAAGTGCACTGTAGACAAAGCCTAACTAAAACACACTTAAAACAATTCAGGTTAGATAACCTGTACTGAATGACCTGACAAATGCTACTTATTCTAGGAGAGTCAGAAAGAGGAAATTCACTTAGCCTGCTATCCTGTACACTGAGGTCCTTGATTTAAGATGTAAAATATGGTAAAACACAATCACCTGCTTTCCAATGATAAATTTAGAAAGGCATTTTTAGTTGTCACTGCTCTAAGGTCAATCTTTAAGACCTGCTAGTGAAGGAAAAACATGACAATTTTAGAAAGTATTAATTCCAAAAGAAACAGTCAGAAAGTAAAAAAATGAAACTGTGTATGGAAAGACTTTGAGCTATTCTAAATTACGCTTAAACCTGAGCCTAGCCATGTTTTGGAAGTGTTGTAAAACTAATCTCTTTGTCCAGGCTTTTCACCAATTTGCAGCTTCTCATTCAACCCATTCCACCCTACATTTTCTAAATCTCTTCTCTATATTTTAAACTCATGGCACAGTGTAGGTGAACCATGGTTACATTTACTCTTTATACTTGGAAAATGTTACTGTTCTTTGTCAGCATGACCTTGCACCTTTGAAAATCGGGGGGTACTTTGCCATTGACTTGAGCAACAGCAGCATTAAGCCTTATCTAAACATTCTAGCCTGATCTCAGAGGCTACAGCAGGGGTCGGCAATGTTCGGCACGCGGCTCGCCAGGGTAAGCACTCTTTTAATCTTTGCCTATGATTTAATTTGGGCTGCTAAATCAAGGCTAGTAAAGGATACACATTACAGGTGTCCAGGACCCCAAATCCCAGAGTCTCTTGTTGTCATTAGAATTTCAGAATTTATTTTTTAAAAAATCTATTGTTTCTAGCACTCATACATGCAAAGAAAAATTTGGAAATGTGAACTGAGATGAACATGAATTTTTTTTGAGTATGCAGAGAGCCTGAAACAATAGCTCCAAGAAATATGAACTGTCCTGTTCATTTTCACTTTGAAACTTGCAGCTACCCCCAAAATGGGAGGGCCACGTGGGTTGTGCCTAACACCCTGGATTGCCTTAATTCAGTTTTGTCTTAAATCTGTATTTAGGGAAACCAAATAAATGGTCTGATTTTCAAAAATGCTGAGCACTCAGGAGGTCCCCCTTTGACTTTAAATGGTGGTTGGTGCTTCTGAAAATTTGGCTACTTTTTAGGTGCATATATATGACTTTAGAAGCTTTAGTTTAGGCATTCAGGTTTGAAAATCTTGGCCATAATGCATTGCTGACCTAAGCTATTTGTTGTTTTGTCACAGTGCAGTATGCTTTGTAGAAGATGACAAGTGATCCTGTTCAAGAGTCAAAAAGTCAAAAGACCAACATGAGTTTATGCTTTTTGCTGCTTGCCTACTATGTAATTGCTTAAGAGTTCCACTGAAATGTGTAAAACAGTCAAGTTTTGTTTGAATTCAAGCCCATTGCCACACAGACTCCCTTCAAAAAAATTGACTGCATTTAGCAGTGGAAAGGAGGAATTGTGACCTGCAAAAGTGACCATGGAAATCCACCTTAATCCACAAACTAGCATTGATTCCCTATGTGACTCTCTGGAAGAGCTCTAGCAGATTGTGTTCCACTGGGCAGGGACTAGGATTGCTTTCCATTAATGCATTTTGCAACATTCATGTGTCAGTTTCTCTACCGCTAGGCTTCTGACCATTAACCACTTTGATACAGATTCTCTTCCTGTGCTGTGGAGTAGCCCTAAAGCCAGCATAGCCCACTCACAGGATGATCATCCCAGTGCAAGGCAATCAATCCTCTACTGGCCCAGAGATGACACAGCAGTTCCTAACCTCCGCCCCCCTCCATACAGCTAGTGCAGGGGAAAATTGGAGGCCAGATTTCAATCTCAATCTGGAAAACCAGAGTTCACTGGCCCAATGTACATTTACAGTGACCATGCTTATTTGCCTTACTACATTGTGGACACAATTGTCAGAAATCAGTAATACAAAGGTTTAAAGGCAAGTCCCAAATCAAATTATCACTGCAACTTCTACCCTAGGCTGACTCCTGCTCTGGGCTGTTTTGGTCTTTTTAAAAATGCTGTACACTTGAGGCTGTATGAATCCTGAGGTCCCATTTTTTTAAGGGTGATACACAACAGTAATGTCAGTCCTACAGAAACCCAAACAAAAAACAAGCAGCAAAGTCTGGAGTGCCTTCAACCAAGCTATAAATTTACATTGTTGCGAAGAGCCAAACCACAGTCACTGCTGATTTAAAGGAACTCTTGTACTTAGTGATCATCTGCAAGAAGCAGAATGCATGGAAAACAAACATTAAGGTTTATAAACAGAAAGTAAATAAGTGGTGCCTAAGGTTGGTCTCCACCACTTCATTTATAGACTACACCATTCAAACTGTCTGCCCTTTTTTTTAAACATGCACTGAAGCCCTTTGAAACTAACTTTTATATTACAGAGTATGAAAATATCCCAACTGAACTGTAATTCAGTTCCACTGTTTTCATTTTTTGTGTTTTATTGCTGACATGCATTATTACAGAGCTTAGCTGTACTGATTTCTGCAAACTTTGGTTTGCTCCTTAACACTGGGTATCTGGAGGCCTACGATAGATGGAGCAGTTTGTTGCATGCATGCTGTTATTGAAGAGTGAAATTGAGGGCCAGTGCAAGACCTGTGAAGTGCTGGAATCCCATTTAAGCCCCCAAAATAGAGCTTAAATTGAGTAATGCATAAGCCTTGTGCCAGGCCTCTGCATACGAACATATTTCATTCTAACCGTGCTGGATACTTTGTATTTTTTAAATGATTCCCTGAAGTATTAGATATAAAATACTAAATATGATAACCATATCCAACTTCATTGCTCAGGGTGATGGCGGCTCTGGTAAAAGCAGGATTATTGGGGGTACCATTTGGTAACATATCTTTGGCAGCTCATTTACCCCTAATTTTGTGGTTTGTTCTTATGTATGTGTAGGTGCATAATTCTACAGTGAAAGGTTTACCACTTTCACTCAGCCTGAATATCTATCATAGTATATTGGTTCAATGTTTTTACTGTTGTTTTATCTAAGAATAAGGATTACTGTACAAAGATTATATCAGCAAATCAGTATGCTGAATCTCTGACTCTGCTCCAATATACTGTAACATGCCTGCACTGACAAATGAGATCAAAAGACTCCATTGATTTCTATGGGATTTGGGTTAGGCTCAAATTCCTAACAGAGCTGTTTGAATTATAAATTCATTACAAATTAATTATCTGACACATTTTGCCATGGTTCATAACATTTATTTTGGGTTTCCCCTCCCCCCCCATTATTTAACCAACTCAATGGATAGTCAAATAATATTCAGCAAATGATTCATTCAACCAATTTCCTCCTCACCAATTGAAATGTACTTGTGATTATTTTCCCCTCCATTATTTCACCAGTTCAAATGTCAATATAAGATCTTAGACCCTTTCCTCTCTCCTTGTTTTATGTTTACATGCAAAGCAAGGGGTGTATGGACAAGTATAGAGCAAAAATATAGTTGCATGCTAAAAATAAAATGGACATATAGGTACACCCCAAAGGTACATGCATTTGAAAGGGAAGCCCACCTGCTCTCTCTCGTTCATTGAAGTCCATGGAACTTCAGTGGGAGCAGAATTTGTTATTTATTACATGCAGCTTAATTGTTATTTTGGTTAATGACTCAAGAATACAACAGGGCCATTCAAAACTTCTGTGGGCAACCCTGAGCTGGGTCTGCCCCTCCTAGATGAAAATTCATGGGATAGGGAACTATAAGAGATTATCTCTGTGGACTTTCCCCCACATTGTTCCATCAGGTGAGGGGGGGGATGAGATTTTTTTCCCCGCCCCCAACAGTGTAGCCCCTAAACTCCATAGATTCCCTACTGTCAACAGGGCTTCTGGAGGAGCTCCTGAAAGCTGGAGCTGTACACAAAGAGGCTCTGTGCCTCCACACTAGCT
>NW_020664419.1:31579516-31614599 GCF_002925995.2 Terrapene triunguis | reverse complement strand
GGCAGAGGGCTGGGGGCATGTGACGGGGGTGCAGGAGTCAGGGCATGGGGTGTGGGGGAGCTGGGTATGTGTGGGGGGCTGGAGTCAGGGCTGGGATTGTGGGGGGGTGCAGGGGTCAGGGCAGGGGGCTGGGTGTGTGTGAGGGGGTGCAGGGGTCAGGGCAGAGGGCTGGGGGATGTGGGGGGTGAAGGGGTGCAGGGGTCAGGGCAGAGGGCTGGGGGTGTGTGGGGGGGGTCGGGCGGGGAGCAGGGTGGGAGTTGGGACTCCTGGGCTCTGGGAAGGGGTTGGTGTCTGACGCTCGGGGGAGGAGTGCTGGGAGTGAGGACTCTGGATTCCTAGGTTTCCAGCTGGACTCTAGTTGTTCGAGGGGGTGGGGGGCAGACGGAGACTATGGCTCCGGACTCCTGGGTTCTGCCCTCAATGCCGGAGGGGAGCGGGGTCCAGTGACCTGGGGTGGCGAAAGAGGCGCGACCCAGATGTTCTCAGAGTCCAGCAGGCGGCAAGCCGCAGCCCCTGGGCTCGAGTTCGGGCTGTGGGACGCGGCCTGCCCCACTACAGAGCCGAGCTCATCCTGACACTGGGGCTCCAACCCCAGGGCAGCCTGCCTGAGTCTAGGGAGCGGGGCCGGCCGTGTTCAGGGCAGGCACACAGCGCAGCTAGGACCCAAGACCCTTCCCCACTGACAGGCCTCACGGGCGCTGCAACTCCTGTGGGGCCGGGTCCCTCTTCTTGCCCCCGCCGGAGGGGCCACTTCCCGGACACGCTAACCCAGAAACACAACCTTCTGCCGGAAGTGACAGAGGTCAGCAAAGCATGTGCAAATGCCGGCTGGAGGGGCAGAGAAGAGCGGGCCGGGCCGGGCAGGATTTTTAATGGCACGCTGCTGCCTGCCGGGGTCCTGGCCGCCTGCCCCGCTCAGCCGGCAGCGGCTCGCGTGCTGACTTTGGCATGCGTGCCATAGGTTGTCGACCCCTGCTGTAGATTAAGATCTTCATTGACTCTTTTCTATGGTCCCATCTCAGTCTGATGTTCTTTAAGGTCTCTGTATAAGGAACAGAATCCCTCATTCAGCTGCACATTGATCCAATCTGGGACTAGAAACATACTACATAATTTGTCCAATATCTCTCCAAATTCAAATAGTAAATATTCCCAAGGAACTGCTCAGTCCCAATCTACAGACTAAGAATTATTCTCTATTCTCTAAATATTTATTTAGCAAGTAATTTAGTATGATGAATGAATCAGTCTCACAGATTGCTTGAGGACAATTACAAAGAGAAAAAGAGAATAAATTTGTTTAAATAAATTATTTGTTACTAATTATTTGCCAAGTTTTAGTTATCATATTATGACTTTAGAAAAGGAAGACCTTTTAATTGCTTCAATCTTCACCTTAAATAGCTTTGGCTTACGTCATGACTAAATTAGGGTGCAGAAAAAGTTTTAAAAAATCCATTGTAGACCTTAAACTAAAGATGAAATAGTTCTAATAATTAAAAATGCAAAACACAGAAGCATTTCTGAGAATGATTGTCTTATTAAATGTACCCACAGAAAATGTGCTGTATGTCTGGTAAACAGCATGGCAAAACTTCAACAGGTTAAAAATGTCATGGAGCTAAGCTCACAGAAATGCTGTTCTATAATATTCCCCACTGAGCAGCTCTGGGTAACTAAATAACAACATACAGAGAAAACATCTATTTCTGTTTTCAGCTGAACATTCCAAAGACAGTGTGGACTCAGCTCTGACGTACTGAATGTTTTCTCCCATAGAAAGATGTGGCATTGCAGAAAGAATACCAGAAATGCCAGGGAACAAATCAGACAGACTGTTATGAAAACACAATTTTACATTTGGAAAATAGAATTCCAATGCAGGATGTCACCAGCTTGTAAAAAAATCACAAGAATTCACTTCAAGAGGAAAAACATGTTTTATTTCATTAATTTAAAAAACTATAATCAGCTCATTCTCTTCACTTCTACAGACAGTGAGGGCTCATAAAATACATTGAAATCTGTGGAAAGACTCCCATTGACTTCACTGGGCTTTGGATCAGGTGCTTAGTTCTGCTGGATCAGGATGGGTGTGACCCATTGACCCTTGGACACCAACTGGCAGAGTCATAGGGGTGAATAGGGTTTTACAGTGATCCCCTGGGTTGATATCTACATAATAGTTCACTGAATGGTGGCATGTGAGGTCTATATGGAGAGAGAGTAGCCCACTGGTCATCATAATCATTGTGAAATGTATGTACATGTAACCCTTCTGCCAGGTGGAGCCAGTAGCAACAAGGGCCGGGTTCAATAACAAAACCACAAAACCACACAAAACCACAAAACCACAAAACCAGCTCGAGCCCCCACTCAGTGACCTGGGACAATTACACACCACCCCCTGCACACCTCTAAGAAGCAATACCTCCCCTCTCGCAAGCACAGAGTGAGTGTAGCAAAAACTTTTAATAAAAAGGAGGGAAGTAACTCAGCATTAATTTGGGAAAACACCACAACTAGGGTTCATAAACATAAACCATGAGCAAAAGACTCACCCCCAAGTAAGTTGGGCAGTGTCCTCTTCCCCTCAGGTTCTTAAGTCCAGCAACCCAAAAGTCCCTTTAACGTGCCCGTCCCATCTCTGTACCCCACTCACAGTTGCTGTCCTTGGCCAGTGCAGCCCCAGAGTTCAGAGGTTCATCCGCAGAGTTCACTTCCCACCTTGTGTGAAGGGGTGATAAGGAGGCACCTTACACGCTCCACTGCTCGGGCACTCGCTTGTCACCCCAACGTCCGATTGCCGTGCCTCTCTGCAGGGCTCTTCTCTGACCCTCTCCACCAGCTGTCTTGCTGGCCATGTCTCTCCACCAGCCTCCCTGCTGGCCACTTGCCACGCCTCTCTGCCAGCCACCCTCCTGGCCACTCACCAAGATGTCTTCAGGGCTCCCTACTTATCACAGCTCTCAGTGATTTCAGCTCTGCAGCATGTAACAAGACTCTCAATTGAATTTTATTATACCATGGAGAGAGGACGGGTCAAATGGTGTCTAGGACCCTTAAACAGGGCCCACACCTACAAGTACCTGTCCACACCCTCTCTCAACTCACTGGGCTTCGGAACCCATGCCCTTGCCTAGCAAGTGCCGTTCAGTTGACAGTGAATCCCAGGAAGCAGCGACATGTCCCTCCGGCTCTTAGAAGCACGGGCAGCCAAAGGGCTCTGTGTGCTGCCCCTGCCTGCACGTGCCACCCCTGCAGCTCCCATTGGCCATTGTTCCTGGTCAATGGGAGCTGCAGAGCCACTACTCAGGGCAGGGGCAGCGTGCGGAGCCCCCGTGGCCACCCCTCCACCAAGACCCAGAGGGACATGTTGGCCGTTTCCTGGGAGCTGCACAGAGCAGGGTAGGGAGCCTGCCTACCCCACTGTACCGCCAACCGGACTTTTAACGGCCTGGTCAGCAGTGACGACCAGAGCCACCAAGGTCCCTTTTAAACCGGGTGTTCCAGTCGAAAACCGGACACCTGGCAACTGTACCTTATCTCCATGGATTTCAGGGAATCACAGGTTTAAAGTACTGAAGTCCCTGTTCATTTGATGAGACAAGGCAAATGCTGCCCCCCTGGTTATTCAGTGTAATGAAAACTTGCACTCTCTTCTTTCAGCAGCTTTTTCCTACCTGTGGGAGCCAATCTGGTCCCTGACTTCAACTCAGTGAATTGCAAACTAGAGAAACTTGGCCACAGACATGCCCATAAATAGATTGAGAGTGTATACAAAGTAGTTATCCATTGTAAAAGCCAGATCAAGAAACACTATTGCTGCTACAGTAGCTCTGTAAGTTTTTGTATTTTTCTAGCATGAATCTAACCCTAGTCAGACCTATATTTAGATTGTAAACTCTTCAGGACAGGGACCATTTTTACTCTGTGTTTATACAGTGCTTGAGGGGCTTAATGGGGTCCTAATTGGGACCATCACTCGTGACCATAATATAGACCCCAACACATAATAATAATGAAACCAGACATCTGCAAACCGCAGTCCTACTCACACACTCTTAGGTTTGAGGGTCTGTGTTTGAAAACCGCAGTCTATGTTTCTGAAAAGTTTAAAAGTGGGTTGAGGTTGTTTGTACAGATAGACCCAATGAACCTTTCCTACTCCACCAGCCACCTTTCCCCATCCCACAAACTCAAGTGACCCCATCCTGTGGAATGTGAACATTGGACATTTGAGTTCATTGAACTTGAAATGCCAAGCAAAGCTGCAGGGATTGGTTCCATTCCAAAGGCAGATTCAAGCTGCTGCATTCCACTTGTAAAGTTAACCACATCCGGTTTGCACAGCTCTACATACTGCTGCTCTGTCTAGTGCCTCCGGGGCAATGCCCATCCAAAGGCACCTTGCTGAGAAGAAGATATTGCTGAGTTAGAGACGGGTCAAATCTGAACTGAACAGAATCTTTGCCCAAAACTCAAACCGAACCAGGCCCAAACCTTTTTGTTTTAAAGCTCGGTGAAAATGCACAGTGAACTTTTGTTACATAACCCAACTCGCAGCAGCAGGATTCTTTTATTGCCTCAGCCTGCTAGCACATGTTGGAACACTGCCAGGAGCTGCCAGTTACTCACTGGGGGCAGGTGTGGTGCATTCGACTTCACCCTGACTATAAAAGAGGTGGGAGTAATACTATTAAAGAGGAAGCATGGGACAGAGTCTATGAGTAGAATCAGTCAAGCCTACGGAGACAACTTAGAGTAGAGGCTATGTAATCATATTTTTGAATGATGCTTTTTGTTAATAAAGCCAATCCCCAGGAGGGTGTGACTTACTGCATCATAGTAATATATGTAGTTTGGAGTTTGAAGGGTGGAGACTGCACCTACTGCACACTGCTCTTGTGGGAGTGGAAGACTCTATCTTTGCAGTATTTCCAATGCAGACGGATCCAGGAAATGCTGGACGTTTCACAAGAAAGCCAGTTTGCATGAAGTCTCCAGCATGATTTCCATAACTTTGGCTGCGTTTATTTGGATGCTTCTCCAAATCAAGCCTGCAAGCATTTTGGAAAACGCCAATCAAATGACAAATCAGATCTGAATGCAACATCCAACCCTTTAATATTCATTGCTAGTCTGCAGCAATTGTGTGTGAATCAAAGGAAATCATTAGACATAGGACAAAGTAGTGGGTAGCTGGATCCAAATCCAGATATTACCAGAGTCATAATTTGAGGTTTTGATTTTTATCTAAAATCTGACAGCAATTCACAGCCTGTTCTGACAAGAGAACATTTCTACTTCTGCCTGATGTTCTTTCTCCCAGTCCGCCCAGACCCTGCCTCACCCCACCGAGATCCCTCACCACTAAAAGTTTCAAAGGGAAGTGGGTTTTCAGATCTCTGCAATCTCCTCCTCCCTTTGGGATGGTGAAGGATTATGGCCTTGGGGCAAGGGGGACAGAAGAGGGCACTGGTACAACAATATTAGGGATTACAAATCAGTCACTGTTACTACTCTCGTAGCCTGGAGTAGGTATTGAGTTGCTGATGGAGTAATTAATTTTGTCATTGAGTGAGATGTTTCTACAGAGGAATTGTGTGTGCACAGAATGTGGCCCAAAATTATTGTTTCTGAATAGCTACCAGGGCAGTGAACCGAACCAGAAGCAGTTTCCCTGAGCTGTCTTGAAGATTGTGATATGATCATCCCAAATCACCCTTACCTTAGACTTGGCATGAGACTCCTGCTTGTCAAGAGGCTGGATGAAAGGTTGCACAGCAGAAGGGAGGAAAGCTCAGCTCCCCACTACATCCACTGGCTCACTAAGGAAGCCCATAGTAATCAATAGGAAATTTTCAATATATTTCAATGGGCTTTGGATAATTTTCAGAAGATAACTCAAAAGTCATTAAATTATTTCTGTACAAACAATTTACATTAGTCAGAGGTGCCCTAGCATTGAACCCATTGGGGTTATTTTACTAGAATGCACATAGCAACAGGCACAAGTGTTTACAAATTAGATCAGACTCCCATATCCGTGTCAACGCATTGCCAGTTTCCTGGAGGAAAGCGAAATGATGTAGAATTTTCTTCACTGCAAGGACCATCAGTTTGTTTGCAAACAAAATATTTGCATATGATCCTCCGCCTCTGATTTGCCTACGGTATGTTGTCATCACAACCATGTTAACATGAGACTGAACAAATAGCAGGGAGCAAAAATGTCGAAAGTTCAATGGCAGATTGAAAGAAAGGGTGTATCTACGGCTCTCACTATTGTTTACCCACAAAGTAAGCTATAATAGCATGACATCTTTTGTGCCTATGTGGCAAATGAAGATGGAGAGTGAACGATAATTACACTGCTTCTGCAGGGTGAGACTGTTAAGAGTCTTGGGCATGTCTCTGCTCTCTCCTCCTCATCAATCAGAGATGCCTTGGAAATAATTTTTCAGTTTTATTTGAATGCTTGTGTTCTCTGTACTTTACCTTCGTATTGTCAGTTCTTGCTCAGGATTAGAGATTTTCCTCCCTTTCATTCTATGAACAACTGGGAGCATCACACTGCTTGAAGGGTCTTATGGATAAAAGCATTAGTCTGCTAAGCCACTTTACCTGCTTCCTTCTTTCATTTAATTCTCGATGCCTCACTCGCCGTGCTCTCTGCCATTCCACACTGGCGTGAACTCTCTTACTGCATGTTTGAGAGGATCTTATGCTAAAAATAAACAACAATGCAAGAGCACATTGTCAGGTTAAAAAGCATAGCTCAGATTTTCCCAGATGTAGCCAGCCACAGGAAGTTAACCTCCGAGTGAATGGAGCCACTTCTGTGGCATAGAGCCAGAATTACATCTCCTTCAACAGACCAGTTCCTGCAGCTGGCATGGAGGAATTACTGGGGGCAAAGGGAGCATGGCTGAGTCAAGCCAGGCTGCTATAGAACAGCCACTTGGGGTGATTGGCAAGCACTGTAAGTTAGGATTCTTTTATTTACAGTGGGTTCACTGGCTCAGAAAATGCCTGGGCCTGGATTAGGAGGGTTTGTGATGCCTGATCATTCCTCCCAGGCACCGCAAGGGACTCATGTCTCTTGCACTAAGGGCCTGATCTAAAGCCTGTTGAAATTAATGGCAGTCTTGACTTCAACAGGCTTTGAACCAGGCAGTATAGTAGTCCTCAGCAGGAGTTCCCACACAGGGATAGGAATTTTGCAAACAGGGATGTGAGGCAAGTTAAAATTCTGCAAAAAAGAAAAATTGTGAATATAAAAATAAGTTTTAAATATTGATTAACGCAGCAGCAGCTGTTGCTGCAGCTTTATTAAATGAACTTAGTAGTTCACAGATGCATTGTGATTGCAGAAGCACCCTGCAGCTGACTGTTCCTGACTTTAGGCCAAAAGCAGCGGTGATAAACAAAAGCAGCAGCTACACTTAGGGCAATATGTATTCTGCAGCCTCAGAATTTGCTGTTGGAATCCACCCCCTTGCCTGTCCTTTGTGGTAGAATTGTGTTGCAGAATCTAAACTTCCATTTAAAAAAAAATAAAAAGCTATTACAACAGTGAATAACAATCACCAAGTGTAAACTAAGACAGGGCTGTCTTAGTAAAGCCTGATTCTGCAATGCTCTCTGCATTGACATAGGAAGGAGTCTGCTGACCAGAGCTCATTGCAGGAATGGGGCCTGAGTCTGTTAACAGTCTGAAACAATAACTGGGAGAGGTGTGAAATGTTCTGTTCATCTCAGTCACTTCTTGTTACTATTATTAATACGTGTGTTACGCTAACAGCCGGAGGGGACTAACTGAAACTGGGCTCCGTTGTGTTTGGTGCTGTACCTACACACAGCGAGAGACTGTTCCTGCCCCCAAGCACTTACCAACTTGGACACCTACAGCAACCATGACATTTTAAATGTCAACTATTTCACTACTGGTGATTTTAGCAGAAAACATACAGCTAAATGTACTTGTTCCACACTGTAAGGGACCAGGTCATAGGCAGACTTGCCTAGCAGTCATAGTGGGGTTGACGTCTGCCCCATCACGGACGGAAGTCATTGGGCTTGAGTTGGAGAAATCACAAGGCCAGGTCCCAAAAACAACAGTCAGGGTCAGAGACAGTACCAGGTTAGAATTGAGAGACCGGAATCAGGCTCGAGTCAGAGCTCAGGAGACAAAGCAAAGTCTGGCATTGCAGCAGGCCAATGTCTACATGATTGCCCAAACAACTTCCTGGGGCAACCCCTAGGGCTAAATAGGGGCATTTGGCCAATCAGAGGGCCACAGAGGACTGTCACTCTGGGTCTCATGGGCGGTACGTCCTGTCACACCTACTCTCCACAGTGCTCCCTGCCTGTATTTTTACATGACCTCCCAGTGGCACTGTGGGAATAACAACTACCCTATGCTCTGTAGACCTGGGTTCTAGTTCTAGTTCTCTGGTCCATACCTCTAATCATAAAGTACCTTCTCTTCCTGGCAAAAAGCCTCCAGTTCTTTCCCCTCCCCACCATAACAGTGCCTGAGAATTCGAGGACCTGACCATAGATTTGGATCCATCTTGTCATGGAGCTCACAAGGCCTTGAACTATGTACCTAGGGACACCTGAATAAATGGGTGGGTGGGGGAATCTCCTGATGTGTGGAGAATAAGAGGGCTATTTCAGAATGGGACAAGGAGTCTTGAGGAAAAGAAAGGTCTGGTGGGTGGGAGAATGCCAGTCCTCTATAGGAGCTGAATTTAACAAAAATATCTCAACAATATCTTAGGCATCACTGTCCAATCTGAAGGTCAAAGATTTCTTCATAAACTATATCCATAAAATGGAGACATCTCTTGGGTGGAGGCAGCAGTCAGGTAGACAACAGACACATGGTACAATGCACAATGATGGGAGAGGGGACATTTTGGCTTAAGACTTTAGTGCAAAACCCTATTTTTACAAAAAAATACCACAGATTCTTTAATCTCCATGAAAATTAAGCAGGACTTAAGGGTGAGTATTATAAGGCCTCATTCAAAGGAGTTCTCCCCTCCTCCCCCTTCCCCCCACTTTAACCCACACGGAACTCAATTTACTTAACACAGAAGGATGTGAAAATGAGTAAGGTGGGCTGAGATTTAACCTGTAGCTCCATAAATCTCCCTGTTGGAGGCCTGATGCTTAGATCACTAAGCTATTCCACAGTCTCAGTCATATGTTTGCCACAAGACCAGAGTATGGCGTCACCTAGTTCCACTACTTTAGGAAGGCAGAATGTTACTCAGACTCAAAATCTGTCTCCTGGTTTCTGCCCCCATCCTTAGATGCCCACCTCTGCATCCGGGGCAGTGTACATTTCCTGGTGCACTTGCTTGGCTTTGCTGACTGGTGCATCGGGGTAGGGTGGATACCAGGCTCTCCTCATTTCTCTCTCATTTCTGCCCTGAGGAATGGTGGGGATGTAGTGGCCTTCCAGCGTACTCTCTCCCCCTCCATTGAACTACCCATTGTAAGGGTAGCTGGCCCAGAGGAGTAAGGGATCCTACCATACACATGCAGGATAGGCCACAATGTGATCTCTAATGTTCAGGTGATCATCCAAGTACACACAGTCAGAGCAGGTGATGGTGGTAGCAATTAAGTAAACCTTAATTGAGAATTCTTTCTAGTATCTAAATCCTTCAGAGCCTCTGGATTTCATTCAGACACCCTCCAGTTTGAGTTTGGACCAATTTAATTTTTTTTTCTCAAAATCAGTACAAACATCCCTAAACAGCAGCGCTACTGGAAGCAATTCCCACCTGACATTACTTATTTTTCACATAGCCAGTTCCTTGAATTTAGGCCTTCTGGCTTCTCCTATACTGGTTGCAACTAATCTGCATTGTATTATATTATTCCTTTTTCTTGCTATCTGCCTTCCCTCCCATCCCCATTATTAAATTCTTCACTGACTAACTGATCCTTAGGCCTGACAAACCTAAGAGTTATATAGGGAAGAGAAATGTCATTGCTTGCCAGACATAGTCCATGTCTAATTTTCTTAGCCAATGAAAATGTAGACACACACACATGTTGACAAGCTCTAGAACCTTTCTTATCCTATTAGCCAAGGTGTCAATTTATAAGGGTCAGTCATATTAACAACTTGGTAAGTTGTTATTACTGGGCTACTGTGGTTGTCGTCTAATGCCATTAAATTTCAATCCAAATATTATGACAGGCTCCTTCTTTTACCTAGGATGGATATTCTAAAATATCTGCAGTTGTTTTAAAATGAACGCACCTTTCTTTCTTATAAAGCTATTAATCTCAACAGTTCCAGAATGCAAAATATATCTATTTTAAGATCTCTCTTTGAACTTGTTCTCCCACTTAGTGGATGCTTTTGATTCAGTCAAAAGCAGGAATAAGAATGGGATTAAAAACCTCCTCCAAATATACTTGTTGTTTGAATGAAATATGCCATACATCTGAACTTTGTTGCCTTCACTCCTACAACAATAGGGGGGGAAACAACCAGAATTGGTGGTCAACAGAAATTGGTGCATAGTTTTAACTTTGCATCCTATGTTTCCACAAACATGAGTCATTCATCATTAAAATTATAGTATCTGATCGCCAGATGTAGTACATAAAAGCAAGAGACACCTGGTAGCATGTGGAAAGTTCTCGTTTGAAACAAAAATTCACATACAAAAGCAGGTGTGCCACTTAAGCATATCTTAAGTAGCTTGTGAACATAGGGTACCAAATAGGCTCCGAAGCTGTACTCTGAGGAGCATTCATGATCCCCAGAGCACTAGCAGATGGCCTGCAGACAACTGCCCAGAGAAGGTTCTCATCCTTGTTTCCAGATGAGAGAGGAAAGTAAAATAAAGAGCAAAAGTAGATAGTGACGTATATTTTTAAAGGCGTTTAGGCTTAGCTCAGCATTGCAACACTTAACTAATTTAGGAGCATAAATCTCATTTTCAAAAATGATTTAGGCATTTAAGCCCCTAAAGGTATGTCTATGCTGCTACAGTGCCACAGCTACAGAACTGCAGTTGTGCTCCTGTAGCGCTGTAGTGTAGATGTTTCCTACATCAATGTAGTTAATCCATCTCGCTGAGAGGAGGTAGCTAGGCTGATGGACATATTCTTACATCAACCTAGCTGCGTCTACAGTGAGCGTTAGGTTGACCTAACTACATCACAAAGGACATGAAATTTTTCACAACCCTGAGCAATATAGCCTAAATCCCATCAACTGTCAATGGGGTTTTGGCTCTGAAGAGCCTAAATTCCTTTTGAACATGAGATGTAGGCTCCTAAATTAGTTAGGTGTTGCAACGCTGAGTGCAGCAATGCCAAAACACCTTTAAAAATATAGGCCACAGTGACTCAGGGTATGTCTACACTGGCAGAGTTACATCACCGGCCATTACATCACCGCTCAGAGAATGCTGAAGGGAAACTGCTGTTGTGTGGTCACACTGCCAGCTGCCTGCGCAATAGTGTGTTCAGACTTGCGGCACTTGCATCAGTATTCGGAGTGGTGCACTCTGGGCAGCTATCCCACACAGTATCTCTTCCTCTTCTGCTGCTAAGAGTTGTGGGAAGGCAGAAGGGGTCGCAGGGCACCCTGGGTCCTGTCCCAATACCCCCTGATGCATTGCTTCGCATCCAGCAAAGCCATCTTTCAATGGTTTGTGTACTGCACGCTCTGCCTCTTCAGTCTGCAGGAATGGATCCCGCACTGTTTACCAGTATGCTCGCTCTCACTAACACGTCATGAGTGGTAATGGAGTTATTCCTTAAACTACAAAGGCAAGAGGAGTTCGACATTGATCTTGCCACGCGTAGTAGCTATGACACGAGATTGCTTGTGGAATTCACAGAGGTGCTGACAACAGTGGAATGCCACTTTGGGCTCGGGAAACAAGCACTGAGTGGCGGGAATCACATTGTGATGCACGTCTGGGATGATGAGCAGTGGCTGCAGAACTTTCGGATGAGGAAAGCTACATTCATTTGACCCTGCACTGCAGTATGTCCCAGTCATGGCCCCTTTCTGTCATGCATTCTGAAATCTGTCCATAGGTATCCATAATTCCTATGGCTGGAGTGCAGCTGGGACTGAACAGCCTCCTCTCCGCAAATGCTGATGAGGTCCAGCAGCTTGGCATTGCTCCAAGCCTTGTGTGTGGAGCAGGCATGGTCACCTGGAAAGATGCACTGAGACCACTGCACACGTCACCGAGTAAACAGGAAGGGGACTTTCAAAATTCCCACGAATTTAAGTGGTGGGGCTTATGGTTGGTCACTTGAGGGCAGGGCAGTAGAGTTCAAACCGATGACCAGAATTGGACACCTCCCGGAGGCCAACTGCAGCACTGTAATCGACCAGGGTGTCTACACTGGCACCGCGGCACTGTAGCCCCGGCACAGAAAGCTGTACGCCTCTCGTTGGGGTGGATTTTTTACAGCACTGCAACTGCGCAGTTTCTGTGCACTAAGTGGCTTGGCAGTGTGTACGCCTCAGGAGTTACACCGCAGAAAGCTGCTTTACTGCGCAGAAACTTGCCAGTGTAGACAAGACCTAAGATTCTGATTCAGGGAAAGCAATCCTATTCAGGACAGTACTTACACACATGCTTAAAGTTAGCAATTAGCTTCATTAGAATTTAATTAAATATGTGTTTAAATGCTGCCCTAAGCAGGATGAAGAGGGAAAACGCTTGCTGCACTAAAGACATAACTAAAAATATACAAATACTTATGGAATATTTCCATGTAAGCAAATGTAATAATTGCTACAGGGACACTGAGTGACTGGGGATAGAAAAAGAGATGGCCCACAGACAAACTTTAAATTAATACAGGGTTCGTGATTTTGAAAAGTTCTGGGGCAAATGGGTGTCACAAGCCTGGAAGTACGGCAGAGCAAGGAGCCTCAAAAAGGGTCTGACCCACAAAAAGTAAATGCTTGACCTATTAGCAAATAGCAGGATTCCCTTTTATTCTTTAAAATGACCCTAATTCAGTAACTAACTACATCTATTCCTTCATTTCTTGGCTAATACTATACATCATCTTGCTACTCACCACACTTGGTTTTGTTAGAGCCTCTGCAAAATATCCTACTGGGCCCAAGCAAAACATTGTGCACACCAAAGGCTCATTGGCTATGATAGGCCACGAGAATGTCCAATAGAAATGCATATCTGTAGTGTTTTTGTTTGTTTCACATATAAAAGTATTAGCAGAGCAACTGCAGTGTAACTACTGCTACTGACTGGCTTTGGATAGTGCACTCTATTCCATTCTATTGTTGCCTCTTTTTCAACTCACACAGCTTCAAAGTTCAGAGCCCTGCGGTTGTTCCAGGTTGGGGTAGAAATTGATGATGGTGTTTAGTATTTGGATGCAATCTTGTTTATTTACAAGGAACGTATAAGGTCCTGCTACTCCAAATGCACGAAGAACCAGAAACAAAATAATAGTTTCTTAGCTTAAAGCCCCAAGCCTCTTTAGCCAATACCAGACACAAAAACTCTTTCTTACTTTTTCCAGGTTTGTACACCATGCTCACAGGCTGCTGTTTGGCATTGTGCCTCTGTCTCTCTCAGGACAGGCCTACATTACAAACGTGCATCAGCGTAGCTGCACCAATGCAACTGTGCCCTGTAACGCTTCCGGTGAAGACGCTCTAAACCAACAGGAGAGAGCTCTCCCATTGGCTTAAAACTCCACCTCTGCAAGAGGTGGTAGCTATGTTGATGGGAGAAGCTTTCCTGCTGACATAGCACTCTCTACACGGGGGGTTAAGGTCCGTATAACTACATTGCTCAGGGATGGGGATTCATGTAGTGTAGACCTGGCCTCAGTTTCTGTTCTCCCTTCCCTCACACACAAACACTACACAGCAAAAGCTCCTCCACCTACTTAGTCTAAAACCTCTGGGCAGGTGCACATAATCTTTTTGTCTTAGGTGTGGGTGGGTGTTTCATGATTAACTTATCTTTACAGTCCTGCTAATGAAAGGCTGTTTTCACTCCTATCAACTTCACTGGGGGTTTTTAGCACAGCCCATAAGAGGATTTCACCCACTACATAACACTATGTAGGTTCTTATACTGCCCTCATCATTATAGTATTTGAGCACCTTCCAGTAGCGCATTTGACTAACATCTGTCACATGTGGTTTGTTGTTTCTCTCAGCCTCTCCCCTAAGGGAGAATTGTGTGTGCAGCGTAGTGTTGCAGATTGGCAAGAGGGTTTGTTATAAATATGGATTATATGCTTGTCATGGTCAAAGGGAAAGCTGTGCTTTAGCCCTTCTTTAGTCCCCTGGGTGCACTCTTCAGATGGCAGCTTGGCTTCCTTCACTCTCTCAAGGGTGGAATCCTGTGGTCCAACCACTCTTGGACTGGATCTCTGGGCTGCAGCCCCCTTGTTTCCTCATTATGTAAACATGGCAGGCCTAACTGTACTTGGCACCTGCAAGAAAGAGGCTCTTCAGGAGGCTGTGACCAGCAGCTGATTAAAGGACTCAGAACAATTTGTTTATTAGCCCAAAGCAAGCAGGAAATAGGGATAAAACAATAAAATGCCTATACACCTGGGTTCTTACCTATACTTTGTTCTTTCCTTGCCAGACTTGGGTAAGTTCCTCTCAGCCCAAACATATCTCCTACTGGGCTGGGAGTGACAAACAGCCCCTGTAGCATCCCCTGCATCACTGTCAGAGACTCATCTCCAGTTGCTGTCTCAACCCCTCTTTCTCCCTGGGCTGGGGACTTTAATGATTTAGTATGCCCCTTAATCTCAGGTTTGGGCCAGAGAAGATAAACCTTGCTATTCTTCTTGGAGCCAGGCAAGGATATTTCCCAATAAATAGCTTCCCCAGTATTTCCTCAAGGGCCCTTGGTATTTTCTGCCACTGTACCTTGTCTTTCTCATTGTTTCCTTTCCTCTTTGCTTCCCTTGTCCCCTCTACCCTACTCCAGTCCCGTCCTCCCCACCTTAGAAAAGCCCCCAGCCAGCTTTGGTTTAACTCCTTCCATTCAGGCAGGATAACTGCAAACAGACAAACTGAAGTGTGCCTGGTCTTCATAAAAAATAATACAGATAACTATCTCATTCTCCACAAAGCTGCTATGTGTTTATATTAGAGGAAGCAAGGCTGAAGAAGTGTGCCTTGCACTTGGAGTGGAAGATGGTGAGGTTTGTATTGGTTCTTCACTCCTGGAGGAGGTCATTCCACAGTTTTGGACTGTGAGCTGCACTCATGAGCTTTACCCTGGAAATTTCCATGGTGCTATGGAGCAGATCTGTCTACCACAGTCCTCATCCAAGAGCTTTAGGTGACCTTTTTGCTACCCTGGGCACAGCCACTTCAACACCTTGAAGATAAGGACCAAGACTTGACTTGATATGTATGAGAAGCTACTGTAGAGAGTGAAGGACAGGCATGATGTGCTTGTGATAGCCCAGGGTGCTGAGGAGACGCACTACAGTATTCTGTAGTCATCTAGACTATGCAAAAACATCCTATTATTTATGTTACCATGTCCTCCCTCCACCTTCTCTAGCTACTTATTTGTTTCATCCATTTATTATTTCTTGTCTTTGGAGCAGGGACTCTCATGTGTACAGTGCCTAGAACAATGGGCCCCTCACCTTGTTGATGGCCAATAAGAGCTACTGTAATAAATAAAATAAATAAATAAATAAATAAATAAATAAATAAAAAAAAATACTAGGAAAAGATAATTAAAGTCTAAAACTGTCGAGGAGTACAGACTATTGTTGCTATTTAACAGACTAAAAACCAGTGTTAGAATGGAGACACTCTCAGAAGCTACGTTCCTTGTACTGAATGTAGGCTGAGATTTCAAAAAGGCCCTAGGGGAGTTGGATTCAATGGAAATTGGGAACCTAATTCCCTTAGAATCCTTTGAAAATCCCAGTCATAATGTATGTGTGGGTCAGTTGCCTTCTCAAACCTGAACATCCATTATGGACATCACACTACTTCCAGCCAACTCCTGCAGTCAGTCTTCCATTTCGATTTCCTACACGCAATCTCACTGTTTTTGCATTATACTCTACCAATTGGAATCAATTCTGTCACCCTGCAGCTCTTCAGTCACACCACAGCTATTTTTCTGTACTTTCTGTGCCTTCTCATAAGTTTTACAAATTAGCACTTGGCATCAGGTTAGAAAAGGAACTCTCTCTTCCCATGCATAGCCCCGAATCCCTCCTTGCCCTGTGTACTCTGATAAAGCACAGCGCTATTCTCAGCACCCACATAATGCCAAGCACCTGCAGCTTACACACGACAAAATATTTAGTGGACTCACAAAGTAACTCTGTCCTTCAGTTCTCAAGAATTGAGATTCCCCAAATGATGGTGTGTCACACCAGTATTAAAACAGGAGGCTTCACATTGCTGGTATTAGCACAGGTGTCCTTCTGCCCGGAAAGTTTTCATTATCTCCATAATTAAAATCCATGATACACAAACAACTTTCTTTCACAATCCACATGGGATCTTTTAATTTTGTTCCCCTTTATTTCTGTTTCATTGGAACTAGTCGTGTAATATGGTATTATTCAATGTGAATGAGTGTGGAAGGATTAGGCACTAAATGAATGAGATATTCCAAAGGCCATATGGTGCTGCCATTTGTCAGATTGATTGCTATGTTACTCTGCAAGGAGCCCCAATGGAATCAATGGGACTACGCCTGGGGAAATCTACTACTCAACATGAGTAAAGGCGGTAGAACTGGGCCATTCCATGATTTCAGTGGAAGAAAGGAGCCTAAATACCTTTGAGGATCTGGGCCCAACTGTCTGTAGTTCATGTACATTACATTTTATGGCCTTTATCTTGTTGGGGAGAGAGTTCCAGGGGCAAGATTGTGTTATTGTGTTTCGCAGGAGTAAAACGAATGGCATATTCCAGTTAAATTACATAAGTGTCAATATTTTTATATGCCAAGTATCTTCTCTTTAAAAACTATGTATTTAGGAAGTTTTAACAGGTTTACAAATCCTGTCTTCTCTTTTAAGTCCCAAATTGGCAATGTTAACTCAGAAGGCTGGCAGACAGCTACAGTATAAGGGAAACATTACATCTTATGTAAGTCATTAAGAAGTTTGATATCTCATGTTTATTCTTTGAGTATCACAGTTGAACTCCTACGGCACTCCACTTATGGTGGCATTCTGCTACAAAAGCCCCTTTCTGAGCCAATCTCTCAGCTAGGGAAGCTGGAGGAAGAGAGAAAAACAGCTTGCTGCATTTAAGAAGTTTTGCCGAGAGAGCAGCTTTATCAAAACTGGCAGTGAGCCAAGCTAATGAAAAGTGAAATTAAATATGAATTACTGCTGACGTACAAACCCTCGTATTATCAAAACATGTTAAACAAGTTTAAAAAGAAAAGCATTCCTTTTTTTTTTTTTAACTTCAGGTGACTACGTACATGCATGGCTCAGAGCAGCAATTGTGTAATTATACATGCACTTAGAACTTCCTGGGCACACCCCCGACCTTTTTTTCCATTCTTATTTAACAGGGCACACGTCAGCATAGAAGACACCTCTCTTATTTACTATCATCAGCGTTGCTATATGTCACATTTGGGAACTGAAGCTGCCACGGTCCCCTTAGAGCATTCTAACACTTGGCATATTAGAGAGGGTAATGATGAGAGCAATTTCAGTGGCAGAGAGGGTTATTGTAAATGGGAGCAAGGTAAAGTAGAGAGGCAGTTCTAAGAGATCCTTGTCATGACGTGGAGTCTTATACATTTGGAGAATAGCAGCCCACATACTTTCCACGCTTTGCCCCAGTTTAATTATGCTGAAAATGAGAACAGAGTAAAGAATAGTATCATTTTGATACTCATTTGTGAGCGGTATTCATGAAAATCTATATTCTCCCTTCAAATTGAAGTTTCATTTCCTGCCAGATGATCCATGAAGTGGTAACAGCTTGGGGCAACATTTATAAGAGCTCTTCTGGAAACAAGGCTGAAAAAGAGAGAGAGAGAGAGGTATACAATGTGAATGGATATAATAAAGGACATATTTTGTTAGGAGATTAAAAATATATATTTAAAGGGACTTAGTATATTACACAAATAAAACTGATTGATTGCATTCGTACTGCAGTTAAGCCATTTCAAGAGTGCCAGATCAGTATTCTCATGCTATAATGGCCATGATAACTCATCATATTTGCTTTCCTACTTGTAATCATATTTTATTTTCTTTACCAGAATTCCACAAGTAATTGCTAGTGGCATATAGACTAAGTCACAGATGTTAGAACAAAAGATAAAACAAGTACACTGAATGTACATTTCGCATTTACACCCAACAAAGGTTGTCAGCTGTTCTTTCATTGCAGCTGCTTAAAGGTCTTGCTGTCCTCTCCCACTGGAACAACTATCTGTTGAGACACTGCAGTGCAACAATGCTCTTGTTAATTATTTCATTCTGTTTAATTGCAGTTACCATCAAGCATTCCAATCAGAAAATATGGGATATTAACCGTATGGGGTGTTTTTCACTAGTGCAGTTTTAACTAAGCTAACAAAATACTTAGAGATTCGGAGTCCTATGTCTGAAAAGCTAGCATAATGAGTGGCTGCAAGGGGGCAGCTTTAACTTATGCCAGAGGCAAACAGGGCATAGTAGAGCTCTCCATTCCAGCCCCCCTGAAAACTGGGCAGAAGTTTGGCTTCCAAGACTCATAGACACTTCAGGACCATTAGGGTATGTCCTACTCTGCAGCTGGGAGCTGAGATTACCAGCACAGGTAGACAGACTCGCTCTAGATGTGCTTCAGATAGCATGCTAAAAATAGCCATGTGGACCTTGTGGCACGGGTAGTGGCTCAGGATAGCCACCCAAGCTAGGACCTAGAAGGTCAGGGTGGCTTGCACTTGCGTGGCTAGCCTGAGCCACTGCCCATGCCACAATGTCCACTCTGCTATGTTTTAGTTCAAGCATAGCTAGTGAGAGTCTGTCTACCCAACCTAGGAATCACATCCGCCAGCTGCAGTGTAGACATACCTTTAGCTTAGGGTATGTCTACACAGCAAAGATGCATGGTTGGCCCATGCCAGCCAACTTGGACTTGTGGGGCTCGGGCTATGAGGCTGTTTCATTGCTGTGTAGACTTCTGGTAGTCTACAAAGCCTCTGGCAGTCTACAAAGCAGTGAAACAGCCCCGCAGCCCAAGCCCTGCAAGACCGAGTCGGCTGGTATGGCCCAGCTGCCGGTTTTTCTTTGCTGTATAGACAGTCCTTTAATGGCCTGTGGCTACTGCTGCATTCTGCTGTCCCTTGGGACCTGTTTTAAGAAGGTTCCACAGCATGGAGGGTGAAAGGAAAACAAGCATTAATAAGCCTCATGCTGCATTAACACCTGGATAGATTAACAACTACTTGGTTGTGGTGGAAGGAGGGATCACTGACCATGTGCTACCAGCACAAATTCTGAGGAGACAATCTACTCTGCCCCCACTGCAACCCTATCAAAATGCTAGCGTAGCAAGAGGCTCATTAAAAATGATACTTATGCTGCAGTTCTCCTGGTTAAGATAAAAAGGTTTCTAGTTAATACCCATACTATATCACAGCTGGGAACGTAAAGCAGTGGAATGTAAAGCAGTGCCCTTCATTAATCACCTGAAAGACTCCCATTGACATCAATAGACATTGGATCAGATCCTAAATCTGTTAAAAAATAAGAGCAGAATGTGTGTACAGCACCTAGCACAAAGGGGCCCTGGTTCATAAATGGGGTTCCTAGGTGCTACAGTAATACAAATAATAATTCTTAACACAATTTTATGCATTCAATTTCAAGAGACTAAATCCTGATGTAACTGAATCTAGTTCACCACTGCTCAGTAAACTATTTCAGAATGGATTTCCTACAGGATCCATTCCATCTGCCACCAGTTACCAAAGCTTGCTCTTAAATCTTTAAATTAATACAGCTTCCTGAATGCTTCTGAAACAATGGGATGTATCTTCCTGCCACTTCCTACAGAAATTACCCCTCCTGACAAGACTCCCATTGACTTCAATGGGGCCAGGATTTCGTTTCTTGTATATATTGAGAATTCCCTTCTCTGACTTAACTAGGAATGTCCATTTCTATAAACGTCAGATCCTGCAGTGAAAGTTCGGTTACATTGGATTCACCATTTTGGGGATACCTGGGGCCAGCCCTCATACAGAGAATTCCCATTTAAATCAAGTCAATACGAATTTTAACTACAGGGAGTCCTCAGACTTATGACACAATTTGTTCCTCAGAATTGCGTTGTAAGTCGAAATGTTGTAAACTGAAACCGCTTTTCCCATAAGAATCAATGGTATGAAGTGGGGATTGGTTCCTGAACCCAGGCTTGATACACTATTTTCACCACAATAACCCAGATTTTTGTACTAAATGAATTATAGATGACTAATGTTGCAACATCAATGTATTTACTGTACACTGTATTTTGTAAACAGCATTCAAATAAACATATAAACTCACAGATGCTGCTCAGAATGCCGGCAACACAGGCTCAGAAAGCCAGGGAGAATGACACACATGCTGAGTCTCAGCCAATCACTATTCAAGCTTTCTGACTGGCTGAGCCCAGGACCGTGAGCCAATCAAAAACAAGTGGCAACCCTACCCGGCAACAAGCTACCCCTTCCAGCTCCATCCCAGTATAACGCAACCAGGAAGTGATTTCAAGTGAACGTTATGCAAATTGAGTGTCATAAGGGTGAAACAAGCATTGTAGGGGCAAAATGGGCAGTCAATTGAAAAGTATCGTAAGTGGCATCCAATGTAAGTTGGGCGTCGTAAGTCCGAGGACTCCCTGTACTACAAGGCTGGACCTTTAGTATACATCACCAATTATTTACAAGCCAATCTTAGTTGAGTACTTCAGACTCACATTAAAATGCTTCAATTGAAGGACAGATTTTTAAATGTAGAAGTAGAGCAAACTTTCATAATAAAGCATTAGATGTCTAGGCTGCAATGAACAGTGATCTACAGTTTAATGGCAGCAGCATGATCAGAATACTGAACTATCATAGGGCAGCCCCGCCTGGAGCACCCTCCTGGAGCATGACCAGTGTGCCTGCCTCAGTTTTCCCTTGGTCCAGCTATAAAAAAGAACACAGTGTCTCCTAGTGTCCATTCGAAATCTCACCTTTCCACATGATTTATTCAGATACACATACCACGATCCATAGAAACCTCAGGGGGAAAACGGTTCTCCCAATTCCCACAGTGCAACATAGAAATGTACAGCGATTTTCTAAGCTACTCACCTGTGAGTCCACCAGCAGCACGCAGTTCCCAGTTCCTTTCTGCTCTTGTTTCAGGGCCTCACTCTCCAGGGAGTGACCTGTCCCATGATTCTTCTGCCTAAAACACACTCCAACTACTCAGCCCTTTTCTACCTTCTGGGACTGTCTCTCTAGCTCACAACAGTCAGCAAACTAGCCCCTCTGCTGGTCTTTTAGCCAATTCCTCCCCGTTCCCAGGTTTTTTCCTTCCCTACAAACTCTCTCCAAGGCAGCTGTCACCTGCCCTATTTCTTGCTCCTCCAGTTTGTGCTGTCAGGCACAACAGTTTGTTAGGCCCCCAACTGCCACGGAAAATCAAAGTTAATGGGAATTGGGAGTCTAACTCTCCTTTGTACCTTTGCAAATTTCCCTTTAGGGCCTGCTTTCCTACTGTATTACTCCAGTTTTAACACCAGTGGAATTTCGTAACTGGAGTAAGGTAGTGGTGAATTGGGACTCTCAAAATTTTACTTTTTCGGGGCACGTATGAGTATTGATTTGTATGTTGCTGTAAGCCTTTCTACATATCTAATAAATATTTGTCGATATGTGTGGAAAATCAAATTAGTCATATTTTTAAAGCCTATACAGCATTTTATCTGCATACATTTCACCCATTTTTCCATTGGTACATTTTTCATGCCCAGACTCAGATACTTACATGTTTCTTTTTCAAAACCGTTCAAACATGTTTCATATGAACCATCCGCAAAATGTAAATGTTTGTAAACTATCTTCACCACTGTATTTGTTACTGCTGTGAGTGTAACATATTAAATAAATCTATCAATAATTCATTCTTGATATACAGTAAAAATACTGGCACAAGGCAACTTCACACAAAAAAAATATAAATATAGTAGCTTTAAAGTCAAACTGAACTTGACTCAATCTAACCTCTAACCAGAAACAACTGGCAAGCAAACCTAGGTCCAGTCACCTTGACCCTTTAGGTTGACGGAAAATCCACTGGGCAATTGAAATTTTAGGTTCTGAAAGAGGAGATTGACCTCCACAGCTGGGGGGTGGGGCGGGGAGCAGGGAAGAGATGCTAGACAATATAGAAGACAACCACCATTGTACAAGAAAAGAGATTATTACATTCCCCCGGACGATACACAGTATAATGCATTAGATTGTAGAAATGCTGACGTGACCTACACCTGAATGCCTGATACAATAATAAATTCTGTCATATCTTTAACCTCAAAAAAGGATCAGGTTCACATACTGTAAAGGGCTGGGATACAAGTTGGGGAGGGAAGGGGGACTGAGTCACATAAAACCAGAGACTGAATCTCTGAGATACTGCTTGGCTAAAAGGGTCAGATGGGAGAAAGGAGGACTTTTCTACAAATTTAAGTTTGCTCTCATTATTCATTGTAACTAAGCCTACAGTGAACCCATCTACATAAGAGTGTTGAGCTGGATACATTACACAGATCTTTTCTTTTGTTTTAATCTGAATTTAAGCTCTGTTCTTCCTAAATCTTGTTTTAAATTAACCTACTGCAGTCTTAGATTGGTTGGTTCTTTTATACATGGCATCTTGGAGAAGTAGTGAAAGAAGGTTTTTAGGACCAACGCCATATGAGATTCTTAATTAAAAGAACACAGACAAGGAATTGTATCCCATAAATTGTGTTGCTTACAGGTGTGATGAATGCATGGAAAATGCTTAAGAATTGAGAATTGAGTTAGACCTTGCCTGAGACAGCACTGCTAGAGAAAAAAGAAGAAGCTACTGTAATAATATTAGCCAGGGTCACATTTATTTATTTTTCTTATCTGCATTAGTGCCAAATCTCTAGTCTGGGGATTTGGAACACCATCCTTCCCCATCATGCTGTCTTGTTATTAAGCACTGTTCAGAAATATTTCATATAGCTTCCAAATGAAATTAGGGAACTCCTTAGACTCCAATTTTCTGTCACCTCTCACTATTCACCACAGCCATTGCCACAAATAAATTTGTAATTGTGATGCAAGTACTGTGTATATGTTTCATCTTAGTTCGGAAGGGAGCCGTTATATCCCAGAACAGGGCCCTAGGCAGGAGGGTTTGAGAAACATTTCAATATGTCTATTCTTCTATTGTGCTCTATTTGTAATTGTCTTTATTAGTCATCAGAACACACTGTGACAAGAGGAGTACAGCACACGAGAATGGGTCTGTCAAAAAAACATGCTTGACCCCATACAGGGTCCTGGGGGCAATCCAAAAATGGGCACCACCAACATAGCTTAGTCATCAGAAGCTAGCACTTCCACTAGTGGCAGATCATAGTAACCTGCTGCAAATACAAAGTATTTTCTGGACAAATTTACTGTATTGAAGAAAACACAAAGCTTACTTCATATCAAACACATTCCATTTAGTCACAAAATAATTTTGGCTTCGGGCTATAAATCAACTTTCCACAAGCATTCATTTAAACAAGACACATTTGCCCATGCAAATATCCATGAAAAGCAAATCAAAATAAAAGAGTTAGAAATGTGATAAGTCAAAATTCAATTTATAACTAGCAAAATATTCACCTACCTAGCTTTACTTTCAAGTGAACATGAAACTCAAAATGATTTGGCCCCAAACCTCTCTGTTACTGCTTGAGGGAGGAGGGCTATCCCTACTCACTGTGTATAGAATCACTGACCAGAGTGAAGGTTTTCTCCATGTTCAGTCACTTCCCAGGGAAGAAGCATTTGCCCCAGTCACTTCCCAGGGAAGAAGCATTTGCCCCAGTGCAGTGACTCCAGTAACTTTCATGAACAGTTAATTCACTGAAGAAAAATAACTGTAGTCACATTTACACTAAATTATGTTCACTCCAGTTTTGAGTTTGCTTTATGGGGTGTCTTTAAGAGCCTCTGGGTATTATTTTAAGGGGATGACTACAAACATGTTTTCATTTTGTTCTCCCATTCCAGCTCTATGACATTCCTCCTTCCCTCCCCAATATATATTTTGAGTTATAAGGTCAATCCAAGATCTTCAAGCAAATCCAGGGGAAATTTCTTTTCGGGTGATATAGGGCACAAACTTTTACTCTAATAGTCTAGGAGTTCCAATCTGACTGATCAGACATTCCAAATTATAATTACAATAATACAGCAAATCACCACTAGTGATACCATCGTGTTACTATGATTGACTGATTTTTTTCCAGCTACAGCACATCAGAACCATCACAGATCTTAGTTATTATATATAGTTCTACCACACAATTGAGACAATCATGTTTTACTATGATATTATCTTCTTGTGATAAAGCCCACTTGTTTCACATTATCTTATGAATGTTTGTTTGCCACAGCAGTGGCAGTGCTGGTGAATAGCTCACAGCAACTCCAAATATGACATAGCACCTCTTCAGATGTTAATAAGATGATTTAATATGACAGAACAGGGGCATCTTCTCTGACTAATAGAGACTGATCCTATCTGCTTCAAACTGCTCCCGCTAACAAATATGATCACTAAGTTTTAGATAGGCCCAATTAGCCTATATGTGAAAAATTATTAACTTCCCTGCTCTAATGGAAAGTGAGTGTGAAGGATCAGACACTTGTAGTAATACACAAATGGCTGCTAGTCTTTAATGGGAGTTTCACTGACCCAGTTTCCCTGGCTAATAGTCATTAATACTGTATCTCCTTACGGTCTCTTTATGCAAGTGCAAGCAATGTGGTTGCCAGAGATACCTATTCAGATATGTATTTGCAGATAGGTGACAAAACACAGACTAAATATCTTAAGTTTCTGTCAGTTTTCGAGAAGGTGAACATTTTTCTCCTGATAATACTGACAATTTTTAGAGTAACAACCCCCCTCCCATCCTGCTTTCCAACTAGCAAATAAATAAATAAACAAATAAATAAATAAATAGAAGTATGGCATAGTTGAGAGATGGGAAAGTGAACATTAAGATTAAAGGGGCAGTCCAGCAATCTGTACACAGGCAAAACTCCTACTGGAATCTATGGACATTTTACCTGGGTGAGATCTACTGACTCTTTCCCTAAATTTGCTGAATTATTTGGCTTTCAGCAGCATTTTACTCACCTGGGCCTCAATTCAGCAAAGCATTTAAGCACATCCCTAAATCCATCCCTGTTCAAAGCAGCACTTAGGTATGTGCTTAACTTTAGGCACATCCTTGAGTCTTATTGAAGTCAATGGAACTGAAGCAAGTGCCTTAAGTTTAACACGTGGCTAAATACTTTGCTGAACAGGGATGGACAGCTGAGACAGGGCCGTGCTCAGCTGCACTCACTCTCTGAAGAAAAATAAAAATGAAAGAACTTTAGCTTTCAGTAATGATTTTGTTTGGGGGAAACAGTTTAATTAATTTTAGGTAGGCTGAGCTGAACAACTATACCAGGTGAAAGAGGTTTCTATCCCATCATCTTTTGCCCTCTGCTTGCCGTTGTGCTGCCCTCAGCTTTTTTGCCACTGACTAATTTACTTTAATTCTTTGTAAATGACAAGAGGACAAGTTGGGACTCTCGGAGAGATCTGCAGAGTGTGGAAAATTATGGCATTTTCACAAAAATAAAGCCAATTTTTGTAGGTGTGAAGAAGGGTATTGGAGTCTATGTGGCATTGACTCTAGTTGTTATGATATCCTGGAAGGTTAGGAAGGTGTCCCAGCTGCTAATGTCCCATGGGAGTGTGTGTCCCAGCACAGCCAGCTGTCCCAAGAGAGGGGATCTGGGGAGTAGTGAAGAGGCAGTGCACTTTGTCTTCGGGTCTATGGAATTTCCCCCAAATCTCCAGACCCCTGCTTACTCTGCACAGGGGTTAATTTTGCCACCCCCAATGGGATGGGTCCCAATAGGAGAGAAGATTTGTCCCAACATCAGCCTGTGCACACTGAAACGTGTTTTAAGCAACCAGCCAAAGGAACAGAACTTGGTTGCTTAGTACAAGCAGGGCCGCCGAGAGCGGGTTCGGGCCCCGGTGAAAAAAAAATTTCGGGCCCCCCAGCAAGGGCGGACCAGCTAAACAGGGCTGACAAGAGGGGGGAAGCCGGCGAAGCCGGGCCCCGGTAATTTGTACCGGCTTTCCCCCCCACCTCATCGGCCCTGAGTACAAGTGGCCTTTAATGAGAAGTTTTACAAGGCCAGTTGGAAACCTTGGGGGTTACTTTGAAGAGCTCACTTACAACAGAAGGTTGTCTATTAAAAGAGATTCTTAGAGCAAGTGGAGATTTATTTTAGGTATGCTGTTGACATTATAATGGTTATTCCAAGCTGTAGGTGTGGTTTGAAACCTCTATCAGTTGTTAATATTTTGGTTCGTAATCCTTTCCCTGTGCTCCTCTCTTGACCAAGAAACAGAACATTTAACACTGAATAACATTACTTACTACCTGCACTCACTACATGTCTTTCACCAAACACCATTTTTCTTTTATGTCTTGTAATATTTTGTTCCATTACATACTACCAAAGAGCCATATTCCATATCAAATTAATCCAGCCCTGGTATATTTGCTTGTTTACATTCACTGAATTTCCTTAATATCATTCTGTCAGATGTGCAGGGAACCCTCCCTCATTAGGCTGACAGGAGATTTGACCTTAGGATTTCCAAGGATCCAACTGCGGCAAGGCCTAGAACTTCCTAACTTCATGGATGTGTACCACCTCCAAACCTCAGCCCACAGCCTGCCTACCCTCCAATCCTAAACTCTGCAAACTACTGGCAGAAACACTTCCTCTTGAGTGGTGGCAGGGAGACTGATTCTACAGACACAACATGCCCCATTTCCATGCACCCCAACTCAGATCTGTGTGGTTTCATTCCCATTGGTTGCATATGTCTTTCTTTCTTTCTGTCTGTTTCCCCTTCCACATATGGGAAGATCTAGTCCTGAATAAAGCTGGTTTGGTTTCAATATTTTCTTAGATGTAACACATCATTAATCCAGATATAAATTTGATAGTTTCCTGGTGAACTATGGGAAATTTGGATCACTGATTTCATTGCCTGTTAAAGTTGTAATACTTTCTTTATTCAACTAAGCTAATGAAAACACAAAATATTCATATCCTATTTCTAAATGTGTAATATACCGTAACTTGTGCTGTTATGGATTAACTCCAGTTTAATTAGCAGTTGTCTAATAAATACTTAAGAAGTAAAACATACGCATGTTTAGAATTACTGAACCAAATCTGTGTTACGAGATCAAAATTTATTAACAATGGCACTAATCATAAAATAAAATAAATAAATAATAACAATAAAGAACATATCGGGAAATATGTAGCATTATTTTAAATATCAACTGACGGCTAACTTTAGTGACTTAATGTTTCTGGAAACTTAATACATAGCATAGCTTGTTCCTTGATCAGACAATCTGTTGCTATTTCGTCAATCATTGACTTCCTAAGTATTATTGTTAAACTCATTATTAGCAACCATTGCTAGCTTCTGCATCATGGAAACATTGATTTCAGTTTCAGATTTACTCTATGTTATGGCACAAATCATTTGTAATTTACATCAGTTAATGTGCTTGAACAACCAATCTTTGAACAAAGGTGGTCACAAACAGCACGCAAGTACTCCCCTCTTCCAGAAAGCTCAGCCCAAACATCAATAGCTGGTTCCTAGGAAGCAACTCTGCTCTAGGGATTGTTGTTAGTAAGAGATTAACCCAAAGGGAAAATTCTCTTGTTATTTACAACAGCTCCCCCAAAAGAATCTGCATCACAAAACTAACAACAATGTAGCATTTCTTCAAAGATTGTACACTGCTCCCATGCTAAGAAAAAGAACTTGTAAGGTGCCACTTGTAACAATGCCACCTAGTGACCCTTCCTTTACTATATTATAGAGGGCAAGAGCCTAGTATGATTAAGAAAAGAATAATGAGGAAATTTATCTGACTAATAAGAACATCTGCAGTTACATTAGAAAGGATAAAAGATATAAAAGAAATAAACACTCATGCTTTATGTCATAAGCCAACCACTAAGGGATCAAGGGTTAGGTAGAAACTTCCCCTGTGGGCAGCTTATTCCATAATTTTCTGTTACAGGGATTCTTTCCCCTTCTTCTAAAGGAGCTGCTACTGACCACAGGATACTGAAGCAGACAGATCATGAGTCTGATCCCATAACAAAAGGAATCTTAATTTTTGCATTATATCATTTAAATGTAGATCTATTTTTTTAGAGAAGACAAACTGCCTGTGTTATTTAATAATAAAGCAAAAAAATAATACTTTAATAAATGAACTCTTGGGCTCCTTGCTGGTTCATGATATGGCTGAAATGACCTAGCCCTTTCTGTAATGCATTTTTAGAACTTTTTTCTTAGACTCCATTGATTTGGTTTGTCCTCAGATTTCCCCTTTAACTACAATGAGTTCCTTAGTTGTTTCCCTTCCCTTTTTGCTCCCATAACAAACTGAGAGAGAACATAACATAAGAACAGAAGAAGGGCCATGAGGGTCAGACCAATGGTCCATCTCGCCTGGTATCCTGTCTTTCAGCTGTGGCTAGTGCCAGATGCTTCAGAGGGAATGAACGTAACAGACACTCATCGAGTGATCCATCCCCTGTTGTCCAATCTCAGCTTCTGGCAGTCACAGGTTTAGGGAAACCCAGATCATGGGGTTGCATCTCTGACCATCTTGGCTAATAACCGTTAATGGGACCTATCCTCCATGAATTTATCTACCGGTAATTCTTTTTTGAACCCAGTTATACTTTTGGACTTCACAACATCCTCCTGTCAATGAGTTCCTCAGGCTGACTGTGTGGTGTGTGAAGAAGTACTTCCTTATATTTGTTTTACTGCCTGCTGATTTCATTGGACGATTCCTGGTTCTTGTGTTATGTGAAGGGGTAAATAACACTGCCTTATTCACTTTCACCACACCATTCATGATTTTGTAGCCTTCTATCAGATCCCTCTCTTAGTTGTCTCTTTTCTAAGATGAACAGTCCCAGTCTTTTTAACCTCTCCCCTTTTGGAAGCAGTTTTTTGTTGTTGTTGATTTTGGAGCTTAATTATCCAATCAGAATGAGCTGATTGAAATTTAGTAGTGTAAATGTATTGACGTTCTTTTCCAGTTTGTTTCCCTTTTTCATGCTCTGTGGACAGCGTATCTCAGTGCTGAATTATTTATTTGTAATCAGGAGTTGTTTGACATGGAAACAGTGTACCACTCTATCTAAATGAACAAAGGATAGATTGATGGGGAAGTACATTTACGTAATGAACATTTAACCTATACCTTTGAGAAATACTTTAGCATTACTTTATCTGAAAATCACAAGTGAACACCACACTCTCACATTTTTTTCCATTGCTTTAATTTGTAGGCTGAATTCTGCGTCACATTAAATTGAAAACAAAATATTGACTTTTCCCTTTCTGAAACTTCCATAAATGCTTTTCCCCTCTCTCCTTCTTTCTTGGTTACATGCGTATTAGATTGTAAATTTGACACACTGTACATAAACACTGAATTCCTCTACAGGATTACAAAGTGAACTTGGTGGACTCAGAATTCTCTCTAGGACAACTGTTTTATGTTAGGTTGCTAGACAGGTCATATTTTATTGACATTCCTTTTTCACTTACACTTGCAAAAGTGGAAAATAATCCAAGGGGAAAGGTTTTTTGTTTGTTTGTTTTGTTTTGTTTTAAATATTTAGAAAACTTGCCCCACAAAGTAAAAATGAAGATTACAAAGGGAACCAAAGTTGAAGCTGCTAGAAAAGTTCTATTCAGAGCTAAATCTAATGACTTCTTATATGAATAAATTTGTATGCACTTCAGTGGAAGTTTTGCCTTCAAAACCAAAATAGCGTTATTCATGGATCAGATAATCTATTGTTTAATTGGTTCTGATTTTTTATTTTGGCTCTGACCCTGAGCTCTGACATCTGTCCCTTAACTCCAGTTCTGACCCTTGGCTCTACTGTCTCAATCCTGCTCTAGCCACGTTGCCTGACCCCTGCTCTAACCACTAGGCACAACTGCCCACATCCTGATCACTGACAACTCACTGTTAGATTTGTGTCACCATGCCTTGAGTCTACAGTGAAGTTGCTTCCAAACTGTTTGACAAAATAAAGTCATCATAGATTTCAGTGTTTAAGGCATAGAAGCAGCCATCTTAAGTCTGTATTCTGTAAAGACAAAGAACAATGAGAAAACTGGGCTAGATCCACAGCCTCTGTGGTACAAAGGGGATATAAAGCTGCCCTAAAAGGGCAGCTGGGGATTCACTTTGTGCTCCTGTCATCCCCAGTTGCATAACAACCTCTGGGGTTGTTACCAGCCAGTGTAAATTAGAACAGCCTGGTGCTTGTTTTAACTTATGCTGGGGCACTCTGGTCCAGCATGGAATCAATGAAGTTCAAAGGTGTCTGAAAGGAACCTTTGTCATTCCCTCCTACTCTGCCTTGCAGGACCTGAGCACCCAGGCCATGTTTCTTGCTCACCAGTAGCTGGTGTATTCATTGATGTATGTGGGGGTCTAAATTCCTAACTCACCATTTCTGTTCTGAAATACAAAGCCCTGCTTTTGTTTAATGTAACAACATTTAAACGTTAGGGACTTTATGCTGAATTGCCCAAGCGATTAACCATTTCTATGATTTTCTCCCAGCAGCTATCCTCACTGACCTTAGTTGGAGCTATAGGGAAAATAAAAGAGGATTGCTAAACCTGGAGTCTCTCTGGGTATGTCTACACCGCAATTAAAAGCCCATGGCTGGCCCATGCCAACTGGCTCGGTCTAGCGAGGCTCGGACTAAGGGGCTGTTTAATTGCGGTGTAGATGTTTGGACTCAGATGGAGCCCAGACTCTAGGACTCTGTGAGGTGGGAGAGTCTCAGAGCTTGGACTGCAACCCAAGCCCAAAAGTCTACACCACTCCTTGGTGCTCCTCATCTTTTCTTGATATATGAAATGTTGCAGATTGTGAAGCCTTTGGACCAAATTCAATGAAGTTTCACCAGGGATGAGCCTGGTCTTGTGTGTTCAAAACAATGACAACTATGATTGAGTTACACTCTGCCTTTGTGCACATGCAAACATACATACACAGACAGACACTGGAATCTGCTTAACATAAAGCAATTTTTTTGCACACAAACTTTTCTGTAAAGAAATTTCCATCAAGGGCCACCTCCCCTGGCTAAGAGAACACACATAGCTATCTGGTCTAGCTATTTGTCTTTGCTTTGTTTAAGGGTATGCAATTGGAGTACAACTCACTATGTTACAGTAAATTATATTTGTGTCACCATGTCTTGACTGTACAGAGCTAGGGATGTGTACTTTTGATGCCTATAGAAGGACACATGTAGAAAGTTGATTAAATTCAAAACATCCACTCCCAATTAATTTACACAAATTACTTACTGGTATTGTGCAGTGAACTAAGTCAGTGGTTCTCAACCAGGGGTCCGGGGCCCCCTGGGGAGCTGCGATCAGGTTTCAGGGGGTCTGCCAAGCAGGGCTGGCATTAGACTTAACGGGGCCCAGGGCAGAAAGCCCCACCCTAGGCTGAAGTCCAGGGGCCTGAGCCCTGCCACCCACAGCTGAAGAAGAAGCCTGAGCAACTCATCTTCGCAGGGCCTCCTGTGGTATGGAGCCATGGGCAATTGCCCTGCTTATTACCCCCCTAAGGCCAGTCTTGACTTTTTATGTGCTCAGTGTTTATCTGATCACCATATTTGGGGTCGGGAAGGAATTTTCCTCCAGAGCAGATTGGCAGAGGCCCTGGGGGTTTTCTGCCTTCCTCTGCAGAGTGGGGCACGGGTCACTTGTTGGAGGATTCTCTGCACCCTGAAGTCTTTAAACCATGATTTGAGGACTTCAATAGCTCAGACATAGGTTAGGGGTTTGATACACGAGTGGGTGGGTGAGATTCTGTGGTCTGCGTTCTGCAGGAGGTCAGACTAGACAATCATAATGGTCCCTTCTGACCTTAAAGTCTATGATTCTATGATATGCAGAAAACCAGTTGTGGCACAGGTGGGCCAGGGAGTTTTTATAGAATGTGGGGGGGCCTCAGATAGAAAAAGGTTGAGAACCCTGCACTAAGTGCAGGGCCGGCTCCAGGCACCAGCCTGGCAAGCAGGTGCTTGGGGCGGCCGCTCTGGAGAGGGGTGGCACGTCCAGTTGTTCGGCGGCAATTCGGCGGACGGACCCTCACTCCGGCTCGGAGCGAAGGATCTCCCGCCGAATTGCCGCCACAGATCGCGATCGCGGCTTTTTTTTTTTTTTTTTTTTGGCTGCTTGGGGCGGCCAAAACCCTGGAGCCGGCCCTGACTAAGTGACACTGTGAAACCATAATAATCCCCAAAGTAGTAGTAATAAACAAAATAATAATAAAATTAAACATAAATATACAATTGACATCTACATGGCAACTTTCAATTGGTATTTGTCCCCTCATAATTTGGGTCTCATTTTATATTAAGGGTACATTTATAAATAGTTTATACAAGTTTAATATATGATTAATAGATGTTTTATTAAAAGATTAATTGTTAGAGTCTGATGGGTCAATTGGTTACTCATAGTTTAATAATCATAGTTTATAACTGAATATAATATCTTTTACTGTTGTGTTTATAACCATCTGTAACACATACTACTCACGTCTGTAACATGCTTCTAACATCTATTAATAATTTACAAATCCTTTATAAACTATTTATAAATTTATCCTTAATATAAAGTATGACTTCCAAGTTCTGCCATAACCTGTCTTAACGCTGAAAGAAATTTTCCTCAGTTCATTCAAATTTCCTATTACGAAAATGACTATTTTAATTGTAATTTAGATAGAACAATTGTAAAACATTATTATTTCAACTAGGGTTCCTTCAGGACTGTTAGATAATGATGATATTCTCATTTGCAGCCAGCTGCTTCACACAGATTGCTGTGGTAGAAAATCCACTCCTTCATGCAGGTGAGCTGTTAGAAGCAAACCACACTGTGGGAACCATACTGAGCTTAAATAGTTTTGAGCATCAATGTCTGCAAATCAGAGCTGCCTATTTTTATCACCCATCCTGTAACAAAATAGTGAAGCAGGGCACCATGATTAAAGATAAACTGTAAACAAGCCTTACGTTCCGTGTCATACCCCAATATCAGAGGGGTGGCGGCTATGGTTCACACCCAAAAATAAGCCATTCCAGTGCCCTCTAAATAGAATTTACATTCCCTTCTTCACTGATTGGTTTTGACTAATGCCTATCTTGAGTCCTCCTCCCTCCCTGAAGACACAGCCGATGTTGCTTCATCTTCCACTGGTTCCCACACACCTCACTAGTTTTACCCATCCAGGATACAGAGTCTGTAGTAGCAGATTACTACATATTCAACCTGGATTCAGTGTCTTGCCACCTTTCCAACCAAGGGCAGATATTCAACCTGCTTTATGGAGTATCCCTATGCACCCAAATTAAAAAGGGTTTCTCACGTTCTCTTGGAACCCAGACCTGTACCCACAAAGAATAATGGTATTCATTCAGAGTTACACAGAGGTCTTTTACCATGATGATGGAAACCAACTGTTCAATTCCTAAACTGTCTGGGGACAAGAATGCTTATTTATTTAGAGGGTATCCTGATTGCAGAAGAGTCAGAAATGCTGTTACAGATGATCAAATAAAGCAAAAATGATTTGTTGAATAATTTATTTGACAAGTATGTGTAAAATCTGCCAATAGGTTGTTCATCAAATACTGCTTGACTAGCTGTACAGCTGAACTGAATAGAATAATCATCAACAATCATATGACAACATCTAGAAGACTTTGTTTTCTGTGCCAGAACAGAAAGGAGATGTAAAAATGTCCTTGAAGGAGTTAAATTCCCAAACACTGACTATCAAGAATAGTAGATGCTAAATTCACAGGAATCATTAAGCATTATACCTTAGCTTCAGTTTTCTCAGATGTGAAAAGGATGAGAGAATACAACACCATACTTAGGGCTGCTTCCTAAGCAAAACTGGTAAAATACATTGTGGTTGTCTATTCATCTTGTACTTTGAGAGATATAGCTGCAAAAGTGGAGTGCTTGTTAGCCGTGTTTTGGGTGACTATAGTGTGTGAGCTGGCCCTCCTAAAACCAAAGTTTGGTATATGGTATTACAATTGTATCCTCTCACTTTAAATGTTCAAGGGCTTCCTGGTCCTGCTTGCAGGACTGGGGGCTCTGTAGGGAAGCATGTGATCATCTTCTGAGTCAGTCTAAAGAAAGTCAGCCTACAGTACGGAGGGTTGAGTTGTATCTCTCTTTTTTAGGGAGCAGGCTGCTTTGTCTCTCTCTATTTTGAGGTTCTTGTGTGTTATTGTTCTGAATTCTAAGAAATACAGCAGTGTTACTTTGCAACCTTCCAGCAAAAGTATTTGTTTTTATATAATTTCTCTGTGTATATTCTATGAATGTAACACAAAGAAGCTTTGAAGGAGGAATATACTAAAAACTACGAGTCCCTTGGGTCCAAAATCCAGATTAACTATAATTCTGTTTTTGCAGTACATGATCTTGGATGAGAAAGGGCTAGGAGTGATCGTTCCCTCTGTCTTAAACACAGAGAGCAAAATGAACATTTCAAGGATAGGAGGATTGGTTTGGACACTTCTTGTGGCACTTGCAGCTTCTCTATAAAAGTCAGATGGAACACAATCAGGTCTTGGATTGAGTTTTA
>NW_020664419.1:31496165-31579506 GCF_002925995.2 Terrapene triunguis | reverse complement strand
ATCCTTCTTGCATGCCATTGGTCCAGAGAGACAGGATCCTCCTCAAAGGGTCTATCAAATGAGTATTATAAATTGGCAATGGTGAGTTTCAGGATCCAGAAAGTGTGACTCCCTATATGTGAAAAAATAACTTGGCTATTCCCTGATTTATTTGCTGATGGTATTAAGAACAAGTAATTCTGTTTACTTAAGGGGAACAGTGATACAATGAGCCAAATTCAGTGAACCTCTCCCACTCCACATGGAGTGAAGGAATTTCCAGAGGGAGAATGGTAATTGTCTACCTCCGTTCAGACATGTGTAAAATTTTCAGGAGGGATAACATGCAGTGTTCTCAGACACAGCTGGTAGCAGTTTTTTTTTTTTTTAAAGAGTATATCAGGGAGTGACAGACCACTTGCAGAATGTAACATGCTGCATGGGGTTTGGCTTCTCTCTGTTTGTGTTTAGTTGAGGATTCCAGGTGAAGAATAGTTACATTTGCAGTCACTAGAGGCTGAATATTAAGATTCAGTGACTAGTGACTTATTACTCAGATAGATGACTCATATCAAATACACTAATTCATACTTGCATGCAACCCAAGTTTACACTCTGTGTAATAATTTGATAAAGGCGTAATCAGTGTTGACTCTTAGGGAGGAGCTCAGCAGGTAGTTAGTGTATCTACCACTCCAGGTCCCAGATCCCAGGGACACCAAACCCCAGTGGGTACTTCCAAAACTAGACCCTAGAAGTTCAAGCATCTGTTGGGTTCCCAATAACCACTCACTTGCATGCATAATAGAAAATGAAAGCTTAATCAAGAGGAAAGGAAAGGAAAGGGTGTGAATGCTTAGGTAGATCTGTATGCAGTGTTTTTATAGCCATGTCAGTCCCAGGATATTGGAGAGACAAGGTGGGTGAGGTTATATCTTTTATTGGACCAACTCCTGTTGGTGAGAGGGACACATTTTGACACTCTGTATCTCAGAGCAACACCCAGCACCCCCATGTTCATCCTTGTAAAATGGGTGCGTGGTAGCCAATGCAAAGTTTGTCATGTTGGGTGTCCTCGGAAGGCTCATGATGCACTGAGCATTGTTGTTATAGTGATGTTATAGTAAGTATTGTTGAAGTAATGTTATAGGTTATAATTTCATATATATAGTTGTGAGGCTGAAAATGTGTCTTCATGGCTTAAAATAAGCCCAGGCAAAAACTCTCTAAGGGCAGAGAGGCAGTTCACACCTCATCAGGGCATGTATGGGACAAACCCAGCCCAGCCTCACAGGAATAAAGGACGCTGGCCTAGGCAGCAATAAAAGGATCTGTTGGACCCTTGAGTGAGTCACCCCCCTTCCTTTGGTCAGTTTGGGACTGCGATGAGGTAATGCTCACCTGAATCTGAAGGTGGGGGAGGGGGGCAAAGCCAAGAGGGAAGAAATATTATGATAAAAAGGAGAGATGTTTGCCATGCTCTTCCTCTCTCTTCCACCTACATCTACAGACACCACACCAAGCGACTGAAGCGCTGATCAAAGGGGAGAGCCTGGCTGAAGAGCAACCAGCCAGCCTGTGGTGAGAAGCATCTAAGTTTGTAAGGGCACTGAAAGTGTTAAGATTGGCTTAGGATGTATTTTGCTTTCATTTCACTTGACCAAATCTGACTTGTTATGCTTTGACTTATAATCACTTAAAATCTATCTTTGTAGTTAATAAATGTGTTTGTTTATTCTACCTGAAGCAGTGCATTTGGTTGCAGTGTCCAGTGGGTATAACTGGACACTGCAAGACGGAGGTTTCTAGGGTTATGTCTGGGACCGGAGATATTGGCTAGTGTCATTCGGTTGCACAATCCAAAGAGCAGCTTATATGCCAGAGGCTATGTGTGAGCAGCCCAGGAGTGGGGGTTCTCACAGCAGAGCAGGGTAAGGCTGGCTCCCAGAGTCAAGGATTGGCGTGGCCTAGCAGATCACCGGTCCAGATAACACCAGAAGGAAATGTCACGTACACTTTCAAACTTACTAAGAGTGCTTCTTCAGGTCTGGAAAACTTAGTATATGTCTGCACAGCAAAGCCGACTCAAGCTGTGGGGCTGTTTCATTGCTGTGTAGACTTCTGGGCTCAGGCTGGAGCCCAGGCTCTAGGACCCTGCAGGTGAGTGGGTCCCAAAACTCAGGCTACTGCCCAAACCTGGAAGTCTACACAGAACTGAAATAGCCCTGCAGCCCAAGCCCCGTGAGCCTGAGTTGGTTGTGGGTTTTTCTTTGCTTTGTAGACATACCCTTAGAGAGTCACAGTTAAATACAAGATGGAACAGATTGTTTAACATAAGTATTAACACCTATTTCCAGCGACCATTCAAGATGAAGTAGCCCATTAATGCCACTCCAGTCATAGTGAGTTATAAATTATTGTAATAAACCATAAATCCAATGTCTCTATTCAGTCCATTCACCATCTCATAACACTGTAGAATGATCACTGGGGTCAGGTGGAGGGTCAGGGGCTCCCCATCATGGTCCAGGCTCCCTGGGTGGCTCTTACTATGGCCCAACTCTAGCGTTCAGTCTGACCAGGGGGCAGGGCCTGGGGGGAAAAGCAGGAGCAGGGGAGGACCACTCAGGTCCTCCTCAATCTCCCTCCAGGAAAAGGCTGGTGCCTCCGGCAAGGGCTGCACTTCATGGCAGGGGAGCTGATCACCTTGTCAATTCCTCCAAAGTGAAGCACAGCCCCTGCTGGCACCACTCTGCCCCTGCCCAAAGCTTTCAGATTGCGGGGGTGGCAATGCAGATGCCTGCCCCCCAAAACTATGCCCATGTTAAAAAGTGGACAGGCATGGGTTTTTAATGAGGTGTGGGAGGCCCAAATGTTCTTTGTACCCAGGGCCCCAGTACATCTTAATCTGCCTCTGCCAGTTTATATGGGGTTGCCACGTGGGTGTGGCTCTCTCCCATTGTTTCCCTTTCAGCAACTGGAGAGCTTCCTTGGCCTGTTTATTATTAACTTCCCTGACTGACTTTGACCTCCATCTTCTGGCCTGGTTTGGCTTCATTTCTAGGGTATCATGGACTTATTTTTGCCAGCTAACATCATACCTGTTTGCTTTATTGGGAGTGGTAGGTTTGTGGTGGTAGGTTATCTTAGCTGCCCCCTGGTTTGGGCTGCAAATGGAAGCTCCCCTCACTGTGATCATTCTACAGTGTTCTAAGATGGTAAATGAACTGAATAGAGACAATGGATTTATGGTTTATTACAATAATTTATAACCCACTAACAAATCCCTCATTGACCATTGGCCAAGTAGGGTTGGAAGCAATCTGCTTCCCCTCATGGTCACTCAGAATGGGAAAAATAATTTAATCATCTACCACTAAATCTTTCAGCTGGAAACTAACATCTCTGACTTTATTTTAGGCTTGAGTTAAGAGATGTCTTCAAGTTGGCTTATGAGTTGTCTCTAACAGTATCATCACTTGCTACTATAAACTCAAACTTGTTTAGTCCATCAAAATTATACTGACAAAAAAGTGCCAAGAGATCTCAAACTGCTGAAAATTTTGAAGCACATCACTGGTAATATCAACCTTGTGGTGGAAACTGATTTGGCAGACTGAAGGGACCTCACTTCCATTGTACCATACTGGTTTCACTTGTTCAGTTCTTCAGTTCTCCCAAAAGGGCTGTTATGGCTGGGTCAGGGTTGGGCATGAGTTCCCAACACTTATGAAAGGCCAGCAGTTGCTGTCATGTGTGGGAAATGTTTTTACTAAAAGGGGGTGTGAAAGGCAGGTATCTGGGGCCTTTTGAAAATAACTAGACAGCTCAGGGCAGATGGGGTTCTTCAGTCTGAGAGGGCAGCCTACCTTGGAGAAAGAAAACTGTTCTCAAACCCCCATCTAAGGATTAAATGAAGCCTGGTCTATGACAACAAGGTGGGGTTGTACTTAGTTCAACTGGGGAAAGAATCTCTTACTGGTATATATCAGGGATGCCAACCAATTAACTATAGTTTCTGGGGCATGGTGACTATAATGGTGCAAACAACTTTCTTCTTTTTCTTACTAAAGAGCAGTACTAGATACCAGTAATAAGGAGGGTTGAGACAGGACTCTATGCTTCACCAGAGACTGCTGATAGTTGTGGGAGGGCATCTCAGTCCAATGTCAATAGTTCACCCGCCTCAAGCCTGGCAGCCACAGTCCAACAGGATTTCTAGAAGCTGGTATCTGAACTCTTTTCTAGAGGGTCAGGGGGACTAGTGGTCAGAGCGAAGAGTCAGCTGAAAAGCAGTGACCTGCACAGCCGAAGAAACCCCATATCATACAAGTAGAAACACTGAATGTATCCAGCTTGACTGGTAAAGGCATGGAAATAACTCATCTGATGGTAAGGAGAGATACTGATGTTCTGTGCATACAGGAAACACAATGGATAGGGAAAGCAGTCAAGGAGTTGGGGTTAGATTGTAAACCCTCTTCTATACAGGTGAAAAAGGGGGACACAATGGTGTCAAGATGGTAGTAAGAGGAGAGTTGAGGAAGATGGTGATTGAAGTTTTTCGAGTAAGTGAGAGAGGTCAAGTTAAAGATCATGAACTGTTTGTCATATCAGCAATATGCACCTCAACAAGGATGCGATAAAGAAGAGGAGAGTTTCCGCTAAGACTTACAGAAACTCGCAGTGCTAGAGAAGCTGCTGTTGTGCTGGATGATGTGAATGCACACAGGCAAAAAATGAAAGGGGTATGAAATGTGCTTAGGAAATTTCAACCTAGGTACTATGAATGAGGAAGGGAAAGCATTACTAGCCATGTGTATTGCCAGTCAATGGGTGATGGCCAATAAATACATGGTTCCAAAAAAACAGTGTGTCATTCGGTCACATGCATCGATGGTGGAAACAAAAGCCAGATTGATATGATGATAGTGGATAAATTGCAGTGAAGTCGAGTTATGGACTTCTAAGTGATACCTAGTGAGACAGTAGCACTGCAGTACAAGCCTCTTGTCGTAAAGCCTGCAGTTGAGCATTGGGCAAGGAGGGAACTGAGGTCAAAAGAAATTATTGAAATATGGGAAGTTAAGGGCAAGGGCAGAAGAGAAGTTTGTGCACTCAGTATCTGGGTAAGTATCTGGAAACAGATTTGGTATCAGCTCAAGAGGAGTGGAACCAACTAAAAATAATGTAGATTGTGTAGATGAAGAGGTTTAAAATGGATGAGCAGAGTGATTAAAGCCATATGGTGAGACAAGAAAATTCCCAAACACTGGTGCAAGTCTATTTTGGTCTCAATACATTAGAAGGGAAGCATCCATGAATGCAAACACTATCAAGGGATAAAGTTACTGTCACATGGGATGAAGATACTGGAACTCACTTTGGATCCCAGGATTAGGAAAATGGTGGGTCTCTCCTCCAACAACAAGACTTCAGCTTTTGAGGAACCACAGATGCCCTGCTTGTAATTCAGCAAGTGGTAGAGAAGCAGCTAGATTACCAACAGGATCGCTTCTGGGCTTTTATAGACCCAGAAAAGGCATAAAATAAAGTGGACAGAAGGATGCTCACAGCAATGCTAAGGAAATATGGAGAGTCTGGGGATTTAATAACTATGGCAAAAAATTACATAGGTCACCAAAACAGTGATCTGAACATCTTTTGGAACTACAAGCCCCTTTGAAGCGAATATCATAGTGCATCAAGGGTCAGCCCAAGTTTGCAGCTGTTTATCATATTGATGGACTATGTCAGGAGGAAGATCCCAATGGGGAAAGATAAGAGCCTGTTATATGAAGATATCATAGCAATAAGGGCATTTTTAAAAGAAGACCTAGGGTAATAATAAAACAGCAGGATGACCAAGTAAGCTGGCATGGGATGAAAATGAACATGACTAAGACTGAGGCCCTGAGGTATGTAGAGATGCCTCAGAGGAACTAGATATTAATGGAGTACTACTAAACCAGACTGACCAGTTCAAGGACCTGGGCGGGTGGGTTACAGAAGATGATGAACTTGAATGTGAAATATGGTCCAGACTGGAAGAGTGTGGAATAACATCTTAGGGGATGTGTATTGTGTTGTTTTATATTCAAGTATTCCACTAGTCTTTATAATAATTCTTTGCTAGTAATTTGACAGTTTTTATTAGCTATATAGTTAACATGTATACAGAACACCTTAACTCAGGTGCATCTACCAGTCTAATATACCAACTGCCTCCTCCAACTGTCAGCACCCACACCCTGAAGATTCTATTCATTCTCTTAAAGCCACAGTAACATCATCTCTCCATCCTTTTAATTTTTTTAGAACAAATTTATATATATATATAATTATCTCAGAATTATCTTAAGAGCTTTCTATAAGTCTTTTAACAGGTCTCCTTTGACACAATGATCATCTACCTTCTATGTTTGCTGTATTATTGAAGTTGTTATTACTTAGAGGAATGCTATCATTTTCATTTTCTTGATGCTCTTGTTGCTGTACTATATCATTTCTTCTTTCAGCTGAGTCTGGCCTTGCAGGTAACAATTGCAAATGTCTCCAGTTTTGTCTATCTACTTTACAATTATTAGTCATGACATCATAAGATTGAGGTGCTACCTCTTTTGTTACAGTGGTTTTCTGAGCCCAATTTCTACCACTATAGATACATGCGCAGTCAGTGTTCCCTCTAGTTTTTCCCACTCATGTGCGGAATGAATTTTGTTATATGCACCAATCTGGAGGTGGTGTCACACATCACCTCCACATTGGTGCACATAACAAAATTCATGTGGTGGAGGTGGAGCCGAAGGGTACAAAGTGTGCGAGGGGGTCAGGGCTGGGGCAGAGGGTTGGAGTGCGGGGGGCGGGGAGGGGAGGGCTCCAACTGGGGGTGCAGGCTCTGGGGTGGGGCCAGGAATGAGGAGTTTGGGGTGCAGGCTGCCCTGGGACTACGGTGGGGAGAGAGGACCCCCCAGCTCTCTCTCCCCACAGCAGCAACCGGGCTGGTGGGGAGAGGCACCTCTCCCCGCTGCGGCAGCTCCGGAGCTGAGGCCACAGGATAGGCGCCTCTCCCCAGCCGTGGCAGGTCCAGGCCTGGGCTGGGTTGGGGCAGGGGAGCGGCATCTCTCCACACCGCAGCCCTGAGCGCCTGCACAGTGATTAATAGGCTGCTGCAGAACCGTGTAGCTTAGAGGGAACTTAGCATACACTTATCGTTTGGTTTCAAATAAAGCCCACTATCATCATAATTCGTCTGATACAAACTCCACTGATATTTATATTTATTCCTTTCCTTATATCTTTCTTGAAAAAACATAGGTAACCTTTTTCTAAACTTTCTGTTAAATAACTGTGCAAGCGATAAATCTTGTTGTAATGGCAATGTTCTATAATTTAAAAATGCCAAATATAAATCAGTATTTGTTTCTTTAGCTTTTGTTAGTACAGTAATCTCTGTACTATTTTAACACCATTTTCAACTAGCCCATTAGATTATGGGTAACCTGGACTTGATGTAATATGTTTGGAATCATATGCTATGGCAAAACTTTTAAATTCTTGAGTATGAAATTGAGGTTCAGTCATTACCATATGGGGCATGCCGTGCCTTGCAAATATTGATTTAATTTTATTAATTACTTGTGTGGCACATGTGATTTCTAGTATAGATATTTCAGGAAAATGTGGAAAATAATCAAGAACTCTAACATATGCATATCTTTTATATTCAAATAGATCTAAGCCTACTTTAGATCAAGGTCCTAAGTTTTCTTGAATGTCAGAGTGTTTAGACTGAACAATTCTATATTTTGGTGTATATTCTTTTCTATAATCCTCTATGTTTTGGTTCATTTATGACCAATACAGAACATCTCTTGCTCTATATTTACATTTGTCTATGCCGCATGTCCCTCATGTATGTGTTTTCACATCTCTGCCATTAACCCTAAAGGAATTACTACTCTATTACCTTTAAGCAAAATTCCTTCAATTATTGATAAGTATTGAATAAACTGATTATATGGCTTCAGTATCATTTCTATATCCTTTTTTAATAGCTATAAAAACGCTTTGTAAATTCTCATCCTGTCTACTTGAATGTACAATTGCTTCCCATACTCTTTTTGATAGAGGAAACAATTTTTAAGTACATCTACATGTACCACACCGCCTCCTTCAATTACACTGGTCACATCATAAGTTCCAGAAAGAGTATCAGCAACAATGAATGATTTGCCTGCTGATATTCTAATTTTAAATCATATAAATACAACTGAAAAGATAATCTTTGTAACTGAGGCAGTATGTCTATCATGTTGCTCTTTGAAATATTAACTACATGTTTATGATCTGTTTCTGCCAGTACAGACTTACCATATATAAGCATGTGAATTTGTTTGCATGCCAAAACCAATCCCAAAGCCTTCTTCTCCATTTGAGCAATTTGACATTCCATTTTTGACATAGCTCTAGATGCATAAGCAATTGATTTCCATAGATCACCATATCTTTGTAATAGAACTGCTCCTAGGCCTTGTTTGGATACATCTGAAGACAATTAAGTCTGTTACTATCAAATAGTTTTAATGCTGGGGCTGTTTTTATTAGTTGCTTAAACTGCTTAAATTCTTGTTGATTTTGACAGTCCCATTTCCACTGATTATTTTTACAAAACAAACCCCTTAAATTAGTTTTTTTCTGCTAGGTTAGGTATATATTTTCCTACAAAAATTAACCATACCCCAAAATTTCTGTAATGACTCATCTTTTGGGTAAGCATTATCAATGGTTTGTATTCACTGTCAATCCATCTGTAATCCCTGACTGGTCAGATTTTCTCCAAAAAACATTCATTCTTGCAATCTAACTTTACATTTGTTTTTGTTAAGTTTCAATCCTGCTTCTTTTGCACTAGGTAATTCTTTAATCTTATATCATGCTCTTCTAAAGTTCTTGCCTATATTGTTATATTATCTATGTGCACTTGTGTGCCATTTATATTTTAAAAAAATATATATTGCTCAGTGAAATACCTCTGGAGCTGACCATAATCCAAAAGGTAAAATTTTAAAACATTAATGTCCGAAAGGTGTTTTAAATGTATATAGCAATCGACTTTCTTGCACCAATGGATTTGACAAAAATCCATTCAAAGCATCTAAAAAAGAGGAGTATCTTGCTCCTGACATTTGTCCAAATATTTCTTCCCTGGTAGGTATTTTTAAATTTTCCCTTTTAACATACGTATTTAAGTCTTTTTGATCTAAAACATAAATGTAATGATCCATCTTTCTTTTCTATTATTATTAATGAACTTACTCATTCAGTCAGCTCTTCCATTCTTTTAATTATATCTAAATTAACTAACCTTTCTAATTCCTTTTGTACCCTATTTATTAAAGCTAAGAGTGTTTTTCTAGTTGCATATATAACTGGTTTCTTTGTTTCACTTAACTATATTTTTAGTAAATTGCATCCAATTTACTAATGCCAATGAATAACTCTGTAAATTGATGTTCTATTTCCAGTGTTTCAGAATCATGAATAGACTGAATTTTACCAATTAGATTTAGTGCTAAACATGTTTCTAATCCTAAAATAGAAACTCCTCATCCCCTAACTACTACAAATCTTATGTCTTCTAAATTATCTTTAACTGTGACCTGTAATTCACAAATACCTGTAACAGGAATGTTTGCATCACTATAAGATCATAAATGAATATTTATATTTTGTATTGGTTCTTACTACAGTTTTTACTTTTAGACATTTTATATTTTCCTCTGAAATTACATTAGCTTGTGCACCTGTATCTATTACATACAAAATAAATGATGCATTAGTAGATAGTGTAACTGTCCATTCCTCCTTGTAATTCAAAGAGTGGCTCTGTTTCAAAATATCCAGAAACAAATTTTCTTCATCTGTAATGTCAGCTCTGTTTTCTTATTCATTATCTTCTCTGAGACTTTTGAATTTTGAACTAAATGTATGTTTCTGAGTTTTTCCAGACTTCTCTGTTTACAAGTGTTTGCTAAGTGATTCTGTTTCTTGCAGATAGGACAGGTTTGACCATAAGCTGAACATTGTCTAGATTGGTGCCTCCGTCCACATTTAGAACATTCTTTCATATACTCATATGTTTTAACTTTAATACTTTTACTGTCTTTTCCTCCATAGACTTGTATTTTTTTCACTTTTCCTTATTAAGTTTATGTTCACATCAGTTTGTTTTCTTTCTAACATGTGCAATAGTTGGTGATTAAGTTCAACAGTTTGGCAAATACTCATTGCTTTTTTCCAGACTTAGAGCTGGCTCTTCTAACATTCTTATTTTTACACTGATATCTTTTATACCAGGGATCGGCAACTTTTGGCATGCATCCAGTTAGGAAAATCTGCTGGCGGGCCGGGACGGTTTGTTTACCTGCAGCGTCCGCAGGTTCGGCCGATCGCAGCTCTCACTGGTCGCGGTGCGCCGTTCCAGGCCAATGGGAGCTGCGGGAAGTGGCGGCCAGCACATCCCTCGGCCCACGCCACTTCCCGCAGCCCCCATTGTCCTGGAATGGCGCACCGCGGCCAGTGGGAGCTGTGATCGGCCAAACCTCCGGATGCTGCAGGTAAACAAACTGTCCTGGCCCGCCAGTGGATTTCCCTAATGGGCTGTGTGGCAAAGGTTGCTGATCCCTGTTTTATACCCATCACAGTTTGATCTTTTATCACTTACTGAGATTCTGGAAATTACATGTCTGGCTTCTTATCTATAGATTTGTTAATTTAAAAATATTTTCCTCCATTTGATTTCTTGAGTGAAACTGAAATCTTTCAATTGTTTAATTTCTTTTTGGTAAACAGTATTCCTCAAAAAAGTAAATAAATAAAATAAGGCAAACTGATAGTCTGCTCATTCTGGAACATTAAGCTCAAATAAATTATATAATGAAATTGCTTCAGAATCTGCAATATTCAAAAAAGATGGCAATCTTTTGTTCATCTTCCTTATGAGTAGATACCAATGCCCTCAAAAAGAAATCAAATTCTTGTTTAAACCTTTTCCAATTTTCTGCAGCATTTCTTGACATTTTTAGAAATGTAGGAAATCTTAATTGATCCAACTTATTTAATTCAAACTTGTTTTTCCTCTTCTGCATAATTTTTACCTCATTTTTTAAAAACTTATTCCAGTTCTTTTTATCAGTTCCTTCACTCCTGATATAGGTTGATCTATCAGTCTAGCCTAAAACCAGCTGACTTCTTCCACTGTCAGCTCCCACAGCCTGACGATTGTGTTCATTCTCTTAACACGACAGTAAAACCACAGTAACATCTCAGGGGTTGTGTAGGACTGAAAGCCCAATTTTATAGAACAGTGGTGTGCCCCACAATGCTGTATGTGCAGAATCATGGGAGGTAAAGAGGCGGCAGGTTCAACATCCACAGGTGTTTCAGATGACATGTCTTTGCACCATAGAAAGAGCTACACAAAGGCACAGAAAAGTATTAGGATGGAAGTCAAAGTCTGATGTGTCTGACAACATCCAGAAAGTGCAATTTCACTAGTTCAGACACATATAGAGGATGAATGAAGAAGACTGGATGAAGATAGCATGGCAGGAGAGGGTGTTAGGAAAGAGACCCTGAGAAGCTGAGGAAGTGATTGATGGATTGCATAAAAGAAGCTGGTAAGCAGGTGAATCTTAGTGCTGCTTTAGACAGACAAAGATGGTGGATGCTTGCATGATGACCTGATCCCCAGACGATGGGATAAGGGGAAGCAGTTGTTCTTTGGTTTAAATAAATGTCATTTCTTTTAGAACATACAAAATAACACACAAACCCACAATAACCTATGAAAATGTGCAAGACAAGACATTCAAACCCACTAATTTTTCTTAACACTTATGAGTGAAGTGTAATTGATGGTCTGCCAAACCACCCAGGTAGTGCAAATGAAGTTTCTTATGTTTTGTAAAAAAGGCAGAGAGAGCCTTTATTTTTCAGATCCTGCCAGAACTGAATGTGCAAAGTCATATCCAGGAGTGATTGCACATTGATGAGCCCAACATATCTATAAAGCTGCACACAAAATTGGGGATGTACAGCCGAAGTTACTACTTATTGAGTTCCAGATTTAGTTACAGTCATACATGTAATCCTGGTCCTCTGCATTTTAATTCCCCCCTCTACCCCCCCCCCCAAATATGAAAGTATGGGGTCAAGTTTGATCCTGCACACACTCACTGCAGTGGATACTGCTTTCTCCCCTCCCACCTCTCCATAGTCCCATTGGTTTCAAGTGCAGACACAACCTCTTTGGGGCAGGGACCATGTTTGTACAGTGCCTAGCACAACACAATCCTGAGCGATAGGCTACTAGGTGGTACTCTAATACAAATAACAACAGACTCTATTTTATCACTGCTGCCTTAGCTACTACAGAAATCCAGTATTTTGATTCTGATTAAGTTCCAGAGACATTCTTTAAATCGTCTCAAATTGAGATGTCTGAGAACACCCCTCAGTACAGTTTGGTACCACTCTTTGGGCCAGATTTTCAAAAGAGCTCAACTCCCACTATTGGGACTGGGTTTTCAAAACAGCTCAGCTCCCACTTAAGGCTCTAAATAAAGTGGCCAGATATTCAGAAGTGCTCAGCACCCAGTGTCCCCAACTTTTGAAACCTACATATTTCATTTAGGAGCCTAAATGGCAGCTGAGCACTTTGGAAATTCCTGCCACTATTCAGGTGCCTAAGTGGCACTTGTTGGGCCTGAGCCTTTTTGAAAATCGGTGCCTTACTGTATAAACAGTGAAAGGTTCTGCATCAACTCCATTTATGTCATTTTTGGATTGCTGTAATTTCTGTCCAGAATGCATTGACATTTTTGCTGCTCACTTACCAGCTCTGTTACATACTGAGAGGCTTGGAAAACAGTCATGGAAACACTATAATGTGACAGCTGAAACCTGATCCTTGCAAACTTGTTATTTTGGTTTATAAAAGTCAGGAATAAAAATGGAAATTATTGTGGGTTTTTTGATATATTTGCAAACCCTGCAATCAGCACAACAGGATTTATGACCTGGCCTACTTTTACTAGAGTATAGTTTAGTAAAACAGTCAGTTTCACCCTTTACTTCTTTGTACTCAGGAAGATGCCTTTCCTTTCCAGAAGATAAAACACTAAAAGGAAGTGCTTATTAAGATCAGGGGTTCTCAACTTGAATATCATGCTTCACACCAGGGAATCACAAATGAGTGCCAGGGTCATTATCATATGGCTAAATGGGAGGGGGGGTCTGGGCTAGATCCTGGCTAAATGTGAGGGGTGGGTCTGAAGAAGTCAGACCCCTATATAGAAAAGATTGAGAACCACTGAGTTAGATTATGTCATTGCAAGTTTAAATGTCACTAAACATTCCATTCTGCAGTAAGAATATTGACTTATCTTAAATATGTGGCTGGGATGATTTTACTTAATAAGAAGGCTAATACATAAAAAGAATATTTCACATAAGAGAAAATATTCTAAAAGACAAAAGATACCATTACTTCTCTTTGTCTAGAAGCCAAGTATAAAGGATTTCTTTAAATATTGGCCTTGGGTTATTTAGATCTTTCTTTGCATTGTTAGGTGCACCTCATCCATTATTATTAACAGGTATTCTGCACCCAGTTCTCTGAACATCCAATTATAAATGTCTCTCCTCCCCACAATACCACACATATCCTAGAGCATTTGGACAGCATTTTGTAGGTCAGTAATGTAATTCCTCTCTATTTCCTGCTTTTGCAAGAAAAAGAACTATAATTTGATTCCCTCATTACAGTATTTGATCAAAGAGATGAAAATATATCTTTAGTTATGTGATCTCAGTCTGTGATAATCTCAGAGATCTTTTGGACTTCTCCTCAAGGATATGCTGTTTAAGTAATTAGCCATGCTAGAGGCGGGAAAGGATGGAGCTTTCGCTGGAAATTGCTAATATGTGAGACGAGCGTAGTTCTAAATGGAGATAATTGTAAGGTGGAGGAGAACACGGAGTTCTGTCATTTATGTTCAAACAAGTTTTACACACTTCCTCTGCAAATAGGCAGAATGTGCTTTTTAAATGTATTTGTATAAAAATGGGCTATATTGTTTTTTCCCTTGTCCCCTGAGGTATCTAAAGACCTAATCCTCCTCCCATGTAAAGCTCCAATTAACTTCAATGGGAGCAAGACCAGACCAGAAGGGAACCTGCCCTCCTACAGAATATCACTGGCCTTTGAGACAGCTAATGGCTTTTTGCCTTCGCACCAATACATCTCATTGGCATTTTATGAGATGCAGGAGCTGAAGACCCCAAGTCTGAAATACTTTTGTATTGAACCAATGGGAGAGTGGGAAGTTGGAAGTTGCTTGGCCCCAGTGGCATGAAATGGCAAAACACTGAGTAGGAGCTATGGGCAGACACTACTGATCAGAAAGGCAAGGGAAATGAGCAGAGAAACATTCCAAGAGAGGAAGCTGGATGTCCCATCAGAGTTCTCCAGTCAGAACAAGTTTCTGATGTTCCCTCTCCTCTGAAGGAGGTAATGGTGTATAGCTATAATAATTTTGTGTCTTCACCAGACTCCTCAAAAGCCCATAATCACTAGAGAATTAGTCCAAACCAATTAATTTCACACTATTTCTCTGACTCCATCCTGTGTGTGACGGGTTGGATCACAGAAACCCCCTGGGAGCTGCCAACTGATGTGACAAGACTACCTCTGCTCCTGTTTTCCCTGCCAGCTCAGGACTCCAGCACCCTGTCTTGCTGAGCCAGACACTCCCGTCTGCTCCAACAAAGACCCAGGGTCTGAATTACTTGCCCCAAAGCTGCAGGTTTACCAGAAAATAGCTCACAGAAGTGTGCTTGTCTTTAGCACTCAGATGCCCAACTCCCAATGGGGTCTAAACCCAAATAAATCCGTTTTACCATGTATAAAGCTTATGCGGGGTAAACTCATAAATTGTTCGCCCTCTATAACACTGATAGAGAGATATGCACAGTTGTTTGCTCCCCCAGGTATTAATAATACATACTCTGAGTTAATTTATAAGTAAAAAGTGTTTTTATTAAATACAGAAAGTAGGATTTAAGTGGTTCCAAGTAGTAACAGACAGAACAAAGTAAGTCACCAAGCAAAATAAAATAAAATGCGCAAATCTGTCTAATCAAACTGAATACAGATAATCTCACCCTCAGAGATGCTTCAGTAAGTTTTTTCCTCAGACTGGACACCTTCTAGGCCTGGGCACAATTCTTTCCCCTGGTACAGCTCTTGTTCCAGCTCAGGGGGTAGCTAGGGGATTCTTCATGATGGCTCTCCCTCTTTGTTCTGTTCCACCCCTTTATATATCTTTTGCATAAGGTGGGAATCCTTTGTCTCTCTCTGGGTTTCCACTCCCCCTCACTGGAAAAGCACCAGGTTAAAGATGATTCCAGTTCATGTGACATGATTACATGTCACTGTAAGACCCCAAGCCTTCATTCCTCCCAGCCTGACTCACAGGAAGGCTTGCTTGCAAACAGAGCCCCAGTCAATTGTCCTGGTTGATGGGAGCCATTAAGATTCCAAACCACCATTAATGGCCCACACTTTGCATAATTACAATAGGCCCTCAGAGTTATATTTCATATTTCTAGTCCCAGATACAAGAGTGGTACATTTATACAAATCAGATGATCATACTCAGTAGATTATAAGCTTTGTAATGATACCTTACAAGAGACCTTTTGCATGAAGCATATTCCAGTTACATTATATTCACTCATTACCATATTTTTATAAAACCATATAGACTGCACAACGTCACACTGTGATTTCTTTTAGCAGTTTCACTAAGGACCTTTCTACCTGTTTCCATCTATTTTGGAGCATGAACAAAATTCAAGGACCAGCACAACTGGAAGCTACTGCCTCAAATAACCCAAGGTAACTCAAACGGAGCAATCCATTCAGACTAACCTTTCTATATTGTGACCCTGATTATCCTGTATGTTCAGGCTGCTTTGTGCCATTCAGTAACTAAACCTGGTGCATCCAGCTGCTGGCAGATTCCCCCAGAAAAGGGGAAATGTGTGTGGGGCAAAGACACCAAAGTGGATCCTATGCTACCACCAGTGCAGAAAGCTGAGAAAAGAGGACATGTTGGGGCATCTGTACACCCAGTTGGTTCCTGGCTGCCATAAGGACCAGTGAAATTAATTCGCAGACAATTTAAGTTAAAGTAACCTCCGGGCTCCTTTAATTTACACCAACTAACAACCTTGCATTTATGATGGCTGCCAGTGGATCCCAGGGGTCCTTATGGTAGCCATTGACCAGCACACGTCAGGAACAAAGGCCTGCCACTGACTCTCCAGTTTCCAGGCAGACCAATGAACACATGAGCTACAGCAAAACTGACTGATTAGCCAACGTGCCTGATTGGCTGAGGGGAACCAGAAGGTGTGCTCTTAAAATCAGCAGCAGCAGCAGGTTGCTGGATACTCAAAGCTTATACCTGCAGTTCCAATCACTCCTGTTCCCTGCCTTGTTCCCAGTGCTCTCCAGTCTTGCTCAGTTCCTGACTCTGGCTCTCACTGCTGCTGCTTAAACCATTAGGCCTTACTGCCCACACCCTGGTCACTGACCGCTCAGCTTAAGGCTCTCCTGGTCACATTCCCTTTTCCTCAGAACCATCCTCCAAGCTTCCAGCCACAAAGTGGTTGAAATAGGAGATTCTTTGCCAGGGGAAAAGTGCTCTGAGTTCAAGACTGCTTTACCCCAGTGGAGTGGCATAAAGCAGTCCAAATGAGGTAGTGAATCAGGGCCATGAGACAGAAAGAGTTGACTTTGAATAAATTCACCAGCTTGGAAGCTGTTACTTAAAGCCACCTTTGCACACCCACCCACCTGGACTTGCACTGAGCTCTCCAAAGTCAACTCAAAAAAATCAGAAGCAGTTTCTTTGAGGATGTTTATAAAATAAAATGTTTTGATTCATCATTAATCCTACAGAGCATTTACTTGTTTCTTAGTTGTTTGAGAAATCATTGCTCTATGTAAGAATGGGTAGGCCACTTGTGTAAAATTACGCCTTACATTTATCTCTTTCATGGCCAGACTCAACAATACACTGCAGCTTCTTTGTGCTGTTTCATCAATATAAAGCAGGTAAAAGTCTGGCTTCACTTGTGCATTTGGATGGGCTAACAGCTGTTTTTCATTGCTTCTGTGGTACAAGGCATACAGGAACATACTGGTGAACCTGGTGAAAAATCTTTATTCATAAGTCAATCTTACTAGTACTCTAATCATTTTTGCTCTTCTCTGAACTCTCTCCGATCTGTCAATGTCTTACATATGTTGAGGCACTGAGTACTGGACAGGATATTTCAAGTCTTACCAGGTCTATACAGAAGACTATCTCTTGCATTCTTTGTGACTTGTTTGCCTTGGTTCTATCTCTTATATATAACCCTAAATTACACTGGCCTCACAGACTCTTACCTACTTTCTGGCTCACTTTACATCTAGGTCTTCTTCCACTATCTTTAGCTTTCTCCCTCCCACTGAATATTTCTGCTTGAGAGTATTTTCTCCCAGCCTCCCCTAATTTGCAATCTGAAAAGACTGCAGGGAATTTTAAAGCCATTTGGGGTTCTTTAAAAATGAGAATGAGTTTACAGTGGTTTTATTGGTAGCTATAGCAACAAGCAACGATTTAACAGGTCTCTGAAGCATTTATTATTTCATACGTGATTTGTTGTGAAAAATGTGAAAGAGAAGAACAAGAGGCTGCAGTGCATCTTAGGAATACACTATCTTACTCCATTCATTAGCACAGAATGATGGCAAAAACCCAGCAAGTCAAGGCAATATTATCCTTCCAAGTTCACAGCTCAGAAACTGCAATATGTAAATAACAATGGGAAAATAACTTGATTTGAATTAGCACAGCACTGGCTGCAAATATTATTTCATGTACTTTGCTCAGTTTGCTGATTCAAACTTCCATCATGACAGGAATTTGCTATGGAATCTTAAATGTGTCCTTCAGTGCTTACTAGTAGACCAGAATGGTTCAGAAAAGTTTGCCCACCTTTCAAACATAGGTAGTTTCTGAGGGACATCATCAGGCTGAGTTTTGTCCAGTCAGTTTTACTTCCAAGACAGTAACTGCCACTACAGGAATTATGCCTTTCTGTAAAGATAACTGCCCCAATAGAAGGCATCCAAGAATTACATAACCATGCAATTGATCATTTAAGCAGCAAGAGCCAGAATGCTCCCTACCAACTGTAAAACCCTTGAAAGGGAAGGGAAAGCAATGAGGCTAGCTTAACTTATGATAGCCTTCTCTGAAGTACTTTTTTTGCACGGATTTCCTTTCCTAAGGTATTATACAACATATGCTCCGCCCCACGACTATTCATAATAACTGCAGGAAGGTGAACATATAGTAAAGTTAGCCATAAGCTTCTGAGCAGTCAGCAAGTCAGATGCCTAGTGGTACGACCAGAAATGGCTAGTATTGAGCAAAGTTCAAAAAGATCAGTTCAGACAAGTTACTGCAAGTTCAGATAGATGACTATATAAACCTTAGCAGAAACCTTACAGAAACTACCTCTCTGATGTTATTTCAGCATTCATACCAGAACCAAGAATGAAAGAACCATATGAAAATGAAAACTAATCACAAGGAAGAGTTTACCAGCTTTTTTGAACTTAAACAAAGAAACAACCCAAAACGACAACAATTTAGTTTAAATTTTCAGTGAAAGTTTCCGTAGTTCTTATTTTATCAAAACCAGTTAGTCTGTCCCTAACAATGGCATAAGAGCTCTAGCCAGTGCTCATGTACTTCTTGGAAGTATTGCCTACTAATCATGCCACTTCTAAAAATGTCAGGAAAGAATGCAGTGCAGGCCATTCCACTGAATCAGGTAATTCAGTCCTGCACCGTCTTTCTGTTCCTTGAGATGGAACCAAACCAAAGCCCAGGATCTGAACACTCTGAAACATTGAGAAAGTTTGAACAGAAATTTCTAGCTTGGATCGCTAGTTCTTTTAGGACTTGAGCCTGCATCATTGAAATCAGTGGAACTTTTCCTACAACGTCAATGGGAGCAGGATGAGACCAATTGTGCATTCAGTCCTTTGCATTGATGGATGTTGCTTTACTTATGCTTTATTGTCATTTCTATAATATTGCATTGAAGGCACTTCAAATTTCTGTGGCGAGCAGGCCTGTTTGAAAGAGCAGTTGCCTCATTCACCCTGGTTATCAGTAAGTTAGATGGTGTATTTTAACATGATCCACCGCCTCAGAAACGTCCTGGTATTCAAAAAGCAGAGATGATTCTTTTCCCCGTGGAAACATTGATTTTTGCTTCTTAGTGGTAACTGGTCAGGTGTCTCTCCACCCAGGTTAAAATAAATCTCATGTAATCAGGAGTTAACAGGAGAACCCCAGCACAACATCTGGCAAACCACTCTGCAGAGCTCTGATACTTGAACAACACATTACTCTTCCCCTATATTTGGTAACTGCTGGCCAGATTGTGCCCTCCCTCAGAAAATACCACAGGAGAAGGCAAAGTAGTGGAGGCAAGGGGTAGAGGGAAAACTTCTGCAAGCTTCCCCTTGTGGAGATTTCCTGGCAATGGCCCTTCTGATCGAAGGGGCTTGAGGAGTTGTGCATTTTGGAGGCTGCATCCTCTCCCAAACCCATGAATCTCAGACACTCACAAGGAAGGGACCATTTGTGTGTGGAGCCTGGAGCCATCCTTGAGCCAGATGTCACTCTGCTCGCTCCCTCTCAACTAGACAGTTCAGTTCTGCTGTGGTCATCCTGCCATTGGCTGGGTTGCGCTGTGGCTGCTCCACCTTCTCCTGGTCACACTCCCAGAAATTATAGCACTCATGGTAGGGTGACCAGATGTCCCAATTTTATAGGGACAGTCCCGATTTTGGGGTCTTTTTCTTATATAGGCTCATATTACCCCCCACACCCTGTCCTGATTTTTCACACTTGCTGTCTGGTCACCCTAACTCATGGGGAACTCTGGCTGATGGGCATTCACATGGAGACAGGGCTGCAGGAGACAGTGTCAGAGGTGCACTACTCCTCATTCTGTGCTGAACAGGGACCTCCAAGACAACTCAGTGAAGGATGACCAAATAGTAGAGAGTCTTTGGGGGCAGGTTAGCATGGGGGTTCCAGTGCCAGAGTAAATAACCAGACCAGATAACACTACAAGTAGCAAGGTCAAAGGACAAAGTTCTGTACCATTATTTTGGTCTTAATTTATTGACCACTGACTGTGCTTGAGGCTATGGAAAAAATCAAACTGTATTGATATAATGTAGACTAATTGACATAGCATGTATTTCTTCTCCTAAAAGAGTTCCTTGTAGTTTTTAGAGCTACAACCCAATCAAATACACAAGATGCTTACAATAAGGGTGAAAATACAGGCACTGATCTGTAGAGTGACCAGCACAATGGGACTTTGATCCTGACTGGGGCCTCCGGGCACTACTTTAAAATGACTGTAAAACCAATGATAGATAATAATGATACAAGCGATCTGGAATTCTGGCAGATAATTAGTGGATTCCATATCCACAAGAGGCAATTAAGCTTTCATATCGAAGGTTAGTTTATATGACTGGTTACATCATGATACCTTTACTTCAGCTCTGCAATTAAATCTGTCACGAAAGCTCTTATTTCTTACTTTCCCACCATCCACCCTGTAAGGAGGTGAGACAAGGCAGAGATATTTCAGCTATTACTAATGGTGAGTAATGAGCTACAGCTTATTTTCCCAGGTGCATTATCTCTTTAATGTGGTAATAAACCAGAACTTTCATTTTGTCACTGTCATAACTTAGGATTTTGTTTTTAAAGGGGAAAAAAAGAAAGGAAAAAAAATAAGCCATGCCATGAAGCTTACCTAGTCAGTCAATCCATTTTTTTAAAGGAACTGAGTTAGTCCATTTCATTTTAATGCATAAACTTGAAAAAAAAATCAAAAGTGTATTACATAGCTTTGTCACTTTCAAATGTCCCAGTTAGGAGTTTCCAGTTACTTCTGTCCATTCCATTGATTTTTCTCCTCTTATAAGTTTCTAGTTGTTTGGTTACTTCTTTGCTTTTTATATCTAATAATCCATAACGTGTATCCTAAAATGGGGTTGTAGCAGGGTGGTTACCCCACTCCTGCCTGAAAGGGCTTAAAACAGCCCTGGCAGAGGGCTGCAGCTCTAAAAGCTGGGCTGATTGGGAAAGTAGCCACAGCTGGGCCATGCCCCAATCAGGCCACAGCTGGCCTGTATAAAAAGGCTGGGAGCCAGGAGCTCAGCGGTCTTTCTCTGCACTCAGAGGGAGAAGGGCCTGGCTGCAGTGAGCTAGAGACTGAGTACCTGAGTGGAGCAGGGCTGGGGAAAGGCTGAGGCGCTGAGGAGCTCCAGCCTGGAAAGCCCCAGGCTGCAGCCTAGTAGAAGGCCAAGGGGTAGTGGGGGTTGCAGAGGGCAGCCCAGGGCTAGGCCAAGGCAGCAGGTCCAAACCCAACCTTACCTGTGATGAGTGGCCTATATTGCAGTCTGCCCCAGTGAGCAGGGAATAGTTGGTGACTGGCAGTGGCCTGGTACTGAGACAAGGTGGGGATAGTGGGTGGGGGTTCCCCAGGGAGGGGAGACCCAGATCTGTGGGGTACTGCCAGGGGGCAGCAGGTCCTGGGAGGGACATGGGGGGCCAGAAGAGGACAGGCGGATCACCGGCCTGCAGAGGGTGTTCCAGGATGCTGGAAGAGCTAATTCCCAGAAGTGACCAGCAGGAGGCACTGCATGGGGTCAGTCCGCTCCTCTACAGGGGTTCTCATCCTTTTTCTTTCTGAGGGCCCAACCCCAACATGCCATAAAAACTCCACAGCCCACCTGTGCCATAACAAATTTTTTTCAGCATATAAAAGGCAGGACCGGCATTAGGGGGTAGCAAGCAGTGCAATTGCCTGGGGCCCCATGCTACAGGGGCCCCTGGGAAGCTAAGTTGCTCAGGTTTCAGCTTCAGTCCCAAGTGGAAGTGCTCAGGACCCTGGGCTTCAGCCCCATGCGATAGGACATCAGCTTTCTTCCCTGGGCCCCAATGAGTCTAACACTACCCCTGCTTAGCGGACCTCCTGAAACCCCTGGGGTCCCCAGACTCCTGGTTGAGAATGACTCTCCTAAAACATAAGAATTTAAACATTGTAAATTGCTCTCTAAATGTCAAACTCCTGTTTAATAAGCACATGGGTGGCTTTCCAAAACAAACCTCTGGACGGTCAGGGATCATTATAGAATACCTATCCCATTGCAGGTCTCCATACTCATTAGTTTCAGCTTTCTTTGGTGTAAAAATGGCTACTTACCTAGATAGTAATTTTCAAAATGTTTTGTGCACCTGCACATTCCATGTAGGTGTATGTGTGCACAAGCTGAGTTGGAGACTTGCCAGCAGCAATGCTAGCAGGCTGCACACGTGCTCCCACTATCCTCATGTGCCCTGCTGAGAGTATAAGAGGGCGTGGTCGCTATGTCTCTCTCTCTTCTTTCACACCACTGGAATCAAATACCTGAAGTAGAGGGGAAGGTGGAATGTATTTGTACACAAAACAACTTGAAGAACGGTTACTGTATAGTTAAGTAGCCATTTTTTTACTCCTTGGAGTTATTGTGCACATATACATTCCACTGTAGGTGATTGCCGGTGGTGGGACTTTGGACTACTTGAAGAGATTGCAGCACTGACTTGCTGAAGTTGGCATTGTCTCAGGAAGCTTGAATAGTAGCATAGGGTTTGGCGAAGTTATGTACAGATGACCATGTTGCTGCTTTGCAAATTTTTGTTATAGGAATGTTGCTCCAAAAGGCTACAATGGAATGAGCCCCAGTGGAGTGGGCTGTTATCCTAGGTGAGGAAAGACATTTACCTGATTGTAGCACAGTTATATAGAGGCAGAAATCGAGAAACACTGGACTGTAATGGATTGCCCCTTAATCCTCTCACTACAAGCTACAAAACGTCTTGTAGAGGGCCAGAAAGAATGTGTATGGCCCAGGTAAAATGCCAGAATTCTCTGAATATCCAAGGTATGAAGCATTTCTTCAGCCTTGGAAGAATGAGGCTTCAGAAAGAACCCTGGAAGATGAATAGTCTGGTTGAGGTGGAATGCTGATCTCACCTTAGGCATAAACAGAGTGCGGCCTAAGAGTGACCTTGTCTTTGTGCAAAAGGAGGGTCAGCTAAAAATGCTTGTAGTTTGGCACCCTTCTCACAGAAGTAATTGTTACCAAAAAACCTGTTTTCATTGATAGCAACAACAGAGATGTTGTTGCCAAAGGTTCAAAGGGGAAACCCATCAAGTGAGACAGTACTAAGTTCAGATCTCATGAAGGTATTTGATTGGACACAGGAGGCTACATGTAAAATTTAGGATTTCAAGGACTGCAAAAAGATAGAAAACCCATCCATGGGAGGCTGTTCTGCAGAGGTGGATGCTAGATGGACTGTCACTGAACTGACAGAGACCAGAAGATTTCAGGTGCAGCAGATAGAATGTTTAAACTCTGTGGTATTTGGTGATAACTGATGAGATTCTTCCAAGGTTGATTTTTTTTTTCCATTTTGCTGCATACATGGCTCTGGTAGAATCCTTTCTGCTGCTCACCAAAATGACCTGGACATCTTGGGAACAGAGTCTCTCCTCATTGCTCAGCCGGAAATCATCCATGATATGAGATGGCAAGATTGTAGATTGGGGTGCAGTGACTTGACTTAGTTTTGAGACGAGAGGTCCTTGACCAGGGTGCAACTGCGGATGCTGGAACTGATAGTTGATGTAGGTCTGTTTACTAGGACTGTCCTTTTTTCTACTGGGATCCAGGAAGTGGGCGGGCGAAGCCCACCCACTTCCTAGGACTGTCTGGGCAGGCAGGCGCCAGAATTAAGGGAGCCTTGTCTCTTTTTAGCTTCCTGATGACCCTCGGAATCAGAGGAACTGGGGGGAATACATGCAGTGGATGGTTTGACCAGGAAAGAAGAAAAGCATCTGTCATGGAAGCTGAGCTGTGAGCAACCCTGGAGCAGAAATCTCCTGCATTTGTTGTTCAGGTTGGTTGCAAAGTGGTCCATTCCCATTGATGAAAATTCTGCTGCAGAATGTCTATCCTTATTGACCACTTATGATGGTTGATGATGTTGCTGCTGAAGGAATCCACAATAGTGTTACTCACTTCTGGAAGGTGAAAGGCTTTTAGAGAAATATTGTTCTTTATACAGAAGTACCACACGTGGATCACTTCCTGGCACAGCTGAATTGACTTTGCACCATGCTGCTTGTTCAGATAAAACATAGGAGTGGTATCATTGGTGAAAACTTGAACCACCTGACCCCTAATGATGGTAATGCAGGCCCAGTGAATAGCTTGAAGTTCCAGAACATTTATATGGAGTGAAACCTCTGGAGATGTCCAAAGTGCTTGAGCCTGAAGTTGACCCAGATGGGCCCCCCAACCCAGGTGGATGCATCTGTTACAAGAGTCATACCTGGTTCTGGTGGCATGAAAGGAACTGCTTTGCCTACATTCTGAGGGTCCTATCGTCAATCCAGGGACTGAAGCACTCGTGGAGGTATGCAAATCAGCATGTCCAGCAAATGTCTGCTCAGAAGATACTCCAAGTTCAGACAAGTCTACAGACATCTGAGGATAAATCTGGCATGCTGAATCATAGATGTGCATGAGGTCATGTGTCCCAATAGTTGTAGACATGAACATAATGCTGTCCTTGGGTTGGAGTCCTGCAAATCGAGGGCAGCATACCAATCTCTAATATCTAAGGCTAGGTCCACACTACCCGCCTGATTCGGCGGGTAGAGATCGATCTTCTGGGATCAATTTATCGCGTCTCATCTGGACTCAATAAATCGATCCCAGAAGCGCTCCCTGTCGACTGCGGAACTCCTGCTCGCCAAGAGGAGGAAGCACTGTCGACGGGGGAGCTTGCCTGCGCCGCGTGGACCCGCAGTAAGTAAACTTAATTCGATCTAGGAAACGTCGACTTCAGCTACGCTATTCTTGTAGCTGAAGTTGTGTTTCCTAGATTGATCCCCCTCCCCAGTGTGGACCAAGCCTCAGGAAGAGATAACAGACACAAAGCTGACCATCCTGAACTTGGTTTTCTTGATAATTGGTTCAGCTTTCTTAGGTCCAGAACAGGTCAAAGACTACCTCTCTTTTTGGTAATAGGGAAGTACCGAGACTAGAAACGTTCCCTCTCTGTTGGTAAAGAAATTTTTCTATCACTCCCAATTACAAAAGAGACTGTACTTCCTGAAGTAAAACAGTCTCATGAGATGGTCCCTGAAAAGGAATGGGGAAGGTAGGTTCAGGAAAGGACCTATCGCTCCTTTACTGTGCTGAGCATTCACTTGTCCAATGTAATCTGTCTATGCACTGTAAAAGAGAGTGGTCCCTTTCAAATGGTGGAAGATGAGATACGGTTGGTATACTGTCTTTGATTAAGATGTCAAAATGACTGCTTCAAAGCTGATGAGGTCTGGTGAGAAGGGCCTGCTGTAGATTATGCCAATTAGTGACATCTAGGAGGCTTAGATCTTCTTATACATATGTCTTGAGGTCTCAGTTGAACGAATAATCTGTATTATGCTGGAAACGCAAAGCATTTCTTCTTTGTTACTAGGCTGCAGACGCTCAGTGAATGACGAGTTGTACAGGAGTCTTAATGTCCACGTAGAGTCATTGTTCTTTTGAACCAGTCTGGATCGTTCAAACAGTAATTCTTTTTATTGTGTTTTCTTGCTCTCTTGGGATGCCAGAGGCTAGCAGCCAAGAAGAATATCTCATTGAGATGGCAGTGGCCATGGAACATGAAGCAGTGTCAGTTACATTGATAGCTGCTTGAAGAGATGTCTAGGCAGTGAGGTGTCTTGTATTGCATTTTTTGGACAATTTGTCTACAAATGTCAAAATTTCTGACACATTAATAAAGGTATGATGGGACAATGATACCTGATAATTTGACACTCTTATTTGAAGGCTTGCAGTGGTATAGGCCTTTCTGCCATATATGTCTAGTCTTTTATACTTATCTTTTGGAGTAGCTTTAGGGAAGATAGCCTCAATCGCTCATTTGGCTGCTGAGACCATTAACGAGTTCGAGAGGGGGTGAGTAAAGGAATAACCAAATTCCTGCTAGGGGATCTGGTAACACCTGCCCACCTGTTTTGCAGTGCATGGAATAGAGGCCAGTATCTGCCAGAAGGTCTTGGCAGGTTCCAGCGAGGCTTCTAATGGGAAGGAGAACCCTTCCCAGAACAGGAGTTTGAAGATATCTAACAGTTTGTCTAGATTGTTTTGCATAAGTTTTGCCTGCACACCTAGAGATGTGTGCACCTTCATCATAAGGTCCTGAAATACTTAAAAAACCTAAGGGTGAGGAGATGCTGATTCTGGAGTGATGGCCTTATCCAGGGAAAAGGAAGAAATATAGGGGGGGCATCTAGGGGTTCCTCCCTTGCCTCCTCTTCTGTGCGCTCTAATAAAGGAGGATGTTGAGAGACTTCAAGAGGATCTTCCCTAGTAGCAACCAGTGTTGGAGAAGGTGATCTCCTCCTAGACTAAGTCTCAGATGGGGGCCTAGATGCTTTTGGAGCCGTTCAAGATATCCAAGAAGCTGAAAGAGTATATTCCAGTCTTTGTACTGCCCATGATGGTGGGCACCCACTGGGGCATCCTGGTAAGAATATTGTTCTTGTTCTATGGTCCCGGTGTCTCTAGTGCACCAGGTGTACAGAGAGCTGAAAGACCTAGGAGGAGATATGTATTTATCATGGTGAGAGTGTGGAAAGGAGGAAACTCAGCTCTTGTCAGTGAATGTAGGAACAGTTCCCGCAGGCATTGATGAAAGTCTCCACATCAGCAATACACAGTGCTGACCTGAAGGTACTGATGTTAATGATGTTGCAGAGCTGGTGGAAGCAGGCAAGGCAGTTGGAAGGCTCAAGGGTAGATCAACGTGGATGGTGCCAGCAGAGTTGACATTGACACTGTAACGCTTGCCTCTGCCGGTGCAGTGCTAGTAGATGTTGACAGTGCTGATGTGGTCAAGGCTAACCTGATCAGTGCTGGGTGATATAATAAAGGAAAATCTGGCAGAAGGAGACATAAAAGGTACTTCACTACTGCGGTTTGGACGGCATCAAAATCAGAGGCAAGCGTTACAGTGCCAATGCTTGTGGCACTGGACTTGGCAGTGCTGGGGTCAAGGGTCTATCTGATTGAGACATCAGTCTCAACAGACCCATTACAACCACAAGCACTGGTGCTGGTGAGTGTCAGTGCCTGCCACCAGACCTCGACTTGGCACCAGAGGACTTTTCAGATTTTCTGTGAAACAAAGAACGAAACTTTGATGGTCTGTCAGTCTCAGAGGATGAAGATGATTTTGGCTGCTTCAAAGAGGCTACCGGAATGAGTGGTGTTTCTCACTCAATTTGGGCTTCGAAACCAGGGCAGCCAGAGGGCCATTCCTTGCAGATAAACTGTCGGTCCTCTTGTGGTTAGGGTCAGGCTCTGAAGAGGGACTCATCACCTTTTCCAGGAGATGCATCTTAAAGCAGAAATTCCTCTGCTTCTTTGTCCTCATTGGAAAGGAGGTACAAATAGGAAATTTGCCTCTCACAAATTCCTCACCCAAACAAACTGGGTAACTTTTGTGCTTATCACTAACAGAGATCATGGCCGTACACGTGGCACATTGCTTGAACACTGGGGATTCTTGCATAATAAAACCCCAGAATGAGAATACTAACTATCTAACTAAACTATACAATACTAACACTCAAATTAACTACAACTATATGCAAGTAAGAGAGATTTTCTTTTCTAAAGGCTGCCTAACTAAAGGTGAAGAGCAATGAGAAGCTCCCACTCTCTCTATGGATGATAAGTAGGAAGTGAAAGGGAGGAGACCACCACACTCTTTACGGCCTTGGCTCAGCACCAGAAGATAGCCTAGAATCCACAGTCTTTCATTTAGTGCCCTGTTTTGGTATATCTGCTCTGGACTTAACTTTATTATTTATTTGTATTCCAGTAGTGTCTAGAGACCCCAAGCAAGATTGGGGCCCCATTGTGCTTTTGTAAATCGCTGTAGCTCAACTGAAGTCAAAGGAGCTATAACATTTTACACCAGCTCAGGTCTGGCCATAGCAAGACAGTCCATGCCCTGAAGAGCTTACAATCTAAATGGACAATGCAAAGGTGCAGGAAACAAGAACAAAGAGGGAAATTGACTTGCCCAAGGTCACGTCACATAGCAGGAAAATGGTAGAGCCAGGACTAAAACCCAGGTGTCCTGACTCCTATTCCTGTAGCCTACTCTGCTAGACCATGAGCCTAACCTTGCATCCTCTGTGGTGCTGAAGTCGATGTAAGGTTTTCCCAGGCTAGGTCTACACTACAGCGGGGGTCCGACCTAAGATACGCAACTTCAGCTACGTGAATACCGTAGCTGAAGTTGCGTATTTTAGGTCGACTTACCTGGCTGTGAGGACGGGGGAAAGTCGACCGCTGCCGCGCTGCCGTCGACTCCGCTGCCGCCTCTTGCCGCGGTGGATTTCCGGAGTCGACGGCAGAGCGATCAGGGATTGATTTTATCGCGTCTTCACTAGACGTGATAAGTCGATCCCAGAAAACCGATTGCCTGCCGCCGGACCCTCCGGTAAGTGTAGACAAGCCCCCAGTAATGACTAAAGGACCAGGCTGCTTGTATATCATTGTAAAATGGACACCAAAAATATATGCTGTCATCCTGACAGTTCTCTTTCTCAAGCCAGTTTAAAAGTCTAACCAAGGAGGAGACGCCTGAATATATAAAAGGAACAGGAGTACTTGTGGCACCTTAGAGACTGACAAATTTATTTGAGCATAAGCTTTTGCGGATACAGACTAACACGGCTGCTACTCTGAAACCTGAATATATAAAGTAAATTATCAGAGATACATTTTTTGGTAAAGCTTTACACTTATTTTATGTAACATTTTCAAAGAATTAAGGCTTTTTTTTGTATTATTCTCTGAACCTTCCTACTCTCCTGGCAGATTCTGTGTTCTCAATACCTAGCTTCTTTTTGTTTGTTTGTTTTTTTGTTCCAAGGATTGTTTTATTGATGTTGTCATAAAAATAAAGTTTACAACCACTTATTTTACCTAAACAACAAGTGGAACATTAAATACAACTAGCTTCAAGTTTATTAGTACTAAATGTTTCTGAAGTGTCTAATATATCTCAAATCATGAGACCTGGGCATTGATGGGGCTGGGGAGAGGATTAGGGTGTCTTCTGTATATGGATCTTACTTTTTTCATAGGGAATGGGGATGGTGAGAGGACAGCTTCCTTGCATCAGTATCTCCACCTTCCTAGGAGCCTGCAGAGAGACCACCATTATGTAAGAATAATCCACACAAGGCCAGGGGTGTGGTGATTTGGTGGGCCAAGATCATGGGTTGGAAGGGCAAGTAAGGAGGAGGAAGCAACCCGAGAGACACAAAACAAATGCAAAAGGATAAAGCCTCTGGTCAGCTGGACCTCGTCTCCTCCCCATCCTCATAAAACAATGGAGTTTGTGGGCAGACACCTGGTTCATTCCAGGATGGGACAAATCATGGCTCATTTGGAGTGAATGATTATGGGAGCAGCATTCTCAGAGGAACCTCACCATTAGCTGCTTCCTATGGGTTGAGCAGACATAACATGTAATTTGTCTCAAGGTGGTTAAACTGGGCAGGCCATCCAATGTTTAGTGCTGGGGAAGCTACACACAGAAAACTTCCTTTGATCACCTGGAAATCACAGACTTTAGGAGCAGACAAGGTCAAATAACTTATCTAGTCCATTTCTCTGCTAGAGCTGCATATTAAATTTTCCAATGCTTTGTTCAGTCTAGATTTAAATTTCAAAGCAACAGTGTCCCCATCATCCTTGGGAGATGATTCCACCAGCTGATAAGATAACATTGAGCCATATTGTATAATTTTAAGCAGAAATGCTCTACTTAAAAATCTCTTTCACGACATAGCCCATTCTCAGGAAGATGTGTGGGGAATTTTCATTTTATTTATTCCCATATACCTTCCCCAACTCTAAAATAATTCATCTCCCTCTTTGTATCTTGTAAATATTTGTAAACGCTTATTGTGTCCCCTGCTTGTTTTTGCTTACGCATGCTAAACATGCTAAATATTATTTCGTTCCCCATATGTCATTCCCTCTGGCCCCTTTATCATTTTTGTAGCTCTTTTCTGAACTTCCTCCATTTTCTCAAAATCTCTCATAACAGAGTGCCAGAATTCAGTGCAGTATTTCAGATGTGTGCACCGTAAAGACATATAGAGAAGTACTATTAACTCACTGCATGATGCTTCTAGAGAAAGGGTGGTGCAGTGGTTTAGGTGCCAGCTCCACCACAAATGGCCTATATGACCCTGGGCAAGTCATTTAGTCTCTCTGTTCCTCAGTACCCTATCTGTAAAATGGGGATAATACCTATCTCATCAGACTGTTGTGAGGATAAATACACTAAAGATCACAAGAAGCTCAGATACTATGACACTGGGGGCATATCCATACCAAAGACAGATAGCTATACAGTAGGGAAGCCAGAAAACAGGAATACTGTTGTGACAAATTGAGGTTTTTAAATGTTTCATTCTACATCAGAATGAAAATGAGACCTTTTAAAATTTTTTTAGTGTAAAAATCGCTAGAGAGAAAAGAGAGAGACACCCTCCACCCCAGAATACCAATAGCTAGTGGTTAGGGCACTCAGCTGGGATATGGGAGATCTAGATTCAAGTCAATCAGGCAAAGCAGAGACTTGAACCTTGGTTTTGTTGAATAATTCACAACCAGTTCTAATATGCAATCCAAAACTGCACTGGCTTTTTATACTGCCATATCTCTGAAAACCCAGGTATATTTGCTCTCCACTATCATCCTTATGTCTCTCAGCATTGCTGCTTTCTACATTCCCACACCCTTTAAATAGGTACATATTTTAGTATTTTTCTCCAGAAATAATAGCTTGCAATTTCCAGAATTGACTGTGGTGCTTTTGGCACACACTTCTATGCTTTTATGTGGCTTTGTTTTATTGCTGTCTTTGCAACTCCTCCCCATCCCAATTTAGAATCATTTGTGAATTTCATTAACATGCTATTAATTCCCTTTCCAGATCATTAATGAAGATGTTAACTGCTACAGGACCTAACATTGATTCGTGTGGTGCCCTACGAGATGTTTCTTCCCAATTCAATACGTTGCCATTTATCACTTACATTTGTTAATAGACTTTTAGCCAGTTTTTAATCAAGGCAACAAAATTTGTTATACCGGTTGTTTTGAATTAATTTTAGGGAAATATTTTTTTAAAGACAGAGAATCAACTATTTTACTAAAAATCAAAACATCCTATCAACTGCATTCCTTTCATCCAGTAGGGGTCTGATTATCCAACCCTTACTCATACAAGCAGTCCTTATTTACATGAGTGAAGATTAATTACAAAAGAAATGGCTGAAGTAGAATTGAGACAAAATTTTGTAATAAAAAAAAATAAGTTTATCAAGCTTTGTTCTTTATAAACCTGTGCTGTTCTTTGTTGCTTGTGGTTCTGTTTTTCTATGGAAGTTTTTTTGTTTTTTCTCTACAATTTCTTCAGCTATTTTAGTACAAATTGACAATACACAGATATGCTGAATTTTCAGGGTGCCTCCTTGTTCCATTTTTGGTTTGATTGCAGTGTATACTGGGTGAAATCCTGGCCCCATTGAAGTCAAGGGGAAAACTTCCATTAAGTTCAATGGGGCTAAGATTTCACCCATACTCTTCTATCCTACATTCCAGTAAGGGCACTGTCCCTGTATAAAGTTATCTTCAAATTCCAATTGATGCAAATTAATTATGGATTCAGACTGTTCTGAGTCCAAATTTAGCCCTATTAGGCATCTAAGTATGCTTACCTGGGAGTAAGACAAACTATACTAACACTAGTGTTAGTTGCCCATACGGTTATTGTGGCAGCATGCTTTAACCATGGTGTCCTTACATTATACAGAAGGTTACTTGGGCTGTACTATCCATGGCAAAAATCTAATAATACCTTGATACCAGAGATCCCTTTTTATTACCTCTGACAATAACATTATGTAGTGATTGGGGCATGGGCAGTCATGCCTGATGGTTAGAGTCAGGTGTCAGAGACCGCATATGGGGTAAGGCACAGGAGCAGGGGCTTGGAGTGAGGCAGAAACAAAGAAGAGACAGAGGTCTGGGATAATGACAGGAACACAGGACAGCAGGACCCAAGAGTCAGGTAAGCAGGCAAGGTCCATGCCAGCAGCAATTCCTCTAGTTGCTCAGACAACTTCCTGTCTCTCTTTCTGGTTTAAATAGAGCTCTCCAACCAATCAGTGATACTGGATTTTTCCCCTAATCAGGAGTTTCATGGGCAGGGCCCAGAGACAATAGGTGCCTACTGAATGAGGAGCCACAATTTAAAGGTCCATCCCCCAATAGCCTGAGCTACACACACCCCAAGCATGCCCCCCTCTTATCCTCAGTGGCCCCTCCCTGCAGCTCCCAGGCATTAGCTCCATGTGGAGAGGCAGCAGCAAACAGCTGGGAGCTGCAGGGAGGGGCCGCGTTAGCTGGGTGGGGAGAGGCAGCCACAAAAGCAGTAGCTCACCCTGCAGCTCCCGGCTGTTTGCTGCTGCCTCTCCCCATGGCCACAGCTCTCAGCTTGCCAGCTCCAGTAGCTGCCATGCAGGGATGGGGCTCAGCAGCACCATGTGACTGAGCAGGGCCAGCAAACCCTGGCAAAAATCGGGGGGGGAGCACGTGGGGGGGTGCCACATGCTCCCTTCCCCTACATCACCTCTGGTGGGGCCCTTTGCAATCTAGCGCTTCACTAGCTCCCTTCTCCAGTTGTTTAGATGAGCTGCTGAGTGGTGGCTGTGGGCCCAGGGTTCAAGGCCAGCAATCCCTCACACATTATAGCTAACATTCTCTCTGAGATCCATTCAGCAGCCATCAAGGAGCTAGTTATTGTCCACTTCTCTGGGCCAGTCTGCACCAGCTCCAGCCAAGAAACTGTACAACACATGGAGACTGCTAGATCTCACCACACTCTTCCCTGTTCCCAACATGCCCCCTACACCAAAGGCAGGAGGGTGCTTGCCAGCTGATGCGTTCCATTACTTTTGCACCACAGACATATAGCTAAAGGAACAAACTTTAACTTCTGTTCCTTCAGACTTCAACTTGAACAGGACTGTGCCCTAATTTCCTAAAAGAGTATATAAAAAATGGTGACATTAGTAGGTAATATGATAGGAGGAGAGTGATATGACATGGAAGATAAGGTAGCCCATTACAAGACCAAAATGTGGACAGCCATATAGGGTGAGTCGGCTAACAGATCTCTCACCAAGTAATCTGAAATAGTTGCAGGTAAATGTTACACCAAATACTATTTTATTCCAGGCTACGTCAGCTCAACTCTGTATAGATCTATGAAGATGTCCACGTGGAAAAAGCTACTCCACATTTAAGATGAGCCCCACCTCCCTGCTGTGTCATACTATATCCTCCACTGCCCTCTCTTTCACAAAAACAGCTAGCTATCTGCTAAAACTTTGCTTTCATAACAACTTATTCCATATGTGTATTGCTTAAGTGAAAAATGCTGCCCCAAACCCTTGCTTTTGCTCACACTTCTAATTTTCAGATTGTGTCTACTGTTATTTTGATCCCCCTCACACTGAAAATCTCAGTCTGGAACATTTTAACATCAGAAGAATGGTGACATCTTTACTCTTTTTTAGTTGTCAATCTGTCTGCATCCTATGCCATTATTCAGGCTGTCCCTGCAGCTCCTCTCACCTGAGTCAGCTCTTCCAATTTTATCAGTCTCTTTTTCTTCTGTCTCTACTATCTCTCTAACTATGTTCTTGTTATCGCCCGTTCTTTTAGCTCTCTTCCTCTTTATTACGGCCACTCGGGGTATTTCTACACTGCAATTACATACCCGCAGCTGGCCCGTGCCAGCTGACAGGCTCGCAGGGCTCAGGCTCAGAGGCTGTTTAATTGCGGTGGAGATGTTGGGGCTTGGACTCCCCTCTTGCAGGGTCCCACAGCCCGGGCTCCAGGCTGAGCCTGAATGTCTACACCACAATTAAATAGCCCCTTAGCCTGAGCCCTGCAAATCCGAGTCAGATGTCTTGGGCCAGCCGTGGGTTTTTAATTACAGTGTAGACATACCCTCAGCTCTCAATCCCTCTTCATTATCTCCCTCTCTCTTCCACTGTCTTTTGATTCTGTATATTCTGTGTACCAAGGTAGCTCTGTTGGACTCAGTACCTCTTCTGAACCCATGAAAGGAATTGCTGTGAGCCTGCATCCAGACAGAGCTTTCTTTCACCTGATGGGCAGCAGATGCTGCCTCCTGAGGAGCTGTTTAAATATGACAGTCAGCCTGAAGGACAGAGACCCTCTTTTCTCTTTTACTAATTTTACACTGTTCCACTGACATCAGTTGAGTTACTCCTGATATACACGGGTGAAAAAAGGGTCCAGATTGGCAAGGGAGACTAGCCATAAGAGGCAGTGTGCCAGCGATGGGCTTGAATGTATTAGGATCCAAGGAGGCATTTTCAAGGACGCTGTACATACTTCCTGAATGACCCAGAGTGCTTTGATCTGCAGATTTCTCAGCTAATTTTATTTAAAAACAGCCCACAGGTTTATAAACTTTAGTTCCTTTCCCCACCCCATCCCCCCAAAAAACCCTGCACAATTCTGCTCATCCTCCTTTATTATAAAACAGTTATTCTACAGCTGAGTCTGTATTTATGCAGTGATTGAGGTGAGTAACTGCTCCAAAAAGTTTTCTGAAGCAGCTGCTTAGCATTGCATGATGCCCTTGAGAGGTTTCTGATGCTAACTTGGCCATCAGACTTTGCATAATGCCATGTTTTTCTTTAGCAATGTTTTCAAGTGTTAATTAAAAAGAAATTGGGGGTATTGCTTTGAGCTGATTGGATATTTGTGTTGCTATTCTCTTTGCCAAGCCGTTTTGAATGTAAAATACTAGAAATCCTCCTCAATTTTAATATAATATTGTAATCTGATAAATTATGTCTCATACCCTGAAAGAAGTGTGTGTGTGTGGGGGGGGGGGTTCTTAAAAAAAAAGAACATGCCTATTAACACTTTTCACTGGAAATTAACTTGCTGACATTAGTCCCTTTTAATTGGCCTTTAGACAGACTATTAGACAGACAGTAAGTACCGCTGACCAGTGCATACATAATTAGCAAATGGCAAGGTGAGGTAGAACTGGTTTAATCTCATTTCATCCCTGAGACTTTATCGCCATTTGGCCTAGTTCCTCTTTATCCATCCTGAGATAACAACAGCTTTATTTGGCAGTGAATTAAAGAACCAAGTAGCTTTGCACTGATATGTAGGTCAAGCAAAAACAGCACATTTTGTATTAGGCTGGTTGACAAGTAAAATGCCTAGAGATCATTGAGGAGACAAAATGGTTGCATAGGACTAAGGAACATTCTGCATCTGTAAAAGTGAAAAAGCTTTGAAAGATTTTAATTGGAGCCAACCAGGCAGTCTTGTGGCAGCTTATTATGCCACCAGGCAGGAGATCAGAGTTTAAATCCCACCCAGCTCACAGGCTGGCAGGGACTAGGGGTAATATGGAGGCAGGACACTCAGCTGCTGGAGGAGAGGATGACCCTCATGACATTTTAAATAAACCTCTCCATCTGACCCTGGAGCATAGCGCTGACAGGCTCTGGCTATGGAGGAAACCATATCCAATCCCTCGCAGCTGGAAGCATGGCTCTTGCTCATGTGAGGAAAGGTGTAATTAAGTGAAAAATAGATTATTTTAAACAACCTCCCCTTCCCCTAAACAGTTTTTAATTAAAACCAACATGCTTTCTAACTCGCAAAAAGCATTTGATTCATTAGTTTATTAGGCACCAGTTACCCGGGTTCTCCATAAAATGTATTCAGTAAGAAGCACAGAATTGATTAAACAAATTCCACGATTTTCAAAATTATTAAAGTCATCTTTCCCTGTGGGCTACAGCTGTAGTCTCTCATGTGATGTAGCACTAGGTTATTTCAGGTCACGCTGCATCACATGAAATTTGAAATACCCTGAAGCAACACAAAGCACTTATCAGGTTTTATTAGAATTTAAAGACACACAACTTTCTTTAAAGTGGGTCAATGCAGGTATCAGTCAGGAGTAGCAGATATGATACTGTATTGCAGCTCCCAGAGGGACAAGTAGGTAGCCTAGATTTGACTGTCCACATACTGCCAAGTCTAGTGTACAGAGTAAAAAGAAAATGGGGAAGGATTGGCAGTAACGAGTTTTGCCTTCCACATACTACTACTACCTAATACTCGGTCCAATTCCATTTCCTCCCCCTCCACAGCCCAGGCAACCTACAGACAAGGCTACTGTACAAACTTAGTCCTGGAGTAATGACCCTATCAGAGAAGGGTGGACTGTGGGCAAAGATGATTTTGGGGTTATAAATTAGAAATAAAATTAGTCACTGAGGAGAAGATAGTTTAGCCAAGTTGCAAAGGGCTCCCTGCCTCCTCTCTCCCCAAGTCACCACTTGGGAGGAAAATCTACAGTGTGGTGGACTCTGTTCTTCAACCTGGTTGGTCCCTGCCACAGGACTCCGGGAGACCATCCTGTGACCATATGGCCCTCTTCAGATTATTCCCTAACTGGCAGATAGGACACAACAAGCCCCTTTCCCTTTGTTAGAATAGACTGTCAGGAGGCTATTCTGAGTCTGCTCAGTGCATCACTATTAGCCAGATTAACAAGGCCTGGTAGCATCACAGGCACCCGTTGTCCCCCAACCTTGTACCTTGTATTGTCATTTACACTTGTGCAATGTGAATACAAAGTGGGTGTATAATATTACCTCACAATGGTTTAATACCCATTGTGATGGGTTCCCCCTGGGGTGCCACTTGAAACTGGGATACCACTGAGCCCTCTGACGCACCAGCCTGGGCTCCCTCTCACACTGTACTGCTGTGACAAACTGCAAAACTGCAAAACCCTCCAGCCTGCATTGTCACCAGCACACATACAGGTAGAGACACACCCAATTGCAGTTACATGCAGGCTCTCTGACCACCTCCTGCATAGAAAGGCTACAGTTAAGGCAACTCCCAGCTCCCCAGGCACGCATCCCCTCTGGAATATAAACCCAAAATTATACCGTCTTGCATTGCACATGGAACTGTACAGCATAGGCTCATAAAATTCGCCCCCTCCCTCAATGTGGAGAGGAATATGTGACAGCTTTTGCCCCTGACTTATGATTCCTACACAGTGGTTTGGATAAAGCAAAAGCAAGTTTATTAACTACAAAAGATAGATTTTAAGTGATTATAAGGGATAGCAAACAGATCAAAGCAGATTACCTAGCAAATAAACAGAAAACGCAAACTAAGCTTAATATACTAAAGAGATTGGATATGAATAGCAGATTCTCACCCTAAGAGATGATACAAGCAGGCTGCAGATTCTTAAGGGGCAAGCTGCACTTGCTTTACAGCTTGGAATCCCCAGATTCATTCACAGGCTAGAAGTCCCTTTAGCCTGGGTCCAGCACTTCCCCCACTTCAGTCTTTGTTCCTCAGGAGTTTCCAGGAGTTTTCTTGTGTGGGGAGTCAAAACCCCCAGATGATGTCACTTCCTGCCTTATATAGCTTTTACATATGGCAGGAACCCTTTGTTTCAAAGCTTGGTTCCCAGACCAACCTGTGGAAAAAACACTGACATCCCAAGATGGAGGTCAGCGTCATGTGGTCTGATCACATATCTTTGTGGAGAGGCTGTCTGTAGCATACTCAGGAAGGCTCCCCAGATGGGAGATAAGCTTCTCCTAAGGCCTATTGTTTTTTCCTAATGTCCCATTGCCCTGAACAGCCCCTTCCCCACCCACTATCTAGATTGAAAGCATCTTGTCTAGTGGGCATTACCCAGGTGTAACTACATTTGAAATACAGATACGTAATGTAGCTGACCACATTTCTCAAATATTAAATTGCAGATATTGATCACTCAAAGGACTACCCGGTGCAACTGGTTAATGAACAATTCTTAAGCTGAAGTCTATTTGCAAATCAATATTCATAAACTTATTTAAAACCCTCCAGTATGTTTGCAGACAATGTACAAACAGTAATAAGGCTACATTCACCAAATAAGGGTTCTGCATGTCCCTCGTGTGTGCGCGTGGGTCTAGGGGAAGGAGTAAGAAGGCTCCCTCCCTTTGTACAGCTTACATAAGGACAAGACAAAATTGCAACTCCTACACTCTACTGAGTGCAAGGACTACTCTGCTGGGTAGAGCACCTCAAAGTTGGTGGGGAGGGCCATAGCTCTGCCCCATTTACAAGCTAATCAACAGAACTGGTCAACCGCCTGGTGGGGATGTGCTGTGCCTTTTCAAAGTGTGTAGCAGTCTATGTGTTATCCATTGGTGGATGTATGTTACAAGTCCCCTGCTATGCCACATCACCGAGAACATGAGTTGTTACAGACACTCTCTAATTCTTTAGCTCATGCCAGAACAGATCATGCATTTAGCTCTGGAGGTCCCCAGTTCAATTCCTGGTGTGTTGGCTGCTGAAGGTGTCTGTCAAGCGTACTCTACTGACTCATTGGGGAACTCACACAGATCTCCAGGTGCTCTGTCTGAAGCAGAGCAGCTCTGCAGCCAAAACACGGCTGGGCCTTAATAGCACAATCTAGTCCTACATTTCTTTTTTTTTTTGCAAACTGTTCAAACACCACAAATTGTGATAAATATCCAAAAGTTAAAACACAGTTAACACCATCAAATAATTATTCTATTGGCTACAACAAACCAACTTTTTTACTAGGTGATTGTTACTTCACTTCAACCATCAAGCAGGTATGAATGGTTAAACTTAAGAGAAAAAGTGTGATGCATTATATTGAAATGTCACAAAGAAAATAAAAATCAGTAGACATGGCAGTAAAGCTATTTGGATGGAAAAGCCATAGTGTATGAGGCTCAGGTTTTCATAAGTGTCCATTAATTGTGGGTACCTCCATTCTTGGGTTCTCCACTTGTGAATCTTAGATGCCTTAAGTTAGGTATTTCAAAAATAGTGAACATTTTTGGAAAGTGGAACATAACTGAATTAGCCTCTCTTTCCTGGATAGAAGGATTCAAATCTTGTCTTGTAGGTCAGAACACAAGTGAAAAAGTATTTGATCTTATCCCCCTCTTTTGGTCTTATCATAAAAGAGCCACACAAATTACCACACTTTCAAAAGGCACAGCACATCCCCACAGCCTCTAGTCAAGAGAAGCCCAAGTGCAGTAGAATAGTATTTGTGTGTGTATATGCAGGGCCGGCTCCAGGCACCAGACGAGAAAGTACATGCCTGGGGCGGCACATTGTAAGGGGCGGCATTCCGGCCAATCTTGGGGCGGCACATTCCGGCCGCCCTGCCTTGGTTCTTTTTTTTTTTTTTCTTTTTGTTGTTTGCTTTGGCAGCCCGGTCCGCAGCTCCGGAGCCCCCGGCCGGCTCCCCGCACTCCGCCAGTCCCAGCCCAGCCCTACAGGGGCACGGATCCTGGCCCGGGGGGCCAGGAACTAGTGATCCCCGCCGCTCATGGTGCCGCCGGGCTCCCCGGGACACACCACTCCCCGCCGCCTGCACCGGCCTCCGCCTCCCGTGCCGCTCTGAGCCCAACCCAGCCTTTAAAGGAGCCGCCTTTAAAGGAGCGGCTGAGCCAGCACCTCCTGCAGCCCCCGGGGGCTCTGCCTGCCCGGCCGGGAGAGGCACCCCAAGGCCAGAGGGGGGAGCCCCTCTCGCCCGGCTGTGAGGCGCCGCCCTTCACCCCCCTGCGAGCCGCCTTGATCGCCTTCCACACACTCCCTGCGGCTGCCGTTTTTTGGGGGTTTGTTTGCTTCGGCCGTCCGGCCGCTCTTTTTTTTTTGCTTGGGGCGGTAAAAAAGCTAGAGCTGGCCCTGTGTATATGTCACATCAAGACTGGAATGTATCATCATTTCTGTGTGGGATTTACACCTGCACTGTTCCTACTAGTATTAAGTTGGCTCAAACTAGTGATGTTAGTCCCACTATCCATGAAATTCACACATATCCTTTAAAAAAAAGTGCTAAAAAAGAAAATTCTTATGCACAAACAACCCACCAGTTCTGGTGAAAAAAAAGACACATTCATTTGTGTTGTCACATGTTGTTCATTTTTTTCGAATTAAGTTTTTCTGGTTTGCCATGTAATTTAATCATTCTTAATAAGGTACAATGATTCCAACAGCTATTCTACTAGTTAATGACTAGCTTTGAAATGTGACCTGTCATTTGAAGGTGTTGTGTGGATGATTAGTAAATGACCTTTAAAGTTATCTCTAAAAATGTTCTAATTTACTTTAAAAGAAAAAATAATAATACCACATGTGTAAGTCATCCATGCATCAAAACCAATCATCTAGAGTAAATTTCAGTTCACCTTTAAGTATCAAAAAGCTTTAAGTCTATTTACAACTTAGATTTTACTAATATTTAGAGAAAAAATATAGTTTAGCAAATCCTGCCTGAAGTTACAAAGCACGTAATACAATGTTTGCTTTTTAAATGTCATATTGAAGGAAGCTGTTCTGGCAGAGCATTCAGCAGCACGGTGGTTGAATCCAATTTCTTGAGAATCCTTGGGAACCAGGATAGAGAAATAGGTGTGGTAAGTTCATTCTCATGTTTAAAGCACACATTTCTGTAAATACTTGTTTGCCTTCCGCAACTTTTGACGTGATTAAATGCCCTGAACCATTATTAATTTTGATTGCAACGCACGTGTGTTCTTCATTAGTTAAAATCCACAACATGTCAAGGAAAATAGATTGCTTTGATTGCCTGTTCTTAAACCAGAGGATCTTTTTTTTCTTTTTTTCAGTCCAGGAAGTTGATTTAAACCACAAAAGTGCAGGTAATAACCAAATAATATTTGTAGGAGGAAATGATCATATCTGTTTCCCCCCCACACACACACACACACACCACACACACACACACACACACACACACACACTGGGAAGATATGTAAAGTCAGGGTAAGGGGTTTGTTATTAATTTCTTAAACATCAATGATTCTAGCAACAACACCATAAGGAAAAAAACAACTAAATAGATCAGCAAATATTCTGTTGAACCACTATTTTAAAAATTAAGGGCCAGACTGAGATTGTCTAGCTTAATATAAAAGGTGTATTTTCAAATGTGTCAGATAACATGTTTCAGCTAACATGTTTTAAAACTCTAGAGTAGACATGACAAGTTGTATTTTGACGTGTTGGCTGATAGAGGTGAACCCCTTACCTGAGTACATGAGTGGCACAGAGGAATGGATCTCAGCTGAGAATCTGAATCCAACATTTCTCTGTGTTGCTGTGGAAAGAAAAGCAAATGTCACACAAAGCACAAATATTTGGAGCATATAACTTCTCTTCTGTAAAATCATCTCCCTTGTCCTGATTCTTCCTGTTGGTGTTACTATGTTTGTCTCTTATGCATGCTTTTGTAACATGCTTCAAGCTCAGATTCTATTCTTCGAAGGCAGAGAGAGACTTACAGGTCTGTACGGGACAGTGCTCAAATTAAAATGCCTCAGATGCGGTTTAACTTGATTCAATAGCCTAATAACAGTAAGCCATGTGGTTTAAAGCTTTTCTGTTTCTTTACTGTACTTAGCATTGATAGCCTGGCCCAACACATAATAAAACAAACTCAACTTCTTTTGTGTAACCACATATTTCTACAAAAACAACAAGGAGTCTGGTGGCACCTTAAAGACTAACAGATTTATTTGGGCATAAGCTTTTGTGGGTAAACACCACTTCTTCAGATGCATGGAGTGAAAATTACAGATGCAGGCCTGAAGCAAATACTCACCAGCAACTACACACCAAATCACAGAAACACTAACCCAGGAACCAATCCCTGTAGCAAACCTCGTTGCCTACTCTGTCCCCATATCTACTCTAGCGACACCATCAGAGGATCCAACCACATCAGCCACACCATCAGAGGCTCATTCACCTGCACGTCTACTAATGTTATATATGCCATCATGTGCCAGCAATGCCCCTCTGCCATGTACATTGGCCAAACCGGACAGTCTCTATGTAAAAGAATAAATGGACGCAAATCGGGCATCAGGAATGGTAACATACAAAAGCCAGTAGGAGAACACTTCAATCTTCCTGGACATTCTATAACAGATTTAAAAATAGCTATACTTGAACAAAAAAACTTCAGAAACAGACTTCAAAGAGAAACAGCAGAACTAAAATTCATTTGCAAATTTAACACCATTAATTTGGGCTTGAATAGGGACTGGGAGTGGCTGGCTCATTACAGAAGCAGCTTTGCCTCTCCTGGAATTGACACCTCCTCATCTATTATTGGGAGTGGACTACATCCACTCTGATCGAATTGGCCCTGTCAACACTGGTTCTCCACTTGTGAGGTAACTCCCTTCCCTTCATGTGTCATTATATAATGCCTGCATCTGTAATTTTCACTCCATGCATCTGAAGAAGTGATGTTTTACCCACAAAAGCTTATGCCCAAATAAATCTGTTAGTCTTTAAGGTGCCATCAGACTCCTTGTTGTTTTTGTGGATACAGACTTACACGGCTACCCCCTGATACTTGACACATATTTCTAGTACTTTGAGCCATTTATATTTAGGCAATAAATGTTTTCAAAGTCTTTAAAGCATGAACTTTTAGCACACGCCCATAATGCAGAGCAGAGAGAAATTCAGGGGTCTGCATGGAACTGGGCTCAAACTAAAATATCTGCCCCTAGGCCACAACAACCCCAGTCAGCAAGGGTAGGGAATGTCTAGAAATTATGGCCTCTGGGAAACAGTGGAGGGTTGTCGAAAAAGTTCAACCCCTGTTAAAACATCAGTTATCAATGTGTGATCATAGCACAAAGAGGGTAGAGCTATGGCATCAAACTTTTTTTGTAATGACAGAGATAATCCTATAGTTCAAATTAACCATTTAAATATAGTATATATACATTGTTGGACATAAATTCACTGACACTAAATACTTAGTATTTGGTATGCTGGAGACACAACCCCAGAGGGTCTAGCCCAGGGATCGGCAACCTTTGGCACGCGGCCCTGGCCAGTTTGTTTACTTGCTGCGTCCACAGGTTCGGCCGATCGCAGCTCCCACTGGCCGCGGTTCGCCATCGCAGGCCAATGGGGGCTGCGGGAAGTGGCGCGGGCCGAGGGATGTGCTGGTCGCCGCTTCCCGCCGCCCTGTTGGTGGCGAACTGTGGCCAGTGGGAGCCGCAATCGGCCGAACCTGCGGACGCAGCAAGTAAACAAACTAGCCCGGCCTGCCAGGGTTCTTACCCTGGCGGGCCGCGTGCCAAAGGTTGCCGATCCCTGGTCTAGCCAAATTGATATGTAGGTTCCTATAATGATAGCTTAGGGTCCCAAGCTCATCAATGTGAATATCCTCTGTTCTTTTCTCATCCTGGTGTGTCCATGACTGTCAGTATTAGCCTGTTCCTGTGCTGGAACTGATTCCTTTGATCCATATCAGAAAGCCTTTGACAAGGTCCCTCACCAACAGATCTTAAGCAAACTAAGGAGTCATGGGATAAGAGAGAAGGTCCTCTTATTGATCATTATCTGATTAAAATATGGGATACAAAGGATAGGAAGAAATGGTCAGTTTTCACAATGGAAAGTGGTAAATAACTGAGACCACCAAGGATCTGTATAGCAGGACCTGTGCTGTTCAATGTATTCATGAATGATTTAGAAAAGAGGGTAAACTGTGAGGTGGCAAAGTTTGCAGATCATACTAAACTACTCAAGATAGCTAAATCTAAAACTGACTGTGAAGAGTTATAAAGGGATCTCACAAAACTGGGAGACTGAGCAACAAAAATCACAGATGAAATTCAATGTTAATAAATGCAAAGTAATGCTCTTTGGGAAACATAATCCCAACTATATACACAAAATTATGGGTTCTAAATTAGCAGTCAAGAAAGATCTTGGAATCATCATGGATCGTTATCTGAAGGCATGTGCTCAATGTGCAGTGGCAGTCAAAAAAGCTAACAGAATGTTAGGAACCATTAAGAAAGGGATAGATTATAAAATAAAGAATATTATAATACCACTACATAAATCCATGGTGTGCCCACACCTTGAATACTGTGTGCCGTTCTGATCACCATGTCAAAAAATATAAATTAGAATTGGAAAAAGTACAGAGAAGGCAACAAAAATGATTAGGGGTATGGAACAGCTTCCATATGAGGAGAGATTAAAAAGACTGGGACTGTTCAATTTAGACATGAGATGACTAAGGGGAGGGGGCATGATAGAAGCCTATAAAATCATGAATGGTGTGGAGAAAGTGAATAAAGAAGTGTTAGTTACCCCTTCACATAACACAAGAACCAGGGGTCACCCAATGAAATAAATAGACAACAAGTTTAAAACAAACATAAGGAAGTACTTCCTCACACAACGCATAGTCAACCTGTGGGACTCATTGCCAGGGGATTTTGTGAATGCCAAAAGTATAATTGGGTTCAAAAAGAATTAGATAAATTCATGGAGGATAGGTCCATCAATGGCTATTAGCCAAGATGATCAGGGCTGGGCTAGGTAGACCATTGATCTGACGTAGTATGGCCATTTTTGTGTGATACCTCAGCACTTCCATCAGAATTACCCACAGGCTGGGATTCATTTGCAATACTGGGATTGTCCTCTTGGTGCTGTGCACCAGTGTTAACAGGTACAGATTTATTCTGACCTTGAGGTTTAAGGTATTGAACCTGTATGTCATCTTCTGACCTGTCAGAGGAGTCTGTTCCTCAAAAACTGAGGAATGTGTTCCTATTCTCACTTTTCTTGGGTTTCTTATTGTTGTTGGACTATAGGCAAGTAATCACAAGACAGTAAGAGACTGTGAGGTAATACACTTGCCCTTCCCTGTTGATCCTCTGGAACTGCTTTGCATACCATATGATCCCCTGCCTTTTTGGAAACAATGTGACTCTGCTTATCCCGGTAGGCTTTTAATTTTGCACAGCCCCCATCTTCTGACAAATGCAGGACAAGTACCTGATCTCCTGGGGTGACTTCTGCAATCACAGAAACTCTTGTTTCTGGCAACTGATTTTCTGGAGTTTTTATTCACTAATTCAGAACTCTCTACATCCGTGCTTTCCAGTTCTTCACATAATCATCCCAGTTCCCCAGTGATTCCTGATTCCCTGTTAAACCAAATAAAGGCCGACAACCAAATATAAGTAGGGACTCTCCCATAGGAAAAGTAAAATAGAGAAAATCCTGTTTCATTGTGTGTATAGTTATAAGCACACATGGGCTGGTTTAAAGACTCTTACCAATTAGATTTCTGGTCTTCCATTTCCCTGGGAATGATACAGGGTTGTTCTCAAGAGAAAATCTATTGAGACTAGTTCAAATGGTTCTGTGGTACAAATAGGATGTAACAGGGCTTTGGTATGTTGGTACAATCTCCTATGTGTCAGTCATTGACAAACCTGAGTTACACATTGCTCAATATCCTCCTTCATTTGGGGCAATAGAAACAATCTCTAGCAAGGTCAATAACTCAGTTAGCATTTAGGTGACCCATATTTTCATGTAACTCAACATAGACTATTACCCTACTTGTACCATACCAAGGTTGCCCAGACTTTCTGGCCTTTAGAAAGTGTACCAACACATTCATTTTTTGTTTGCTGAACATGGGGAGAAACCACTGACAAATAACTATGGAGGGTTGTGGTACTGTGTCATCTGGCCAATCCAGACAATACTGTTGAACGACCTCTTCAATGACATTGTACCCAATGATAAGACTTTCCACCTTATGAGCTGTGACCAGAATGGGGACTGTTAGCACCTTCCCACCATTTAGCAGATGAAACTGTATTTCAACTCACGGGTCACAAGGAATAGAGGTGCCTTTAGCAACTGTGAGCCTCAGGCCTTGATCTCCCTCACGCAACTCCATGAGCTCCCTTACGGATATATTACGAAGGTCCCCTTTTACCCACTGGTATGACACTATGAATCTCTGTGCACAAGAGGCCCACAAAGATGTTTCTTTAACTCCATTCAAAGTACACAAAACCATACACTTTTCCCTACTATGTGAGTTAGCCTAGCATGCTGTTTTGGTGACAATGAACAATTTCCTACTATCCTTTCAACATTACAATTATATTGACTGTTTTCATTTCTCTGTTCAAGTATCATGATACCAGATTTCATCAGTTTAGTTCTACTAGTCACATGCATTTATCATTTTCTTGTTTATTTTTGGTGACTGTCTCTCCGTGGGACTTTTGCGGCTGGTGGTCACTTGTGGTCACTTTGGAGAGACGGGGTGTAGTTTTCCCTCTGATCCCACTACTTTGGAGCCTCCTCATGAGATGACATCCATACTGGTAGTGCTCTTCTCTCCCACACTGAAAACCGTGGCTGCAGGTGTCCCCTTTGTCCTTCTTCTGGCAGTTGGGAGGAGCACTCTGAGGATTAGAGTGGTCTCCTTCCATCATGATGGGGGTGCCCTCAGAACCTCTTTGGTAGCAGTGATCTCCATTTTTATCTCTTACTTCTGCTAAACTGATCTTCAATTCTCCAATCCCATCCATCAGGTTAGGACTACATTAAGATTTTTTTCTTATTAGCTGGGAAAGAGAAAAACAGCATGTTACAATGCTCAGTCTCTCCAACAAAGCTTCATTTGTGACTGAACTTGGAGATAGGACAACATCACAGTCTGAATGTTATTATTCTGCAGCCCAGTGGAGACTGAATGGAGGAACATATTTTGCACCAGGAGTGGATCAGCCTCAGAGTGGAATCAGCTTCCTGTAATGCAAACAATACTTTCTGTCACAAATCCAAGACATGTAACAGGAAATCCTGGGGTGTTTCTTTGAGTCCCTAGGACAAGATTATGATACAGTTCAGTTCCAGCCTTCTTTTTATAATAGGATCTCAATTCCCGTAAATTTTGGTAATCTCATGGTACTGTTTCCTTCCAAGTAGCTCTGAAGACTTGTTGCAGGATAAATTGTTTTAACCACTGCCTTCACTGCTTTGGGTTCTGAACAGCTCCTTTGTAGTCCTGTTTCTGTCTGATAGACTAGACTAGAAAAACTCAGCCCATCCTTCTGATTCAAACCTCCAATCTGTTTTGTCTCTTTTGAAATCTTTCTTTAGCAGGGTTTCAAACCACAGAGCTCATACTACTGTCACTTCCCTCATTGGGATTGCACTCTTTTCTGTTTCTTTTCCTAGTGGTGGAATGGTTACCTGCCTCATCCTGTTCCTTAGGTCCATCAACAGAGACATGCCTTCATCTTCTAAACTAGCAACATCCTCACTGTCTAAGTGCTGATTAATGAGCTAACTGGGACTTTCCTATAACTCTGCTTTGATTCTCCCCTGAAATGTTAAAGTGATCACAAATAATAAAGAGATCTTGACTCTATACGTGTTAAAATTGCCCCTCTAGCTGTAAACATAGATTTTTCCAGCTCAGCATCAGCAATCTTTATTTCCTGGGCTCAGTGTTTCCCCTGTACCACTCCCTGCTCTCTAGAGGGATTGTTTTCCAACTCCTGGGGCCAGCAGCTCACAACCATCCTCTGCTACCAACATGTAAAACACACCTGAAACTCAGATTCTGGTCTTTGAAGGCACAGGATTCTTTATGACTTCTGATAGTACAAACCCCTGCAATACAGAGCAGAGACACACTCAGAGGTCTGTATAGAACAGGACTCAAACTAAAATCTATACCCCTACACCACCACAACCCAAGACAGCAAGGGTAGAGACTAGGGAGTGTCTAGAAATTACAGCCTCTGGTGAACACAATAGGGGAGTGTCCAAAAAGTTCAACCACTGTGAAAACTTCCATTATCGATGTACAATATTAGCACTCCCTTTTGTTTACACTTTAATAGAGGAAAGAAAGAATATGCAACTAATTATTTTTATCCCCCGTTCTCACAAATGTACATACCTCAGCAAGAAGTTCATCAATTAAACCACATTGCCAGAAGCAGGGAATGAGTGACAGGGGATTGATCACTTGATGATTACCTGTTCTGTTCATTCTCTCTGGGGCACCTGGCACTGGCCACTGTCAGAAGACAGGATACTGGGCTAGATGGACCCTTGGTTTGACCCAGTAGGGCCATTCTTATGTTCTTATTGGTTGAAAGTTGTCAAAAGTGTATTATGATTTGTGACTAGTTGTGACTCACCACTCCAGTGCCTCCTGCTGGCTATCATGGGGATTAGCTCTTCTCACCAGACCACCCTCTTCTGGTGGCATCTCGCAACCGTCATTTCTACTCCAGGGACCCACGTCACTCCCAGGACCGCGGCGTCCTCTTCATGACACAATCCTCTGGCTGTGCCACACTCCGTGTTCCCCCATTCCGAGGGACAGTATCACAGTTCCTCAGTCCAGCCATTTCCTCAGTGGCAAGTGTGTGTTGGGGGACAGGGAGGAGGACTCAGGCCTGCCCATTACTTCCGGTTCCCAGCCCAGGAACCCTGTAGATGGCCCCTGCTTGCAGTGCCCCCTCCAACTCCTCAGTAGATTTCTCTGCGCCACTTCCCCATGGCCCCAGCACCCTCTTTCCCCTTGCCTCAGGGCCTCAACCTGCAAATCCTTGCAGCCCACCAGGAGCTGCCTTTACCTCCCTGGGTCTCTGCCTGCAGCACTACTCTGTCCAGGGTGCTTGCTGCCTTCAGCCTGCAAGGCAGCTAGTCCATCTCCCTCCTCAAGCTCCAGGGAGTTACTGAAACTGCTCTGTTCTGCAGGCCTTCTTATATGGGTCAGCCTGGCCCTGATTGGCTGCCTCCTGCGCGGCCTCCCAAGGGCTCTATTAACCCCATCACAGACCCAAATGGGCTAGGTCAATGCTTAGCTTTGTATTATTATTGTTCACTTGTTTCTGGTTCCTTTAATACTAATTTTTAACACAGAAAAATCTCCAGTCACTGGCTGTACAATACCAAATACATAATTAAACTATTACTAGCATGATTTATTTAGACTCATAGACTTTAAGGTCAGGGGGACCATTGTGCTCATCTAGTCTGACCTCTTGCACATTGTAGGCCACAGAACCTCACCCACCAACTCCTGTAATAGACACCTAACCTCTGGCTGAGTTACTGAAGTCCTCAAATCATGCTTTAAAGACTTCAAGTTACAGAGAATTCACCATTTACACTAGTTTAAACCTGCAAGTAACCCACACTCCATGCTGCAAAGGAACAGGAAAAAAACCCAGAGTCTCTGCAAATCTGACCCAGGGGAAAATCCTTCCCAACACCAAATATGGTGATCAGTTAGACCCATAGTATGTGGGCAAGACCCTCAAGGCAGATACCTGGGAAATAATTCTCTGTAGTAACTCTGAGCCCTCCCCATCTAGGGTTCTGTCTCCTGTCATTGGGGTTTCTTGAAATTGGCAGTTGCAGATGGGCCACATGCCATTGTAGGAAGTCCCATCATAACTTCCCCTCCATAAATTTATCAAGCTCAATCTTGAGGCCAGTTAGGTTTTTTGCTCCCACTGCTCCCCTTGGAAGGCTGTTCCAGAACTTCACTCCTCTGATGGTTAGAAACCTTCACCTAATTTCAAGCCTAAACTTGTTGATGGCCAGTTTATATTTACATTGGCGCTCAACTTAAATAACTCCTCTCCCTCCCTGGTATTTATCCCTCTGATGTATTTATAGAGAGCAATCATAAATTTGCTCAGCCTTCTCTTGGTTAGACTAAACAAGCCAAGCTCTTTGAATCTCCTCTCATAAGGTAAGTTTTCCATTCCTCAGATCACACTAGTTGCCCTTCTCTGCACCTGTTCCAGTTTGAATTCATCCTCTTAAACATGGGAGACCAGAATTGCACACAGTATTTCAGATGAAGTCTCACCAGTGCCTTGTATAATGGTACTAACACTTCCCTATCTCTACTGGAAATACCTCACCTGATGCATCTTAACATTGCACTAGCCATTTTCATGGCTGCATCACATTGATGGTTCATAGTCATCCTGTGATCAACCAATACACCCAATTCTTTCTCCTCCTCTGTCACTTCCAACTGATAAGTCCCTAGCTTATAGCAAAAATTCTTGTTGTTAGTCCCTAAATGCATGACCTTGCACTTGCACTTTTAAATTTCATCTTGTTTCTATTACTCCAGTTTACAAGGTCATCCGGATCTTCTTGTATGATATTCTGGTACTCTTCCGTATTGGCAATACCTCCCAACTTTGGGTCATCCACACATTTTATTAAATACTCTGCTTTTTTGTGGCAAGGTCAGTAATAAAAATGTTAAATAAAGTTGGTCCCAAGACCAATCTCTGCGGAACTCCACTAGTAACCTCCTTCCAGCCTGACAGTTCACCTTGATCTGTTGTAATCTCCCCTTTAACCAGTTCCTTATCCACCTTTCAATTCACATATTAATCCCCATCTTCTCCAATTTAACTAATGATTTTTCATGTGGAACTGTATCAAATGCCTTACTGAAATCCAGGCAGATTAGATCTACTGCATTTCTTGTTTCTGAAAAATCAGTTGTCTTCTCAAAGAATGAGACCAGGCTGGTCTGGCACAATCTGCCTTTTGTAAAACCATGTTGTATTTTGTCCCAATTATCGTTCACCTCTATGTCCTTACTATCTCTTTCAAAATTTGTTCCAAGACCTTGCATACAACTGAGGTCAAACTAACAGGCCTGTAGTTTCCTGGATCACTTTTTTTCCCCTTTCTTAAAATTAGGAACTATATTAGCCATTCTCCAGTCACAGGATATGATCCCTGAGTTTACAGATTCATTAAAAATCCTTGCTGTTGGGCTTACAATTCCATGCACCGACTCCTTTAATATTCTTGGATGAAGATTATCCAGGCCCTCCATTAAGCTGTTTGAGTTTGACTTCCACATCAGATGTGGTCATTTCAACTTTCATATCCTTATTCCCATTAATCACCCTGCTACTACCCCTAAACTCTTCATTAGCCTCATTACAAACTGAGGCAAAGTATTTGTTCAGGTATTGGGCCATGCCTAGACAATCTTTAATCTCCATCACATCCTCAGTGTTTAGTAGTCTCATTTCTTCTTTCCTTGTTTTCTTCTTATTTATATGGCTATAGAACCTTTTACTACTGGTTTTCATTCCTTTTGCAAGGTCCATCTCTGCTTGGCTTTTGGCAGTTCTCACTTTTCCCCTACACTTTCTGGCCACCAAGAGGTAGCTTTCCTTTTTTTATCCTTCCCACTGTCCGTTTCTTGTAGGCTTTCTGCTTTCTCTTAATAATCTGTTTGAGATGCTTACTCATCTAGCTTGGTCTGCCACCCTTCCCTATACATTTCCCCCCTTGCTTGAGGTACAGGATTCAGATAGCTTCTGCAACTTTGACTTAAAATAATTCCAAGCCTCCTTCACCTTCAGATCCTTGAGTTCTTCAGTCCAGGCCACTTCCCTAACTAATTCCCTTAATTGTTTAAAGGTAGTTCTTTTGAAATGAAGGACCCTTGTTGTAGATCTATTTTATTCTTCCATTTAGCGCATGATCACTCAAACCGAAGTTGTCCTCTACAACCAATTCTTCTATGAGGGCCTCACTATTCACCAATACCAAATCTAAAATGGCATCACCTCCTGTTGGTTCAGCAACTGTCTGGTGAAGAAATCTGTCAGTTATCATATCCAGGAAAATCTGGGCCCTACTGTTATTAGTAGCACTTGTCATCCAATCTATATCTGGGAAGTTAAAGTCTCTCATAATCACACAATCCCCAGTAATATTTATTTTATTAAAAACAGTAAAGAGCTCTCTATCCATATCCAAATCAGATCCTGATGGTATGAAGCACACCCCAGCACAATCCTAAGGGAACCTCTAATAGCTTTCTTTCCTGAAGTGATTTTGGCCCCAACTGATTCTGTCTTATCCATTCCATCACTTCTCTTTACAGTCTACCTCATCATTAATATCCAATGCTATTCCACCACATTTGCCTTTATTTTTGTCTTTCCTGAATGGCATACCCTTCAATACCTGTACTCCAGTCATGAATACTATTCCACCATGTTTCTGTTATGCCTATAATATTTGGTTTTACTTCCTGCACCAGTAGTTCTAGTTTCTCCATTTTGTTACCCAGATTCCTTGCATTGGTGTACAAATATCTTAATTTCTGCTTCTTGGCTCATCCACATTCCTCGCCCGATTGGGTACGGTCATTCTACTGCCAGAGTTGCCTATCTGACTGGTATCAGCATTATCCTTCCTCTGAATTTCTATTCTCTTACCCACTGCTGTTCCTTTCTCCATTCCTGTATCCTTTCTCACTTGATTTTCCTCCCTCTCAATGTTAAAATCAGGCGTGGAGATTACATAAGCATCTCACAACTCTCTCCACCAAGTTACTGATTTAAAGCTCATTTAATGTGCCACCCTCCATCCTAAACATCTATTTCCCTCCCTACTCATGTGGAGTCCATCCCACGAGAACTGTCCTCTGTCCATGAATGCCTCCCAGTGGTCCACCCTCCTAAAGCCTTCCTTATAGCACCACTGCCTGAGCCATCAGTTGATCATCATAATATTGTCTTGTCTTCATTCTCTTTCTCCATGGGCAGCAGGTGAACCCCCACTCCCACTTCCAGAAGTTTAGCGTGCTGGCACTGCCCCTTCCACCCGAGGCCCCACCCCCACACGCTGGAGCCCCGAGCCCTCCCCCCACCCTACGACTGGAGGAGTAGGACTTCAGTAGGAGTCGATCTTGCTCAGTATCTTGTGTCCTCAGCACTTTATGTGATAAGACCAATATTTGAAAATGAATGGAGATGTTTCCCTATGCATCTATGAGAGAGATATTTTATTGTGAGATGGAGTCAATGGTATAACCCACCCCACGAACACACACATGCAACAGGAATATTATACCTCTTGTACCTTATATTTCTCCATAACCATCAATGTTCTTAGATTCCTTTTCTGCAGCAGGAGTATATCAAAATATAACATAGGAAAAGAAATTTCTCAAGATAGTTGTCTACAGTGAAATAAATAGTTTCATTACACTGACCACTAGTTGCTCCTTATATTAAAAGAATGGTATTTTTGCTTTGTAACTTGTCAACTTATTATTGTGCTTCAGTTGATGAGTTTTGCACTTCTACCGGTAAGATTCATAGATGTTAAGGCCAGAAAGGACCATTATGATCATCCACTCTGACCTGTATAGCACAGAACAGTAATTTTTGCATCAAGCCCATATGCTGTGCCCCAATCAGAAGTTATCTTTTAGAGGAAAAAAAAATCAAATTTCAATTGAAAGACTTCCAGTGACATAAAATCCACCACATCTCTAAATAAATTGTTACAATGACTAGTTATCCTGATTGTTAAAAACGCGTACCTTGTTTCTAGTCTGGATTTTTCCAGTGGCATCTTCCAGAAACTGGATCTTGGTATGCCTTTGTCTGCCAGATTAAAATCTTGAGATGCTTTTGTCTACAATCAGAAATCTTCCCCCGATATAGGCACTCAAAGACTATGATCCAGTCACCTCTTATCCTTCTCCTGAATCAGGGATTGGCAACCTTTGGCACGCGGCTTGCCAGGGAAGCGGTGCGGGCCAAAGGATGTGCTGGCCACTGCTTCCTGCAGCCCCCATTGGCCTGGAGCGGCAAACCACGGCCAGTGGGAGCCACAATCGGCTGAACCTGCGGACACGGCAGGTAAACAAACCAGCGCAGCCTGCCAGGGTGCTTACCCTGGCGAGCTGCATGCCAAAGGTTGCCGATCCCTATCCTGGATACACTCAATAGACTGAACTTTGTTAGTCTCATGCTCTGGTAGTTCTTCTTTACACCCTTTAAAATTTGTCAACATACTTTTAAAAATGTGGACACCAGAACTGGAAACAGTGTTCCAGTAATAGTCTCACTAATGCTATATACTGAGGACTAGAAATAAGGTGCACATATATTTATACAAGTTTGAAAAAACAGCATTAAACCTAAGGATAAAAAAACTAAATGTATCACATCTCTGACAAGTTTTATAATATATATTTCAAACTTGTTAATACCACAATAACTCTTACTCTCTTATTACAGTGAACTGTGATCTTTTGTGTCTTAAACAGAGATAGACCAAAACCCAAAGCACTTATCTCAACACTTTGAACACTGGGGGGTTGCATAAAAAGAGGCCAATGTCCAAATGGCACTTGGCTTAACTCAGAATTACTCTAAATTACACCAGCTGCGAATGGGGTCATTATGGCAGCTGGTGATTGACCAGATGTAGCAGTTCCCCAGTCATGCTCCCTTTTCCTAAGCTATACCCTCTTTGCTGGCCCTATAGCATCTGAATGCTCCCCATGCCAGAAGACTCCTCAGGCAATTAGCTTAGTGGTTAAACATAGCATATGTCTGAAGCGATAGCTTGAGCAAGTTGTCTTGCAAATGAAATACGTCTTGACATGTGAAAAATACACCCATATTTTCTCATATAGGAAGTTCTAATGCTAGTAGTTGCTTTTTACAGAGGTATTTTTTCTACAGTTACACTGCAAAAATTACTTTGTTAGGAGAGGTTTCAGAGTAGTAGCCGTGTTAGTCTGTATCCGCAAAAAGAACAGGAGTACTTGTGGCACCTTAGAGACTAACAAATTTATTAGAGCATAAGCTTTCGTGGGCTACAACCCACTTCTTCGGATGCATATAGAGTGAAACATATATTGAGGAGATATATATACACACATACATACATACATGTATGTGTGTATATATATCTCTTCAATATATATTTCATGTGTGTATATATATCTCCTCAATATATGTTTCACTCTATATGCATCCGAAGAAGTGGGTTGTAGCCCACGAAAGCTTATGCTCTAATAAATTTGTTAGTCTCTAAGGTGCCACAAGTACTCCTGTTCTTTTTGTTAGGAGATATTTTCGGATGTAATCTTTTCTATCTCCTATTATTTTATCTTGACAATACTTTTCATGCTTTATTGACTCCTACTTTTGGGCATTGAGAATTCCTGCTTGTCTTGGTAACTAATACCACTTGAGTGGGTAAATTCCCAATCACTAAACCTGTTATGGTAGCTACAGACACTTGTGTGTCTAGAGATGAGCTGCCTTGGCCGTTCTGTACTTCCTTTACAATGGGATCTGCTAAACACTTGGAAAGAAGTGTGTACTGTTGCCAAAGCAGAGGGCTGAGAGTCAGTCACTAAGGCTATGTCCACACTACATACTTCTGCTGGCATAACTATGTCAGTCAGGGGTGTGAAAAGGAGTTATCCCTGACAGACACAGCTATGCTGGCAGAAGCCCCTAGCATATACCAGCAAATCTGTGCCTTTATTGGTATAGATTGTTTCACTTATGGGGGTGGTTTTACTTGACCAATACGAAGTGCAGCTTTACTGTTATAGCTCCATTCACAGAAGGAATGCTTTACCAGTGATGCAGCACTATTAATAGGAATAACAGCCATAAAAACAAATGAGAAGGATTCTGAGGAAAAGTATGTCTATGTATTTTGGCATCTAAGAGCCTTCCTGGGAATTCGTTTGCAATGCAAAGTCTCTAGCCTCAGTTTCCAGAAGAGTTAATAATCGACTAGCTGAATCAAGTGCAGTACCAGTGTCCAACCACATGCAAACTACCAAGAAGATTATCAAACAATATTTGTGGTTTAGAATATTATGTGTCGTGGCAATATGGTTTTAAAGTAAGAGGGGTTCTGTGAAAATAGTAATTTATGCTGCTCTTTTGGCCTTTCTGCAATATAAGTATTGACTGATTTCTTGTTTTTTCTTTAAGAAATAACATTAACAATTACTGCATCAATATATTACAGCATCAATATATTTCTTATCTTAACCCATACTAAATAGTTTGTTTCTTCCCTGAAGCCATATAAGACAGATGTGTTTTTGGATAAGACCCAGCCCAAGCTATAGCTACTTTGCACCACCAGAGCAGCACAAAGGGACATTCCAACCGATATAATGACTGCTAGGATTCCCTCTCTGTAGGGGAATACCTGACTGGCACAGAGCCTGCATAGCTACCTCTATGCTCCCCTTCCAATCCCTCCCCAGCACAGGGCATCTTCCAGAGGTGTGAGGGAGCATAATGGAGAGTGCTTTGCTCCCATGAACCCTGCCAGATTAATGCCCCACAGGAGACTGTTTCAAGCCAGTGCAAGTTAAAGCAGCCTGGAGGCTGTCCTGACTTCTGCCAGGGAACAAAGAGGCCCCCAGGTATCCCATAGCCTGGGGTAGTGTATGGATGTCGTTAAGGATACATATACACCACAAATAAAGCTCTGATTGCAGTACAGGTAAGTTTTAATTTAGCTGGCACAGGGAACAGTAGTGAGTACATGGTGGTGCATGCTTCAGTGCAGGCTAAGTGCCTGAATACAAGCCTGCTGCAGACCTTGGTACATACTCAGATAGCTGGGCCACACTAAGGTCCATGCTACTGTGTCTTCATTGCTTTTATACCCACACCAGTTAGATGAAAGCTAGCCCAGTTATGCCTACCTATACTACAACTGCACCTTCATTTGTAGTGTAGATGTACTGTGACCTAAGCCACCTTTGCTGCCCAATGCACTGAGTAGAGTTGTAGCACATTGGAGGACATGAGCCTTTGTCTCTTTATGTAATAAATCAGAATGCAAATTACAAGATAATACATTTAAATCATGAGGAGATACTTGAGTCAAACATGCATGCTTGACTTCCCACAACCTCATTTGGAATAGGCTTATAAACACAGGATCCAGTGCTCCCTCTTTCTCCTTATATGTAAATAAAATAGCATGCCCCCCCTTTCCATCGGGACCACATAAACTTCCTCTCTGCAACTCTTAGTTTGGGGTTCACAAGTCAGAAGGGGCAATGTTTGGACAGGATGGAGAGAAGCTGGAAATAGCTATTCTCCATAAATAGGGCCCTACCAAATTCACATTCCGTTTTGGTCAATTTCATGATCTTAGGATTTTAAAAATAGTAAATTTCATGATTTCAGCTATTTAAATCTGAAATTTCATGGTGTTGTAATTGTAGGGGTCTTGACCCAAAAAGGAGTTTTTTGGGGGAAGAGGTCACAAGGTTATTGTAGGGGTGGATGCGTTACTGCTACCCTTACTTCTGTGCTGCTGGGTGGCAGGTTTGTAGAAATTTTGGTGGTGCCCAGAACCTGCCCCCCCCCCCCGCAAACTCTGCCCCTCACCTGCCTAAGGCACTGGGAGGGAGTTTGGGTGGGGGGAGGAGGTGTGGGGTGCAGGCCCTAGGCTGGGGCTGGGTATTAGGGTGCAGGAGGGCTGTAGGCTCTGGGATGGAGTTTGGGTGGTGGAGGGGGTCTGGGGTGCAGGCTCTGGGATGGAGTTTGGGTGCTGGGTGCAGGCTCCGGGCTGGGGCAGGGGTGCAGGAGGGGGTGAGGGGTGCAGGTTCTGGGATGGAGTTTGGGTGTAGGCTCTGGGCTGGGGCAAGGGTTGGGGTGCAGGGGGGCTGAGGGGTGCAGGCTCTGGGAGGGAGTTTGGGTGCAGGCTCTGGGAGGGAGTGCGGAGGGCTGAGGTGCAGGCTCTGGGAGGGAGTTTGGGGGCAGGAAAGGGGGTGTGGGAAGGGGGTGGGGGTGCAGGCTCCTGGATGGGGCAGGGGGTGGGTGAGCAGGAGGGGGTGAGGGGTGCAGGCTCTGGGACAGAGTTTGGGTGCAGGCTCTGGGCTGGGGGTGTAGGAGGGAATGAGGGGTGCAGACTCTGGGAGGAAGTTGGGGGGTGGGGGGTCCAGACAGAGGGAGTGCAGGCTCTGGGAGGGAGTTTGGGGCGGGAGGGGGTGTGTATGGGAAGAGGGAGGGGGTGCAGCTCTGGGAGGGAGTTTGGGGAAGGGAGGGCGTGCAGGGATGAGGGCTGTGGGATGGGGCTGGGGATGAGGGGTTCATGATGCAGGAGGGGGCTCAGGGCTGGGGCAGAGGGTTAGGGTGTGGGGGGATGAGGGCTCTGGCTGGGGATGAGGGGTTTGGGGTATGGAAGGGGTTCAGGGCTAGGGCAGAGGGTGGAGTGCAGGGGGTGAGGGCTCTGTCTGGGGCTGGGGATGAGGGGTTTGGGGCATTGGAGAGGCTCAGGGCTAGGGCAAAGGGTTGGGGTGCAGGGGAGGTGAGGGCTCCGACTGGGGATGCAGGCTCTGGGGTGGGGCAGGGCTGGAGATGAGTTTGGGGTGCAGGCAGGCTGCCCTGGGGCTCGGACCAGAGAGGAGGACTCCCCCCAGCCCTCTCTCCGTCAGCAGCAGTGAGCTCTGGGGGAGGGGCCCCTTCCCCCTCCCCCTCCCCCGGCAGCACACTCACCCTGCCCCATTGTCACTGCACGTGCTCCTAGGGCCCCTCTCAGGTCCAGGAAGCCCCCTCGCCTCCCCTGTAGTGGGTGCCGGGGGGTGGGGGCTGCCATCACATGTGCGCCTCCTCCCCTGTTCCTGCCCCTCACGGGAGCCACACTGGGGGTGGGGGATGGGGCTGCCCCTTGCCCAGCATGGGGCAGGAGCAGTGACTGCGGGCGGGAGGACCCCCTGTGCTGGTGGAGGGTGTCGCCGGAAAAGGGAAGGGTCCGAGGCAGAAGGGCAGGGTAAGGGCAGCCTGCCTTGTCACTCTTGAATGTGGGGCACTAGGATCCTGCGGCAGCAGTTGATGCCGGGAGGCGGCAGAGCAGGGTCAGTGTAAAGCTGCAGGCTCCGGGGGAGGTGCGCGGGGGCAGCAAGTGGGGGCCGGGGGACACTCGGGGCAGGCTCGTGGGGGCAACAGATGGGGCCGGGGGAGAGACCCAGCCCCAAACATTGGTGGAGTTGGGCCCCCAGGCCCTGAATATTGCTGGAGCGCGGGCACCACGAACCCATACAACTCGCTGCCCCTGGCTGCCACCCTTACTTCTGTGCTGCTGCCTGCAGAGCTGAGCCCTCAGTCAGCAGCTACCACTCTCTGGCCACCCAGCTCTGAAGGCAGCAGCGCAGAAGTAAAGGTGGCATGGTATTGCCACCCTTACTTCTGCACTGCTGCTGGCAGGGCACTGCCTCCAGAGCTGGGTGCCCGGCCAACAGCCGCTGCTCTCCAGCCATCCAGATCTGAAGGCAGCGCGGAAGCAAGGGTGGTAATACTGTGACCCTTCCTAAAATAAATTTGTGACCCTCCTGCAACTCCCTTTTGGGTCAGGACTCCCAGTTTGAGAAACGCTGGTCTCCCCTGTGAAATCTGTATAGTATAGGGAAAAAGCACACAAAGGACCAGATTTCAGTGGGGAGACCAGATTTCAAGGTCTGGAATGCATTTTTCATGGCTGTGAATTTGGTAGGCCCCTTTCCATAACATGCTTTATTCCTTACCCTGAGGATTTTTGCCACACAATGTGGCTTCTAGAATTAGTAACTGCTAACTCCCCTCTTTTTGAGGGGTTCAGCACATAATTCAGGGAAGGAGGGCAGAGCTCCACCAAAGACAGCAAGTTTCCAAAGTAGCTGTGATTGCAACCAAGCATTTACATTATCACTCAAAGAATCCATGAGCTGACTTTCCATACATGAATTTCAAAGTTTGTAAATATTTATTGCAGTTTTATTCACACATTACTAAGTCAAAACAGTAAGATTTCTATGTGCTCCTCCCATTGTATAACACAGCAGCAGGTTATGTTCATCTGCACAGATTAAAGCAAGATATGTAATACTTCACCAGACCACTGCTGGAAAGGTTATAAAATAGTGAAAAGTCTGCCCACACATGGCAGGAATAGCTCAAAGTTAAATCTTCTAGGATCACATGGGGATTGTTTTGCAGAAGGGCATCAAGTTGTTCTTTCTCTTTCATATGCACTATTAAAAGATAATGAAAACAATAAACCAGTCAAATCAATGATTAGAGTTCATGTCTTTCTATTGCAAAACAATGCCCATTGTGATGACAGAATGATTTAACTTTGGGCTATTCTTGTCCCCTGTGGCCAGACTCTGGCACTATTTTACAACCTTTCCTCTGCAGTCTGGTGAAAACTTGGCTCCATTAATGTCAAAGGCAAAAGTCTCATTGACTTCAATGGAGCCTGGATTTCATCCATAATGTATATTGTGTGTATAATTATAAACACTGAGGAAGTATGAGTGTTTCTTTTACTATTTACATTTTGGTTTTAAGGTGTGTACAAATAGCTGTGGAAATAGTGAGAGTACTACATATGTCTTAAAAGAGTACATTAAATTTCCAGCAGCGTCAGTATATATTTCAGCAGGATATTTTTGATTATTTAGTTTACACAAGTTTTTTTATTGCCTGTTCTGTGATATTTTGCATTGTTTCTGGGTGGAACTAAAGCATTTGAGTCTTATTGCATGCTTTGGTTTCCAGTCCAATTTTTTAAATTGTTTGCATAGTTTCGGTTTCTTGTAGGATGAGTTTTGTCCATACTTTTGAAAGGCAGCTGCTGCCTCCTAATATTTAGAATGCCTAATTTAGAAGTTCAAAAGAGAGTGTGTGTTTGTATGGAATGCTGGTGTGGCAGGTTAATGCTCCAGAGGAATTCTAACTATTTACTGACAGCTGAGGTGACTACAAATCTATCCAGCTTGAAAGGGATCTTGTCATGCATCTCAGATAAGAGAGAATGGCATGCGTGTTCAGTAATTGTGTTCTGGAGAGAGAGGAGATATATTTTGTGTCAGACATGTAGTGTGAAAAATACATTAATTTATATTTGTTCATAGTGCTCCGAATGTGTTCGGGGCCTCATGGAATATAAAGACAGGCATATTCCAAGTCCTGAAGAATTTACAGACTAATGGGAGACATGATGCAACAAGTCAGAGTTACCAACAATAGGTGTGGTAACAGAATAGACCGATGAGGACTGCAAAATTAAGGGTCACACAGTCATTTAGTGGTCTTGCACACCTCTCTTTCCAAAATGTGTATTCCATCTGTACAGAATATTCCAATGAATATTCCTCAACCCAATGAAATTACCTTTCAGGGCAAAATGCCTTCTTAACTAAATCTCTCCCATCTGTCTCTGGACTCCAACACGATCCAACCCCTTCCCCCCACCTGTCCTCCACCATCAAACTACCTTCTGGCCTCACACCAGATGGCGACTCTAGGCATGTCATTCTGTGAACACCCTGCACCTCTCCAGAGAGTCTGCACCTCCTTGATGATCACACACTTGAATTCCAGGAGTAGAAAATCACTTTGAAGAATACTAGTATTTGCTTTTCTGTGCAATTATGAGTCTGATCTTGCTCCTATTGAAGTCAGTAGCAAAACTCCCATTGATTTCAATGAGAGCAGATCAGGCTGTAGCTGGACATATTTATTGCTATGTTGAAGGTTTAGGAGGGAATGACTGTCAGTGATTTTCCCCTCTACTGGAATAAATAATAAAAATATTGGCTAATAATTTCAGCAAAAATGGTTACACATATCTGGTCTATAAAGGATGTTAAGTGTGTAAACCGCTGTTTATTTTTAATTCTATATACAGTAGGTAATGGATCACTTAAAATTATTCATGTGATCCCTGGAGACCAGTTAAATAAAATAATTGAATAAAAACACATGTATCTGCCTCACTGCCTCATTTCCCACTATTGTATGCAGTGTTGCTGTAGTCATGTCGTCAGGGCCGGCTTTAGGACCTGTGGGGCCCGATTCGAATACCCGGCGTCGGTCCGGGTCTTTGGCGGCGGGGGGTCCTTCACTCAGCTCCGGATGTTCCGCGGCACTGAAGGACCCCCCGCCACCGAAATGCCGCCAAAGACCCGTAGCGGACCAAGAGGGCCCAGGCGCGGGGCCCGAATCAGGGGAATCGGCCTCAAGCTGGCCCTGCGTGTCGGTCCCAGGATATTAGAGACACAAGGTGAGTGGGGTAATATCTTTCATTGTACCAACTTCAGTTGGTGAGAGAGACAAATTTTCAAGCTACACAAACTGTTCTGCAGGTATGACCCTCTGTGTAGCTCAAAAGCTTGTCTCTCTCACCAACAGAAGTTGGTCCAATAAAAGATATTACTTCACTCACCCACCTTGTCTCTCTCATTCCCCACTAGCTAGTTAGTGAATTAAAAGGTCATTCACATTCACCTGTAGCTAAGTTGAACGTAAGAAGTGTTTTGGACATGGGGACAAGTCTAGTGACAGAAATGGAGGGACATATTTCCTTAAGGACTGAAAAAGTGACCACTTGAGATGAGCCTGAACAGTAAACGTCTAACGCTTGGTGGAGAGGGGTGTTGGATTTGTGGCTTTTGTTTGACCCATTCCACAGAGATATACCTGTGAAATTCATATCTAGTGCAGGTCCTTAGCCCCCTTCCCTAGAAGTGTGAGGATATTTTAAACCAGTGTTTTGGTTCAGACTCATATCCAGTGATTTTGTAATCTATCTACTCCAGATAGTTAAATAAAAATGTAAAACTATTATTTTCTCTGTCAATAAATAGAAAAGTGAGCGCCATGCTATTGTCATGTGATTTAAGAAATTATTTGTCACTTTTCTATGTCTTTGACATAAGAAACATCCATTTTAAATGTTTTTGTGTCGCTTCTATAGGTATGAGTGAACGTAATAAAAAGAAAGCAATTACAGTCCTTGTTCTTGGAAAACTATCATATGTTAAAGCAATATGGATTGTAAAACTACAGATATGACCAGTAAAACAATTTGCAATCGATAATTTGGTTCATAGGTGAATTGCCTGCCGATTAGCTACTACTATGAGAACACTGCTTTAGACAAGTAGGTAGTGTGCTATAAGAACTTCTTATTAAGAAGGTTATACATGCCATTTTTTAAAAACTTCAGAACCCGGATCTTTTAGTTTGCAGCTGTTCTTTGAGAAACTTGGGCTTACTCTGAAACTCTGGCAAAAATGTACTGTATGTGGAATGCCACAGGCAGAGTTTTCTGAGAAACCTTAAGTGATACTTCCATAGCATAGATAAATAATTCTAATGGCAAAGCACTCAATGCCCTTACCTGTTCTTCAGGTGGTTATTTATCTCACTCCTCTCGCTTTGCTTTAATAAACTGAAAACAGCCTGGAGCTGTTTGATTCTCTAAGAATGCCTGCTAGCACAACACGTACATGAAAGGAGACCTAAGGGGAACAAAGGAAGAGATAGTCTCCAATAGGTTTTTACATTTTTCCTGACGCAAGAAAAATAATTTAGAATCTGTCTGCTAGATTATACAAAATGTAGATGAGAGACTGTCACTCCTGATAAAATGGGAGACAACAAAAGGCCTTTGGCTTGAGTTTAATTAGAAATGGGTCCAAATCATCACTCCATTTCCAAATATCCCTGGACATTAGGAAGGTTTGGATCTGGAATCAAACTTTAAGGTGTGATCCTGACACATATCTAGTTATGAAGCTGTGATGACTTTGTCTGTGTACTGTGCCTTTAAATCTCTAAAAACCCAGCCTGTGTGATAAGATCACAGCTGTTTTATTGCAGCCTGTTACAGCACAGAAACACAGGGCCTAATTCTCCTCTCATTTACTCTGGTATAAGTCAGGAATGATTCCATGGAGGTCTGTGGAATTATACCTGTATAAAATGATGTCAGTGAGAGGACAATGAGGCCTACACACTGCTCTTGCATGTAGAATATATTTTTGTTTTTTATGGCTATTTTCCATGATCTAAAATGTCATTCAGTCTGAAAGTATAACATTATTCTTATGCATGGAAAATTGTAAGAGGGTCCATCTGTAATTTTAACTCTACTCCTGACTAAGTCTGCCTTCCTCAAATGTCAGTAACCAATGAGAGGCTTGGTGATATCACTAATCTTCTTCCAGGCCTCAATCCTGCAAAATGCTCTACACAGGAAGCCCTCTGTCCCCTCATTGTGACAAGGCACCCCTCCTTGTAGCGCCCTACTCTGGTAGGCTGTGGCACAACCAGTGCACTTGGCTCAGTCTCCCTTCTATATGACCCATGCAATAGAATATTGTCTCTCTTAATGGCAAATTCAAACCCTTTTATTCATATAGAGTGCCACACTCCACAGATTCCTCATAGTAAAACCATTCTTCTCAAAACCCTGAAGAAAACCAGGTTACAATGCTGCAGCTTCTCAATCCCATTCAAAGATCAACGTTCCAAGGTCACCCACCTGAGAGCCATTAACCACTCTATCTCATTCCTTTAGCCCATGTTCCAGGACCCTTGACTCCAAGCCTCCTCCCTGACAGTTCCAAGACCCACTTCTTACCCACAGGTTGTCTCCTGTAATCCTAAATCAGGTCTCCTGTGATGGAACTCCCTGCAGCGTTCCACTCAGCCCAGCCTTTCTGCCTGTGAATCCTACCCTCACTAGGGATCCCACCACGGCTGACCCCTCTGGGCTCAGCTCCCTGCAGTCCTCCACTCAGGCCTGCTGCAAGGGGCTTCCCACAGTGTTCCACTTACCCAGGCCTCCCTACCTTTGAGTCCTACACCTGCTCCTAAGATCCATCCTCCAGCATCAACCTTTTTGTTCTGAGCTCAGCTTCTCCTAACGAGGCTGATTCTTCCCCTTGTTCCTAGGGGCCTGTGCCCAAGCTCTCCTTCAGCTTGGCAGGGAGTCCCCAGCTCTGGCCAATCCTTACCATAAACGTTTTGCTGTTCCCAATGGTTCTCTGTACTGACTTTCATCACCATCTGCTTCTGCTGCTCCTCAGGTTTCCTCCTTCCTGTCTCCTGCCCCTTCTGACTTCCTTGAGGGACCTTCTTCTCTACAGCCCAGGTGCTCTCTTTTAAGCCTAATTTGAAGTTTACTGACCAGTCATAGGTGCTCTGTCCCTCTTCCCTCCTAAACAGGCAGTATCACCCTGTGGCACACAACCTCAGAGAACTTCAGGTGGCTGTACACAGGCCTACTGGTCTGCCCACAAAGACCAACTTGCAAGAAAGGGCATCAGATATGCCAGAATTCAGCTGCTAGCCTGTCACACAGAAAATTCTTTACCATACAACTGACATGGTAACTAAGAATATTGTCCTACAATCTGTATTTCAGTCTAAGGCTGTGGTTAAAGAGATGGAAATTTTCCCTCTTCTGAGTAAATTCTCTTTTAAATTACTCTACCTTCAAAAAGTTCTCTACCTCAGTTTTGCCACCTTATATGTATTGTGATACAGAGCACAGCAAGTGGTCTTATGCTTTCAGGTTATTTATCATCCCTGTTTTATGAAGCACCAGAATCTATGGAAGTTTTAGAGAACACTAAGGGGCCAGCTTCAAGCTATTTGAGTGCCTATACAGCGTATGCAGTTACAACACATTTCCATTAGGGACATATGTACATGCTGATCACAAGTGATCTCCACCAGAGACAAAAAAATACCTAAACATAAGTATTTTCTCAGAGAGCAGTTTAAGCAGAGAAACTCATTGAAGGCCAGGTATTTTAAACTACCCAAGTTTCTAGCTATTCATTTGTAACTTTGGGATGTGATGAAATGCTCAGGAAATATTCAGTATTTTTAGCAGGATAACAGTTAAAAAAAGAAGCAATGGCATTAACTGATTGCTAGTTTTTCCCGATTGAAAACTTTTTAGATTAATGCTCTTTCTTTCTACAGTTCACAGTTGTGCCAGCCACTGACACATTGTAAGGGTGGGCTGAGGCAGGTGTTGCTAACAGCATTCTGCCTGGAGAAGACAGAGGGGGGCTGGGCATATGCTTTTGAGGCCAAATGGAGCATCCCTGTTAATTTGTGTGCCTTCCTCAGGGCCTCACTGGACTGCTAGGCAGTGTACACGGGATGTGGGGCCATGGCTGTGATCTTGTCCCACCCCACTATCTCTCTTGTGGGGTATCTGAAGCTGTGGGTGGTGTTATGGACTCCCCTCCACTTTGAACTGTGTGCTCCCTGTGCAGGCACAAAAGGGAGAGAACCTTATTCACACTATTTCTTGCCCTTTCCCTCTTCCTCACTCGCACTAGAGCACTTAGAACCTGGCCTGTAGCTAAGGAAGAAGTATAGTGGTATATGTCGAACTGACACCCTGTGTAAATAATTGACCTGCTTAAAATAGGCAGTGCAAGTAGCAACCCCTATACTTAAGATTACCTGGTACTTCCCTTTATAAGACTCTGTATTCAGTTGCTTATAAAATTTTGCTGAACTTTAACAGTTCGGAACGAAATTTTCCATTCTGGGTGTCTGCCTCAGGCTGACATTTTTGGGAAGTTTCACCTAAAATGGCACAGCCATTTCTCAAAATGAGATTAGAAAAATACACATTTTGTCCATTTAAAAAAATGCTTGCAGCTGTTTTGTTGAGGGGCTCTAGCATCTCCATACATCAGAACTCAGACTTGAAGTTCAGCTGTGGTGGGGGATAGAGACCGCCATGGTGTCAAGATGTGTCTGTAGCCACCCCTGTAAAAATTCACCTAAGTTTGTCCAAGTCTCTTAAAAATCTCAGTTCACACACGCTCAGGTTAGCAGCTAAATTTCCTGAAGATTTCATCTGCATGGAGCATGCTTCATTCCAGAGTTGAAGGAGCTGAACAGGACTTTCCCATCAATTGCTCCCCAATGGCGCCAAGCACTGAAACTGAGAGCAGGGAGACGGTCTCTCCTGTCCTCTCAATGCTCCCCCTGCTGGTGAACAGAAGAATGTCTCAAATGCAGAAAGGAGAGGAATGATGGCGGGGGGAGAGGGCGAAGGGTGATGAGATGCCAGTGGGAAAGATGGGATAGGAACTCAGGGAAGGCAGAAAGTGGGTTAGGAGCAGGAAATGTGAGAGGGGAATATGGGCAGGAACGGGGGCGGGGGAGGGCAGAAGACAGAGGTGAGAGTAACATGTAGGAGATAGGGCAGGACACCTAAAAGATAGGAGCAGAGGGAGGGGGAACATGGACAGGAGTTGGTGCTGCAGCAGGAGCTGAGGTGGAGGCTAGGGCAGGAGTCAGGGGGGATAGCAGGAGAGGGAATGGGGAGAAGGGGATAGGGAGAGGTTAGGGAAACAGGAGCAAAAGTGTTGCACCACTGCAGTCTACTCCCCTACAAAACCTGGAATTGAACCCAGGATTCCTGAGTCTCAACATTCCTTTGCTGTCTATCAAATAGTAGTGAAAACCACTGGCAAGTGTGTGTCTCCCTCACCCTCTCATGGCAAGGCTACACAGAAGATAACAACCTTCTACTGCTACCGTTTATTCCATTAGCTCAAGTGGTAGAGGGCTGTGCTGCGGTCCCAAACTTGGTAATGACCCATGTGTTTAGGAAACACCTGAATTAAGATTGCCTGAGCAATCTTACTTCAGACCCCTTGTGTGTATTCATTATGATACAGTCTTCCATGAAAATATACTGTTTTTCCTCAGGCCCCTGCCTCATTCAGTTTCCTAACTTTTGAGTGTTCAGCTATGCAACCGTAATGTTCTTTTAACATAGGTTGTTTGGGTTTTATATTTATAATTGGGATATATGCCAAGGAACAGATTCCATGCAATTATTATTTCTGCTGTGCCATTGGTGTGCATAGCACTTTATAGATGTAGCCCATATTATATTCACTGGCTTGCCTTCATGATATTTAGCTGCTTTCATTATATTCAGCTATAGCTGTAATGCAAGAAACTTGCAGGCCTGTATCCAGTAAGACATTAGCTTAAGCATAAGTTAGCATAAGTGTGGTTAAGTAGGCTGTAACCCTGGGCATAGATAAATGGCCTAACAGTTACCTTTAGATTTTGGGAACTAAGGAGAGCTCGCTCAACGATAGGAGTTAGAATGTACCAGTAAATGCTACAATCAGGAACAGAGAAGTGGTAATTGCAAATCCGCTTAAGCAAGGGGTGAAGGGTATGAGAACGAGCTAAGATGGCAGTTACACATAGCAATATGTTAACCTATAGAATAAGTGCACCTCAGTATTATGTGGATGAAAAGGATAAATTTGGGCATGGAAGACTGAGCATGAGCAGATAATGTTCAGGCCCTATAACTGGGCAGCCACCATATGGTCTAGAGTTCTTTTTTAGGCTTCTTCCATCACTGTCTGCTTTCTATTACTTGACCCTTCAACTCATTGCGGAACTTGGCATTGAACACCATGGCATGCCAGAGACAGGGCTGGCCCTTTGTCTCTGACCACCAGGTCCTCAAGGAAGAGTGTGAGTATGCAATTCTAAGAGCTTATGCAAAGAATACTACCGCAGATAAGGTAGAGATAATACAATATCAGGGTTATCGTGTGACTTGGGTCCTTTCTGGCTTTCATTATTTTAATAAAGATATCTAAGGTTTTACTTTGCCCTCAGTGTGACCGTCTTTGTCATCCACCCCGAGGCTCCTCACAAGATATTGAACTCCGTAGTTTTATTTCTGCATAGCCTGATTCTGCAGTAAGAACCTTGTTGCAGTCAGATTAATTGATCATCAATCCAAACATTATTAACCTTAAAAAGGGTCAGGCAATATAGACATATAAAATGGCAAAGTCCCTGCCTCGAAGAACTTACTGGCAAAATTAGAGCACTAACTACCAATGACAACGCACCATAATAGGTAGGTTACGAAAGATGGAAAGACAACAGTAAACAATGGAAGGGAATACAGCTCTTGAGAGAGTGCTGTTTCCATGCAAAGCAGATTGTAGAAGTTGTTTTCTTTTCTATATTTCTCTTTTTAGTAGTAGTTTGTACCAGAGAAGATATGAATGAGATGCATTTCCACACCTATCACTGACATCCTTGACACGGTCTGCAAAATTACTGTATACACCTGTTAATAGGTATGAATATATGTTTCATTAAAAAAGAATGGAAAACTACTGGAAACTTACACACAGCTGCTGAGACTTGTTGAGTACTCAGACCTATCTGGATATGATTTTATTCTCTCATGATATTAAATTAGTAATATGCTTCAAAAGTTATTAAGTGACAAGGCACTGCGTATGCTGGCTGACTAATCGTAAGTAAAAAGCACTGTAGGAGTTTCTTTTTTAAATGTGAATGAGCTAGACTTGCCCCACCAGTTCTCCAAAGTACCTGTATAATTTTTTCTTAAATTATGTAATGCTCTTTCAAAATACAGACATTCCGGAGTCAGTGCTAATACCAAAGTATTACCCATCAAACTGAGATCTCATCAAAATTACTTCAAATTTAAATAGTTTTTTAAGTAAAGTATGCTCATCTAAGAGATACTGGGCTTGATTCTCCATTCCTGTACTCACAGCGGGGATGTGGAAAGATGACTCTAAGCTATGTATGCACTCCTCAAATTATGGGCCCTTGATGGAGGTCCCAGTATATTTCAAACCCCATCTTCTGGACCCCGTTTCAGTGCTACTCTAAGGGCTTGTCTACAAGGCAAGTTTCTGTGCAGAAAGCCAGGGTGTGAATCTACAGCACACCAGCTTGCCACTCAGCAACATCCCACGTGGATATTGCTACCCCCCAGAGAAGTCCCAGAATGTGGCTTGTCTTACTACAAATAGTAGATACACACTGTGGCTTGCCATGCAGTAAGTTGCTGTGTAGACAAACCCTTAGGCTCTACTTCCCATTGCTTATGGGTCATAGGAAGCAGACAGAGCGTAGCAGCTCTTAGATAAGTTTGCCCACTTCTGCTCCCCCAACAAACAGCAGCCTAACCTATTGTACTTTATTCTATACATATGCTGCCTCCAGGGGCCCTTTTAAATCTCCCGGGCGGGCCGCAGGGCTCCTAGGCACACGCACCCACTCCGCGGCCAGACCCCGCGCTTTGGGGTGTCCCACAGGTGTCCCACTTCCGCCCTGGGCCCCATCCCCCCTAAGGATGGCCTCGGCGCCCAGAATTCCTGTCAGCGGGCCTGGGTGCCTCAGGCTAAGATTCATTCCCTGCACTCTTTGTCTATGCTTCCAGCTGACTTGGTTTGAATAGGTCAATTATGTTGAAATCTGGGTGCTACTAAAATATAAATAAATTCCCCTGCATGGAGACCTGGAATGAGCATGGAATTCCATTGGGAGTAAAAATGGGATTCCACATGGGCAGAGAGGTCCAAGCTAATGCATTTCTTTGCTGAACTGGGGCCCTGCTGTGTCCAATCTTGAGCTCCCATTCTCTGTTAACTTCCATGCTGTAAACGGAGGTGTATACATTTTGTGATAGCAAAAAATGTCTACGAGAGCTCACACAGACCTAAAATAGAGGTTTAGATTTGGATTTTTAGATATAGGCTGCAGCTGTGCTGTATTTACTATATATTAATTGATTGAAATAATAAATTTTAAAAATTTAAGAGATTTACAAAAAACCTCCACTAAAAATAGCAACTACCGCTTGGATAAACATCACAGGGTGTCCTAAAATGCCTTTTACATATAGTTTAAAATTGATTGGATCTTTTCAAAAATGCCATTATAAAGAAGGGTTTTAGCTGATTTATAATAAAAATCTCTATTGCTGGGATTGTACAGACAAATTAAACTGAACTACGAAAAAAGAGCTTTGGAGAAAATAGTTGATTCCCAAAGGCCATGGAGCTTCTTGGTTACCTGTCAGCTAGTGGCACCGTAAGGCTCTGTTCCACTTTTTCAGCAACTGCTCACTATCTTAGCTCCCCTTGCCACCAGCCAGTGTCTTAGGCCTTGACTACACTCGGGACTTCACAGCACTGCGATGTGAAGCGCAAGTGTAGTCTCGCAGCGCTGTATGTACTCCACCTCTCCGAGGGGAATAGCTTGCAGCGCTGTGAGCGAGCGTGCAGCGCTGCAGGCTCTGATTACACTGGCGCTTTACAGCGCTGTACTCGCTGCGCTCGGGGGGGGGGGCGTTTTCACACCCCTGAGCGCAGCAAGTTGCAGCGCTGTTCAGCGCCAGTGTAGCCAAGGCCTTAGCCACCAGCCAGCTTGCTGGGTGGACTTGCTTGACTGCTGGTGATCATTTGGCTAAAGAGTACGCCGCCAAACAACAGTGATTGCTTCAGGAATCCATATGCTATAGAAAACACAAGGGTTTGCATTCTGCCTTGTTCCTGCACTGACACTCCCCAGATCAAAACATTCAAGGGCTGCCAGTATTCAGCAATTGACGAGCTTGCTAGTGAAAATTCACCACTCTGTACATAATACATAATACAGATGGGGTGAAGCACAGAGATTTGCCAAGTTAGCTGAGATGAGAAGGGTTACTAGAAAAGAAAAAAAAAAAAGGAAGGGGGCAAATAATAAACATCTTGGTGTTCTAACATCTACAGCACCAATTATCCACCTCCTCCCAAGTGTAACATGCTACTTTCCCACATAATAATCCTCCTGGTTTTGGGAGATGGCCAAATATCAAACTTGGTTCACCTAAAAAAAGATCAAAACAATTAATTTTTCACTATTTCACATCACAAGGATCTAACTCCATTGCATCACACACCTTTGTTCCATCCTGTAACACACACAATATGTGTAATCTGGTTTACAATAAACTCAGCTATTCTTTTTTTTTTCCTTTACTTTTTTTTAAAGAGGCAAGCAGCACATATAGCTGCATGGGGCACCAAACGGTTAGACAAGCCATTTAGAAAGAAACATCATGGAATGAAATCCATTGAAAACCATTGACATAAATGGAAACAGAATTTTATCCATAATCTTTTGCAGCAGAAAACTATATAGAAATGCTACAGTTAACTGGACAAAATGTGAATGACTAGAAAATGGCCTTCAGGAAGTCTGAATAAGGCTGCTTTGGTCTCCATGCACCATATTGCAAAGGTGCCACTTACATGATTTAATGAGAAACCACAAACTAAATAAATGTTGCAATAAAATGTAGTACCTTATAAATGTGAATGTCACTTTTCTTCATTTTTAAATAAAAACAGGTTCTGTTCTATCCTCTCTCTGACCCACGCTCCTTTCCAACTCCCTTTCCATCACTGTGAAGTCCACTAGAAAATCTGGCATTGCCAAGTCTATTTTACATGGATGGCACTAAGCTACCACGGTAATGGGCAGCAGCAAAAATCTCTAAGATAAATGGATCATTATTTTCTTTACCAAAGATGGTCTATTCTCTCATTTTCCCATTTGTATGGGATGTTTATTCTAGAATGTTTACTCTATTAAAGGCTGGGGTAGGAGGCTATTGGGCAATTTTGTTTTCGGGTCTTCTCAATAATTATTTTGCCTTAAAAATGTGCTTTATGTGGAAAATATTTTACTTATTGTTATATGACAGCAGTAAGATCCACTTCACAAGAGACAAGCTTGGCATAGCCCTTACCAGATAGACAAATGAGAAGCTCTCTGATGATCCATATGACAAAGTTGCTGCATACACAACAGGAGGTTCCTGTCTGAATCTCAGACTTAGTTGTATGCCAGATTAACACATCAGCCCTTTGATTTACACCAGGGTAAGTCAAGAATAACTCAATTGAAGCAGCTGTGTAAATGAGAGGAGATTCAAGCCAATCAATTCTAATCACTGAATGTGGACTCAATACTAGGGCTTGTCTTCACTACTGGGGAGATCGACACTGCTGGAATCGATGCAGTGGGTGTCAATTTAGCGTCTAGTAAAGACCCGCTAAATCGACTCTCTGGTCGACTCCGGTACTCCAGCTCCCCGAGAAGAGTAAGGTAAGTCGACCGGAAAGCATCTCCCAGAGTGAAGACACCGGGATAAATCGACAGAAGCTACGTCAACTCCAGCTACATTATTCATGTAGCTGGAGTAGCTTAACTTAGATTGACTTACCTCGGTAGTAAAGACAAGCCCTTAATTAATTTTGCTCTTGTGGAAAGCAAAGGGGCTCCCATGTAGGATCTCAGGGTCCCAGAAAAAGAAATTATTTTATATGGATTCCCCCCTCCAAAATGATAGTAATGGTATCCTCTTTTCCCCAAGCCTCATATCACCCACTACACATAGTTTTACTCACACAAAATAGTCCGATTAGAATCAGTGGGACTACTCACATACTTAAAAGTAACCATATGCTTAACTGCTCTTTGAGCTTGAGACGATTCTCCCCCTTTTTTTATTATCTAAAAAAAAGCATGTAGTTTCCTAGTAGTACAGACACATTGGGCCAAATCCTGAGGCTCTTACTCCTTGTTCAAGAATCAATGGGAGTTTGCTTGAGTTAGATCCTCAGGGTTTGGGCAGAGCCTGAGCTTTATATACAAAACTTCATATACAGTCTGTCAAAGCTGGTATGTCTACTGGTGCCACTAAGTAAACAGATGATGACCCTGAAGGCAAGAGCAGTAAATCAGTTACAGATTAGAGCCAGGTTCAGTTATCTGGCACTCAAAGATGTTCCTAGTATAAGTGGCTGGGGAAAATCAAATGTATACAGAAGGACAGACTCATATCAGAAAAGCTATTCCTCAATGACAATAACGATGCAACATAATTTTAGTAATAATGTGGGTTGCATGATAGCCTCACTGGATTAAAGTTCAACTTTCAAAAATCCTAGAATAGCAGTGTGACATGCATTATGTGAGGTCTGAAATAATATACTTCCGTAGGAATTTAATTTCTATTAAGTGTACTTGAAAAAATCTTCCTGATGAGCAACTTGATATTCACCCTGTTTATGAATCCAAGACATGCTTAATTAAAGTAAATCTCAAGGCTAAGTTTTGTTCTTGAAAGTGGTACATTGGGGATCACAAAATATAAATCTACTAAGATGTAAAATATACAATTATTTGTGTATGTATCTTATAAGCCAGTTCATGCTCCCACTCATCTCATTTTTTTCTGCTGCTGATTGTTTTAAAATCCATTTAAAGGGCTGTTGAGCCTGAATAAATTACCTTAACTGTCATTTGAATAATGCATAAAAACTGCCTACTAAAAACTAAAGATATTTCATTAAATAGTCAAATCATTGTTTGCAAAAGGATGGTGGCATCAGAGACTGAGACATGGGTCATCTTGCCTAATGGTAGGAGCAGTCACTGGCAGCCAGGAATAGGCACCCATGGTCAGAGTCAGAGGCCACATGCCAAAGTGAAGGATCAGAGCTGAAGTCAGGAATCTGAGTTGAAGGTCAGAACCAGGTTATCTGGAGTGAGGCAAGGCTAGGGCAAAGGCAGGAGCAGAGCTAGCGCAAGGCAGGAGGAAGGCTGGGAACAAGCGGGAAATATTGCAGCTGTGGGTGAATACTTTGATCTACCAGCCACTGAACTGCTGCTGTTCCTGGGTTTAAGAGCAGGTATGCTAACTCTTCCCACCAATCAGGCAGCGTAGCCAATTAGGCAGCCTGTTACAGACCAGCTGCGCTTGTTAGGTTGCCCAGCTATTGGCTCTGATGCAGGCTCTGCTTCCAGCCTGTCTGTGATGCAAGCCCTGATTCCTGACAGTAACACCCCTCCCCCCCATTGGCCCCTGCTACAGGCCTCGGGCCTGGATTCTCAGGGTATTTCTGATGGAACTCTCAGTAGGTCCAAAGCATGGATGTTTTCTACCAGTTCTCGAGAGTGCTTGCTGGACCATAGCCTTCCCACTCCACCAGGTCATTGACCCTTCCCCTAACTCAATGAGCATTGAGGATTCAATGAGTCAAGTATTCCTCTTGTCAATGGACTGTTATGCGTGGCGGTAGTGGTATGGAGCTGTTTAGGTATGAGTTCTCAGTGTAGGATTTTACAAGTGAGATGTAAAGACAGGGTGGATCTTTAAGAACTTGGGCAGCTGTAGCCCACTGAGTTTACCCATTCTATAATCTTGAAAGTGCCCAGATATTGGTAGCCTAGAATGGGAGATGGCCAGCTTAATTTAAGGTTCTGGACAGAGAGCCACACCTTGTCCCTTTTAACCACACTGGGGCAGCCTGACAATCTTGGTTCTCATGGTGTTTGTAGGCTTCTTTTGGAGGACTGCCAGTCTTCCTTTATCTCTTGGTGCATGTGGTTTATATGGGAGGGTAAATCTATGGTGGCTCGTACTGGGGAAATCATAGAATCATAGAAGATTAGGGTTGGAAGAGACCTCAGGAGGTCATCCCTGCTCAACCCCCTGCTCAAAGCAGGACCAACACCAACTAAATCATCCCAGCCAGGGCTTTGTCAAGCCGGGCCTTAAAAATCATGGGTAAATCTGGGTGAAAGAGGGGGATGAAAGCCATAGTTCGCAAAGAATGGACTATGTTGGGTCAAAGCATGGATTGCATTGTTATATGCATATTCAGCGCAGCCCAGAAAAGGGAGCCAGTCACCCTGGTGGTAACTTAGAAAGCTATGAAGATACTGATTGTCCCTGTTTCCCCATTAATTTGTGAGTGACTCATTGCCAAGGAGTTGGAGAAATTTCTACCAGAATCAGGAGATAAACTGGAATCGCTGGTCTGACACAATGACTATCGGTATCTCATGGTAATGATTTCCAGGAATAGCCTTGCTGTCTCCCATGTGCTAAGAACAGTAAAGCATGGGATGAAGTGTGCCATTTTTGTTAGGAAGCCGATGGCAACCAGGATTACTGTGGGTCCCTTGGATATGACAGTTCTACAATCAAGTCCATTGAAACTGAAGACCTAGGTTGCAGAAGAGTGGGAAGAGGCTGGAGGAGATCATGGAGCTCTCAGAGTTGCAGAGGTTGTGGGAACTTATATAATCTTTGATATAAGCTCGTAGGCCTGACCACCAGAAGCTTCTTGAGACCAGATTTCAAGTCTTAAACTGGCCAAAATGACCCACAAGTGGTGAATTATGGCATACCAGTAGTTTCAACACTTGAAGCCTAGTCTGTCCTTCTGGAACATAAATACAACACTTGTGATACAGGAGGTCATTCTGTAATTGGAACTTGCAGTCATGTTGGGTACCTGCATCATTCAGGTTATATGGATCTGGGTCATTAGGGAGCAGGAAGCTGATGTAGAATGTCATTCTGCTGATAATTGTCCCCATTAGCATTGTGGCAGAGGGCTCTTTGCCAGGCTCAAGATATTCGCCTTGTGGGATAGGATATCTGCTTTCTTGTTTCTTGTCCATGGATGATAGCTGACCACAAAGTTGAAGCAAGTGAAAAGAGAATCCAGTGGATTTGGCATTAGTTAAGGCATCTAGCAATCCATAGATAATTCCAAGTTCTTGTGGTCCATCAGGTTTGGACTGGGAATCGGGCTTCTCAGAGGTGGTGCCACTCTTTGAAAGTTACCTTTATAGCCAGTAGCTGATTGTCCCAAATATCATAATTTTTTTCTGCCGGGGTTAGCTTCTGAGAATCCAAACAAAGGGGTGGAGTTGATTTCAGGTGCCTGCATGTTGAGATAAAATTGCACATATGCAAAATTCAAGATGATTGCCTCAGTTATAAATGGTTCAGTGGGCACTGGGTAAATCAGGATGTGTGTGAGGTGAATGCCCTCTTCAGTCGATCAAAGGCTGAATGAGCCTCTGTGGACCAGGTAAACCAGGCCCCCTTTTGCAGAAGTGCAGTTATGGGTGCAATGAGGCTAGATAATCCTTTAATAGATTGCCCATAGAAACTGGCAAACTCTACGAATCGCTGCATCACCTGGACATCCTTGGGTTCAGCCCTGTCGGATATTGCCGCCACATTATGAGAGTCCATGATGAGTCTCTCAAGCAAGATCATATATCCCAAGAATTCCACAGTGTCCTTATCTAACTCATAGTTCTCGAGCTTCATGAAGAAGTGGTTTTGGAGGAGTCTCTCCAAAACAGTGCACATGTGATGATTGTGGAGAGCCTCACTTTTGGAGAAAAGGAGGATGCCATCCAGATAAATGACAACAAATTGTATCCGTGTCCTTAATGATGTCATTTATGAAATGTTGGAAGGTCACCGGAGCATTGCACAACCCAAACACTATGACCAAATACTCAAAGTAGTCATACCTGATAAGGAAGGCAATCTTCTATTCATTTCCTTCCTGGATCCTCACCAGGTTATGAGCTCCGCAGAGGTCCAACTTTGTGAAGATCTTGGCAGAATGGGGTCTTTCAAACAGTTCATAAATAAGTGGTAGGGGGTGCCAGTTTCAGAGTGAAATCTTGTTCAGTACTTGGTAGTCCAAACAAAACCAGAGGGAGCTGTCTTTCTTCACCACAAAGAAGATTGGGTCCCTGACTGGGGACACGGAGGGACAAATGAACCCTTTCCACAGGTTTTCCTTGATACATCTCCGGAATGCTTGTAGTTCGAGTTCAGAGAGGGAGTAAATGCACCTGAAGGGAACCTCTGCTCCCAGACAGAGGTTGATGGGGCAGGCGTAGGTGCAACGAGGTGATAGGATTCGGCTTTCTTTTTGTCAAACATGTTGGCATAGTGTTGATATTTAACAGGAATCCCTGGGGTCACTGGGGAGGTGGTGGGGGTTGCTGAGATCACCTTTGCGTCACATCTCTGAATTCTTTGGAAGACTGAGTAAGCTACAATGGGTTGCTGGTCCTGGGTTGGCTCTTGGGAAACAGGATTATCAATAAGATGGGGAGTCAAAGTGTATCATGCCTGACTGTCAATGGATACACAGTGGATGGGCAATGAGCTAGGAGATGCCAAGGATAATTGGTGAATGTAATGCACAAATTAGCCCAAATTGGAGAGTTTCTCTGTGGCCTCTAAGGGAGCCCTCTGGTGGGTGACTGGTCCCAAAGAAAGGAGGGACTTATCTAGGTGGGGAGTCCTTTGCACTTGATGGGGATATTGTGTGCTCAGGTGAACCTCAGATCTACGAAATTGCCTGAGACACTTGAGTCCACCAGCCTGAATAGGTTGATGTCAGGCATCACAGGGTGATGAAGCAGGAGAGGAAGGTAGAGAGATGTTAGGTGCTGATTGGCCCTCACCAGGGTATGGGCAAATGAGTGTGGGAATGAGCTGCTGGGGAGAGGGGAAGAGCACCAACTCAGCCTGTACCCCACTATTGGGGCTCGAGCTTGGCACTTCCTGACTGGGCAAAGATCAGACCTTACCAGTGTAGCTTGATGCAAAGTGTCCCAGTTACCCACAGTCAAGGCAGAGGTCCAATGCCCAGCATTAATTCTTCTCTGTGTTGGAGTGGCATTGCATGGGTTTAGGTGATGGAGAAGGAACTGGTGATGGGGGGAGGTGTCAGCAATTGCAGGGCTGGCAGGAGTCAGCAGGACCATCTTTGTTCTTGGTGGTGTTCGGTCAAACTGTCATCGATCTTGATGCATAGGTCAACTAAGACTTCTAGGCCAGACAGGGATTCCACTCATGCCAATTCATCATTAATATTGTTGTTTAAGCTGAGCCAGAAATGTTAACACTGGGCAACCTTGTTCCACGCAATGTCTGCTACCAAGCATCAGAATGTCACTGCATATTTAGCAACTGCCCAGTGTCCCTGCCACAGTACCTGAAGCATGGCTTAGGCCAACTTGGGTCATCAAAGATCACCACCATAGCTCTCACAAAGTCCTCAAATTGTCCCGGAAGTGGGCTTGATTTTTCCAGGAGTGGAGAGGCCCAAGCCATGGCCTCCCAGGTAACCAGGCTGATAATTATTCCCACTCAGGCTTGGTCTGTGGGGTATGTGTGTGGGCATAGCAGAAACAGGAGCAGACACTGATTTAAGAATCCACAAAATTTGTCACAGTCACCATTAAACTTGTCAGGCAGGAGGAGCTTGGGATTGTTGGGCTTGGAGGGAGTCAGAACTGAAGGCAGTCTGGCTTGAGTTTATAGGACTGCTTTCTGTACTTGCAGGGTATCAATCTGGGCAAGGTCTGTAGGGCTCCTACTTTCCATCAGAGAGTGATTTGCCTGGGTAGAATTCATGCTTGCTGTATCAGCTCTAGTTCCTTATTTTTGGTGTTGGGACTGCTCAAACTGTCATTGACCCAGGACATGGGCAGTCTTGCCTAGTGGCTGGATCTGACATCCGTAGCCACAAATCGGAGTCCAGAGCCAGAAGTCAGAACCCAGGATCAGGACTGGAGTCAGAGGCCAGATGCCAGAGCCCAGAATCAGGACCAGAGTCAGAGGCCAGATGTCAAACCCAGAGACCAGATGCCAAAGCCAAAGTCAGAAGTTAGGAATTGGAGCTGAGGGTCAGAACTGGGTTACTTGGAGTGAGGCCAGACAGGAGCAGGGCTGAGTCCAAGGCTGGAACAAGGCAGGAGCAAGTGGGCACAGCAGCTATCGCAGCAGTGGGCAAATGTTTTGAACAGCCACTTTGCCACTGCTGCTGGGCTTAAGAGACGGTCTGCTGACTCTTCCACCCAATCAGGAGGCATAGCCAATTAGCCTACTAAAGGCCCACCCTGCTCATTAGGTTGCTTGGAGATTGGCTCTGCTGAAGGCCCTTATTCCCCACACTGGCACCAATCATATCTTTGCCTCTACTGCCCCTAGCCTCTAAATTGGCCTGCCATTGTACCTAAACAATGCTATAGCTGGGGCTCCTTTTCAAGATATGAAGACCTTTTCCTTTGTAAAACCTCACCCACAGCAAAGCAATTGTGACTGATTTTATCATGTTCCCTCTCTTTACTCTTATAAGTACCTGAGGCTGTGATCCTGTAATGAGCTCTCCATGGGCAGTCCCTGCATGGGGCATATTGCAGAATCAGAGCCTTCATTTTTAAATTGTGTATTTTAATTGCTGGTAAGGCGTTGCATAATTAAAATGATTTATTAAATAATCACTCTCTTTAAAGTTAAACCTCATCCTTAAAGTACATGCTTTTATCAACACATTTTTTACCAGTTGACCTAAAAAGGAAATGTCAAAATTTATTGGAACAATACAAATAGATTCTTTCTTGGGAGAAGTTGAATGGACTCTGCAGAGCTCATATCCCTATGAATTAATTGCAATCAGCACTGTATTTCATAATACTAATAACATCATTACATAACCAACCTGACTGCAGCCAGCAGTGGTGGACTGGAATCTTACAGTAAGTGGATATGTAATATGTTATCTCATTAAGAGATTAAGAGTAGGGTTTTTTCTCCCTCCCCTTTATTTGAGGCACAGCTTGCAGCTAGCAAAACATTTCCATTGTTATAACCTTTCATCAACATAATCATTGCAGATTTCTTAAATTTTGAACAATACACATCTCTCTCTCTCTCTCTCTCTCTCTCTCTCTTTCTTTCTTCCCTCTCTCAGGCATGCAATGACAAAAGGAGATTATGTTTAGTTCAATCAAGTCAAGAGATACAAACATTCCTGGGAATATACTCATTTCTACCTCCCTGCTAGACAGACAAAAATTATTTGATTTGACATGACTGTAGCTTTATACACTTCAGAGAATTTTTAAAGTGATGTCTGCTAAAAAGAAAATGAAAAAAATGTTCTTGCATACTCCGTGTGGGTAAGTGATGTATTTGCTTTTTAGTATTCATGATTTATTTCCGTGCCTTAGCGCTAACAGTTATGAACAAAAATCAACTCCAGCAAGTAGCATTAATAGGAAACAGTCTGGCCTCCATCTAACCCTGAAGATAATTATGCTAAAACAATAGTGATGAGCATTCAGCTAACTAGCACTAACAAGGAAAGACTGCTGCTGCCATTCATCAAAAAGGCCATGTGGATAATGAGGAGAGATGGCTACTGACATATTTCAGCAGTGGAGGCCATCCTGCTGGGAGCTTCTTTCAAAATGCCAAATTCTATCTATTTAAAAAGCAAATATCATGCTATCTTTGGTTTGTCCAGTGATCTGGAGAGAAGACACACTAAGTAATACACCACCGCACAAGTTGGACTAAAGGGCTGGAAGAGATACCTAAGGAGAAAAATGTCCTAGTGCACATATTATAATGTGAAGAGTTTTTTGAAAGAACTAATCCTAATAATGAACTACATTACTGCTGTCAATCAGGGAGACCAAATCCCTTGCTTTCTGCAGGAAGCTCCTAATCTGATTATTGATTTACAATTCTGGCGATTAGTTAAGGAATGTTCATATCAAGGAATCTGAACATGCTGATTATTCTCTAGTTAGTGAACAATGCAGTCATCAAGAAGAAAAGCTTTGCTTAAAATAAAGGATACAACATTTCAGAAAATCTCTCAGGTTAGCTAATGTTGCATGCTTGGGTGAAATAGGGTAAACAACACTCATCACTACTACAATAGTTTGCATCTGGTAAGACAGACTAATTATCAGAACAGAGATCACAGCTGATTCTTTAAAGTAATGCCAATAAAAGATATTACCTCACCCACCTTGTTTCTCCACCGTGGAGGGCAGAACAGAAACTACTGCAATCCTCCCTAATACAAATGCTTATTAATCCTTTGCTGGGTTCTCAGATGAACTGTAGCTGTAATTATTTACTGAGAGTATTTACCTTGCGTAAACTCCTTGGGTATACAGGGATAACTTTCTTAGGAAGCCAGGCATAATTTGAAGTATATCATTAGGTTAACGAAGAGCAAATTCACAGTAATGTGTTCTCTCAACTCCAAAAAGCTTTTTATGTATTAAAAGTATAACAAACCGTCTCATGCATTTCTTCTGGCCACTATTAGTAGTTAAAAGTTCTGAAAAGCAGAACAATACAAGCAAAAGAATAGATGAGTTAATCCTCTCGTATCACACTTAACTTACGCTGGGGTGCCTAGACATTACAGTACATAGTGCTATTTAAAATCACTTACTGTTCTAAGATCCTTCATGAATAATCATTGCCTGTATCCTCCCTCCCAGCAGGTCATCTCTGCATGCAGATCTCCCCTGCCCTGCAATAAAGGCAGGAAAAGGGAATCTAGGCCTCCTTTGGGCTCTGCAAAGGCTGCCCCTTTTGCATCTCTGCTTTGCCATAGGTCGGGTTCATGGAGTTGGGAAGTAAAGACTAGGCTGAGGACAGAACTATGGATGGAGGCTGGCGTATATTATAACTACAGAATACTCCCTTTCCTGGGAGCCTCTGTGGCCTGGGAAGCTCTCAGCAGCCCGGGGTTAGGGGAAGGATTTTGGGGGCTAGAGCTGGATCAGAGACGTGGAGCCTTTGCACACACATCACCATTTCCCCACAGATCATTGGTATTATAGGACAGTGCTAAAGAATCATGGAAAGAGTTGCTTTCTTCGGACACTGAGCAAGGAACATTATTAGAAAAAAAGGAAACAATATTAGCCCTAACTCTACTTTACATGTGTCTGCTTTGGTGCGGAGCTTCTGCCAACGTCTTACCCTCACTTCTGGCTCCCTGCCACAGATTTAAAGAAACAATACTTTTATCTCTGTACCCAGGAATCCACCAGATTTGGTGGCATGTCCATGGTATATTCCTCAAGGAGGCAAACCCCATCCCCAATGGAATGATAGGGGAGGAACTCCACAAGTGGATATTCACTGAGATTTCTTCCCCAAGAACTCCCTCCTGCAGGTATTTCCTCCAGAGAGGATGATCCAGACCCACAAGTGTTGCACTACTTAAGCAAAGGGGATGAATTAAGGACAGTGTGGCAATATTAATTGAGTGTTACTTGTTACTGGTTTGTATCTCATCTTTTTAAGGTGATTTTCTATATTTAAGCTCCATTATTTTTATGGGTACGAATTTATCTGTGTTGTAAGAAAAATGTGCCAGAAAACAAGCTTAGCTTGGAAAAAGCAAAGGATGTATATGCTACCACTTTCCAGTTACTTTACATGGGGGCAGCAAAGTAGCAGATGCTTCTCACACTCCAGACTTCTTAACTAGGGACACTGCTAGTTTTTTGCATAGTAACCCCTTTGCCACATGCAAATAAGTTTTTATCATTTCAGAATAAGGAGTCATGGACTGGAGGTGAAGCACAGACTAGCTTACAAGGATTTCAAGCAGAATTTCTTCTCTGCAGGCCAGTTTGGCCCCAGGGGCTCTGCAGAGGCACAGGGAGGAATGGAAGGCACAAGAAGCCTCCCTCCTCTCTTGTGCCTTTAAAAAGAACAGGAGTACTTGTGGCACCTTAGAGACTAACACATTTATTAGAGCATAAGCTTTCGTGGGCTACAACCCACTTCTTCGGATGCATCCGAAGAAGTGGGTTGTAGCCCACG
>NW_020664419.1:31450749-31491165 GCF_002925995.2 Terrapene triunguis | reverse complement strand
CCCCCCCCCCCGTGATTCCAGCTAACTCCAAACTAGCCAATCATATATCTTCTTTAGGCGTCCTGTGATAAACCCCTACACCAAGAAACCCCTCACCCAATAGGCACCCAATTCTCATAAAATAATGAGGAAGGTACCGGGAAAAAGGGACAGACCCCAACTCTTATGTCACACAAATGACGTATTATTTGTACTATGCTTGCGGTTTGAAGGAATAAAAGCAGCCTGCGTGCTGTGCTGGGTGTGGTAGTTTTCGGACTGCTACCCCAACGCGTTGATATGTTTTGCAATAAACTGGCCTCAGGCTTGAGTCTGTGAACTAAAATCAATGTGTGGGTGACTTTTTCCACGACACATTATAGAGACAATTACAGTTTTCTACACATATACAGGGTAGTCGCATCTTACACGGGAGTTAGGTTCTGAAGTCAGCGTGTAAGACGAAAATCGCGTATAGTCAAACACTCGTTGAGTGGAATGGCGGGCGGAATTGCCCGCACTACAGGTACAGTATTTAAATTATTATTTTTCTCTTTTTTTTTTTTTTTTTTTGCCGAGCGCGTATAGTTAAAATCGCCTATGATGCGACTCCACTGTATACATGCCTACACATTCATAACCATAACCTATCACCCATCTCCTAAGAACCATCAAGTTCATCACATTACAAGCTTTCATAAAAGACCTTACTTGACATATTTTATATCACAATGACATTGTCCACAACTAGGTGATTCAATTGCTTATTTTGGGAGGTTTAGACCTCTCTGTTCTCCCCTGGGCATGGCTGGACCTGGATTGTCACAATGGGCTTAGAAGTCAGAGGAGAAGAGGATGTCTCTCACCAGCATCCTTGTTACTTCTAAAAGCACTGTCCAAGTTAGGATTTGTATCTGTGGAGGAGTTTCTTTTCCCACTTAGACATTGACAGGGCACCATTATCAGTGCTGTGGAGACCAATAAATATGTAACTTGTTGAAGAGTGCTGCATATTGATGTGTAATGATAAAGCCAGGGTTATGCAAAGTGCTTCTGAGGAGCTATACAGAAACAAAAGGTAAGGGGTGACATTCTATGCTGTGCCTCTAAGAAGTACTGCCCAGAACTCACAACCTAGGGGAGGGCACTGATGGTTAATGTGGCAGTAAACCATCCTCACACCCTCCCAATCCTGGGTGGCTAAAGAAGCCCCTTGCAAACCTTAGAATGAGGCATCTCTACATTAAAAACTTAAGTCAACCTATATTAGAGCAACTTGCAGCCACCTCAGTAACTACTGCTGTGGTTCATGTCCACACTACCCACCTATGGTCAGTGGTGCGCATCCTCACCAGAAGCGCTTCTACAGACCTATGGGGGCAGTGTGGGAAGCTCCCCGCAGCCCAACCCCTCCTGCTCTCCATTCTCTGCTCCCCACTGGGAGCTCAGCAAGAGTGGGGCAGCCACCCGGAATCTTGCCTCCTGAGTCCCCACTCGGCCCACTGAGTTTATGTAAGGATTTCATGTGTGACCCTGAATAACAAATTGTTCTGGAGAGGTAGGGAAATAGAGCTGTCAGGGTTGAGAGAAGGCAGAGAAAGCTACTGCAGTTTTCTTTTTAGAATTAGAACTACAGAAAATGAGCTGGAAAAGAATCTAAGGAAGTCCTTGAAATCCCTGTTGTCATTACCGGCTTTTCATAGTAAAAAAAAAAGTATAAATAATAACAAATAAATACAACAGTAACCATTTAATATAAAATGGTAAAAGCCAAAGAACACAACAAGCTCTTCTAAGAAAAATGGACATATAATCAAAAGGTTCTGGAGTGCTACTTCTTTTTCTTCTGGAAAAATTGAATTAACAACCCTCTCCGACCTTGTTTGTCTGCTTTTATCTAGAGTTGTGCCAAATTATCTGAAAATCTTTTATACAGTCAGAGAATCTGAGTAGCTGCTAGTTCACAGATACTGCAGATCTATCTGGATGTTAGCTGCTACAACCATATTGCTTGTCAAGTTGCATCATATTATGCTGACTTACAAATTGGGATCCCAGGCATCCAACAGCATCTAAAAAACATACATAATTAGCAAATTTGCTCCTCACCGGAAAATGGACAATTTTTATAATCTCTGCAGTCACTTACATTCCACAAACATTACTGCCTTTACTTTTGTCCTATGCAAATTTTAGAATCTTGTCAAGTACAATAAGGCCCAATGAACTCAACTTTCTAAATAATAGCCAAAAGAGGTGAAATATTATTCCCTTTCTTTACAAAGGCAGAACAGCAGCATTAGTGATAAATAAATCCCATTAGGATCCAAAGCAGACCTCAAATGCTCTGATAAATACATTTCCCTTTTGTGACAGCCGTCCTCTTGCTCCCCCAGATTTTGCCACGTGTGTGTTATTCAGGCAATATGTAGAGCAATAACAGAGGTGCTTAAAATGCTTACTATCTACGCCAAATTATAACGCTGCTATCTGTTACATCTTAAAGTGACATGTGAACAGCAACTGGCAAACAAAAGCTCTCTTCAAGGGCTTATTAAGGACAGTGTTTGCATAGAAGGTCATTGAACTTTAATAGAATTCTCAGAGCTCTGACGTGTGAACAATGAATGAAAGACCTCCCCGTAAGATTATTGTAGGAAAAACTCATTCATGTGTGCAATTGTTTGTTATCAATGGACAGTATGTACTTCGATTTATTTGCACTTGCTGGATTTGCTTCAGATCTTGTGCATATGTCCGATATTGGTTAATCAGATCTGGCTGGGTGTGAATTGTCCCTCTTGTTCGTTCAACTGTACCCAATAACCATTCTTTGGCACTGCTCCAGAGGAAGACACACAGTGACTTAACCTGCACAGTGAAGAACCCTTCCACCTTTCACTCCCTCTTGAAGAGTAATTGAGAGGTTCCCTTTGAGAGTATCTGCAAGTACGGACCCCAGATACAACCAAGGCCAGATGAGAGTCAACAAAAAGATATTTATTAGGATTCTACAGACTAGAGAGAGAAAACAGAAAATAAAAATTAATTAAAGAATAACTCACTTGCTGCCTGACTGTGGCTGGGCCCCGTGGGTGCACACGATGGAGTGCAGAAGGGAGGGTAAAAGAAACCTTATCCCTCTTGTACATTCATGCAGGAGCCAGGCAACCAATAAGGGTGAGCAGAATGCAAGTCCTGGCTCCTGCTAGCACACCTTCAGGTGCAGAGGTGAGTGCACATTACAGGCTCTGGAAGAGAAGTCAAGCTGCCACTCTGGCACACCCTTTCAGGGAGCCCCAAGAATTTTGTCTAAGTCCCTCCTAGAAGTCTGGCTAAACAGCAGTCCCTGAGCACACCCTCTAGCACATCTCTGTCTGCAAAAGGCAGAAATCAGCCATTAATATGGAATCACCAATAAAACCCTGTAAACTGACACTATAAACAATTTGCAGAATCTGTATAGGATTTACTAGATCCGCTACATGGTAGAACATTCTTAGCTCTCTCTTTGTGTCAGCTTTATCTTTGTTTCTCCCTGTCAGAGTGCCAAGTGTGAGATGCTCAAGGAAGAACATGTCGCCAACACCAGCCCAGTCATAATTCATCGAGTATTTCATGCGAAAGCACCACAAAGTACAACGTACACTAGCAGTGAATTTAAACTTTCCGGAGAGGCAGCATGGTCTAGTTAATAGGAATCAGACTGGGAGGCACGAAGTGCCAAGTGTAATGCTGGCTCTGCCACTGATCCACCAGATGGCTTTAGGCAAGACAGTCTGTCTCAGTTTCCCTATCTGTAAAATAGGAATAATTATAATGAATACCTGTTTAGCTCACAGGTTGTCATTGGGGTTATTGAGTTCCTATTATTAAAGTGCTTTGAAGATCTAATATTATATAGGAATGTGGTGTATTCTTATTCTAATGATATATAGATATATATTACAATAGTGTCCAGAGGCCCCATTGAGGTAGCTGCTATACAAACGTGCATGAAGGATTGTTCTCTGTTTCAAACAGCTGATAATCTTATTCTCTGAAGTAAGGGACAATATGCAAAACATAAAATTCCCTTCTCTTAGCAAATATCTACTGAAATCAGAGTAGGAATAACTGCTTTCCCAGACTATGCTGCTACATTTATTACAAAGTGCTTCCATTTTTCCACACATATTTGTGCAAACAAGCCTTCTAGATTTTTTTAAATTAAAGATTGTATTGAAACATCTTTCTGGGAGAGAGGTTTCTTAACATGAAAATGGACAGGTATGATAAAAAAATTAATATTAATAATAATAATAAATACCCAGATCTCATATAGCACTTCTCATCAGTAGATCTCAAAGCATTTTACAAAGGAGGTCAGTATAATGATCCCCATTTTTACAGATGGACAAACGTAAACCATTGTTCAAATGTAAACATAGTAAGTCAATTGCAAACTGTGTTGCTCTTCTGTGTCCTGGAAGGACTCAACTCTGTAAGTGTAAGGGCCAGGAGAGATAGCTCAACATTAAGAATGCTCACTGTATATATTGTTGGCCCCTGTGGCCAAGTAGTAGCTGAAATTTGGGGTCTTGCAGGGTTGTTTCCTTTTGGATGAGAAATCGGTGACACAGAGTCAGTGTATTCTCTTAGTGTAATTTATTTATTCACAAAATGTACATGTCCTGCTCCTCTGAACAGTGGTAGGAACAACACTGAATACAGGCAAGCCTCTTCTACAAACCTTGGACCAGACCATTCTGTCTTATCTTAAGAAACAGCTCTCTTCTCTCTGTCTGTCTTCAGGGACCCACCTAGACTATACAAACTCCAATCTGACTGCCCGCACAACAGATTTGTCCCAGCCCCTGAATCTGAGATGTAGGAGTTAGTTACACACTCCCCTCTGGGATGCATAGTCTTGTCAACAGATCTAGGTCTAAGCATTTTTTCAGATTTAAAAATTTTATTAAGATGATGTTTAAAAAAAAGTGAACGGTACAGAGTTTAAGCATAGAAGTTTCTGGTTATCAAGGAATAACATTCAGATGATCAAGGGGTGCGAAATTTGGTTTAAAATCAGGTGGCATAAGAAATACATAATTTGCAGTATCCCCAACTGGGGGTAAAAGGTTGATGGGTCAAAGTGCAGACATTGAGATATGAGGGTATGAAGTTCATATAATGGCTATGTTCGGGTGTGGAGTATAATGAGTGGATACTATGATGAGGATGGGTTGACCCTCATTTGGTGAGATTCAATTTTCAGTGCATTTATGGTTCCAGTTCATATGGTCCAACGGACAAAGTCTCTTGGTCCCTTTCTTGTAGTCAAAGAACGATGTCACTCCGGCTCACGCCTCCTGGTACTGTCAGTGGCTGGTGATGTGTTCGATGTAGATGTCCCTGGACCATCGGATGGTCTCTGAGACCATGAGGCGCCGCATGAGCCGTGTGTAGCGTCGACCGATCCCGCAGGTCCGCATACTACATAATGAACTTCCCTTGAAAGCTTAACTCACCCATTTTCTGTAATAAGGTCTTGGATCAGGTTTGCTTCCAAGAATCTTAATGGCAGGCCATTAACACCTCTTCCATAACAATACTGAGACAATTAAAAATTGGAAAGGTGAGTCCTGCCTGCCACAGCAGGCAGTTCAGATATTTTTCACAGGTGTTAAAATGTCTTTGTTATAACTTTTGATCTGGGAACAATGATAGTTGGCCACTTATTTGTTGCAAAATACCTTATGTATGTCTGCATTTTTTTGTCTATGATATATGTATGAAAGAACTTTTTTATATTCTATCCCACTCCATATACAAGTTCATAACTATATCTACCAAGTAAAAGTACTGAATGTACCGGTTTCCAGTTTTCTGTCACTTGACGCACGTACCACTGTTCACCACAAGCCATTGCCGGGCATAGTCTAAGCTAAGAAGGATGCAGCTATATCTTAACAATAGCTTCTGTGTCAGAGCTCTGGCTAGGGGACTGGGGAGTATTTCAACAAGTTGAAATGTATTGTGTTAATTAAGCATTGTCTTATTTGTAGCTGCATTTACTGGCCTTCAGCACACACAATGAACAAAAGGGTAGCAGTGGAAGAATGAAAGGGGTTGTGCCAAAACGCCACATTTATGCCCTGTTGTGGTGCCAAGGGACAATTCTAAAATGGGCACCACAATAATAGCTTTGTCCTCATGACCTGGTTCCTCTGCTGTAGTGGTCTGCTGCATAGAAATATTATCTGTTTTGTACTCCTTATAGTTAAGAGCAGCCAGTTGGGGATTGTTCTCCTTTTGATTACACAGGTTGTTGACTACTCACAGGATGATGCAAATCATGTCAATGTAAGTGGGAAAGTGTTTCATTTGTGGGTGACATGTGTCATGGTTTATTTATTTTCCTTTTCTGAGAGCAAAGATGATGTTAGCATGTTGCCTGCTACTCCTAAGAAAAAAGAGAAGGAGAGATATGACAGATGCAAAGATGGAGGGGCAAGAAGTAGAGAAGGAGAACTGTACTCTATTGTATGCTCTATTCAGAAAACTGCCAGTGATTTTATTATTTACATTGAAATAATTGGATTTCCCCCCCCCCCGAGACCAGTTCATTTCTGATAGGTTTTAACTCAAAGAGGTAAAGCACATGTATAGTTCCATTGACTTCATGTGCCTAAGACCCATGTCCATAAAGGGACTCAGGTGTTGCGACGCGTAGCATCACAGTGCTTAGAAAATCACAAGAACAACAATGCAATCCATAAAGCCTGGGTTAGACTCCTAGGCTCCCTATGTTGGGAGAGATAGGTACCTTAGAATGACATGCACAAAAGCCAGCATTCAAGACGAGGACCTGTCTAAGCTAGTCATGGGCAGCGCATGAACCGTAGGCTGGGGGAGTGGAGTCGCATGTAGTCGCAGAGTGGGAAGCAGGAGAGGGGGGGGGGGTATGGGGGCAGAGTATGTGCAGGGCCACACCTGGCTGTTTGGGGAGACAGAACTTCCCCCAGCCTATGATACCTGCCGGCCATGAAGCTAGCCACTGGGAGATGCCCACGAGAGAGGTGTGTCCTAAGCCCCATGCCTCTCATGGACAAAGGCACGCATCTCTGTTCAGCAATCCACAAAGTGAGGAGAGGCATGCTCCAAGGCCACCAAACTCCACACAAAGTAGCTGAAAGGAGTAGAGGAGCATGGGCAGCGGGTATCAGAGGCTGGGGGAGGCTGATCCTCCCCAAACAGCCAGGCATGGCTCCCTCCTGTTTCCTGCTCTGTGGATCTTCCCCAGTGCTGTGGCCTGAGCTGGGACTGGGGCCACGTCACCTGCCCGCCTGGTGCTCCAGGGCTGGGGGGGGATGAGGCCGCATCACCCGCCCACCCATCACTCTGGAACTGGGGGTCCCGGGGCTGTGCTGCCCACCCAGTACTCTGAGGCTGGTGGGGGCTGGGGCTGGGGCTGTGCTGCCTGCCCACCCGGCACTCTGGGGTGGGGCTATGCCACTGGGACAGGGCCCTCTGGGCTCCAGGAGGAGAGTGAAAGGGGAGGGGCTGGGGGCTAACCTCTCCCAATCGGCAGGTCACATGCCACCCATGTGGAGGAGGCAGCTCTCCCTTATAATATTTAGCCCAGTGGGAGAGCTGGTTCAAGTCCCTTCTCTACCTGATGAAGAGAAGGGATTTGAACAGAGATCTGCCACCTTGCAGGTGAGCGCTCCAACCACCGGGCTATAAAGTGATTCTCACTGTCTCTGGCCCAATTAATATTTAATTATTCAGTTAAAGTGGAACAACTTCAATAGGAAAGACTGCGGGATACCCACATCAGAATATCCCATAGCCCTTACCTGAGAGGAGGCAGATCCCTGTTCAGATCCCTTCTCCTCATCAGACAGAGGTGAATGTCGCCCATATCCCAGGTGAATATCCTAACCATTGGGCTAAACATTATAAGGGAGGGCTGCTGCTGCTGTTTTGGGTGGAGTTAGGTGGCCTCTAAGCACTCCTACTAGACCAGGCCAGGCCCCACAGGCAAGTTACGCAGAGAAATGCCTAGCCAGGTATTGTAAATTCTTGTGATTTTATTACAGCTCTAGTGAGTTTGGGGTATTTTTACCTGTATCATGAAAACATGATGAAAGGCTGTCACAAATTTTCCTTTATTCAAAAAAGGCCCACCATCTCCTATAAAGTATAGGGTTGCAAAGTTTGGTTTAATGTATTCCTGGAGAGTTCATCACATGACATAATCTTTAATTAAAAATTAATCTTTAGTTCCTGGAGACTCCTGGAGGGATGGCAACCCTAATAAAGTGGAAGGACCTGGGGTGTCCAATGTTGGACACCTCTTAACTGACCTCAGGTATGCTAATGATACGATGCTCTTCACCGCAACCACTGATGCAATGCAATGAATGTTTGAGACTGTAAAAAAGTTAATGAGGAATATGGATTACCCTGAATATGGCAAAAATGAAATTCACATAGGTTATCATCAATAATAACAGGATGCAAGCTGGGAGACAGCAGCTGAATTTTATTATCTGGAATCAACTGGTGAAAAGCTTAATTTTTTCCATAGTGACTTATTGATGTGAATCCCGGGAAACTAACGTGGCTAACAAGAGGAAAATTGATGTCTTTGAGATGTAGTGCTGGTGAAGACTTGTGTGCCTCCTGGACAGAAAAGAAGATGAATACTTTTGTTAGAAACATTATAGGAGAGACACTGATCTCTGAAATCAGCAGGTGCAAATTTATGTACCTTTTCACATCAGGCATAGAGATGTCAATAGCCTTGAGACAGTTCTCATGGAAGGAATAGTGGAGGGTCTTCAGATGGATAGATAATGTTCGACAGATCACTGGGAGGTCAGCTGCCCAGGGTGTGATTTAGCAACGGATCGAAAAGGCTTCCAAACATTCTGCTATGATGTCACCAAAGTTCAGACATGAATAAATGGACTTTACTTGCTTACTTACTTACCATCTCTTATTTCTGCCAATGGGACTGAAGTCATTGAGATGGCCACCATTTTCCTATAGTCTACAGGTAGAAGTGAGGCTGCCCTTAATAAAGTTGACCGCCACATCACACTGTTTTCAATGAGACTGAAGCCAGGCCCACAGAAAAAATGGCTGCCACTCTATAGTTCAGTGGGCTAGATGAGACACAGAGACTGTGAGGAGCAGCAGAGACACAGTGAAAGGTGGATGGGGAGAGTGACGGGGAGCAGGAGGCAGATTTAGGGGTTTCAGGGGAATGGGGCACTGAAGGATGTAGGGACCGGAGGCAGGCTGAGGGGAATGCAGAGGACAGTGATGCTGATGGGAGATGGGAGGATAGAATGGAAGCTCTCCCAGCTTGGGAGTAGTGGTGGGTCATGGGAGTCTCCTCCCAGCAGCCAGGGGAAGGCAGCACTGCATTGTTGCTAATTCTTGAGAATTTATGGGATTTTGGCGCCTGCAGGAGGAGCTGTCGCATTGATATGAGAAGCTCCTCCAATCCTGTGATTTTCAGTTCTAGTCACATGGGCAGAGCTGTTTGCAAGAGCCCCTGGGCTAAGGACAAAACATGCATTGCCACTGAGCCTTACTTTCATGTATGGCCCTCAAGCAGAGAGAGGAACCTGAGGCAGCAGTAGGCAGGGGAGTCAGGGAAAAGCTGTTGCACTCTGGACCCTATAGCAACACTTCCCTACCTCCTGCTGCCTTGGGATTTTTTCCCTACTTGGGATCCAGGAGCCTTGTGGGGGCAGCAAGGCAGGGAAGACAGGAGTGATGGAGGGGGTGCTGCTGAGCAAAGGGAAGGGGAGGAGAGGAGTCAAGGTAATCACAGGAAATCAATGGCAGCTTCCTATTTCAGGGGGTGCAGAGAAGGAAAGAGGAGTTTCCAGCCGAGTAGCCAGGGAGACGTGAGTATTTTGTGTGTGTTAAAGGATGACATTTCAAACTGAAATTATCACACACAGCCAGAAGAGTAGAGCGGAGTTAAAAAGTCAAAAGACAAACTAAAAAATATGGTTTGATTATATTAAAATCTCATGATTTGTGGGATTAATCTCATGATCTTTGGGGAATCCGACTCATGATTTTTGATCACTTGAGGTTGGCAGTCCTGCTATTTTCTCCTGGATCCTGATCACTTTGGGGTTTAGGCAGGAGATAAGTGCCTAGAGTGAGGCAGCAGCACATATGCCCAGAGGCAGAAACATAGACACCTAGGAAACTTTTATCCTGAAAATTCAGGCACTGTGTGAGGTGGCCAAGTGGGGGTCACAGTGGCTTCTAAAAATGGGACTGTAGGCATTACAGCTGGGGACTAGGCGCCCAAGTTCCTTTGTGGATCTGGGGCCAAGTGCTTTGCATGTATACAAATGCTTTGTGGAGTTGAGGCTGCAGCTGATAAATCAGGAGGGGAGTCCCCCTCCCCTCCCAAAAAAGAGCATGAACAAGATAGACTACTCGCCTCAGTACCTGGAAGTTGGCAACTGGCAGACAGACAGCACTGAGCACACTGTCAGCCAACGCTCTCTCCATGCTTATTAATTTGATTACACAACATCTGTATGTATCTGCTTCTTGTAAGCGTATAAGATGCCAAAAGGATGGGTAGGAGTGGCCTCAATTTCCAATTTATCACCCTTTATCTATCTAGCTAATCTGTCTATCTAGATAGCTTGCAGTAGTAAGAAAAAGATAATTGCATGATTTGGGCCAGATCATGCAGCTAAAGTCATTTTCACCAAATGAAGATCTGGCTTTTTGCTTTTAAGAAAAAAAAATAGAAATGACAACTGAAAAAGCTTAATAATGGAATACAGTAGTGTCTGCGATATATAACTGTTATTCTGTTGTTCTGTGGTCTACAGAAAGTGAGTTGATGTGCTCAGTCTAGTTTCTAGTTGACAGATGGACACATAACAAAAATCTACCATTACATTTGGCACCTCATGTTGGATATCTGAGTGGAAAGGCCAAGGATTGAATGTGCATGAAGATGGAGTGATCACCTCAAACACTCATAAATGGGCCCTCTGGGTCATAGCTGAACTATATTGCCAGGAAATCATGGGGTGCTTATCTTGCTCTGGCCATGCTCTATTGGTACCTAGTAGTTCAATTTCCAGTGCTCTCAATCTAATACCTTTCCCAAGCAGTAGATTCACTTTAGAACACGTAAAAAGGACTCTGCCTACAGGCATAAGAAGAAAAGTAGATCAAAATGTTGACTTACCTGGACAATATTCCTTTAGCACTGCTGTGTAATTGTAATTGAAGTGTCCATTTTAAAAGTGTGCTGCTGGTTTTTTTGCCCCAGGTCAGCTTGTGTATGAAATCTCCATACATTTACCTGGTGAAAGATTTGCAAGTGTAATTATTTTCTATTTCATAGGTATTTTAAAGCTGCACAGTGTCCAGTTTATGGGATGGGAATCTGATGAGGATACAAACTGGGCATAGTTCATGCCATCTCCTCTGTTGGTATAAACTGGTAGAGCTTCATTGATTACAGTGTAATTGCCTGCCTAATTTACACTCATAAATGCTATAAATCATGTAGCTGCACACACAAATGTCTAGTTAATAGTAGGCTCATTTGTACATTTACACACAACAGTGCACAGCTCAGTTGGATAAAAATGCTGGCTTTGCAAGAATTATAAGATCTGTGGGGCAGAAAACTATGTCCTGCCATGTACCTGTACAGCACTTAGAGCATGGGAACTCTTATCCTAATTGGGGCCTTTGGGCAGTATTACAATAGAATTATAATCATCAATATGTGAAATACAAATGATATATATTAAAAGTACCTGTAGAGTTTGCATTATTCTTTGGTTAGCACTTGGAGACTAAGGCTGTTTAATGGAAGATTTTAAATCAGTGGTGGGCAACCTGCAGCCCACGGGCCGCACGCAGCCCATCAGGGTAATCCGCGGGCGGGCCGCGAGACAGTGTTTACATTGACCGTCCGCAGGCATGGCCGCCCGCAGCTCCCAGTGGCCGCGATTCGCCATTCCTGGCCAATGGGAGCTGTGGGTAGCAGCGCGGGACACAGGGACGTGCTGGCCGCCACCTCCCGTAGCTCCCATTGGCCAGGAACGGTGAACTGTGGCCACTGGGAGATGCGGGCGGCCGTGCCTGCGGACGGTCCATGTAAACACTGTCTTGCGGCCTGCCAGCAGATTACCATGACAGGCCGCAAGTTGGCCACTACTGTTTTAAATTATTTTTTTAAAGCTGCCAATTAGTTTTTTATTGCCAAAGTTAGATGAACAAGGGAGCACTGTGTTTTTCATGTTAAGCATGGTAGGTTGGATGCCATTTGTTATTTTACAATTCTGTGTTCCCTCTTCCGCTTCCAGAACAAAAAGCTAAACCTTAAATTTTATACTGCAGCTGCCTGAAAAGAAACTGCAGTTTATGTGATTCAAGGAGGAAGTGTGCTTTTCAAATGTTGCAGATGCTGGTTCCACTGTTTAAAACGACTTTCTTATTGGTATGACTGCATCGGTTTAACTGTACACTATGGCAAGGGTCCAAAACTACTAATCAGCAGAGACAGAAAATTTACTTAAATTGGGTGTAGATGGTTTAGGTTTACACAATGCTGCCAAGCTATTTATATCATTGTATTCTAGGGCTGGGCTGCCAGTTGGGAACAAAATCTAAGCAGATGTAAACTTCAAAGGTTGTTGTGTTTGAGCTAAACCCAAGCTGGGTTGACATTCCCATGTTTGAGTTCAGAAGCTATCAATTTTATGACATTTTAAAACTTTTGCATAAGTTAATGTCCATAAATAGCATAAGGAGAAACAAAATAGAAGTCCAGAATGAAGCTCTAGGCTTTTGAGAAGCTATACTTGAATGCAAATTTTTTAGGAAATTTGTCCAGCCATGTGCAAACATTTCCAGTAGCAGAATAATCATAAAAATATTAGGGGGCTGATCCTCACCTGGTAATTTAAAATATGAACTTCCGGATTATTTGGTAGCCACCTAATCAACACTGTATTGTTTCATACCATTTCCACTTTTGTTCTGTTTCTGTAATTGATTATGCATGTTGCCTTTCTGTAACACAGTGCATGACTTTATGGATTGTAATGAATGAATTCTATTTAATTTAAATTAAAAGAGTAGCAGAATGTAAGTCCCTCTAGTTTATGGTAAATAGTTTTCACGTGCCTTGATTCTGAGATACTTTGTTAATGTACAAGGAAGGAAAAACCAGAGAGGAATCATACTTCTGAAGAGCATAGATCTGGGAGGGGGAATGGAAGGGAGGAGATGAAATGGTCTGAATAGCAAAGATATAGTACTGCAGTTCTCAAAGAGAAAACAAATTATTTTTGAAAGATTCAAAGGGCCACCAATAATGCACACCCCTTAATTCATAGCACTCCCTAATATTGAGGGAATAATAAATTACATTGATAGGATAGGAGATTATTTATTTTTTCAAATTCCTTCAATCTTTTAGGGAAGAAAATAATGTTCTTACCCAGAAGGGTCAACCACCATTATTTGGCTCAATAGCATTTCCAATACAAACAACAAATGCAGCAAACAATTGTGACAAAGTTCCTCCTCTATCTTGGTGGGTCCTGCGCTTATTGGCGGATTTTCTTGCCTCAGAGATTCACCATGTGGGTTGGGGAACAGCCCAGAGACCTTCCCCTCTGGGAGAACCCACAGTCCAGGTCAATTGGGAGGTTTGGGGGGAACCCAGGCCCGCCCTCTAGTCCGGGTTCCAGCCCAGGGCTCTGTGGACTGCAGCTGTCTATAGTGCCTCCTGTAATAGCTGCATGACAGCTACAACTCCCTGGGCTACTTCCCCATGGCCTCCTCCAAACACCTTCCTTATTCTCACCACAGGACCTTCCTCCTGGTGTCTGATAACCCTTGTGCTCCTCAGTCCTCCGGCAGCACACCCTCTCACTCTCAATCTCAGCTCCTTGCGCCTCTTGCTCCCAGCTCCTCACACTCGCACCACAAACTGAAGTGAGCTCCTTTTTAAAACCCAGGTGCCCTGATTAGCCTGCCTTAATTGATTCTAGAAGCTTCTTAATTGGCTCCAGGTGTCCTAATTAGCCTGCCTGCCTTAACTGGTTCTAGCAGGTTCCTGATTACTCTAGTGCAGCCCCTGCTCTGGTCACTCAGGTAACAGAAAACTACGCATCCAGTGACCAGTATATTTGCCCTCTACCAGACTCCTGTACCCCACTGGTCTGGGTCTGTCACACAATGTATATAATTAGTTATAGAACATTGGTCAGCAAGAACATCAACAGACCCCGTATGAAAATTTGTCACCAAAGACTAAAAGTAAAAATTCTCTTTGCCCATACTGGGTGAAAATATGGCTTAAGGAGGATATACATGGTGCATAGGCACTATGCTGTAAAGGGGTATTTTTGTTCATTACAAATTCTGTCAAATCCCACCCAATAGCTACAGTAATATATTTTGGTAGTGTCTTTTAATATATGCTACAGAACCAATATGTCCATCTTGTAGCATAACAGATATGCTAGACAGACAAAAGAAGGAAATAATTGAAATAATAGAATCATAGAACTGGAAGGGACCTTGAGAGGTCATCTAGTCCAGTCCCCTGCACTCAAGGCAGGACTAAATATTATCTAGACCATCCCTGACAGGTGTTTGTTTAAGCTGCTCTTAAAAATCCCCAATGATGGAGATTCCACCACCTCCCTAGGCAATTTATTCCAGTGCTTAACCACTCTGACAGTTAGGAAGTTTTTCCTAATGTACAACCGAAACCACCCTTGTTACAATTTAAGCCCATTGCTTCTTGTCCTATCCTCAGAAGTTAAGAAGAACAATTTTTCTCCCTCCTCCTTGTAACAACCTTTTATGTTCTTGAAAACTGTTATCATGTCCCCCCTCAGGCTTTTCTCCACACTACAGAAACCCAATTTTTTCAATCTTCCCTCATAAGTCATGTTTTCTAGACCTTTAATCATTTTTGTTGCTATTTTCTGGACTTTCTCCAATTTGTCTACATATTTCCTGAAATGTGGCACCCAGAACTGGACACAATACTCCAATTGAGGCCTAATCAGCACGGAGTAGAGCGGAAGAATTACTTCTCATGTCTTGCTTACAATACTCCTGCTAATACATAGCAGAATGATGTTTGCTTTTTTTGCAACAGCGTTACACTGACTTATATTTAGCTTGTGATCCACTATGACCCCAGATCCCTTTCTGCAGTACTCCTTCCTAGGCAGTCATTTCCCATTTTGTGTGTGTGAAACTGATTGTTCAAATGCAAAGTAAAGAACCAAAACAGTGCACTCAGCAAACGTAATCAAAATATTACGGAGCTGTAGTGACTCTTAAGGTTGCAAGAGAGTATGGAAGCATAAAGCCAATTTTGATCTCTCCAAACTTGTATTTATTTTTTAAAAAAAAACTCCCTTCTACCTGAAACATTGCCTGTCTGGTGTCCTGCTACAGAAGAATTTGGGATTTGGGGAGGTTGTTTGTATTTTTTGAAGTTTGAATTTAATAAGACAAGGCATTCTAGTGATAATTCACTTTTTAAACATGAGATTCCTCTTTTTTGAACATTGTATTTTTATAATTGCTTATCTCAAAAACCCATTAGTCTGGAAAATTCAAATTTGTTTTACGCGCTAATCCCTTAGGAAGAACTAGCTCTCTAGCCCTTTGCCAGTAGTCCCTACTTTTCCACTTATTCCACCTCTTTCAGCAAGAAACATAATGGACCTTATTCTTATTTATACTGAGGTCCTTTTACACCACTCTGACAATGTAAAGGGGTCTTAAAATGAGTATAAAAATCTTTTATGTCCACTTTAACACTTCTTTTTGCTGTCAGAACAGCGTAAAGGGTCCTCCGTATAAATGAGAATCAGACCCAATGTTTTATATTCCCATTCATCCAAGGGAATTTCCAGGTATACCTAGGATGATAATAGTACTAGCACTTGTCTTCATGGGAAAATTGATCAGCAGAACTATAGAGGTCTAGTTGTCCTGCTATAGCTGTGCCAGTATAACTCCTGTGTGTACACTCTATTCTGGTACAAAAGTGACTTTATTTTGGAATAATTATTCCTGGAGTCCTACAATACACAAGTTCTGCTGGTTAATTTCCCTGTGTAGACAGGCTGTTCCAGTGCATACAAACATGTTACTGGAGGGCTATTGACCCTTCAAATGTAAAGAAGTTTTATTTCAGAGAGGACAGAAAATTTCTGAGAGTAAATTTAGACTCCCCTCAATGTCTGAATGGGTTTCAGGTATTCTCAGGTGTTCCTGCATCTATTCCTGTCCTAAGGATGCTGCTAATTTTTCACTACCCCATGAGTACTTCAGGTTGAAATGGAACCAATACATTTTCCTCTTCTTTGTATGTTTCTTCTCCCCTTTCCCCCATATGATTTTTCTCCAACCAATACACATTTTAAAGGGTTTCCAGAGACACAGCATGGTCTGGTAGCTAGAACATGGAACAGTGAATCAGGTGACTAGCTCTGACACTAACTAGCTGCTTGACTTTGGGCAACTCAATTAACCTTTCTGTAACGCAGTTTCCCTGTCTGTAAAAAGGGTGACTATTAACACCCTACTTCAGAGGAGTGTCAAGAGACTTAATTAATTAATGTTTGTGAAGCATTTTGGGACCCTAGGATGGAAGACAATATAGAAATGCTAAATGCATATTATTATGAATAATAACTACTATTAAAAATTTAGGAATTCCATGTACCTAGTATTATGGCTGGGCTGATAGCACCACCTATTATAAAAGGTAGCCTGACACTTCCCATCATAAGACCTTTTTTCAGTTGCTTATAACTTTGCCAGAATTGAATGTTTGGGCCAAAATTTTCCATGGCAGGTGTCAGCCTAATAATATATTGTTTTGGAAAGTTTCAGCCAAAACGGGTTGGCTGAGAACAAGGTTAGGGTAAAATACATTGTTTTATAATGTTATAAACATTCTAGTGACCTATTCCTAGCACTCCCAAGTTTTAGAGTAGGGATTTGAAATTTGGTGTGTGTGTGTGAGGGGGGTGGGGGGTAGGGTTTTGTATCGGGGATGAGCCTTTTGCTGTGCCTGTGAAAATCTGCTCCAATTTGGCCAAGTTATAAGCCATGAAAAACTCACAATTTACACATGCCTAGTAAAGCCTTAGAGTTTTGCAGTTAAATCTCCAAAGACTCAGGGTACGTCTACACTATGGGATTAATCCGAATTTAGATAATTCGAATTTGCGAAACAGATTGTATAAATTTGATTGTATGTGGCCACACTAAGCACATTAATTCGGTTTTTACCCACATTAATTCGGCGGTGTGCGTCCATGTACCGGGGCTAGCGTCGATTTCTGGAGCGTTGCATTGTGTGTAGCTATCCCATAGCTATCCCATAGTTCCCGCAGTCTCCCCTGCCCATTGGAATTCTGGGTTGAGATCCCAGTGCCTGATGGGACCAAAACATTGTCGCAGGTGGTTCTGGGTACAGCCTCACCCCTCCCTCCCTCCCTCCCTCCCTGCATGAAAGCAACGGACAGCAGACAACCGTTTCGCGCCTTTTTTCCTGGGTGAACACTGCAGACTCCATACCACGGCAAGCATGGAGCCCGCTCAGCTCCAGACAGCAGTCATGAACATTGTAAACACCTCGCGCGTTCTCGTTGAGTTTATGCTGAGCCAGGACCAGAAAAACGAGGCGAGGAGGCGGCGGCGGCGGGAGCGCAGCGACCAGCGTGATGAGGACATGGACATGGACACGGACACAGAATTCTCTCAAACCACGGGCCCCGGTGCTTTGGAGATCATGTTGTTAATGGGGCAGATTCTATCCATGGAACGCCGATTCTGGGCAAGGGAAACAAGCACAGACTGGTGGGACCGCATAGTGTTGCAGGTGTGGGACGATTCCCAGTGGCTGCGGAACTTTCGCATGCGTAAGGGCACTTTCATGGAACTTTGTGACTTGCTGTCCCCTGCCCTGAAACGCCAGAATACCAAGATGAGAGCAGCCCTCACAGTTGAGAAGCGAGTGGCGATAGCCCTGTGGAAGCTTGCAACGCCAGACAGCTACTGGTCAGTCGGGAATCAATTTGGAGTGGGCAAATCTACTGTGGGGGCTGCTGTGATGCAAGTAGCCAAAGCAATCATTGAGGTGCTGCTACGAAAGGTAGTGACTCTGGGAAATGTGCAGGTCATAGTGGATGGCTTTGCTGCCATGGGATTCCCTAACTGTGGTGGGGCGATAGATGGAACCCATATCCCTATCTTGGCACCGGAGCACCAGGGCAGCCAGTACGTAAACCGCAAGGGGTACTTTTCAATGGTGCTGCAAGCACTGGTGGATCACAAGGGACGTTTCACCAACATCAACTCGGGGTGGCCGGGAAGGGTTCATGATGCTCGCGTCTTCAGGAACACTATTCTGTGTAAAGGGCTGCAGCAAGGGACTTACTTCCCGGACCAGAAAATAACCGTTGGGGATGTTGAAATGCCAATAGTTATCCTTGGGGACCCAGCCTACCCCTTAATGCCATGGCTCATGAAGCCATACACAGGCAGCCTGGACAGGAGTCAGGAGCTGTTTAACTACAGGCTGAGCAAGTGCAGAATGGTGGCAGAATGTGCACTTGGCCGTTTAAAAGGTCGCTGGCGATCGCTACTGACTCGCTCTGACCTCAGCCAAAGAAATCTCCCCATTGTTATTTCTGCTTGCTGTGTGCTCCACAATCTCTGTGAAAGTAAGGGGGAGACCTTTATGGCAGGGTGGGAGGCTGAGGCAAATCGCCTGGCTGCTGATTACGCGCAGCCAGACACCAGGGCGATTAGAAGAGCACACCAGGAAGCAGTGTGCATCAGAGAAGCTTTGAAAACCAGTTTCATGACTGGCCAAGCTGCAGTGTGAAATTTCTGTTTGTTTCTCCTTCATGAAAACCCGCCCCCTTTATTGACTCATTCTCTGTAAGTAACCCACCCTCCCCCTTCCCCCAGCTTGCTTTCAAACCAAATAAAGTCACTATCGTTTAAAAATCATTTATTCTTTATTCATAGATTGTAAAAAGAGGGAGGGATCCCGGGTGGGGTTTGGGAGGAGGGAAGGAAAAGGCCATTAAGAAATGGTTAAAAAAATGACAGCCTTTTGCTTGGGCTGTCCACTGGGGTGGAATGGGAAGGTGTACGGAGCCTCCCCCCGCGTTCTGGGTGAGGAGGATATGGAACATGGTGAGGGGGGAGGGGGGTTATACAGGGCATGTAGCGGCACTCTGTAATCCTGCTGCCGTTCCTGAAGCTCCACCAGACGCCGGAGCATGTCTGTTTGCTCTCGCAGTAGCCCCAGCGTTGCTTCCCGACTCCTCTGATCTTCCTGCCGCCACCTCTCATCTCGAGTGTCTCTCCTGTCCTCACGTTGGTCCCTCCTGTCCTCACGTTGGTCCCTCATGTCCTCACGTTGGTCCCTTCTGTCCTCACGTTCACTGGCTTCTTTCCTATACTTTGAAACCGTGTCCTTCCACTCATTCAGATTAGCTCTGTCACTGCGGGTGGATTGCATGATTTCTGCAAACATCTCGTCTCGCGTCTTCTTCTTCCGACGCCTTATCTGTGCTAGCCTTCGGGATGGAGGAGGGAGGCTTGAAGAATTTGCAGCTGCAGGAGGGAGGGAAAAAATGAGAGAATTTTTTAAAAAGATACATTTTGCAGAACAATGCTTATACTCTTTCACGGTGACCAACACTATTCACATTACATAGCACATGTGATTTTGCCTCTTAATATTGAGTGCCTGTGGCTTTGGTGTTAGAGATCACAGACGCAGGTCCGGGCAACAGAATTCAGCTTGCAGGCAGCCATGGTAAGCCATTGTCTTTCGGCTTCTGCGCCCTCCTTTCCCACATACCAAAGCAAAGCCTGTTGACTGCTGCGGTTTTCCTGTTAACCTTCAGCAGCAGAAAACAAACTAACCCCCCCACCATCCAATTCTCTGGGATGATCGCTGTATCCCTCCCCCCACCGCGTGGCAGGTATCAGGGAAGGTCCCTGCAGAAACCAAACTAACCACCCCTACTCCCCCCCTCCCACCATGAATTCCCTGGGATGATCAATGTACCCCTCCCCCGACCGCGTGGCTGGTAACAGGGAAGATCCCTGCTAGCCAAACGCGAAAAGCTCTGGGCCAATCCGCCCCCCCCCCCGCGGTCGCCTAACTGCAGGGAAGGATTTCTTTTCAGCCACAGGCAAACAGCCCAGTAGGAACGGCCACCTCTGTCCCCTTAATTAAATTCCCGTATTTCAACCAGGTTACCATGAGCGATATCACTCTCCTGAGGATTACACAGCAAGATAAAGAACGGATGTTGCTTGAATGCCAGCAAACACCGGGATCATACGCTGCCAGGCTTTGTCAGGAAATGATACCAGATTACTTGCTGCAAGCATGGCGCGGTCAAGTGTCCTACCATGGAGGACGGAATAAGGCTGCACTGCCCAGAAACCTTGTGGCAAGGCTTTTGGAGTACCTCCAGGAGAGCTTCATGGAGATGTCCCTGGAGGATTTCCGCTCCATCCCCAGACACGTTAACAGACTTTTCCAGTAGCTGTACTGGCTGCGAATGCATCCCAAGTCCTCAGGGCAAAATAATCATTAAAATACCTTGCTTTTAAAACAAGTTTTTTATTTTAAAAGGTAAACTCACCTGAGGTCCCTTCCATGGGGTCGTTGTCTTGGATACTGGCTTGGGAGGGTTCGGAGGGTACTTCACTCAGGCTGAGAAAAAGCTCCTGGCTGTGGGGGAGAACGGAGTGCTGGGTGCTCTCCGCAAGCTCGTCCTCCTCCTCCTCCTCGTCCGCAGAATCCTCAGGTGTAGCTGAGATTACCCCCGCCTCAGATTCCACGACCACAGGTGGGGTAGTCGTGGCGGCCCCCCCTAGAATTGCATTTAGCTCGGCGTAGAAGCGGCATGTCCGCGGCTCTGACCCGGAGCGACCGTTTGCCTCCTTTGTTTTTTGATAGGCTTGTCTGAGCTCCTTCACTTTCACGCGGCACTGATCTGAGTCCCTATTGTGGCCTCTCTCCATCATGCCCTTGGAGATTTTTTCAAAAGTTTTGGCATTTCGTCTCTTTGAACGAAGTTCTGCTAGCACTGAATCCTCTCCCCATATAGCAATCAGATCCAGTACCTCCCGAACGGTCCATGCTGGTGCTCTTTTTCGATTATCAGCCTGCATTGTTACCTGTGCTGATGAGCTATCTGTGGTCACCTGTGCTCTCCACGCTGGGCAAACAGGAAATGCAATTCAAATGTTCGCGGGGCTTTTCCTGTTTACCTGGCCAGTGCATCCGAGGTCAGATTGCTGTCCAGAGCGGTCAGTGGTGCACTGTGGGATAGCTCCCGGAGGCCAATAACATCGAATTGCGGCCACACTACCCCTAATTCGAATTGACAAAATCGATTTTGGCGCTACTCCGCTTGTCGGGGTGGAGTACAGAAATCGATTTTAAGCGCCCTTTATTTCGAACTAAATGGCTCCATTGTGTGGACGGGTGAAGGGTTAATTCGAATTAACGCTGCTAAATCCGAATTAAAGTCGTAGTGTAGACCAGGCCTCAATGTGAACTTCTCGTGCTCCAGCACCTTACAGTTCCTACGTGTGACCAGACTGTGCATGCTCCACCCAGGCCAAGAGAGGTGAAAACAGACTTTTGTAATTGCAGGATCTCAGATACTCAGGGCAGGATACATAAGAACATAAGAATGGCCATACTGGGTCAGACCAAAGGTCCATCAAGCCCAGTATCCTGTCTTCTGACAGTGGCCAATGGCAGGTGCCCCAAAGGGAATGAACAGACAGGTTATCATCAAGTGATCCATGCCCTGTCACCCAATCCCAGCTTCTGGCAAACAGAGGCTAGGGACACCATTCCTGCCCATCCTGGCTAATAGCCATTGATGGACCTATCTTCCATTAATCTATCTAGCTCCCTTTTGAACCCTTTTATAGTATTGGCCTTCACAACACCCTCTGGCAAGGAGTTCCAGAGGTTGACAGTGCGTTGCGTGAAAAAATACTTTCTTGTGTTTGTTTTAAACCTGCTACCTATTAATTTCATTTGGTGGCCCCTTGTTCTTGTATTATGAGAAAGAGTAAATAACACTTCCTTATTTACTTTCTCTATACCACTCATGATTTTATAGACCTCTATCATATCCCCCCTTAGTCACCTCTTTTCCAAGCTGAAAAGTCCCAATCTTATTACTCCTCATATGGAAGCCGTTCTATACCCCTAATCATTTTTGTTGCCCTTTTCTGAACCTTTTCCAATTCCACATCTGCATGCAGTATTCAAGGTGTTGGTGTACCATGGATTTATATAGAGGCAATATGATATTTTCTGTCTTATTATCTATCCCTTTCTTGATGATTCCCAACATTCTGTTCGCTTTTTTGGCTGCCACTACACATTGAGTGGATGATTTCAGAGAACTATCCACAATGACTCCAAGATCTCTTTCTTGAGTGGTAACAGCTAATTTAGATCCCATCATTGTATATGTATAGTTAGGATTATGTTTTCCAATATGCATTGCTCTGCATTTATCAACATTAAATTTCATTTGCCATTTTTTTGCCCAGTCACTCAGTTTTGTGAGATCCTTTTGTAGCTCTTCGCAGTCTGCCTGGGACTTAACTATCTTGAGTAGTTTTGTATCATCTGCAAATTTTGCCACCTCACTGTTTACCCCTTTTTCCAGATCGTTTATGAGTATGTTAAATAGGACTGGGCCCAGTACAGATCCCTGGAGGACACCACTATTTACCTCTCTCCATTCAGAAAACTGATCGAAACTGAAATCAGGGAGCCTGTCTCTCCTGAGTGATCAGTGACCCCCGCTTGTACCCAAACAACATGGAGGAGGAAGCTGCCTAACTTGAATGCAGAAGGACAGATCAAGGGAAGGGAAAAGAGTAGATAGGGAATTGCATAAGTGCTGGAACTAGGGGTGTTGGGGGTGCTGTTGCACCTCCCCACCCTCCTTGTTTGAAGTGGTTTCTATCAGATACAGGATTGACAGTTTGGTTCAGTGGCTCTCAGCACCCTGACTATAAAAATTGGAACTGGGGCAAAGAGCCTACTGAGATGGGGCGGGGAGGGGGGAGGTGGAGGCATAGGAAGAGAGAAACCGACTAATAACAATGTGACTATTGCCTCTCATGAGTTTGCTCATCGCATGGCTGCTTTTCCCTGTGACAGTATCAAATCTTGCTGTCATTGAATAGCCCCATTTCAATTAATGAGACTATCTGCAGAATAAGGCAATACTCTATGTGAGTTAGAGGGGCAGAACCCTCACTATAACAGGGAATAAACCCTATACAAACCCTATAAAAACTACCATCCATCCGCATGGGGGTGAGGATACATAGTGGTGACTGTATTGATGTGATAGAAACACAGAAATGAAATGTTGAAAGAGACCTTCCCCTAATAACGTTCCTGAACCTGTATAGAAAGGAACACAATTAATCCAAAATGTAAATTAAACAGGCATAAACCTAAGCACAAGCCACTTGTCAAAGAATGACAGGCAGGTGTTTGCTTTCTTTTTTTCTCTGCTCTGAGGAGTAATTTATAACAGCAATATTCATTCTGTCTAAGCAATCTCTGGCAACACAGTGCATACCAGCAATTGTAATGTAGCCATTGACTATTGGCACTTCAGGCCAATAAAGTTTATTTCACTTAGAACGCTGACATGGCTGTCTGCAAACAAGGCTCTCAGAACGAAGACAGCTGGAACACCACTAAAGAATATTGACTTTCTTGTCTATTTTGTAATCTTCTTCCCTGTGGTGAAATTTTAGTGCCTTTAAAGATTCTAGTCACCTCCCAAAACATGAAAGCAAAATTAACAAAACCTATTTTTATATTTTACTCCATTTACACATCAAGCAGCATGAATCAGTGTAAAAGATTAAAGTATGTAACAGACTTGAAAACAAGAGGGGTTTCCTAGGTTGCCTATATGGTGGTATCACACATTTCACAAAGGCTTTCTTACAAGTCTAAAGCTGGTTGTATAGGGATGGGCTGATTATTAATAATGTAGGGCCTTTGGCAGGATCAATATGACTAATTTGTTATGTCTGCAGAACTAATTCCCATCCTTTTGTGAACTGAAGACTTGAAAAATTGAGGGAACAATTTAAAAGGAAAAGCATTTATAGGGATTAAGGGAAGTTGATTGATTTTGTCCTAGGGTTAAGAAGAATTTATCATCTAAGAATAAATTTGAACCTACATTTTCAATTGTATAACTTGAGCTGCTTGCTACTTCAGTTTTCTACTAATATAAGCATGTTTTTAAAAAATCTGAAACACACACGTGTATGTATTAATAAGTAATAATAATAATTTTATTGCAGTAGCACCTAGAGGCCCAATCCTGACTGCACCCCCATCATGTTAGGCACTTTGCAGATAGAGTAAAAGACAGTCTCTAGCAGAGATGACCCAGGCCTGCCAATAGTGGGGGGGGTCAGAGTGAAGGCAGCTGGCTTCAGCAGGTTAATTGAACATGCTTAGTCCGTGTGAGCATGCCCAGTCCAAGCCAAGCAGGAAATCGGGAGGGGGGCAAGTGACCCCACATGCCCTCCCCATGTGTCACCTCTGATAGGGCTTACTGCCTAATTAATATCTGCAGCATATAGGATAAAAAGGAAACAGGCTCTAATTAGAGCTGAGAGAGTTTGGGGAAGAATCTCACTTTTCCTGTACTCCTTTTCTCCTAAAACATTTAGTCCACCTTGGGCCAAATTCACCCAGGGTTAACATTTGATCCCTCTATAGGGGAGCTCTGTGCTGGCATAAACCCTACAGAAGGAAGAAGAAATGCCATAGAGATGAGGTTGCAACAGCAGGAATAATTATACCCTTTCATCCACTCAAGGTGGGGATGGGAATAGAAGTCTGTGAAGGTTGCCAGGAGCCTTCGCAAGCAGGGTTCCTATGGCACTCTGGCTACTCAAGTTACCTCCTCTGCTCAATGGAAAACCCTTGGTGTGAGTCTCTCTCCAGAGCAGCAGATAATTCAAGGTAGGGTTCTCTCTCTTCCTCCTGCATTAAGTAAAATAATTGCACAACAAAATTTATTTTCTGAGCTCTTAATTTTCTGACTTGTTGCATTGGCGTTTCACACATTCTGGCCATTCACTGTGGCCCAGAATGCCTGGATGTTTGCTATTGTCATGGGGTTTGCTAGCTGCTAAGCAGTGGCTGGGAAATAGAGCTTTACAACATGAATGAAAAAGACAGAAAGAGAATTACAGGATGAATTATTCAACAGTGAGAGCAATTAACCACTCAAACAATTTTCAAGGGGGCTGTTGGCCCCTTAATGAAACTTGGTGGGGTTTGGGGTTGGCTCTCTCCTAATACTAGGAGAAAGAGGAAGGGAAGAAAAGGAGTCAGGATACTGAGACTGAGAGTCCCTAGGGCCAATGGGGAGACCAGCTTTCCACATCAGCTGGGGCCAGTGAGGTAGTCAACAGACAAGGGCCTGTCCTCTATGTGAGCTGGGGTTGCCAAGGCAGAGTAGATGGAGCCAGGGAGAGAGCAGCGGCCCGAAGCTGGGAGCCAGAGCAACACAGACCAGCCGCGCCAGCCGTAAGCCAGACCTGAGCTTCAGTGAGAGCCATGGGGCCAGAGCCGAACAGTAGATGTAATACTGGAGCTGTGCATGGTGAGCGGCTGGGAAGTGCAGAGGGGAGGAGGGCCTGTGCAGAGAGATGTCACCAGACAAGAGGGGAATTTTCCTGGCTTCTATACTTCCCTGGTGGAATCAGATAGGGAAAGGATCTGAGTCCCCACCCCAAATGCCTTTACCTGTATGCCTGCCTGACCTTGAGGACTTGAAGGCCTGACTCAGAGGGAGGACATGACCTGATGGGAGGGCAAATGCTGAGGAAAAGGGTCCCACCACCTAGAGCCTGAGGGCATGTAGCAACCACCAGAGCAGGTGCCTTGCCCACAGTATCACCGCAGCGCCTGGGACGTGTATGGAACAGCTGGACCATTTTCTTGAGTGCCAGGGCCTCTTGTGTGCGGTATCCCCATGCCTACAGCGCAGGGTTCCTGGGTCCTTCAACCTTGTCCATTTTTCCCTTATTTGTTTGCAGTTGCTGTTTAATAAATTGTATGTGGCTTAAATTCAATATAGTGATCACTGGGTTGGGGAAAGGGCCAGTGAGCAGAGTGTGCCCCAGTGTGGGGACACTGTCCTGAGTGACCCATGATGAGATTGGGGGTTAAGCCCCCCAGGGATCCTGGGCCCAGCCTTATCAGGGTTACGAGGACGCTGACACATGGGGGAGAGGAAGACGAGTCCTCAAGGTCAGGCAGGCATACAGCTAAAGGCATTTGGGGTGGGGACTCAGATCCTTTCACAATCTGATTCCACCAGGGAAGTACAGAAGCCAGGAAAATTCCCCACAATTGCAGGACCATTCCCCTGCTTACAAATTTACCAAGTTTCATGGTGGATTCTCCATCACTGACCATTTTAAATCTAGATTGGATGTTTTTCTAAAAGATCTGCTCTAGGAATGATTTTGGTGAAGTTCTCTGACCTGTGTTATACAGGAGTTCAGACTACATAATCACAATGGTCCCTTCTGGAATGAATTTATGGACAGGATCACATTCATGAAGAGAATTCCAGTACAATTTAATGGTGAAACTTACCTGGTTGCCTGTGATGCCTGGGATTATATAATGTTATTAAATAAAGAACAAACTATGATTAGATAAGAATAGGCACGTGGGTCCTATCAGTAGCCCCTGTGCAGTTCAGGAACCCCACTTGTGCAAAGCTGTCAACCTGTGCATTGCCAAGCTTTATGACTTGGTACAGCAGCACCCTCTGAAGAGCATTACAAACCTCCATGAAAACAGCCTCAACAGTTGATGGACCAACACCAGATTGTTTAGCTATTGACCAGTAGCAACTAGGGTTGATGAGCTTCCAGTTGGTGATGGCAACACACTTCTCTATACAGAGGGGAACTCTCATGTTAGTTTCCTGCCACTGCAGCTCTGGAGTGAGCCCTGCACAGATTTCTAGGAAAGTAGCCTCCCACATTGCCACTGGAGGTTCTCACAGTTCTTCATCCCTATCCTCGCCCACCTGACATTGCTAGTTGATTGAGCCCAGAAACAGTGCTCCATCATGTGACGCTTCTCCAGACAAAAGCCCCATGGAAATAACTGCTCAGTTTCATCCTCCTGCTCCTCCTCCACCTGTAGCTATATTGCTGAAGTTTTCAAAACCCTCCAAAGCTGCCAAGCAACCCATCTGGCTGCACCACTGCCAATACCTGTGTGTCAGCCTGTTCACATTAATGACTGTAATGAACATGATACCGCCAGAGCACTTTGAAAATGGTGCTAGCAAAATACAGAGGAACTTTGGGATGCAAAGAGTGGAATCATGGGAGTTGGTTAGTTTGATCCCAAGTCCCAGAATTCCTGTAGGCTCTGACAGGCATCTCACAATCCACCATGAGAAAAAATCCAGAATGTATAGATCCAAGAGGCAAAACATTGCACCATGGGATATCTGCCTAGAATGCTGTGGGGTTAATTCAAACAAGTGCAGAGCTGTGTAGATGTTGTGATTAACAAGGGATGTACGTTAACCTGGTATAACAAAGATGAGTGGATGCAATTCAGTCTGATATAGTTAATTTGATGTAATTAGCACGAACAAAATAACATGAATTAACATCCCCATATAGATAAGCCTTCAGTTCCAAATTTGGCCACACTGAAAATCAAGGCCAATGTCATATCAAATGAGGAGTTAAAAATACAGGTGATATGAAATGGAAAATGTCAATATCTACTGCAATGTGTGTTTATTTGCATGAGCTGCTTTGTAAGGGGTGTTTTAATGGTGATTGGACCTGGGGGAATGGATGGGAGTTTTATGTTCTTCTAGGTGTTTATTTTATTTTTTGTTTACAGTCTGGCATAGGTACCCCTTTTTACTGCAGTTGAAATCTAAACAAATAGGTACCTATTACAACAGTCATAGACATCCTCCGAACGATAAGACATCCACTCTGAAGTTATACAAAACAACTCCATTCCAAATTACAGAGATATTGGGCTTAATTGAAATTTTACTTGATTTTCGGAGTGGAAAAGGAAAAAAAGAGAAGAAGGGCACATTAATGGCAGTCCTTATGATGAAGAAGGCAATTCTGGCACCGCACAAGGGCAAATATGATTTCTGTGTGCACAGCAAGAGTAACTGCTTCTTGTACACATATATGGTCCTGATTCTGCCTAGCCTGAACCTTGTGTATTCATTTACATCAGTGCAAAGTGGATTTAAGATACTACTATTCTGATATGGTACCATTTTATACCTACTTTGTACTGATACAGACGATGACATCCAGTGCAAGACAATGCAGAATCGGGCCCATATATGTGGATGAGAGAGCAAGTAAAAGAAATTTATGACCAAAGATGAGAGTGAAAGTTTTCAATGACAGAAGAAATAAAAGGAACATAGGTGAAAAATCCTCACCAATGTGATTTGCTGGTGCATAAATGACAACCACCAGAAGCTCTGATTATGACACAATTATCTTGTTCTCAACATTACTTTATGTCTTCTGCAACAAGGTAACAAATCCCATGGCTCCCATGAATTTCACTGGTGGGTGGGCCCAATTTTTGGCTCATATTGCATTCTTTTCATTACAAAATAAAATAACATAAAAAAGAATGCCAACAAGACTGGGAACTTTTGCAACCAGGCTAAAACTTGCAGAAATAACATAATCCATATACGGCCTAGAATTCCTCTGCCACTTAGGCGGTATAAAGTAATTCCTCAGTTGTGAAGTGCTTTCCATATCACTTACACTCTCCTTCTTTGTATGCCCTGGGAGGAGAAGGTGAGAAAGTGGGGTGAGCAAGAGAGCAATCCCTATAATATGGTTTTATGATACTTTCCATTACAAACAAAATTCTTCTGACCATTTTGCCTCTGTGGTTTGCAACAGGCCTTTGAAATGTGGGGCCAACGGGTGCATTTTGTTAGCCCCTGGAAAATATTGTATTTATATTTATGATATATCAGACCTACAAATCACATAACTCTAATTCCCATTTTGTGTAATTCCCACTTGGGTTAGATGCAGATTTAAATGGCTACTATTGCACTTAGCAAGTAAGTAGTATCACTCGCCTAGCCCCAGAACAAAAGATGGGCATATGACTATACTACTGGTGAGGAGTATAGTATGTTGGCCATGGCCTGAGCTACTACAGGCTTATTTTCTTGTATCTTGCGATATACTTTAAAAACGAGGGTGACATCATTGCAAAGTAAATAAATAAATCTAAAGGATTGGAGGAAGTTTTGAACATTTCACTCAAAGGAGCAAAGCTGCACGTGACCTTTTACACTCAGAGCCTTCCACCTTGCCACTAGATCTACTTGTTGCTAGTATCTAACATGGGTGCATGATATTAACTGCTGAATGACAGATGATAGTAAGGAGTGTGGTCACAGGGCTGTGTCCATCATCCATCCATCAGTTGTTCCCGTAAGACCTGATAGAGGGCAGAGAGTCTTTCTTCTCCTCCTATATGGATACCAACAATTAGAACATTTAAAAGATACATGAATAGTCCATAGGTCAGCAACCTTCCAATTCTTCTTAGTCAGTTTGAAAAACCTAATTATGTGAATAGCATTGGTGAGTAGTGAGATTTGCTAGGTGTGATGGACTGTACCTGTATGTTCACCTATTTTATGATAAATGTTGTACAAAGTATGCCTTGTGAAGTATCATTTGAAAAGTCATAATCTACTGAACATTATTGTCCTGGTAAAAGATGTGTAGCGATATTGTATGTAAAGTTATAAGACTTTACTATATGACATTGCTGAGACATGCTCCAAGTATAGAAAAGCAGCCCAAACCAGTTCCTGAGAGACAAAAGATTAGCCAGCACTTCAGCCAGATGTCAACATAGTCAAGTGGACTATTACCAGGTTGAGCAGCCATTCTTTGGCAAGACGAAGGGTGTGAGCGATAAATTTACATCTTGGAAAATAGACTTGCTGTCACCAGAACCCCAGCTGTTTTATCTAATCTAGTGTGTGTTTGAATTGAAGTGTCTGGAATCTCCATTTGAGATAACAGGGTTTATGCATATCATTTTCTATTAATGAAACGATGGACTTTCTATGAGCTTGTACTGCACAGAAGGAAATTGCTGGGCAGTACAAGATGCTCATTTCTGGGGACAAGTCTGTGACTGGGACTTTGCTTGTGTCACTCTGCAATATAATTCAGGAGTGTTTGCCTAGAAGCACTCATTTGATTCAGCTGGGAGTGATTTGGCATGCTAGTGGCTGTATGTAAACAGACCAGGAGTGGTTGTTCTCACATAGAAGCAGTGTAAAAGGCACCCCAACTGGAGAGTTGAGGGGACACAGCTGTCCAACAGTCCAGAATGTACCCCGGGGAATGTCACAGTAGGCAAGTCAAGGACCAGAACTGAGACGAGAAAAGGAGCCAGCTGGCTTGACTCTCCTGGGACACAAATCAAATGTAGAATGCTAATTTCTGGCCTGTCACTCCAGCTCCATTGCCTCGAGTGCTACAGCACTCCCATTGATATTCAGAGTGACACTCACATGACAACCATTTAACTCCCTCAGATCCACAGGGGATGTGCACCAGGAAATTGAAAGCACAGACCAGGACAAAAGTACAGCATAAAGGAAATAATCTCACACAAGGGCACTGGAGCTTTCCCAAAAGTGCCCGAGGCCCTGCCCCTCTTCTTCCCCCAGGCCTTGCCCCTGAGTCCCTCCCCTTCCCCCAGGACTCCCTCCCCACCTGTCCTCTTCCCCCAGAGGCCCCACCCTTGGCCAACCTGGAAGCTGGAGCTGGGCTGGGCTGAAAGCAGCCCCCTGCCTGTGTCCCCACCCCCTGGGCTCCCTGCCCAAGGCAAGTGGAGGGACCCAGCATCCCCCTAGCTGCCCACACAGCTCTTACCATGGCCAGGCTGTGGCTCCAAGGCCCCCCCACCCTACAACCAGAGGTGAGTTGGGGAGAGCAGTGTGGGCAGCTGTGGGGAGCCGGCACGGAGTTGCAGACACTTAACCTCCACCTGCCCTGAGCCAGGCAGGGAGCCTGGGTGTGGGGACACAGGCTGGAGGCGGCTCTCTGGCCCCCCCCCATCCTCACCACGGGAAGGTGGAGGGGCCGCATGGCTCCCTCCCACATCTGCCCGGGCTCCCCGGCCGGGCTTCATGCTGGTGTAGCTGGGGGGCCTCTGGGGGAAGAGAAGGGGAATGGGGTGGGGTCTGCCCTGGCAAAAAGTGGGAGGGCTATGGCCACCGTGGCGTCCCTGGTTCCAGCGCCCCTGATCTCACACCCTGTGCACTGGGAGCCTGAACAGTGATATTCAATAACTGGAAACTACTCTGAACAGCTCTTACAGGCAGAGAATTCCTCCTCTGTACAAATTCGCCTACGGGTTGAGTTGGGGGCTTCTCTGAACATTCCCACACATCATTGTGGCTCTGTAACAGGCCAAAGCCAAGCAGTTTAGAGATTCCAAGGCCTGTCTCCTAATTTTATGTATTTTCTTAAATGTGCCCCTGCATGTACAACAACCAGTAACAAAATCTAGACCCACCTCACTCATCAGCATTTTGGGATTAATAAATACTGTCTCCTCCAACTCAGAATGTGGATTTTTCACTCAGGTTGAGGCACCCAAAATGACTAATCATATTTGTAGATTAGATTGGCTCTGGTGAAAATGAAAACTTGTAAAGAATATAGACATCATTAAGAAAATCAAGGAGTAGATCTATTGCGTAGGAAAGTGACATTTTAAATAGTGACTTTTAAATTACCTCTACCACATTCTAACAAGTAACTGAAAAAGCAACTGTGTGTGGCACCATATGGGGGGGAGAGCCACTGGACACTACCCCACTGATCCTTTTTGTAATGGCAAACATATTAAATTAGTAGATACACTAGCTACTTCAGGTCTACTGTCAGCAAAATGTATTGGCTAAATGAAAGACTATGACAGCTTGAAACCAAAATGTATTTTCAAGAACATAAGATCAGTTTGATAGGAACATAACATAGTACTATTCTGGGACCTCATTTGTATGTTTTAAATTAATCTCCTTCGAATAAAATTTCATTTGAGGTTGCACCCATGTTACCTGTTAGTAAAGTCAACAATAGATTGTGGTCTTTATTGAACAATTTTGATTTGTGCCACGCTATTTGGATAATTATCTAGAGGTGCAATGTGTTCATGCCTTATCTATAAAAAGAAATTATTAATTACCAACAGGTTTAATTGAAAATATTTTTTTAAAAAATCTATTTAGAATATTTAATTTATTCCTATTATCTTGACCTTGCAGAAGCCTTTAATTTTGAGACCATTTTGTTTGCTTTTTCAATTAGTGTAGTACAGCTAATCAATATATCTGTTTCCATATGGAGGATCAGCAGTGCATGGCCTTCTAAATTACAGCACTAACTGGACAAAAACCTTTCTAAGCTCATTAGGCTTGTTATATGAAATTGTACTTGATTCACGCTCTTCATAAAAATTTTACTCAAATGACAGTTTTTCTTTCTGTTTTTGCTCGCAGTTACATTAATGGTTGGTCATTTAGAGATTAGAAGGGAAACAATCTCCAAATTTCTAGCAAAGGTTGATAAATTGATCTGGGGTTTACTTAACTGTGAGTGTGTTGAGAGAGTCTACTCCATACTTGGCTTTCTAAGGCCTCAGTTTTACCATTTAACACACTCCTGTGCTGGGTACAATGTGGAGATGCGCTGATCCAGAGGGATCACAAGGAGCGTTTCTGCACCTGGGAGTCATTCTGCCTTGCAGAACTCCCAACCCGCACACTGCTATAACCCTTCCAGGTGTGCAGCACATTTCCCTTTGTGTGGCCTGCACGTAGGGGTGGGAGTGCAGACTCCTGTCCCCAATTATTGTCTGACCTTCCCTGCCCATTTTAGGCAGCTGTGTGCCCCCAGAGGTGTAGAGAGGGAGTGGACTTTGTGAAGTGACTGCAGTTCTGCCTGGCCCTTTACACATGCCAAGCGAGGAGGTTTCTGTGACCTCTTGCTCCACTGCACACCTGGGTAAATGCCAGGCAGGATCTAGCCCTAAAATAGTACTTTCTTTTATTTTTACCCAGTGCTCCTTTAGTCCCTCTATAACTTATAGATAATTATAATTAGGGTTACCAGATGGCAACTGTGAAAAAACGGGACGGGGGTGGGGGACAATAGGCGCCTATATAAGAAAAAGTCCCCCAAAACGGGACTGTCCCTTTAAAAACGGGACATCTGGTCACCCTACTTATAATTCACACTCACAAGACAGGGTAGGAATCTTATGGGGTTCTGAATAATTCCAAACACAGAGAGGTTAAATAGTTTCCCAAAGAAGAATACTAGCTCTTGATAATCTACATGTAACGTGACCTTTGTTGTTTGAATATTGTCTTATGCTGACAGAATTCAATAGGTGCCAGTCATTTAATCTAACAAACTGTCCATTACAGTAGGAGGTTTAAGCAAACCAAGTATTTCTAGGTAATCTCGCCATCAGGAAAACAATTAGGCTATATTATAAAAATGCTATCATGTGTTTTCTTGACAGCAGGTATACTTTTGATTTTCACAGAGGTTGCCACCACATACACTATAACCCCTTTAAAGATTAGAGACTGGAAAAACAAACAATTTAGTAAGTGCACAGTATCCAGAAGTACACACTGGAATTAAGTTAAAAGATTGCATTTCAGGGATGCAATAACTTGTTTTGCTTCATTTCACACCCATTCAGAAATCCTGGGTCCTCTACCTGAGTTACACCAGCAGAGGATCTCGCCCTTGGGTTCAAAAGCTCACATAAAGCATTAGTGAGTTCACTCACTTCCTGCTTAGGTGACACAATGAGAAATGGAGCAGGGAGGAAGGAAAGAGTATAACAGACGAAGGAAAATGCAGCTGCAGCACAACGCAAATATAGGGCAACTGCCTGTGTAGCTTTTAATAGTCTCGTCTAGCCCCAATTACACACAAAAAATATTTTTAAAAGACCTTTATTGAAGTTGCAAAGTGAATCACTCAGGAGTTAGGATATGCCAAAATTAAAATTGCCTGTGCAACCTTAATTTGGCCCTCTTAGGAGTCTTTAGTTACATGATCATATACTGTTTTTTTCCACAGGATCCCTGCCTCATTCAGAGCACAGGGTGGCTAGTACTCAGTTAATGAGCAGCTATTCAGTATTTTGTTTCATTTTCATTGCTCAGGGTGTGGCCCTAGGCCTTATTTCCTGCACACTGTTCAAACCTTGCTCTGAAGACAGAATTATTCATTTCCTCATAGGTTTTTCTATGATGCTCATAATTTTAGTATCCGAGTGCTTCACAAACATTAATTAATGTATCTTTACAAAACCCCGGTGAGGGGATGGTGTTATTCCCGTTTTACAGATGGGAAGCAGACACAGAGAGATTAATGTCAAAAATATCCATTAATTTCGGATGCTCAATTTGAGACACTTAGGACCTAACTTTCTGGGTACGTAGTATAGAGCACTCTACATATTCAAGTACAGCTCCCATTGACTTCACTTACAGCTATGAGTAACTCCACCAGAGAGGTCCTTTGGGGCCATCTGCCTGTCCCAAGTCAGGATAAAGGAGGAGGGTTGAGCGTGGGGCTAGCAACTCCACCCCGTAAAAAATCAACTTGCTACAGAAACGCCAACAATAGAGATAACAGAGACTTTTAGCCTGGAAAAAGAAGGGTCTTCAACTCGAAGACGCATGACGCTGGGTGGTGAAAGTCGTGAGGAAGCCACTAAGCCGATTACCCTTCTTGCAACCAGGAGGATTACCATCAGTACATGGAACGTGAGGACCATGTATGAGTCAAGAAAGACGTCGCAGGTCGCAGCAGAGATGAGGAAACACCTGGCGATGCGACCTTCAGGCTGATAGCATAAAAATGGGCTATACCTGGAACCAGCTAGAGCAAATGGCCCAGGATAAAGGACTCTGGAGATCTGTGGTTGGCGGCCCATACCCCGATTGGGGTGACGGGCATGAGTGAGTGAGTGAGTGACAGCTATGAGTGCTCAGCACTTCTGTAAATCAGGCCCCATGATCTCATTTAGTGACCACCTGTGAAAAATTTGGTTTAAGTGACGCACCTAGTATTACACAGGAACTCTGTGGCTGAGGCAGGAATAGAATCCAGGTCTCCAGGGCAGCATTCAAGTGCCTCAACCATGAGATCATCCTTTCTCTTCCTGCAACCCCTGTCTCATTCACTACCCACCTTCCAACTTCTCAAATAAATGAGGGAGGGCTCCTACAGACAACAGCCTCCATAACTATACAACCATGATTCATCCCCAAAGTCCATCCTGTGCACTGAATAAGGCAGGGGGCTTGTGATCAGATAATTAAAGGTTGTATCTATGCATATGTACAAGGTGACAGTATTAAGGTTGCACAGACAACCTTAATTCTGACATTTCCTAACTTTTAAGTCATTGATTTTACATCCTGGATAATGGTATTTTAAAAAATGTGTGTGTGTATTTTCCTAGCTTTAAAAAACAAAACAACTAACTTTAAACACAGAAAGTTTGTCATGTGGCTCATATCCATCTGGATCATCAGCAGGGTTGGAACCTTTAGATCCACCACACAGACCTCTGCCATGTGAGCTAATGGAGTAAGTGTTAGTAATAGATGATTGTCATCCTCTCAATGGACCAGCACTAGAGGGGAATAGACACATACTTTGCCAGTTTCACAGATATTTGCTGATAGCAGAGGAATGGTGAGTTTCAGGAATCTTGGGTTCCTTTCCGGGCTCTGGAACCTCAGACTCCATGAGGTTCACACACCCCTAATCCAATCATATTTGTGAGTTTTCAGCCCATCAAACTGTCCAAATGGAGCTCAAGAAAATCTTTCTTACTCCCTAGCCTTCCAACAACCTGAAAGGGAGCAGAATATTATACTTTTCCTTTTCTCTCATTTAAAGTATTTAAGCACACTTTTGAACAAGTTGGGGAGCTAGTTCAATAATAATCTGTTTTCTAAGACCTTGTCTACAATAGGATTTTAGCCACTGGCATAGCTGCATCAACTCAAACCTCCAGCATAGACACATAACACTGGTGTAGAATGATTTTCAGCACTGTATCTTGTCCCACTGTGGCCAAAATCCAACTGTAACCAAGGCCTTAATCTCCTCTAAGATTTTTCAAAACATTTTATTATTTATAAAACAAATGAGCAAACAAAACCAAATCCTAACTGGCTTTCCACCATATTCTGTTTCTATTGTCACTCTCCAGTTTGTAGTCATCTGGGCTATGAGAGCTACACCTGATCAGACTCTAACAGCTGGACTTGGAACAGCTAAGAGGAGAGTGGAAAATCAAACAGTAGGAAAGATCTAAAGAAATCTGAAATACCACAGGTGACGAGGCTCTCACAAAATATGCACACAGTGGATAACCTCTGCAGAGTCTTTTGATGCTGTATTTGTCTAACACGTTTATTATCAGACTTTGTTAAAGGATTGTTTTGGAAAAATGAAATAAAAATGAGATAAAAGTTTTATATAACTATATCTATCTATATATATGTCATTTTGATGTTGAACCTAAAACGTTTTATATAACTATATCTATCTATCTATATGCCATTTTGATGTTGAACCTACATTTAAATGCCAGGTGTATTTCTTCATTTAATTTAAATATTCTCATTCCCTATCATAGTAAATGTATATTTAGACATACATATAAAGAATATTTTGTACATGTAAACACATACACATTATTTATAATTTATAATATAATAGTAATAATAATAATAATATTTTAATTCTTTCTATCATAGGAATGTCTCTGTAGTATCTAAGTGATTCAAAATCTTTAATGGGAATATATCTGTTCATTTACATTATATACACACACATTCAGTGGTCCTCATAGACCTATATGCACGGTACTTGTTCGGGCACACAAACCTGTGGTATGCAGCACTTTCAATTGCATTAATTGACTCCAAGGTCTAATTCTCTGATCCCTACTGGAAGTTCATGAGGACACACATCTGGCACAGTGTTAATCACATTTGTTCTGACACAAAACAATATGCCAACTGGTTCCCTTGGCATGTTACATTCTACTGACCTATATAAAAATGGCTGACATCTTCAAAATGCTAATGAGAGTTACAGCAATTTTTTATAAGCATTTGGACTGTTCCCAGATGTTGTTAAATGTACTCAACAGATTGTGTAATATGCAGAGTAGATAGTTATAAATGCAATATGTTACCTTTCCTTGCTATCGCATACTTTTTAATCCACTCTGGATAGAGATGAACAAAATATGGATGGATGGACAAATGTCAATAAACATTGTCTTCCTTTTACTTCCAATGAATAATTACTCGTTTTTCTTGAACAAAGAGGTTTTTTTAGCATGGCTGAACAAATACAGTAACTATACAGTAACTAAACCAATTTATACCAGCTGAGACTCTTGCCCATCATGCTTTAGGAGAAACAACACAATTATAATCAGATTAGAATAATAAAATGGTAACCAAATTGGGTTCAAGTACAACTTTCCATTCTTATTGAAATTAGTGTCATAACACATTTATATCATGTCATTATGTATTCTCTTTAACAACTCTTCCACCAGAATAGTTCCAATTTGAGCTATCATCTGGTCCTGTTGCAATATTTATCACAAATTTGGGTCACTAGCGAGGTTATGTTGAGTATAGATTGGGTTCTGACTGATCATGAAGTTGGGTCATTGACGCTCATCTTGACAGCTGCTAGGGATGGAGATTAGGTGAGTTCATGGAGGCCACGCTACCAACCCATGAGCAATGGCCATTGGGAAATTGATCCTCTTAATTCTGCCACTGATGTGTTGCATATTGTTATTTTCCCCAGTCCTATCTGTCACTGATGGAATAAAGTCATCACTGTACTACTGGTGGGCAAGCAATTGGAACAATCGAGTACCAGCCCCCAAAGTTGCATTACTCAGTAACTCAGCATCTTCCTTCTCTGAAATATTGGGTTCCTAGTTATTTCAACAGCCATTTGCTAAGGGACAACAAGATGTAGAGCATAAAGAGACTCTATACTTTCAAGGCAAAATTCAGGCCCCATTGAAGTCAATGGGAAAACTCTCATTGACTTCAATGGAATCAGGATTTCATCCTCAGTGTTTTATATTTTCAGCAACTGGCCCTTTTTCTTTTTCCTTGGACGTTAAAGGAGACTGTAGATATGGGAGTAGCCATCTAGTCAAAGAACAGAATAGTCAACAGGTTAAAACAATAGAAATTACAACATATTTCACAGAATATGTGAGCCATTCATATTCTAATTTGTTTTACACTCTCGAGACAAATATAATGAGGGCAAGTAATGTAACGTGACATGGACTGGTTGTTGTGACAATAATTATGTAGAAAACGCAGTCCTAGGCTGCTGTATCATTCTCTCCTCTAAAGCTAGTGTCAGAGAGCAATGTACAATAATTCAACAAGAGCAGTTGCCTGGAAGAATGAGGTATTTGTATAATTTGCAAGACAGCAATTAAGTTAGGAATGTCTATATCATCCTAAATGAGTTTTAATTATTATGTACAATTCAGAAAAATGTGTTCTATTCCTTCACCATGAGCTGCATGTAAAGGACCATAGTATTAATGCTGAAGATGTAATAAACCTGTAATATGTCACTTATGCAGCAACTCTCTGGCAAATGATTTAACATTACTTTTGGCATACCAAATGAAAGATTAATTTCAAAAAGCACCAGTTACTTAGATAGGGTAATCAGTTTGATCAATACCACTAGTAAATTAATTATACTTATAAATGCATGCAGTAATTTAAAAAAAAAATTTAGCTCCTAAAAATATCCTTAACATATTAAAATTATTGTGTATAGCTTTTTATCATGTGCATTAATGGAATAAAAATATAAAGGGTTGCAGTAAGAACAGGCTATTTCACAGAAGTTCCTTGATATCAAGCAGAGATGCTAATAAAGATCATTTCTGAACATACTGAGCCAAAGGCGAGCTCGTGTAAATCAACCCTAAGCCGTTGGGAATCGTGCCCACTGACAACATGGAAGCTGGGTTCTATAGCTAAAAAGATCAGCTCTGTGATGGAAAGTTTGCCTGGGAACCACATAGCAAATGTTTGAAGCAATGACACGCACTATAACACACACAAGTCTACTTTGATGTAGTGAGATTTATAAAAGCATAAAACTAAACACCTTATCCCAGTCCTCTGGAACTGAGAAAGGACTTCTGGGATTTGTAGTTCCAGTAGGCACAAGCAGTGCTTCCAGTTTCACAGTTTGTGTTAGGCCAGCTGCTAACCTTGGAATACCCTGTTGGACTTGTGGGATTGGCAGCCTGACATGGCAACCTCCAAAGAGACAGTGATATGGAACTATCCAGTAGTACCCCCGAAGAGTGTTACAAGGAGATAAAGACCTGTAGGCTTCTTTCAAGGAAATAGCAATGATGAGTATAATCCATGGGCAGGGCCGCCCGGGGGAGGGGGCAAGTAGGTCAATTTGCCCCGGGCCCCTCACGGGCCCCCACGAGAATGTTGGAGGCTTCCCCCCGCCTCCGCCTTCGCCTTCCCCCATCCCCCGCCTCCGCCTTCGCCTTCCCCCATCCCCCGCCTCAGCGTGCCGCATCCAGGAGTGGCCCTGGACAGTGCTGCAGCACCGTGGCTCGGGTGGGGCCTGAGGTCCTCCTGCTCGGAGCCGCGTGGTAAGGGGGTGGGGCTGCGAGCTCCAGCGGGCCGAGCAGCACAAGCTCCTGGACGCGGCTCGCTGAGGCTCTGGGAGAGGGGGGTAAGCGGCATGATAAGCCCCTCTGAGCCGGGCACTCCCCTACCCCCAGCTCCGAGCCCAGCCCCTCTGAGTCGGGCACACCCCCCAGCCCTGACCCTCAGCTCCGAGCCCAGCCCCTCTGAGCCGGGCACCCCCCCAGCCCTGACCCTCAGCTCCGAGCCCAGCCCCTCTGAGCCAGGCACCCCCCCAACCCTGACCTCCAGCTCCGAGCCCAGCCCCTTTGAGCCGGGCACCCCCCCAGCCCTGACCCCCAGCTCCGAGCCCAGCTCCTCTGAGCCAGGCACCCCCTGACTCCATCCCCCCACAGCCCTGACCCCCAGCTCCAAGCCCAGCCCCTCTGAACTGGGCACCCCCCCCACCCCATCCCTCCACAGCCCT
>NW_020664419.1:31434405-31450649 GCF_002925995.2 Terrapene triunguis | reverse complement strand
CGACCCAGAGCCCAGCTCCCCACCCAGTCCTGGGCAACAGTAGCACCACCCCCAGGCAGCGACAGCCCATTGGCACCAACCATCACCATCACCCAGCGACAGCCCATTATGTAATTTCAAATGTATACATACCATTAAAGCATTTAATGTTTTTAAATAATGTATTTCCTGTATTTTCAAATTATTACAAATTAATTTTTGAATGTATTTCACTGGTTATTTTTTACATTTCCAAATACATGTTACTATAGTATTGCAACTTTTTTTTATGGAAGGGGCCCCCGAAATTGCTTTGCCCCAGGCCCCCTGAATCCTCTGGGTGGCCCTGTCCATGGAGGAGAATTGTGCTGAGGGAAGTAGAGTAATATGGGCATCAGGCAAAAGTCATGGAAATGTCCTGGAAACACAAGTTTTCATGAGATTTCTGGCATTTTGCTTTGAATGCCAGATTCAAATAAAGATCTGGAATGCTTTCAATATTTGGATAGAAATCCCAAGCCTGAATTCTAATTTAGGTAGAACTTGAATCCAGACACCACTAGGTCATCTCATCTGTAGAAAAATATAACTAACTAGGCCAGATCCCCATTTGATCAACTGGTGAGCTGCTCTGTGGAGCTATGCCTATTTACACCAGATGAAAATGTGGCCTCCTGACCGGAGGGTCAGATTAGAATTTATGACCTCATAATTCTTTTCATTGCTAATCCCTGTGTCAAATTCTGCCCTTGGTTCTAATAATACTAATACTTTGCATTTAAACTTTCCTCCCAGGCTCTCAAAGCACTTAAAAAAGGTGAAAAGGTATTGATATCCCCATTTTATAGACAGGAATACTGAAGTACAGAGAGATTAAATCAGATGGTAAACTCTTGCAGCAATCACTCTCACTTAGTATGGTTTGTCCAGTGTCTCACATAGTGGAGCACTGACTGAGGCACTTGTGCTATTGTAATCTAACTAATAATACTATACTAGTAAATACTAGTAAAATAACAATACTAGTAATGAGCAACTTATCAACCATAACAGTGCAAAACTAATCAGTTGCAAAAGTGGATTAGAAGTGAAGTTTCCTTACTCTTGGACTCTTGTTTTAACATTAAGTAGCACACAATTTTTGCATATACTATGATTTCATAGTTTCAAATTTAAAAAAAAAATCAGTAGTGTTGAAAATTGTTTCAAAGTAAGTTACGAAAGGCACCCAAACTGCTGTAAATATAAAGTTGACTGTACAGAATATAAAAAATGTTGGTTACATCACACAATCACTAATGTTTATATTTTGCCATATTCAGGAAAGATACACCAATATCCATGTAAATATGTACTATTGGAAAAGAAACAGTAATCTAGTGTCCTTATATTAAGTTCATCTAATTTATTGATAGCTGGGTCTCAAACTACGTATCTGCTGTGCATAAACTACCGTACTTCCTTATTACACTTGTGAGAGATACAAATTGCGGCAGCTTTGTGAGAAGCAAATCAGGGAACTCAGATGAACCAGTAGCCATATAATTACGAAACATGGAGGGGAGGCAACTCTTCAAACTCCAAGCAGCGTTGGCACATGGCCAAAGCACAGAGGTATGAAAAAAAAGGGTTACCGGTAGAGCTCACTGAATATTTTTTGCTAAATACATACTTTGGTGAATTCTGCACCTATTCACTATTCAACAAACAATCTGTGCCATATTCTGCCTTAGTAATTGTCTGCACTCCATTCAGTAGTTTGATTGAAGAAAAACAGCAAAAAATCATTCAATAATTTGTTAGGAATCATTTTTTTCTGGTGTCCAACCCAATTTTGGCTCTGATCCTACCCATGGACCCTTAAACACACATGGAGCTCCATTGTAGGCAAAAGGACTCTGCAAGGGTTGGCCCACTAGAGCAGCTTGAAGGATTGGGGCATTAGTTATCACAAATACCCAGGAATAATCTACTTCCTCTATAAAGGGGGAGTGTTTCTTCTCCATGCGGATAGGTAATTCCTATTCATGATAATGAGTGTTACGTATGTGCATACTGAAAAGGGAAGGTACCTCAGTGAGTATATTTAATTACATTTATAATAGCGCATTGGTACTTAGGGCCTTAGGCTGGTGTCTGAAAGCTTGGGTTATGAAGACAGGTGGAGATGTCAAAATGATGTACTTAATCCTTTAAGTATAAAGTCAGAGTATGCCAACTTTGTGGTTCTTAGAGCACGCCCTTCTGTCTCAATTAACATGGTCTCAAAGGAGGAGGAGGAGGAGGAGGACCATGGCAGAGTGCCCCGGGATGAATATGTCACATGATGGCAATGAAGACAGTGGAACAAATATGATTGGGAAGCTGCAGTTTTTTGAATTTCCAAGACTTGATATTTTGTAAGGGACCAATACCTCAAGGCTTTAACATATGAGCATAGCATACATGCCAGCAAAAAATGTTGGGGTACCATGACACTAGTACATCAAGGCCAGGAAATTCAACGGAAATATGATTTGCTGAAAATGGCAACAATACCTAGCTCTGATACAGCGCCTTCCATCGTTAGATCTCAAAGCACATTATAAAGGAGGTCAGTATCATTATCCTCATTTTACAGATGGGGAAACTGAGGCACAAAGAGGTGTGATGTCTTGCCCAAGGTCACTCAACAGCAGAGTTGGGAATCAAACCCTGCTCTCCTAAGTTCCTGTCCAATGCCCTATCCATTCAGCCACTGATTTTATTGTGCTTTCCAAAATTTAAGTTGGCTCAAATTATCTTTCATAAGTGTCTTTGCTTAGGGATCTCTGAAACCTCCAACAAGGATCTGAGTTACATTTCTGCATGCCAGATGTTATTGCTGGTAAGCAGCTGAATGAACAGCCTCATGGGCATCCTTTGCAGAACTCACAGGACCCCCTTTTCTGAAGAAGAATGGTACGTCTCTTGTTTTCATTAACTAACATGAATGTTTTTATTAGCCCTGTCAAAATACTTGGAGAATGCGTGTGTGGGCCCCAGCAGGACTCCAGAAAGTTTGATATTTTAATTGCTGCACTTCACACATTGCCTTGGTACTAGTTTGCTGAGCAGCAGCTATGAGCAGTGAAGAAGGTGGCTTTCGAAGCTTTCTCATTCTCTGTCATACAGGCATGCAGATGGCCTCCTGAGAACAGAATGTATCAAAAGCCAGAAAGAACAAGCAGTTATGTTGGAATCACTGAAAAATATCTGCATCCTCTATGGAAGGGATTTTCAAAAGCAATCAGGAATCTGCTCCCACTGAAAGCATCAGTGCAACTTCCTTTGAGCTCAAGGAGAGAAAAGTTTGGCCAATGCTGAGTACTTTCGAAAATTCCACACACTGTTTCTAAATATGCCAGTCTTATGTACCTTTGCAAGTAAAAACTAAAGAGTGATACTATTTCCCTTTAATGGTTAAATCCACAGGAGGAAAGCTGGTGGGAAAGGAAAACACCATAAGGGGTTTAACTTGCTCTACTTGCACACAGAATAGGCCATGAAAACCACCGCCAAGCTTAGACGATCCCCAGGGACCAGTGGGAAGCAAGGACTATCTGTATACAGCCCCTGTACCTCTGAATTAGCCACTCTCTATCCACACTGGTGCTTGGCTTGCTCCTTGGTAGCATGACTCAATTGCAGCAGTGCAACTAGGGATTTCCTCTGGCCACCGCTGCACCAGGTGTCTGCCCCGAGCCCCATTAGATGTTCCATGGGGGAGGAAAAGCATACAGTCCCAGACAGTATTGATTTTTAGTTGGCACCTTCCCTTCCTGGCTCTGCCTGAGGTTCATCCATTCCTTCTTCAACCCACTAGCCCCTGCCCTCTCTCTGCCTGGTTCCAATCCCCAGTTCTGTCCAAAAAAAGAGATCATTCCACAAAGGTGGCTCAGCCCAGCTTCCATGCAGGAGAGAGGAAATCCAGGCACACAGGGGCCACTCCCTGAATAGATCTAAGGGCATCACTCCCTCTCAGCTATTTGCATTTAAATGGCCAAAACCTGAGAGTTTCTGAGCATCTGCAGTTCCCGCTGATTTCAATGGCAGTTGCAGGTGCCCAGCCCATTGTATCTGATGATCACAGTGCGGTTTAGAAAATAAAAGGACTGCTAACACCAGTGCATTAAACTGGAAAGCCCTAGGTCCCAATTGTATGAGTTTTCTATATGTTAGCACTTGCTTTCCCTTTCATAACATATACATTGAAAAACAGTACATTCCAAACCTGGTAAAACATCTACAGGGTGCTAAACACTAAAACATAATCTGAAGATTGTATCAAGAATAGATTAGTTTTATTCAATCAGCCACTCACAATAAAACTATTTTCATCAAAACCAATTCATGTTGTTCCATTAACTAATATAATCTTGGTCCTGAGAATTGCTATCAGGATTTCAGTGCTTGATTTACTGTGAATTCTATAAAGGATTGTAATGTGGTATTATATGGATATTCTCAATACCAGTACTGAAGATTTTACTGGCATGTTATTTTCTCTCTTCCATAGAATTTAAGGAAGCAGTAAACAAGGAAAGACATGAATGGCCAGAAATCATACTACAGAATAATGAAAAGGAGACTTTCCTAGTCAGGACACTTGATTTTGAACAATGAACGCGATGAAAAAAGGAAATAGTATGAATACCTTGGACAATGATTGGAATATAAAGGTGGATACACACTGAATTTGCCTTACTGCAGCTTTGAAAGTAATTTGATGTGGCCATCTATGGATGCAAAACCTGTGACTAGAGATGGTAAGATCTTTTAAGAGGAAAAAGATAACGTGGGTATTTATTGCCTATATATGATAACCTTTGTTTTTTTTTCAAGGACAAGCTTTCCACTTACTGATCTGCTTATTCTCAGCATAGGTTCATTAATTTTGCATTTAAATGTCACAGTTAAAGGTTTATCTTTAGTTGTGTGAAAAGAACAGACACATACCTCAAGTAGGCACTTGGCTTAACCTGAGACTGGTTTCTAAATATTCAATGATTAACTTGGGTAGTGCTTTAAATAGAATTATTGATTATTCCATTACATGGGCTAGTAGTTGATGGAGTAGGGGTTAAATTGATGGAAACATAGCAATGTATTTACTTTCCAAAGGCTCAATCCTCTAAGGCATTCTGGTCCCAATCCTACAAAAAATGTAAGCATGTGCTTAATTTAAAGCATGTAAGTAGTTCCCCTTAAATCAATGGGATTGCTCATTTTCTTAAAGTTAAGCATATGTTTAAGAGCTTTGTTGGATCAGATCAAAGTACCCCAAGTGCCAAATACAGTGTTCAATGAAATTAATGAGGGTCTTTTGCCCAACTCCAAAACACGCTTCATCAAGCCCCAAAAGCAAAGGGATTTTTTCTACAATCAAAAATGTTTGCATTTGATTATTTCTTTGTTTCTCAAGCCTTTTCTTTCCAGCTTTTCAGCTTTAATTGTGCAGTTGTGTGATGCAGCCAGTGGCTAAAGAGAGAAAGGGCTACAAACTAAACTAAATAGAAGAGTTGGACCAATGTAAAGACTGTTCTATATCCTGCAGATACTCTTTCCTATTTATTGAAACAATGTGAAGGCTTTCCCGACAGTGCAAAGGTACAAATGACTCCTTTTGATATTTGTGGGAACCCCCTTAATCTCCATCTCAATTTATCACTTTTCAGTGAATAAAATTAGCCATGAGATTTTTCAATTGCCCTTTGTATCCACACATCTTATTCTTGTGTCCTTCCATCACAATCATGGATTTTTCCAGGGTTGGGCACGTGATATGGCCCAGTCTGTAGCCCTGGCGAGATCTTCCATAGTGTGTGGTTCCTCCAGGAGCCTGCAGACAAACAGATGTTCCATGGTTTGTGTCTCCCCGCAGTCATGTGTGTCTGGGGCATTGAAATAGCCCCACTTCTACATATAGACTTATGCATGGGAATAAGGGACATAAGGTACCCTCTTACTTCCCAGCACTGGCAACACACATCACCAGTAGCAGAACAAGGGAAAGAGCAGCCTTGACTCTGTCCCCTGATGCTCTGGCTGGCAGAGCTGAGCTGGTGCAGCACAAAAAGTAACTTGTTTACTGGTCTATACCAATAGCAGATAATTCCCCCCTTGGAAGGAAAAGGAAACCAAGAACCATATTGGGACCCAGTCTCCTTTGTCCTCTGATCTATTTCTGAGGCAACAACTACAAATGTTGCCCCTGACTCAGGGTAGATTGTTAAATCACAACCGAGTCCAAAATTGAAGTACGATATAATCTTTTTTTTTTTTTAATAGCTCCTTTCATAATCAAGGTATCCAAAGCACTTTACAACCTAATATCCTAAATAATCCTGTAATGGTATACAGCATACAGCTACAGCTATTAAGCTCCTTTATATCTCTGACAGAAACTCCAGGCCACTGAAACCTGTTTTGTTGAGAGAAGATGTGATAGCCTGATACTAGGATTATCTTCTACTTTTAAAAAGATATTCAGTGAGCTCATTAACTCTACAATGCATAGGCTGGCACTAGGGATGGACAGAAAGGGTCTCCGTTTAAGGTCTCTTTTCAAAGATGAAACTTCTAAAAAATGCAGCAGCACCCTTGTATTAAAGTATACCGTAGGCATTCTGGTCCATACTCAAGTGTCCTATTAAATGATCTGTACTAATCCTAGAATGGGAGAATTAGTTTGAAGTGATCCAAATCTTCAACCATGTCTCTCTAAATATAAATATATATGGCTAACATTATTACCTCCCATTTTATATGTCTGTGCACTTCCTAGTTCTAGTCACAGCCAGCAGTGGAAATACCAAAGTAGCAGGAAAGATTGATCTCTAATGGCCAGCCCAATATGAAGTAGGGCATCCTAGAAATCACAATATTTATAATGATATATAAGCACAGAAACTCGGGCCATAACCACTGCTGAAGAATGTATTCTCTTGTCCAGAAAACAAAGGGGTTCAACAGAGGCTTTTAAGAAACTTGTCTTTCCCCTCTCCATCACAATAAAACACAGAAAATTATAGTGCTCCTGGTTCCCTAGATAGTTTATTTCCACTCACAGAGTTTCCTCTTCATTCGTGCCTTGGGGATGTGATTTGCCCACTCAACTGAGTAGTCACAGGTACGTGTGCAGTAGTGACATGCACACTGTTATACTACATTTCCAAACACTTTTGTTCTCTATATGTACATCATGGCTCATCACTCCTGCACTGTACAGCTTAGGAGACACACAATTCATGACCTCTGCTTTCCAGGTTCAATATTCTCTGATGGGAATAGCACCCCATGGAAGTTATTTTACAGCATCCAGTGTTTCTATGAAATCTGGATTAGTATCATTTCTCTCTCTCTTGCTCATTTCTAGCAAGGCATTCATGAATTCTTTCTTGTGTGCTGTTCATGGGCAAGTGCTACCTGTGGTGACTGACACATGACTCTGGCCTGCTGTCTCTAATCCAGACATGTGTGTGTGTGTGTGTTGCTTCTAGAAACATATAATAGAGACATTAGATTTGGAAGGAAATCATTGCATATATGTGCAGAGTGTCAACTTTGATGTGCAGATGTCAGTCAAGCTTAATCTGCCTTGTTATTGGGCTTTTCATAGTACATGATGTGGAAAAAAAAATAGCAATAGGCCAACTCTTCACCAAATAGATAAGCTTTTACAGTTGATTTTCTGTTCAGTATAAAAGTATAATTAAAGCTGTTCCGTCTGGATCTTAAAAATGTCTAAGTTACTAAGGCCCAGATCCTCAAAGATATTTAGGCCCCTAAATTCTATTGGGATCTGGGTACAAATGAATAAATTTGGGCGTTAACAAGAGGCCCATCCTAATGTTGGTCTATCTGCTGTAGCTCAGCCACAAGATATGGGCTTGCAGCACAAATTACTGGGTGAAATTCCATGGCTTGTGTTTTGCAGGAAGTCAGACTAGATGATTGCAATGGTTCTTTATGGCCTTAAAATCTAGAAAACCATATGGCAATTCCTTTGATGGTATTTTGAATTGGTTATTAATGTTTTTATTTTTGTTTTATATATTATTTATATGTTATATTATTGTTTTTATTATTGCTTTTCTTTAACTAATATGAGAGATGTGCTGAACATGGTAAAAATTATACTGAAAATTCACACAGCTAGTCTATACTAAAAGATCATTCCTCCTGCCCAGCTGTTTCTCCCCAGCTGTTATGTCTCGTCTTTTAGGCAATAACATCTTTGGGGCAAAGGCAGTCATTTACGCTATGATTACAGTGCCTAGCACAATAGGACACTGACCTGGTCTTAAGGTAAAACAGTGGCTGGGAAGTGTGATTCTCAGGTAGACATATACACGCTAGCTCTGTTCAAGCTAGTGCCTAAAACGAGCACTGTGCACTGGCACATTCAGCGGCTTGGGATAGCCACCCAGTACAATCACACCAAAACCCCGATAGATACTTGGGTGGCTAGCTCAAGCAGAGCTAGCACATGTGCGTCACTTCCCAGCGGCTGTGCAGACATACTCTTAGCCTGTAGGTGCTAGGGCAGTATATATTGATAATAGTAATGTTAAACTATGTGCAACTTCTTCTTCAACTTATTTTGATTTTGCAAAGAGTTGCTGGGGAACCACACGTATCAAGTTTCATGACAAATGAGAGTGATGTTTACATCCATTACTTGCCATAAGCGTAAGCCGTGCCTTAATACATGGACTGATATGGATTTTTAACTGGAGCAAGTAGAGCACCCTTAATTGATAGTCTGACAAGCAATCAAGTATTTTTCAATAAACCGCTTTAGGTAACGTGACAAGCCAAATGTGTTAGAAATAAGGCAAGTATTATTCTCTTGATACAATACCAAGTACCTGAACTTCCTGTACCTGTCATCTGAGCACAGAACTTGCCCAATGTGAATCACTTGAGACACTGGCACTTACTGTGAAGCTTTACAGACACTGGCACTTACAAAGTGGCACCGTGTACCTGCTCATAAGGTTACACTGTGTTGATTCTCTCCTTTACTGGTGTCAGGATTAAGTATGGAGCTGGCCTTCTTTCAGTGCCATTGCATGTTGATGAATGATGTGCCTAGTTATTTGATGGGGTGTTTTAAATATGATCTTTATATCAAATTTTCACATTGCTCACAACCAAGCCTCTATTCAGCGAGGTGTGTAAGCACATGCCTAATGTAAGTCAAAGAGATTACGCACATGCTTAAAGCTAAGCATGTACCTTCGGTATCTTGGTGAATCAGGATGCAAGGGAGCTAATGCTGACTGTTAACTCACCATTTTTCTGAAATCATGGGGCATGGAAAGCCGAGACCTGTGGTCATGGGCTCTCTGATCAGCAGGATGTATCCCGTTAACAATCAAATTTCATAAGCTCTGAAATTTTGCTTCTGTGATCCATTTACAGAGGCTGCTGATGTTTGGCTGCCATTAGCAGAGCTGCCATTGGCCCCAAAAGGACTCAAAGTGGTTTTTTTGACAGATACACCTCTACCCCGATATAATGCGACCCGATAGAACACCAATTCGGATATAATGCGGTAAAGCAGCGCTATGGGGGGGTGGGGCTGCGCTCTCTGGCAGATCAAAGCAAGTTCGATATAACGCGGTTTCACCTATAACACGGTAAGATTTTTTGGCTCCCGAGGACAGCGTTATATCGGGGTAGAGGTGCTAGCCAACTCCTCCCTTGGTGTTCACACCTCAACTGCTAGCAGAGGGCCTCACCCTCCCTGATTGAACTAACCTCGTTATCTCCAGACTGATTCTTGCCTGCATATTTATACCTGCCTCTGGAAATGTCCATTACATGCGTCTGACGAAGTGGGTATTCACCCATGAAAGCTTATGCTCCGATACATCTGTTAGTCTTAAAGGTGCCACAGGACTCTCTGTTGCAGTATACATTTAGATTACCTTTTCAAAAGATGCTGCTCTGGTCTGTCCACAGAGTTAAAGACTGTGCTTACCACTCCCGTGCCTTAAGGACTGGCCACTGGACAACTTTAAGTGACTGTAGGTGGAGCTGATTACTTTATGCTAATCAGTTGGTGACACATTTTATCAGAGTGGTTTAGAATACTGATTTTCCTATATGTTGTTCCAATTAAACGTGTAGTGCTTACCATGAGTTTTCAAATATTTTGAAGTATCAGAGGGGTAGCCGTGTTAGTCTGAATCTGTAAAAAGCAACAGAGGGTCCTGTGGCACCTTTGAGACTAACAGAAGTATTGGGTCTCAAAGGTGCCACAGGACCCTCTGTTGCTTTTTACAAATATTTTGAGTGTATCTAAGATCTATTTCAGAATGAAAACAAATCATAATAGTTACATTTCAAAGATTTATCTTTTCACAGTTTGCATTGTAAAGTACAACCTACCTGTGTCACACCCCCATCTGAAACTGCATTTTTAAAAAGCATTGCTAGAGTAGCACAAATAACTGTAGATGAATAGTGAGACACTGGATAGTTGGGTATTATTTCCATGAATGCCTATCTTGCACTGTTTTTTGAAAATGAGAGCAACAATGTGCACATTTAACTCAGAGGAAAGTCTAGGGCACGACATGATACAGAGTTGCTTTGGCTCAAGGATAACAGGATGGATGATGTGACTCTGTTGAGTGTGTATGCAAAGTTAATGATGTGTGAAGCTACAAATAGCCTTGACTGAATATTTGACTACTAGATGTCGAGGAGCCATGCTGAGCTGCATGGTCTTCTGGCTCTCTACCAAAACAATGCCAAATTGTTTTTGGTCTCTGGCAACTCTCATAATGCTCTCTGGAAGTGGGAGGAGATGACAAGGGAATGCTTATACTAGACTATACAGACTCCAAATTAGATTTCTAAACATGTCTGGTGATGAAACTCTGCAAGGAGATTTCACCTAGAATGACAGGTTTCAGAGGGGTAGCCGTGTTAGTCTGTATCAGCATAAATAACAAGGAGTCCTTGTGGCACCTTAGAGACTAACAAATTTATTTGGGCATAAGCTTTCGTGGGCTAAAACCCACTTCCAGTTTTAGCCCATGAAAGCTTATGCCCAAATTAGTTTGTTAGTCTCTAAGGTGCCACAAGGACTCCCAGTTGTTTTCACCTACAATGGTGATCCATTATTGACCTTTGCAATTTACTAGGTGAAATTCTGGTCCCATTCAGTCAATGGCAAAACTCCCATAGGCTTCAGCAGGGCCAGGATTTCAGGCAATGCATGCAGACTTAGAATCATGATCAAACAGCACTATAGACTTATAACGCCTGTGAAAGTTTTTGGTAGCTTCATGCTGTATGATGCTGGGGTCTCTTCAAGGAGAGTGATTTGTAAGTCACAACAGTCTGAATCATGCTGTGTGTAATCTGTATTTACTGCTTTGTCAACTTCCCATGTACTTTGTCCTCAGTATCCAGTACCAAGGATGATGATTATGTTAAAATGTGTCAAAGGAACTTTGATTCCAGTGCAGTGATATTTATGTAGGTAAAAATGTCATAGCATTAATGTCCACATGTATGCAATGCTCACATTATTATAGATGATTTTGCTGCCTATCCTGCATTAAAACATGATTTAATTATGTTCGATGGGTGCTTTGTAAAGCAAGCGCTTGATGCCTGGCCAGAACGAACTGCACTCAAGCAGGCACTCATGCTAGAAAACTTTTTCCCTTTTGAACAGCAATGCTGTGCAACAAAATCTGCCCTTTCAAAATGGGGATAATGTGACTCTGATTGGAGGAAAATGACATTGATAATGAACACGTTTCCAGCTCATTTGCAGACATGTAGCTGATACCTCTTTTGGCACAGCAGCTAATCAAGAGGAGATATTTATGATGCTAAGGGAGATTTTCAAAAAGTACTTAAGGGTTATGGAGCACAAATCCCACTGACTTTCTGTGTTACTTGTGTTCCTAGATGCCTTAAGAGCTTTTGAAAATCTCCACCATTGCCTTCAGTGAACTGCCCAATAGCCAGTCTGTTACCTGACTGTATATTCCAGATTTAATTGTTTGGTTCTTAGCAATGTCATTCATGGATTTGCATGCGTGTCCTTAGCTATGAAGAGAGATGTTTATTTTTAATTTTGATCTTTACGTGGCCTTAGTGTGTCTGGTGTAAGTTATGCAGATCATTGTTTTGCCATTACCGTGTAAGAATTTTATCTTGAGATTTCTTACTATAATGTTTGGCTTTGACGTGTTAGCTGTTGAATTTCATCCAATAACTTATGTAATGCTATTTGTGCAAAAGAATAAGCATACAGACTTGAAGCAAGAACATATTTATTTATGTAGCTATGATTGCATAGAGAATGGAACATCTATCACCACTGGACAGTGAATCGATTGCTTTACAAAGTTGGTGGCACAGATTTACTATGGGGGAGTGCATTAGGTTGTTTAATATTGACTACTATGTTTATCTGAAGGATGTGAAACAAGTTTCTGGAAAGTTGGAGATTGAAGTGCACAAGCCTATTTATCGACGCATGAAAACGTATTACCAAAGAATTGCAGAGAAAGGATTACGTGAGTGGAGAGGAATATTGCACAGGTAATCGGAAGGGTGTATCAGGGAACGTTGTCAGCAGTGGGTTACTCCTCCACACATAACGTAATTATGTGATGGCTTTAAGGTAAATGAAACAACTTCTCTTGTGACAGACTAGCATGGGTAATGTCACTGACCCAACAATGTTTGTGCAAGCCTGCATGCAAGTTAGGTGCACCATGCATGATGATGCTGTCATTATCAATCACCTGCAGTCTTTACTGGATTTCTTTCTAAAAGATATGCCATAGCTCAAACAGAATTTATGGACTTTCTGCAGGAATTACTGGGTGAGGTCCTTTGGCCTTCATTATGCGGAAGGGCAAACTAGATGATCATAATGGTCCATTCTCACTGCTTGTGTGGGTCAGACTAAGGGACTGTTTAATTGTGGTGTAGACGTTCAGGTTTGAGCCCAGGCTCTCAGATCCTGCAAGGTGGAAGGATCCCAGAGCTCTGGCTCCAGCCAGAGCCCAAACATCTACACCAGAATTACACAGCTCCCTAGTCCGAGTCCCACAGCCCAAGTCAGCTGGCATGAGCCACCCATAGGTGTCTACTTGCAGTGTTGACATACCCCAAATCTGTGACTCAATATATCTGTTACAATGAACTGTGAAGACCTGTCTGAGGTGTAAAACATGATGGTAGGGAACTGAGCTGCATGTCAGGGTCTGGATATTTGTTGAGCCTAATGGTTTGTTATTTTCATAAACTGCAGTAACTGAAGATTACTTCTTTTTTGTGTAATAACAAATGGCAGCTGTGAATGGTGGGGTAAATATTGTTAATACATTTAAGCACTTAGCTTGATTTGCAAAAGTACTGAATGTCCATAATTTCTACTGAGGCCAATGGGAGATGCAGGTACTTAGTACCTATGAAAACCTGGCCAATAAAAGTTAGTAGGCGTATATTTGTAGAGATTAAACTGTAGTGTAATCCCATAATTAAAGTTAAGAACCCCAGCCAGAGTAGGAATGTTTGTAGGGATATTAAAGAAGGTACTAACAGTGATTCCTCCAAGTGACAGTGACCCCCCCAATAATTTGTCCCCCACACCTTAAAATCCAACAGTTTCACCAAGTACAAAAATCTCTTGGGTCTTCTGTTAAAACTTGTAAGCTACTGTCTGTAGAAACCACTGATTGTATCTATCCTGTGAAAGATACTTTATTACTATGTAAAACTTACAAACAAGTTAATTGACTTTGTTCTTGAAGTAATTGATACAATGTAAACAAACACTATAAGCCGTTAAGTGACTTTCACTTCATTGTAACAGCAACGGCTCCTAGACCCCCACCCTCTGTGATTAAAGGGCCGGGAGTCTCAAATGAATTAGCACACACCCTGAAAGTGGTGGAGACAGTAAATTAAATTAAATTAAAATATGGTTAAGATATGGAATGTATGTTGATGAATGCTTGATGTACATGAATGGTTAGGGAGGTGCCAGCCTAGAAAGGGAGTATCCATCGGCCGAAGAATGTGTAAAGTGGACCACCAGAACCCCCGGAGGGTAAACTGGGATCCACCCCATCACCTGGAAGGATGAGAAACACAAACTTTGGACAGTTTGGAGCCACCAGGAATGTGCCCAGGAATGTGCCATCTGCTGACTGAGTCAGCAACAGCAGAATGAAACAGCTCCCATAGACTAACATAGGAATTAATTCCTATAAGAATGGACTCTCAAGACTGAGGATTTTGAGTCTCTGGTTCTGCTGCCAGCCTCCAGAAGCATCAGGTGCACCTGACACAGACTCGGCTCCATCCTCATGACCAAGATACCTGGCCAGTATCTTGGCATGAGCAACTTCTAGGCTGGTAACTATAACACCTATACAGAACTTGAATGAATGATTGTGTGAATGAATCTATCTATCTATATCTATATGGATATAGATATAGATATGTATGTGTGTGTGTATATAAGGAATAAGTAGTGATAGGAATAAGTAGTCAAACAACGTTGTTTACTTTTATCTTTTGCTTTATCATTATATTTACAATAAATGTGGCATCTTTGCCTTATCCCTCTTAATAAGATCCTGCTGGTTTTTATTCTATTGGTATAACATGTTTTATGGCATATATAATATTTATTGGGGCAGAAATTTATGAAGCAGATTTAAAAGTTTATTTTACATACTGACACTGAGCAACTTAATGTGAAGAAATTGTTGTCTGTTTTTCTAGTCATGTATGCACATGCACCGAACTAACACATTGCATATCAGCCAACAAAGAAATCTATCTTGTTCTGATTTATGGCCTTATGATTTTATAATGGCCTCATGAGACATGTTTGGAAGCTAAACATGTACATATTTAAGTTTGTTCTAAGTGAGGGTATCAGATGCACTTTTTTTAATGCTCATAAGAACATAAGAACAGCCATACTGGATCAGACCAATGGTCCATCTCGCCCACTATCCTGTCTCTGACAGTGGCCAGTGCCAGATGCTTCAAGCATGAACAGAACAGGGCAATTATCAAGTGATTCATCCCACCATCTAGTCCCAGCTTCTGGCAGTCAGAGGCTTGCGGATGCCCAGAGCATGGTGTTGCATCCCTGACCACCAATAGCCATTGATGGACCTACCCTCCATGAACTTGTCCAATTCTTTTTTTAACCCAGTTATACTTTTGGCCTTCACAACATCTCTTGGCAATGAGTTCCACAGGTTGACTCTGCATTGTGTGAAGAAGTGCTTCCTTTTGTTTGTTTTTTACCTGTTACCTATGAATTACATTGGGTGACCCCTGGTTCGTGTGGTAGGTAAAGGGGTAAATAGCATTTGCCCTATTCACTTTCTCCCCACCAGTCATGATTTTATAGACCTCTATCATATACCCCCCTTAGTTGTTTCTTTTCCAAGTCGAACAGTCCCAGTGTTTTTAATTTCTCCTCGTATGGAAGCTGTTTCATACCTTCAATAATTTTTGTTGCCAGTCTCTGTACCTTTTCCATTTTTCATAGATGGGGTGACCAGAACTTTTTTGAGATGGGGTGACCAGAACTGCACACAGTCTTCAATGTGTGGTCGTACCATGGATTTATGTAGTGGTATTATGATATTTACTTTCTTATTATCTATCCCTTTCCTAATTGTTCTTAACATTCTGTTAGCTTTTTTGACTGCCACTGCACATTGAACAGATGTTTTCAGAGAATGATCACAATGACTCCAAGTTCTTTTGCTTGAGTCGTAATAGCTAATTTAGACCCCCACCATTTTGTATGTATATTTGGGATAATGCAGGGATCAGCAACCTTTGGCATGCGGCTCGCCAGGGTAAGAACCCTGGCAGGCCGGGCCGGTTTGTTTACCTGCTGCGTCCGCAGGTTCGGCCGATTGTGGCTCCCACTGGCCACGGTTCACTGCTCCAGGCCAATGGGGGCTGCGGGAAGCGGCGGCCAGCACATCCCTCAGCCCGCGGTCGCTTCCCGCAGCCCCCATTGCCCTGGAGCGGCGAACCGCGGCCAGTGGGAGCCGCAATCAGCCGAACCTGCAGACGCAGCAAGTAAACAAACCCGCCCAGCCCACCAGGGTGCTTACCTTGGCAGGCCAAGTGCCAAAGGTTGCCAATCCCTGGGATGTTTTCCAATGTGCATTACTTCGTATTTATCAACAGTGAATTTCATTTGCCATTTTGTTTCTCAG
>NW_020664419.1:31396024-31434005 GCF_002925995.2 Terrapene triunguis | reverse complement strand
CTCAGTCACCCACTTTTGTGAGATCCCTTTGTAACCTTGCATTAAGCTTTGGACTTAACTATCTTGAGAAATTATCTTTGCCACCTCACTGTTGATCCCTTTTTTCAGATCATTTATGAAAATGTTGAACAGCACTGGTCCCAGTACAGATCTCTGGTGGATACTGTTATTTATCTCTCTCCATTCTGAAAAATGACCATTTATTCCTACCCTATGTTTACTGTCTTTTAACCAGTTACTGATCTATGAGAGGACCTTCCCTCTTATCCTATGACTGCTTACTTTGCTTAAAACTGATTAGTGAGGGACCATGCCAAAGGCTTTCTGATATGCCAAGTACACTATATCCACTGGATCACCCTTGTTCACTTAAAAAGCAACAGAGGGTCCTGTGGCACCTTTGAGACTAACAGAAGTATTGGGAGCATAAGCTTTCGTGGGTAAGAACCTCACTTCTTCAGATGCTTGTTCACTTGTTTCTTGACCCCCTCAAAGAATTCTAATTTGTGAGGCATGATTTCCCTTTACAAAGCCGTGTCGACTCTTCCTGAACAAGTCATGTTGATCTATGTGTCTGATAATTGTGTTCTTAACTGTAGTTTCAAGCAATATGCCTGGTACTGAAGTCAGACTTACCAGCCTGTAATTGCTGGTATTGTCTCTGGAGCCTTTTCCTCCAGTCATCTAGTACAGAAGCTGATTTAAGCGATAGGTTACTTACTACAGTCAGTAGTTCTCAATTTCATATTTGAGTTCCTTCAGAATTCTTGGGTGAATACCATCTGATCCTGGTGACTTATTAATGTTTACTTTAACAATTTTTTCCCAAACCTCCTCTATTGACACCTCAACCTGGGACAGTTCCTCAGATATGTCACCTAAAAATAATGGCTCAGGTCTGCAGTGAAGTAAGAAATTCCTGTTTGTCTGATGCAGTGGGTTTGTCACAGAGCAGAGCTCCCGCTCCCGCTCCCTGGGTTCTTACTGCAAATAGTCCTCAAGCACACCTGCGGCAAGCTCAGCATCAAGTGCTTTATTTACAATGTGCTTTATAAACATGTTTTCCCCAATCAGAAGGTTTTTCCCCAAGTCTTTATCTACCACAGGATCTTGTTCATCTACTGTCTCTGCCTCTTTTTAAATTGTTTCTAGCTGGTAAACTGAATAACCCTATTAATTAGTTAATCACTCAGTACTTAAACTATTACCTCATCAATTTATCCCGTGTGGGGATGCTTCCAAAGTGCACAGAATGATGCATCAGCCTTAGGCTACTCTCACTCTGTCACGGGGTTGTATAATAAGGATGTATTGGCAGCTGAACACATAAGAATACTATAGGTCTTCCTGACATTTCCTCATTTAGCCCCTTAAGAAAGAACTTAAGCACATACTTAAAGTTAATGGGACAGCAATGGGACATAAGCAGATGCTTAACGTTAAGCAAATGCTTGATAACTTTCCTGAATCAGAGACTATCATTTAAAAATTGATTTTTTAAAGATGTATAGCTGCTATAATCCTTTTTTGCTCTACCCATTTTAGTCAAAATTATTTTAGAATAGGTAATTTTGAAGTGCATGATTTGTCTTTGGTATGGTTTAAGCAGAGAGGTCCCTCAGAATCTGGTTGAGGTAAACAAATAGAAAGCTAAGCAAGCAGTGACCTCATTTATTGATGGCAATTTACAGTGTTTCATTGTATTGAGATTTAAATAATTCTTAATGGTTTTTACAGATGAAATGAAGTTTAAATGTAGTGAATAATAATTCAACCTTAACATTTTCCCCTTATACTTAAGATCATGAACACATTGATCTGTGGACAATTTTTTTCCAGTTTTAGCACAAGATAAAATACCAGTTTGATGCTTTCTAGATAACCATTTTGGACATCATCCTATGGAAAGAAAATATGCACCACCAGGGAAGAAGACCCTGATTCAGCAAAGTTAAGATTTAAGTTAAGTTCCATTGACATGGGGAGGGATTTAAGCATATGCTTAAAGTTAAAAATGTGACTAATGTTTTGCTGGACCAGGACCTAAAAAAATGGGTGACTGCGTGGTCTTTGCCAATATACTGTGTCTGCATATGGTTCTTATGTATTTATTACGACACCCACTCTAAGGCCTGGTCTACACTACGAGTTTAGGTCGACTTTAGCCGCATTAAATCGAATTAAGCCTGGACACGTTCACACGACGAAGCCCTTTCTTTCGACTTAAAGGGCCCTTTAAACCGGTTTCTTAACACCACCTCCGACGAGGGGATTAGCGATAAAATCAGCCTTAGGGGGTCGGAATTGGGTGTGTGTGGATGGAATTCGACGTTATTGGCTTCCGGGAGCTATCCCACAGTGCTTCATTGTGACCGCTCTGGACAGCACTCTCAACTCAGATGCACTGGCCAGGTAGACAGGAAAAGCCCCGCGAACGTTTGAATTTCATTTCCTGTTTGCTCAGCGTGGAGAGCACAGGTCGCTCATCAGCACAGGTAGCCGTGATGGAGTCCCAGGATCGCAAAAGAGCTCCAGCATGGACAGAACAGGAGGTTCGGGATCTGCTCGCCATATGGGGAGATGAATCAGTGCTGGCCGAACTCCGAAGCAGTAAACGAAATGGCAAAATATTAGAAAAGGTCTCCAGGGCCATGAAGGACAGAGGCCATAACAGGGACGCACAGCAGTGCCACGTGAAAATTAAGGAGCTAAGGCAAGCCTACCACAAAGCCAGAGAGGCAAACGGAAGGTCCAGGGCTGAGCCGCAAACATGCCGCTTCTACGCGGAGCTGCATGCCATTCTAGGGGGTGCAGCCACCACTACCCCAACCGTGTGCTATGAGTCCCTCACTGGAGAAAGACACAGGGAAGCGGGTTCTGGGGATGAGGAAGATGAGCATGAAGATAATGTAAATAGCTCAAAGCAGCAAGGAAGCGGAGAAACCAGTTTCCCCAACAGCCAGGATATGTTTATCACCCTGGACCTGGAACCAGTAACCCCCGAACTCACCCAAGACCCTGAGGGCACACAGGGGACCTCTGGTGAGTGTACCTTTGTAAATATTACACATGGTTTAAAAGCAAGCATGTTTAATGATTACTGATTAATTTGCCCTGGCAATCGCGGCCAGTACAGCTACTGGAAAAGTCTGTTAACGTGTATGGGGATGGAGCGGAAATCCTCCAGGGACATCTCCAGAAAGCTCTCCTTCATGTACTCCCAAAGCCTTTGCAAAAGGTTTCTGGGGAGGGCTGCCTTATCCCGTCCGCCATGGTAGGACACTTTACCACGCCAGGCCAGTAGCACGTAGTCTGGAATCATTGCATAACAAAGCATGGCAGCGTATGGTCCCGTTGTTTGCTGGCATGCAGACAACATCCATTCCTTATCGCTCTTTGTTATCCTCAGGAGAGTGATATCATTCACGGTCACCTGGTTGAAATGGGGCAATTTTATTAAGGGGACATTCAGAGGTGCCCCTTCCTGGTCTGCTGAACAGAAATATTCCCCGCTGTTAGCCACGCGGTGGGGGAAGGGGTGAAGTGATCATCCGAGAATTGGGTGGGGGGTGGAGGGGAATTAGTTGGGTTTGTGCTGCATGTTAACCCTGAAACCGCAGCCCCTCCTTTTACATCGCAAACCCATTTTAAATGGCCAACCCAACGGGTCCTTGGTATGGTTAATGATAGCAGTACTCTTTGAAACCATCCCCAGATGTTAAGAAGGTTAAAAAAGCCAAAAGACTGTGTCTTACCATGGCTGCCTGCAAGCTGAAATCTGTGACCTGGCACTGCGTGAGTGATCTCTCACACCAAACAGGCAGGCCCTCAATATAAGAGGAAAAATGCGACCTTGTAACGAAAGCACATCTGCTGTGTAATGTGAACAGCAAAATGTAACATAAAAGAGTGTACCCATTGTTCTCTAAAATGTATCTTTTTTAACCACCTCTCCCTTCTCATCCACCAGCTGCACATGTCTCTCCTTCGCAGAGGCTAGTGAATATTCGAAAACGTAAGCGAAGGACATGTGACGAAATGTTTACAGAACTACAGACTGCCTCCCACGCTGACAGAGCACAGCAGAATGCGTGGAGGCAGTCAATGACTGATTATCGAAAAGCCCAATATGAGCGAGAGGAGAGGTGGCGGGCTGAATCGCGGGCTGAGGAGGAGAGGTGGCGGGCTGAATCGCGGGAGGAACAGAGGAAGTTGCGGGCTGAAGATGAGAGGTGGCATCAGCTTGCACACAGAAAGCAAGAGTCCATGCTCCGTCTGCTGGAGCATCAAACTGATATGCTACAGCGTATGGTTGAGCTGCAGGAAAGGCAGCAGGAGCACAGACCGCCGCTACAGCTCCTGTGTAACCAACAGCCATCCTCCCCAAGTCCCATTGCCTCCTCACCCAGACGCCCAAGAACACGGTGGGGGGGCCTTCGGCCACCCACTCACTCCACCCTAGATGATTTCCATAGCAATACGTTTTAAAGTTTTCAATTGGAGTGTGTCCTTTTCCTTTCCTCCTCCCCCACCCATCCCGGGCTACCTTTCCAATTATCCCCCTAGTTGTGTGATGAAGTAATAAAGAATGCATGAATGTGAAGTAACAATGACTTTATTGCCTCTGCAAGTGGTGCTTGGGGGGAGGGTAGTAGGGGAGGGTGGGGTTGTAGGTTTACAGGGAAGTAGAGTTAACCGGGTGGGGGGGGCCGGAGATTTCATCAAGGAGAAACAAACAGAAGTTTCAAACCGTAGCCTGGCCAGTCACAAAACTGGTTTTCAAAGCTTCTCTGATGCGCACCACGCCATGCTGTGCTCCTCTAACCGCCCTGGTGTCTGGCTGCGCGTAATCAGCGGCCAGGCGATTTGCCTCTACCTCCCACCCAGCCATAAATGTCTCCCCCTTACTCTCACAGAGATTGTGGAGCGCACAGCAAGCAGCAATAACAATGGGGATATTCTTTTCACTAAGGTCTGAGCGAGTCAGTAAGCTGCGCCAGCGCGCTTTTAAACGCCCAAATGCACATTCCACCACCATTCGGCACTTGCTCAGCCTGTAGTTGAACAGGTCCTGACTCCTGTCCAGGCTGCCTGTGTATGGCTTCATGAGCCATGGCATTAAGGGGTAGGCTGGGTCCCCAAGGATCACGATAGGCATTTCAACATCCCCAACGGTTATTTTCTGGTCCGGGAAGAAAGTCCCTTCCTCCAGCTTTCTAAACAGAGCAGAGTGCCTGAAGACGTGAGCATCATGTACCCTTCCCGGCCAGCCCACGTTGATGTCGGTGAAACGTCCCTTGTGATCCACCAGGGCTTGCAGCAGCATTGAAAAGTACCCCTTGAGGTTTATGTACTCGGTGGCTTGGTGCTCCGGTGCCAAGATAGGGATATGGGTTCCGTCTATCGCCCCACCACAGTTTGGGAATCCCATTGCAGCAAAGCCATCCACTATGGTCTGCACGTTTCCCAGAGTCACTACCCTTGATATCACCAGGTCTCTCATTGCCCTGGCAACTTGGATCACAGCAGCCCCCACAGTAGATTTGCCCACTCCAAATTGATTCCCGACTGACCGGTAGCTGTCTGGCGTTGCAAGCTTCCACAGGGCTATCGCCACTCGCTTCTCAACTGTGAGGGCTGCTCTCATCCTGGTATTCTGGCGCTTCAGGGCAGGGGAAAGCAAGTCACAAAGTTCCATGAAAGTGCCCTTACGCATGCGAAAGTTTCGCAGCCACTGGGAATCGTCCCACACCTGCAGCACGATGCGGTCCCACCAGTCTGTGCTTGTTTCCCGGGCCCAGAATCGGCGTTCCACGGCATGAACCTGCCCCAGTAAGACCATGATTTCCACATTGCTGGGGCCTGTGCCTTGTGAGAGGTCTATGTCCATGTCCATTTCCTCATCACTCTCGTCGACGCGCTGCAATCGCCTCCTCCTCCTCCTCGCCTGGTCCTGGTTTTGCTTTGGCATGTCCTGGCTCTGCATATACTCCAGGACAATGCGCGTGGTGTTCATAGTGCTCATAATTGCCGCGGTGATCTGAGCGGGCTCCATGATCCCAGTGCTAGCTATGGCGTCTGGTCTGAAAAAAGGCGCGAAAGTAGTATCTGACGGACCAGGGGAAGAAGGGAGGGAGGGAGGGAGGGGCGAGTGACGACATGGCGTACAGGTACAGGGAATTAAAATCAAGAAAGGTGGCTTTGCATCAGGGAGAAACACAAACAACTGTCACACAGAATGCCCCCCCCCCCAAAGATTGAACTCAAAAGCCAGGGTTTAACAGGAGGGAGGGAGGGGGGAAGCAAATGAATACAGAATAAATCTATTTTTTACATCTTAAGACGACGGTGCAGCATGACTGATAGCCCTTGGCATTTTCTGGGTGCTTGGCAGCAAATACTGGGTGCTTGGCAGTAAGCCTTCAGGTCTATTGCACCATCTGATACCCACTGCAGTATGACAATGATGGATACCAATCGTAATATACTATCTACTGCCCAAAAGGCAAGGGGTTGCTGCTGTGTAGCAATCTAGCCCCACGTCTGCCAGCCCCATGTCTGCCAGCACCCAGATCGCCATCGGCCTCTTCTGGGTGCTTAGCAGACAATACTGGGCACTTGGCAGAAAATAGCATACTACGACTCTGCTAACGTGCAATGATCCAACAGGGCGCGTGGCAGAAAATAGCATACTACGACTGATAACCATCATTGTCTGCCCGGGTGCCCATGATCGACAGCCACTGCAGTACGACGACGACGGATACCAGTCGTAATAAACCATCTTCTACCAAAAGGCAAGGGGCTGGTGCAATGCAGCCCTACGGCTGCCAGCCCCACAGCTGCCCGCACCCAGATCACCAATGAAGGCTACCAGTCATGCTGCACCGTCTACCGCCAAAAGGCAGTTAGCTGCTGCTGCTGTGTAGCAATGCAGTCCCACGTCTGCCGGCACCTAGATGACATATGGTGACGGTGAGCTGAGCTGAGCGGGCTCCATGCTTGCCGTGGTATGTTGTCTGCCCAGGTAACCCAGGTAAAAAGGCGCGAATCTATTGTCTGCCGTTGCTGTGACGTAGGGGGAGGGACCTGACGACATGTACCCAGAACCCCCCGCGGCACTGTTTTGCATCATCCGGGCATTGGGATCTCAACCCATAATTCCAATGGGCGGCGGAGACTGCGGGAACTGTGGGATAGCTACCCATAGTGCAATGCGCCGGAAGTCGACGCTAGCCTCGGTACTGTGGACGCGGTCCGCCGAACTAATGCACTTAGAGCATTTTATGTGGGGACACACACAATCGGCTGTATACAACCGATTTCTATAAAACCGGCTTCTATTAATTCGATCTAATTTCGTAGTGTAGACATACCCTAAGAGTTAATAGAATGGGCAAGAGCTGCAGGATTGGAAGTGAATGCTATTCCATACTGCAATGCCCTGTAATGGTAAGGAAGCCTATAGCAAAATAATATTAGTCACAGAATGATGACATTATGTACCTAGGGCCATACAATACTTGCATTTTTGTAGTGTGCTTCTTATAAGGCTCCATGCTTTGGAAATAGGCACTCCTCTCATAAACAAGTAGCTCATTCTGAAGGGGAGGAGAGGCTTCTTTCCTAGAGGGAATGATGATATTTATTTAAAAGTTGTGAGCTGACAGCTAAGTACTATGAGACTGAGCCAGTGCAAATGTTCATTATAGTGGGAATGGTGAGCAGGTGTTATAGCCCCAACTCAGGAAAGGATCCCTATTCAGGCAGAATGGTTAAGCCTGTGCTTAACTGTTAATCAAGGCAATGGACAGTCAAGTCCTTCAGGCCTGATTCTGATCTCACACCAGATTGATCCTGGTGTTGCTTTACAACTTTAGAATTACTCCTAATTTACACAAAATCAAGAGAGAGGAGAATTAGACCTAGTGATGTAATATACACAGAGAGAGCCTTAACTTTATCATTGTGTGACTCTTGAATGCTTAACTGTGTAACCCTAGCACTCCCTTTACTTAGGTTTTATTTTAATTGAATTATAATGTGAATGTGATTCCTCCAGGATTCTATCACAAGAGAAGACTGAAAAGTTTGCAAGCACAGCAAACATGACTGAGTTCACCAAGGTTACATACTCATGAGTAAGATTAAATGGACACATTGGCTCACAGATTGATAATATCATGCTACAATCTTGATCAGAAAGGAAATAGAAACAGTTATTGATTTTTTTCCTGTAGCGCTATAATTACTGTTAGTCTGTTTGTATCCTGCAGTATGCAGCAGTAATGATTCCGTATCACACATCCCACTGATTTCTAATGACTTCTTTATTGGAGGTTTGAATTTTTTTAAATGTTCTCTTGTTCTCTGCATGATTTTAAAATATTTCTAGCATAAAATACTTGTGTTAAAAATAAAAGCGATTTGCCTGTCAAATTGGGAGAAATACACCAGATTAACACAATCTTATCTGCTATTTTTTTTCTCTATTCCTTGCTAAATGCAAGTAACTTCCTATTGTAGCCCTTAATATTTTCTCACCAAGAAGTCAGATCAACACTTAGCTTCAAAGCCCGGTTGCATACATATACTTATCTTAGACTATGTGGCAGGAGGTGATGATATATGGTGTGGCCAATTACTGCCCAGGTACCAAATCCTCAACCTGTACAGGTAGTTTTTGAGATACATTCAGGCTCCCATAGCTCAGGCTGTGAAATCCTGCATCTGTTCCCAAAGTCCTGTCTCCCATGACAGCTACACTATTAAATTCTGGCACCCTTAATTTTGTAAGAACAGACTCTGTCATATTTTTTATGCAAAGGAGTACCTTGTTCTGTGTGTTGCCCCCTTCAAATTAATAACAGTACTTATGAATTAAGGGGCTGCTCAACAGGAATAAACGTGGCAGAATCTGGCTCTTACCCAACTATAACAGTATGAAACTATCGTCTCCTTTGTATCTGATGAACATGATTTATTTCTCCACTAAGAATTTTAAAAATAGTTCAAAGCATATATGGTCTAGGTAATAGTACAGCTGGCTTCCAAACTCAATGGCCAATGGAAATATATTCACTGGTATGAAATAAAATCTAATCACTAAGGCCCTGACTGCACACAGGCTGATCCCTGTCTGGAGACTCAGTTGGTCTGGCTGCCCCATGAAAAGGAGTATTATTATAACATGATAGCTAATGCGTCATAAAATTCTTGTGTAGACAGTGCAAGGGGGCAGTTTGACCTCGATTAGCCTGGCCAAGTTGAACATTATGGGGGAAACTTGTGGGAAGAATGGGGTTGACCTCAACCTGGAATCTCTCTGCACCTGCTGCTCTGGGCTATTGTGATGCTGAGCACCACAAGTGAGAGCAGGGTGACTGTGTCTCCTCTGCTCTCAATGCTCCTATCTCTGGAGCCCAGGCACTGAGGAGAAGGGGGAAACAGCCTGGCTCAGAATACAGAGCAGTGAGGAATGGGTGGAGGGACATAAGGAAAGGATGTTCAAAGAGAGAGAGGGTGGGGACAAGCAGTGCAGAAGAGGGTACAGTAGCCAGATGAGAGGAAAGCAGAGTGAGACAGGAGCTGGGGTGGCAGCAGAGGGGAGGGAGACAAGAACTGGGGTAAGGAGTTGAATAAGAACAGAGGGAGGGGAGGTCTAGGGGAGGATGGATAGGAGCAAAGGGGGAGGGAGCAGGAGCTGGAGGTGGGGGGAGGATGGAGCAGAGATGGAGGGGGGAAATAGGAGAGGTGAACAGAGGCAGACTTATGGAGGGTGGAGGGACAAGGGCTGAGGGATCTATAACCAGAACTAGGAACACAACCCAGAAATCCTGAGTCCCGGGATTCATAGAGTCATAGACTTTAAGGTCAGAAGGGACCAATTTGATCATCTACTCTGACCTCCTGCACAACGCAGGCCGCAGAATCTCACCCACCCACTCCCGCAACAAACCCCTAACCTAACTTCTGTCTGAGCCATTGAAGTCCTCAAATCATGGTTTAAAGACTTCAAGGTGGAGAGAATCCCCAGCAAGTGACCCGTGCCCCACGCTGCAGAGGAAGGCAAAAAACCTCCAGGGCCTCTGCCAGTCTTCCCTGAAGGAAAATTCCTTCCCGACCCAAATATGGTGATAAGCTAAACCCTAAGTTTGTGGGCAAGACTCACCAGCCAGACACCCAGGAAAGAATTCTCTGTAGTAACTCAGATCCCACCCCATCTAACATCCCATCACAGGCTATTGGGCATATTTACCGCTAATAGTCAAAGATCAATTAATTGCCCAAATTAGGCTATCCCATCATACCATCCCCTCCATAAACTTATCAAGCTTAGTCTTGAACCCAGATATGTCTTTTGCCCCCACTGCTCCCCTTGGAAAGCTGTTCCAGAACTCTGATGGTTAGAAAATTTCGTTTAATTTCAAGTCTAAACTTCCTGATGGCCAGTTTATATCCATTTGTTCTTGTGTCCACATTGGTACTGAGCTTAAATAATTCCTCTCCCTCCCTAGTATTTATCCCTCTGATATATTTATAGAGAGCAATCATATCTCCCCTCAGCCTTCTTTTGCTTAGGCTAAACAAGACAAGCTCTTTGAGTCTCCTTTCATAAAACAGGTTTTCCATTCCTCGGATCATCCTAGTAGCCCTTCTCTGTACCTGTTCCAGTTTGAATTCATCCTTCTTAAACATGGGAGACCAGAACTGCACACAGTATTCCAGATGAGGTCTCACCAGTGCCTTGTATAACGGTACTAACACCTCCTTATCTCTACTGGAAATACCTTGCCTAATGCATCCCAGGACCGCATTGGCTTTTTTCACGGCCATATCACATTGACGGCTCATAGTCATCCTGTGATCAACCAATACTCCGAGGTCCTTCTCCTCCTGTGTTACTTCTAACTGATGAGTCCCCAGCTTATAATAAAAATTCTTGTTATTAATCCCTAAATGCATGACCTTGCACTTTTCACTATTAAATTTCATCCTATTACAATAACTCCAGTTTACAGGGTCATCCAGATCTTCCTGTATGATATCCCGGTCCTTCTCTGTATTGGCAATAACTTCCAGCTTTGTGTCATCCGCAAACTTTATTCCTCTTCTGTCAGCAAATACCTGCAAAGTATGTCATTCCCCTCCACTGCCTGCTCCATGCAGAGGATAACCGCCTCCTATTACTGCCAGTGCCATGGAACTAACTAATGCCAGATACTTTTTAATTTGAAAATTATAGTGAAAAAATAGTATGTGAGCATGTAATTAAAGACATCATAATGCTTCTGCACGAGGGGGCCAAATTAAGGGTGCATGGGCAAGCTTCAGTTAGTCATAGTCTAACTTTTGAGAACTTGACTGTGCAACCTTAATGCTCTTTTAACATCATTTTTTGGATCAATGTACAATTACTTACAGTTACAGCCTGGTGCTGCATCCAGTTAGATCAATGGCAAAACTCTCAGTAACTAAAGACCACCAAAACTCATTTCCTGTCAAACTTTTACACATCCTTGCATCTATCAAATTATTCATTGTCTTCAACTTGTGGAAATAAGCAGAAAGAAACAAGTCCCAGAATAAAAAAAAATAGAGATGGAAAAAATCGACAAGGTCATCTAGCCGATATGGAACTAGTCCCTAATACATAATCTCCATAGGAATGAGTGCTTTTGATTTGCCAAATCTCAAACTAGCTTGAACAATGTGGGCCCAATCTAGTCTGCTATAGCCACTTTGGCCAGTGCAAAGTGGTCATATTATGGCTGTAGAAGGCCATTGGAGATCCCACTCATGCAGGGAAATTCTCCTCTGGCATAAATCAGTGCTACCTACTGCATCTCATCCCCCTCCCTCCCCCCCTCCAGTGTAATAAAAGGGAGGGCTATGTTGGTGGTTGAGAGGAGGTCTTCCACTAGTGTAGGTCACTTAGAGATACCGGTGGTGATAATTAGAGCAGCTCCTCAGCTACTATACCTGAATGCCAAGGACAGGCAGTGCAGGCTCGGAAGCCATAACAGATTTTCCGCTGCCCTTCCACTGTGGCTGAGATCTGCTCCGGTGCAATTGAAAATCCAGCCCTAGGGATGCCATAGTTCAATCTGACGGTACTGGGGTAAACGTTCTCCTTAAGAAGAGACTGTGTGGTGGGAGCAGGGACATGAAGACAGAGAAGGGAGAGGGAAGAGACAGAGTCAGAAATACAAGAAGGTCACATCATTTGCACTAAATCCACAATTCCTTACAGTACAATGGGGGAAGAGGGGGGAATGGGGAGTAGAGGAGAAAAGGGAATCGATCTTCCAGTAAAAAAAGAAGTATAGAGCAGAAACAAAAAATACAGAGAGAGTGAACAAGGAGCAGAGAGATAAAGAAAGTACTCATAAAAATATTTTTATAGTAAAACTTGCTCTGGCCAGCACCTCAGGGATCACTGATGGATAAGCTCCCAGGATGATATTCTCTATAGAAAGAGGCCAAGCAGCAACCACAACCAGAGAGCTGTTATGAGAACTGTGTGGGTTAAAGCAGAGGTTCCCAAAGGTGGGCTGCGACACAGTCCTGGTGGCCCAGCATGGACAGAGTTGCCCCCCCAAGACTGTATACATTGGCAAAGTGGCAGCCAGATGACCTCTGCCCATGGCTGGAGGAGCCCAGTGCCCCCAGCAGGCAGCAGAGGGTGAAGTGGGGCCTCTGGGAAGTGCGTTAAGGGTGAGGAGAAGGGGCTAACCCCAAGAGGCAGCAGCTCCCAGGGCAGCTAGAGAAGGCTGGATGGTTCACAGTCGTTCCTGTTCCGAGCCACCGCATGCCGCAATCTGTGGCTGTCGGGCCCCCTGAAGTATCAGTGCTGCTCTGTTTCTGCCTGGACAATGCTGTGATTGGGACCATCAAGGTAACAATCAGGCCCAGCCCAAGCGCCTGCCTCTGCCCAGCATTGGCGGCCCTTGAGTCTTTCCCTCGTTCCCGGGCAGGGGGTGCCTGTGAGGCACACCAGGGTACTGGGTGGGTGACTGGGGCAGGGCTACCAGGTGATGAGCTCAAGGCACTCAGCAGGCTGCTGAGGTAGATGGTATCGGCAGGGGCTGGCTGTGGCACCTGCCTGCCTCCTTCGCCCTCTCACTGGCCCCGGTCCTACTGAGGCGAGGGGTCGCGCAGGCCTCACGGGGTCCCTCTCACTGACAGATGTGTGTTAATAGTGGGCTGCATCGCCTATTGCTGCTGCACAGATGAGCCTCAGGGAAATTTTTTGGGGAACCCCTGGATTAAAGCATCCCACTCCACTTTGTCTGGGCCATTAGACCTTTCTGAGCTTCCTTTGTGCTGCAGAGCAGCTACACAAAAGGAAGGTTAATAGCTAGGCTACCTTTTATTTCCAAATCATGCAGTATCTAGGTATCTTGCTCGTGGGTTTCCCAAGTATAAAGTGCAGGGGCTGAGGAAAGATATGGGGCAGAGATTGCATTTAAACAGTTGGATCTGTTTGAATTTTGTCTCGCAGAGAAGACAGAGGCCCAAAGCTGCTGCCCGAGTGCAGTTGTGACAACCCTGCTCAAGGGAACAGGACTTGTGTATATTTTGTAAATAAACAAATGACACTAAGAAGATACCTGATTCCACATCACTGATACATGCTCCAAATGGGAAATTGACCTGCCAGAACCCCAAATCTGCTATTGCTCAGCAAAGGGTCAGTATTATAAAGACAGTGTATAAACCATATACAAAGAAGCCACTTGTGCCAGTCTAGTGCTTGGGGCTTGGCACTCTTCTATCTTTAGCGCACAGCACCAGCTAGAAAATATTCCCTGAATGTTGAATCACCCTGAGGGAAAAAAAGTGTATTTCAAATCACAAGGAATTAAAAAGAAATGTCACAAATTCAAACTAGTCGTTTGAAAGGTTGGTAAAACTTCAAAATCTCACAAGGTTCAACAATCTGAAATTCTCAGGTATTTTGTCCAATCCAGATTTAAATTATTCTAGGGATAGGTGTCCCACCCAGTTCCTTAGGGAAATGATTACAGTGTTCAGAAATTTCATGATGAGGCAGAAGATACAGTATATTTTCTGAGATGTTTCATGTAGTTTCCGTCACTAACTCCTGGCTTTAAAAATATTTATATTTCAAACAGCTCTATTGTGCAAGAGACAAAAAAAAAAAATAATAAAAAAAATCCCACGTCTGGGTTTTTTTAATGACGTGATGTATCCAGACTTTCATTTATATTTTATAGGTCAATCTCGAAGCTGAGCTTTACACTAACCACACTGTACTTCAAGGAATTGTGGATTTTGTGCATATGATGTGACCTTTTTCAATTTCAGACTCACAAACTGTGATCTAACAGCAATAATGATCTCTGGAAAGTAGACAGTTGTTGATGTTGGTCTACTGAAAATTTCATATGCCCTCAGGCTTTGCCTTGAGGTAAACCTCTCAAGTGGGTTACAATCACTAATGATCACTTCCTTCTCTTCCTGCCTTCTTGGTCAAAGACACTTCTCTTATCAATTTGTATGTTTGATTGGCAGGTCACAGATCTATATTTTTTAATGAGATTCAAAGCTCTGAAGTGTGAACTTTGAGTTCTGATTATAGACTCAATCCTGCAAATACTTATACACATGAATAACTTTTCACATGGGAGCAGTCCCATTTCACTGAATGTGAGTAAAGTTACCCATATATGCAAGTGTTTGCAGGATTGGGGCCTGTATTACTGCAAATATCGCTCAGGAATGCAAGTTGGTCAGAAACTCCCCTAGCGGGTAATGTTCTCAAAAGGTTTTAACATCCTCTTGTGTTTTAAAAATATGTAAGAAGGCTATTGAAGGTTTACGGCCCCAGTTCAATAAGGTACTTGAAATGAACTATGTATCAAATTTTAAATTTAAGGGCCAGGTTCTCTCCTGCACCAGAGCTTTGATCAGTTTGGATTGGGCAATAGGGAGCTGGCTACCAGTTACCAGGTCTCGAGGCCACATACAGTATATCTACACTGAAGGTGTGATTCCAGTTGGGGTAGACATACCTGCACTAGCTTTACCCGCACAAGCATGACTAAAGACAGCAGTGAAAACATGGTGGCACAGGCTTCAGTGTGGGCTGTACCAGCACACCAGGGATGCTGGGTAAATATTCATATTGCTAACTTGCACTGAACCCTATGTCCCCATGGTGATACTGCTATGTTTAGCAATGCTTCCATGGGTAAGACTAGCGCGGGCATGTCTACACAAACTGCTATCACATGTCCAACTGCTGTATAGACATAGCCTTATAGGTGCTTTTGGGCAGCTCTAATTTGCCCCACTAGTGTGGGTTCCTTGATAGACCAGTGGAGGATTAGCAGAGTGGAGCAGAGCTCCTCCATGCCTCCTCCTATCCCCGACACCGCCTATGTTAGGAGGGCAGGCCAGAGGGCAGCTACCCTATACTAGGGGAATTCTCGGCTACTGATTTTGGGACTAGTTCTCAGCCACTTTGTACTCCTGAGTGGTGCTCTGTAAGATGGTGCTCCTGAGGTTGAAGTTTGGCACATGCTTAAGTACCTTGCTGAACTAGGGCCTTGGGGTCCAATTTGTTTATGCTGGTGGGAAATGTTGTATCATATGGCCATCTAAGAGTTAGTTTGTCAGATTAATTAAAAACAGAAGAAAGCTTTTGCTGTGCTAGATAGATAAATCGGTGTGATTACAATAAGAAATGGCACACGCTTGCCCAAAACTTACTGAGACCAAATCTATTCTTATTTATTAGTGATGTCCTCTAGGTTTCATAGATGTTAAGGCTCGAAGGGACCATTATGATCATCTAGTCTGACCTCGTCCGTAACCCAGATGGCACCAGAAGCAGAAACACTAGATTAAACCCAGGAAGCTTGCTCAAGTGGAGCTCAAGATAAGCTTTCCCAGACCAAATTAAACTTCCAAAGCCTTCCATTGCAGTTGCCACACACAGTCCCAGTCCTTATGTTTCCCACACCTAAGGACCATGAAGGTCTAGCACTGCCACCAGTGTTGGAAGTTCTGAAGGGGCAACACTATGACCCATATCCCATCTGCATTGCCTAGTAGGGATGAGAAGCTGCGGTGCATGATGGTGGTATAGGCTGTGCTGTGAAAGGATGCAGTTGTGCTTCTGCAGCCCTTGTGCAGGCACAATGGTTTCCTCAAACACAAAACCTTCAGCAGCTGCTATCAGTGCAGAGTCCCTCCTCAAAATAGCCCCAAGCTACAATACAAACCAGTCACTCCAAGCAATTTTTATTTATTTTTCTTAATGTTACATATTTTAAAGAGGATTCAGAGCCTGTGAAAAGTTCCAGTCCTTGATTTACCCACAAAACAGGTGAACATCAGGAAAGCAAGTGTCTCTCACTGAGATGGACCACCTCTAAAGCTGAGAAGATAAGTCAGCCAATGTGTCTGTTCAGTACTTGGTCTCTCTGCTGATCCTGCCCCAAAAGGTACCCATTAGTGCTGCTCCTTGTAACTGTGGTTTTGTTATAAGGACATCCATCCACTAGGGACTGCACCGTGGCCAACAGCTCATTCCACATAGGCCACCAGATACCACTTTCAGGGCCATCCCTGAGAAAATATTTCTGATGCATTTTTGAGAGACTATTTTACTTTATCACGTCACTCTGTTGTTATTTTATTTCTGTATCTGTGTTTGCTCACTGCTGTTTGTAAGCACAAACGGCCTGATCCAAGCCCATTGAGGTCAGTTAGGCAGCTGTAGCTCACTTCAGTATGTGCTGGATTAGGCCCAGAAGAGTCAACTAAATACAACTGCCAATTATAAATTACTATCTTGTATCACTACTAACCATTCCATACAGGATGACAAAAGGTGCTTATTCATATTGCTTTTTATGAGGGTACGCGAATACTCTTGTGAGAAACTTTCACTTTATAGTAAAATCTCAATTGTTTCCCAGTAAACACGAGTTTAAAAAAAACACTAATGTCCCTGCTATAAGAATGTATTGTTCTGTTTTGTTTTTTATTAAATTCCGAAGACACACAAAATGCATGTACTACACTGTAGCAAATATTTATCTTGCTTCTTTTAACTATGGCAAGCTGGGTCCTTGAGAAAATCTCAAGAACAGTCTTGACCTGCTTGTGAAACAACGTTTCTCTCAGTGTGACGCAAATCTTAACCTCTTCCTCAGCACTTGTCAAGCTGTTGACTCACGCTCCTGACTCTCTTCAGACGTGTTTGTCACATGCTCACCAGCCTCATGCTCCCAAACAAAGGTCAAGGTAAAATGCAAAGTAATGCCTCAATACCAAAGCACTGAGACACAGATGTCTGCATCTCTCTGTAGCCTCCAAAGAGCAGTTTGCATGTTGGAACAGCTGTAGGTTCCCGAAATTGCTGACCTGTTACATTTTCATTCTATTTATTTGAAGTGATTATTAAAATAAATTATTTTGTTCCTTGGAGATAATGCTATCACTTTAATCTAATTTCAAGAAATTTTCAAGGGAGTGCACATATGCATCATTAAAGCATTTCTGCCATTAAAACTTGGCTTCCATATGCAAGCATTTCGACATACAACTGATCTGGACAGTAAAATAATAATAATAAATAAATGCTGAGTTCAAGCTGCACTGATGGCTCAGAGGCGATGCCTTTTCCTAGCATACATCACAATGGACAAATCAGTAACTTGGCAAAATCATTTGTCTTTCCTGAGAAGATTAGAGAAACTTGCTTACGTGCAAAGTGACTCCTTTATTCAGTCTCATTCTTTTTTTGCCACAGGTTAGCAGAATTCCCTCTTCTAATCTCAGGCTCACTTCACTTTATTTTATGTTCAGGGTAGAGAGATGCCGTGATTAACCTCTGTAAACTGCTATGCAGTGGGGTTGAGAGAGCTCAGCTGTTTAATTCTGGCACAATAAGCAGCTTCCAGGGATCAGAATCCCTGTTTTCATTAAGGGTGAGTCATGTTGGGAACTGTTTCAACTTACATAGAAATCTTTTTCATTATTACTATTTTTCAGTTCAGTGGGTGCACCTTGATGAAGCTTAAGCTCTTGCCCATATCTGACATAGGGAAGTATAACACATAAGTTGGGTGCAACTCCTGTGTTCACTACTCCAGAACAGGAATTACTTTTCACTTGTCATTTCCAGGATTGGTGGAAAGTCAGGGCAGGGCAGAGCTGGGTTAGAGTAACCGCTTGGATAGAGAATTGGATCGGGGTGGGTTAGAGCCGTCCATTCTATCTCACTCTGAAGGCCTAAGAACGATGCCTGCCCAGTATAGCCATTTAGCATCTGTAGCACTACCATTATTGTCCATGCATATTTCACACATTGTGCAGGGATTCTGTGCTCCTATAATCAGAAATTTCCAGTAACTCTCTCCCATTTGCAATTACTCGAACAGGTGTTTTCCTCCCTAAACCTTGCATTTTCAGGAAAAAGAACATTCCCACTATTCACAATTTCACAGGCAATACCACACAGCCTTAGTAATTAGCAGTGATTACTATGAATTGTGGGATACTGCCATGCCAAGCAAGAAAGTTACATGTGGACTGGTTGCCTAGGGCATAAAGGAGACAGAGGAAGTAAAAGCCATGGAGCCAACACACACATCTCTGGAATAAGGCTAGCATAGTTTTTGCTGCAGGGAGGCTTACAGCACAGAAGAAATTTAATGGATAAGGGTGATGTCACAATGGGCATCACTTCAGAGAAACTAAGCTCCTGAAACTATGCAGATGAACAGTAGGAGACAATTATGGGAACTTTGAAGATGCAAATAACCATAGATCCAGCAATTCTGCAGAAAAAAAAATATGTTGAGCCAAGTTGTGCAATCATTACAAGCAAGCACTTGTTCACATGAGTAGTTTTGTTGGTTTTAACAGGAGTATTAAATATCTTGGTGCTATACAGTGTGTGTGTAACTTTAAGCACTTGCTTAAGTAACATGCAGTATAGAGGCCTAAGTATATAAATGCTCACCAATGTCAGTAACGGTTACACAATCTTTTCTTAGTATATTCTTAAACAGGACTTTTGAGTTCCTAAAATGTGCATGACAGACATTTTTATTCAGCAACAGAAATCACCTCTTACATTCTCTCTTTACAAACAGACTGTCACCTCATTTTAAAGGAAGCCCTCCTAAATGAATTCCTATCCAAATCTACCAGTAATTAGGATAAACAGGAGCATTTATTTTATTAACTAAACAAAATTAAAATTACACCAATCAGTGCAGTATTTCCAGTCGTGAATGGTATTTTTCTATTTAGTTTATAAGAACCTCCTAATCAAAGCATTATTTAGAGTTCAACACTTAAACTGATTGTATTCTAGATCAGTGGTTCTCAAAGTCGGGCCGCCACTTGTTCAGGGAAAGCCTCTGGTGGGCCGGGCCGCTTTGTTTACCTGCTGCGTCTGCAAGTTTGGCTGATCGCGGCTCCCACTGGCCGCAGTTTGCCGCTCCAGGCCAATGGGGGCTGCAGGAAGGATGGCCAGCACGTCCCTCGGCCCACGCCACTTCCTGCAGCCCCCATTGGCCTGGAGCAGTGAACTGCGGCCAGTGGGAGCCGTAATCAGCCAAACCTGCAGACGCAGTAGGTAAACAAACCGGCTCTGCCTGCCAGGGGCTTTCCCTGAACAAGCAACAGCCCGACTTTGAGAACCAATGTTCTAGATGCTTAAACCCAGATCTTCCTGACAACTTGCTTAGCTGAATGTTTTGCCCAGACAGTTGCACTGCTTGTACTTGTTGTTCTGCTGATCACCTCAAACAGATTATTGTCATATCACTATCACCTTCAGAAGCAATTTAAATAAATGTATATGGCCATAGGGAGGATGGCATTGTGCATACGAGCTGGTTGTGGAACAATTAAACTCAGTCTGGAAAAAAACTGATTTGATTAACCTACAGTAGCAGATGGCAGACTATATTTTAGCCTGAAGCGGAAGGAGAGTTCAAAGGGCGATGTTAGGGTCATATGTGGTATAGGAGATTGTACAAAAAAATACAAACCCACAAGCAACTGTACTCAAATATGATCACATATATTCTAGATACAGTGGTGATAGGTGCCTTACCAATAGCTAAATTAGCTGTTTGGAGTCACTCTTTCTATTGCAAGTACTGCAAGAAAAACTGTGCAAAATCATTTTCATTCTTACATGCAATAGCTGAGAATTTTACAAGAATTAGCTAATTCAAAGGAATTAGCTAATTCAAAGGAAATGTCACCCCTTTGACCAACAAATGCAGCTTTTTGTTGCAAAAAATGTGAAAATCTACCCCTTTAAGGGGGAAAAAGGAAGAATGAATTTGCCCCAAACAAAAATGGACAAGACCAAATCACCCCATGCCACAGAAAATCATGTGAATAAAAGCTCTGGTGGAGTATGTAGAAGTAAAGCCTCCAATCCCTCAGGATCAACTGGGATGACCTTCTCCTCCGAACATGTGTGGATCTCTACTGCAAAGAGTACCCCTGATTCTTCCTCCCTGCCCCCTGCCCAATGTGACTCTCCTCTTTAGTAACAGTGTGGCTCCAGTAGGTACTATGTTTCTATTGGCTGAATCCCCCATATTGGAGTAAGACCAACAGAGGGATTCAGTAGGAGTTAATACTGTTTTAAGTATGTGGAAATCTCTGGTCTGTGGACTGTGTCAAATAGATTGGCCAGTTTCTTGCACCCATCCTGAAAAGCCAATGGAGCATTAACCCTACGGCGGATCGAAAAGTTCCCATCAAAGCTGGCTTTCAACTGAAAATTGTGTTTTCAACTAAATGAAACTTTTAATCAGAAGTGATGGTTTCCCAGGGAAAATTTAAACTTTTCATCAAAAAAGTGAACATTGATTTTTTTTTAACATTTTCACCAGGAGCAGGATTTTCCCCCTCACAAATCTGTACTATGATGTAAGAAACTAGAGTTCATTTCAGCAAAACTTGAATAGAATAGGGTGAGCTAAAGAAAATATCTATTAAAGCAAATTCAGAAAGGGAAGTTACTTACCTTCTTGTAACTGGAGTTCTCCAAGACATGTGGTCCCTCTCTGTATTCCACTGGGTGTATGCATGCAACTGAGACCAGAGAATTCTTGCAAACAGCATCTATTGGTTTCATGCCTGTGTCCCAGCTCTCCTTGTGCTCTGAATTGAAGGTATGAGGGGCAGAAAAGACCAGCCACCTCTCCGCTTCCTTCTTTACCACTAATCAGATAATGAGCCGAAGCACAAGAGAAGGGAAATGGATAGTGGAATACAGATAGGTTCTCGAGAACTCTAATTACAACAAGGTAAGTAACTTCCCTTTCTTCCAGTGCTGGTCCCCCAGGGGCCTTCCCAAAAGTGGAGGGGCCAGGGCCCCTCACCCCCTCCATGGCCCCATCTCGCCCCTTCCGCCCAAGATCTCGCTCCGGCCAAGCTGGAAGCCGGGGTGGGCCAGGAGCTGTGGACCCTCCACCTGTCTGGGGTGGGGGGACCAAGAGCAGCCCCCGGCATGTGTCCCCACTCCATGGGTCCCCTGCCCAGGACAGGAAGGTCCGCAGCTCCCCACAGCTGACCGCATGGCTCTGACCCTGACCCGGCTCCGGCCAGGGGATGGAGCATTGGAGCTGCAGCCTGGCTGTACTAGAAACTGTGTAGGACCTATGGACCCTCCATTTGCCTTGGGTGGGTGGCCCACGGGGTGGGGACACGGGCTGGGGGCTGCTCTTGGACCCCCCATCCAAGGTAGGTGGAGGGTCCCCGGTGCGGAGCCCCATGCTGCCCAGGCTCCCCGGCCAGGCTGGAGGGGAGGGTGGGCCCTTGGGGGGAAGAGGAGGGGTGGGGGCAGGGCCGGATTAACCTTTTGTGGGCCCGGCGCCAAACATATTTTTGGGCCCCTATAACGGCAATGGAGCATGGTGCGGGGGGGGCGTCAGTCCTCGGAGCCTGGGGCCAGCCAGGGGCAATGGCATGGCAGGGGTGGCCCCAGTCCGCCCAGCCCAGTGTGAGGGCACTATTTACAAACCGGAAGTTGCCAGACGCACAATGGTCCACCCGGCCCTGTTCTGCCAACATGTTCCATGCCGCGCCACAGATCCCCCAACACTGAAACACCCCCCCCGCTCAATTCCCTCCCCGGACCTACTGCACCCAGCAGCCCCGCCAGACCCTGCCACAAATGCACAGTGCCCTGCACAACACCACCCCTGCCCAGCGCCCCCTGCCCACAGCCCCACCACAACTGCCCAGCACCCCCCACAGAACACTCATTCCTTAGTGCCCCAACACACAGAGATCTTCCCTGCCCCCTCACAGCCCAGCACCCTCACCCACATGCCTTCCAGAAATCCACCCCCCCCAAGGTCTGCCTCCAGGCCGCAATCACCTGCCCTGCTGGAAGGTGACTGTGTCGGCCGGGCTGAGCCAGCAGTGCAGCCAGGGCTGGTCCCAGGGCGGGGAATCGTCCTGGCTCCTCAGGCGTGGTGCGATCAGCCAGGCTAGTGCCTGCCCCAGCCGGGCTCCCTCAGGACCCACTTGCCTGGAGGGGCCCAGCCAAGCCCCCCACACTGCTCCCCCCCCGCCCTAAACTGACCGAGCCTGGCCAGGCTTCTGCACCAGCCCCAGGTGGCTCAGCTCCAGGGATACAGGTGGGGCCCCACAGGTGGTGGGAAGCAGAGACTTCCCGAAGCCGGAGGTGCACTGGGGTCCGGCCATAAGGCAGAGAGAAGCCGGAGGGTGAGGCCTGGAGGTGGAGAGGAGCCCTTGGCCGACCAGTGGGCAGGCTGAAAGGAGCAAGTGGTGGGTGGCGGGGGGGGGGGGGGGGCGCCGGGGGGTTTTGGGGGCGCAGTGCAAGCAGAGCAGGATGGGGCCCCTTCTGAGCATGGACCTGGCTTCATGGCACCTCTGGCGCTACTGTAAACCTGGCACTGGGTGGGGGTGGGGCCTGTGGCAAAAAGTGGCAAAAAGAGCTAGTCCCATCCACTTTCAAAAAGTGGGAGGGACATCGCCCTCTGGTCCCCCCGTTTCAGCACCCCCATGTCATGTTATATTTAAAAACAGGTTTCCAAACCAAATCGCACAGATCAAACTAAAAATTGTTTAGCTCAGAATTGTGAAGACTTATTTCACATTTTGCAAGTCTCAGAGTGCTTTTACATAAAAACTGAGACCCAGAAGGAAGCCAATACACTGGCAAGGCTTAAACACCATATTATATATATAAGTGGCTTAACTTCTACACTTGGTTTTAATATCCTTGACAATGAAGACAATGTTTTAAACCCAACAGAATACAAGATGGCAAATTAACACACATACTATACATGATGTACAGACTGTCTGCACCTACTGGTCCATGATTTTCAGATTAATTATGATGTTTGTCACTAAGCATCTTCTTGCACAGTCTGTACCTATTTCATTTATTCTGACTTGGCAAAGTCTGCAAACAGAAAGGAGAAAAACAATGAAAGCATTAACTGCCAAATCACTGGGTCTCCAGATTCACTGGATCACAGACCAGGGATGCAGCATATCCCAAGCCCACATTGCTACTTAACCACTAAATGCAGTGGATTAAGAATGACAGAGTGGGCTGGGGTTCTTTCCGATGAGGTGACACCTGTTTGAACTCTCTCTATGATCCTCTGTATTTGGAAGGTTTCACCTATGGATCCCAGGAGCCCTAATCGGGCCCGTGTGAGGGATCATACAGGTAAGGAGATGGACCCCGGGGAGAGGGTACCACTGGTCCCAAACAGGGTAGTGCACCTTGCAGGAGCAGGAGGGCTCCCAAGATATTCTGGAGCCTCTTTTGGGACTAATCTCACACCTTGGTATGGCCAGTGGAGCCACTGTTTCAGCCTTGAGCTTGCCAAAGGAGCGCGAGTCCTCTGACTCAATAGGCAGAGCCACTGATACCAGTTGTCTTGTAATGCCCCAGCTGACTGATAGTACTGAAATGTGGGAACCTCTCTGGTGACTACCAGCTCCAAAAGTATCAGCAACTCCAGGTTATTATACATCTAGGCTGTTGAGGATAGTATATCCAACCCTTGAGGTTGGAGAGTGGGGAGGGCTTCTGCCTCTTGGTATAGCTGACAGTGCTTGTTTGGGTTAGGTGGTGTTTCTTGTCGCAGTTCAATACCATTTGTGTAGGCAGCGACTGCTCCATTTCCCCCCTTACTAGTGCTGGGGCTGGTCCTACCCCTTCAATGATGGGCTGTTTTGGAGCACTCTTGACTCTCAGTACTGACAAGCCAGATTCATGCTCCCTGTGAGCTCCTGTACTGGGGAGCAGAATCTCACCCAACTTTGGGGGCGTAGGAGAAAAAGTCCTCTTCCTAATGAGGATTTAGGTTGGGATTTCTCTCACTTTCTGTAGAGTGCTTATTCCTACTCTCCTCCCACCTGCTCTGCTTGCTGGGGTCCTTAGTTCTGCCCTCTGCTGTTCTGAAACCAGAGAATATCATGCTTTCAGGGGCACTTCTCAGTGCCTCTCGCCTATGTACAGGGTGTGTCTGACAACTAAGGTCAGACTGGAGCATCACTGAGCATTCCATCAGGAATCTTCTGAGCTGGAACTCCCAGGATCAATGGGTTCAGAGGGGGAGGGGGAAGAGAACAGCAGATATTGCTCTTTAAGGGAATGAGAGACTCCCCCAGGCAATACCAACACCGTGGAAGTCACTAACTGGGAAGGCCCAGGGGAGGCCACACAGGTCTTGGCACTTTGGATCTTGGACATAATGGATAACCCAAATAATGGGGGCAGCAGGGTCGGGGGAATCCCCAGATCCCTACTAATGCTCTCTCTCAAACTAAACTAACTAACTCACTAGAAAAGGTAAATTAGTTACAGAAAACCTGGAATTTGAAAAAAGAAAGGCTAGTAAAGCTGTGGACACTGAAAAGTTCCATCTCAGACTACAGGCTACCAGAAATGAAGTAGAGAAGCAAATGGTCTATGATGCCCCTTATGCCCTCAGTTCAGAGCATAGGGAGGAGAAGGCTGTAGGCATGGACCAATGGACACTGCTAATGAAAAATCTTTCACTGTTAGGTACATGGAGTGTATGTGTGCCTTGAGTGGAACACACATGGGGCCATCACTCAAAAAAGAACTTAACATTATTCGGTGGAATTCATTCTGAAGGATAGGTTGAATTGTAAAGCTCCAGAACTGCAGCAACAAGGAATCCATGGAACCATGGCAGTATATAGCATACATTCCCTAGCTTCTCTAACTTGAAGATCATTGATTAACAAAGGCAGGCATGGTAGCATTGGATTATTTCCAAAGAGGTAAAACACAACAGAGATATTTACTACATTACAGCTCTACCATTGCCTTTTACGATGCTTGATGTATTCCAGGTGTTGAATCAATGATGTCTGATATCAAATCCCCGTTGTTTCTTCTATGCCAGTTGCAAATATTTTTAGTATGTCTATTACTGCAGGCAGGACAGTCTGGTGATCCCTTGCACCATCAGTACTCCTAAAAGCACTGGAAAAAATAAATCTATCAGGATAACTCATCCATGCAGCTCCCAACATAGGATATGTCCTTGCTGTGGCTTATCTGTGAACAGACATAGGATCTTGGTCCATTGTGCTGACGGTCATTGTTTAGGACTGCTAAATTTACCCCAAAGTGAGCACAAATTCATCTCCGTTCTGCTTATTCTTAATTGCAAATAAACAGTGGAAGCCATATGAGATTTTATATATAAGAAAACACACCAATAAACTAAAACAGGTCAAATAATATTTTTTGATATAATTGAGGAAGAATGTCCCCCTGGCCCTCTGTCACTAGATCAATGCCTGCAGCATTCACTATGCCCTGCTACTCTGATTTGGAACCTGTGCAAAATGCATGGAATTCGAAAGCTTGACTTTTTTTCCCTTATCCCCTGAAGTGGGTTTGCTTGCCAGGTGAGCTGTTTTATCAAGCTCTCTCAGCTCCATTGAACAGGCTCTTACACGTTCCAGAGTTTCAGAGACGCACCCAACATATCTGCAACGTTCCCGTCACTGGTCACGTTGACACTGGCTTCTTCCCAAAGCAAATGTGAATGTCTTTTGTTTTTTAAACACCCTCTGTTAAACAGATTAGTCTGTAGCGTACTAGAGAGAGGAAAATAGCTTAAAATGGTGTGTAATGTATATTACTCCAATATTAACTATTCAGGGTGCCCAAAGCAAGGAAAAGCTAGAGGCAGAGAGTGGGAGAGTTGTCAGAAATGATTGTAAACAATGTGTTTTTCAGTCTGACATTTTAAACCAAATAAAGACAGATGGTTAAGATCCTTGATCCTGATAAAATATATCAATGTTACCCACCAGTCTTCTTTTAGGCCCCAATTCAACAGACCACTTAAGCATGCTAATAACTTTAAGCATGTAATCATTCCCATTGATTTAAACATGACTATCCATGTGCTTACATATCTTGCAAAATTGGGCATTTAAAAGGACACTTCAAATACTTTATGTGGGGTTTTACTCTCCATTTTTTGGGGTGCTATCTTACTGTACTAACCATAACATTTCTTTTTCTTGTGGTCTTGTCTTTTCCCATATGACAGACACTGATTTCTTTCCTATTGTGTACTTTTAGGGAGCACAAGCCAACCTGGCTGTACCTTGTTTATATTTAGCATCATTCTGGGGGTCAGACTGCTCTTAAAACACAGCTTGTTAATTAACTTATGTTCCCTTACATTGGCAGAATAAAAGTATGACGAGTGGCTATTATTTTTTATGAGTTGCCAGATGTGTGGGCTAGAAAAGAGAGTAATAGTAATGTGCAGTCCTACACTGCTGAGAAAAAGTTACTCTGCAGAAAATGGCATTATACGGTTCCATGTTTATTGTCTCTAAATGATTTCCAGATGAAATTTGCTCAGTATACAAAAAGGATGATTTTTTTCTAACTGCCAAGCTAGGAAACACAATGTGGGAGAGTTGAGCCAAGGTTATATAACTAATTAAAAACAAATTAATGTTAATCAGAATCATCAAGTTGTAAACTAGCTAGCCTATGCAGCTGCATCATCTTACGTTATCTTCATCCTCCCAGCCCTATTTTGTTGCAGCCACTTCTTGTGTCATGTCTGAAAATAGACTGTAAGCTCTTCAGGGAAGGAACCATGCCTTTGAATGGGTTTGCACAAGACATTGTGTAACTGGGTCCTGATCTTGATTGGGCGCTACCATGATACAAACGAGAACAATAATAATGATATGCAGAAAAATGAGCAAAACAAAATGTTATTTTCTGTACATCAGTGGTCACCAACCCGTCAATCGCGATCAACTGGTCGATCCTGGATACTCTCCTAGTCAATGGGTATCTCCAGCCATGGCGGCAGAGCGGGGCTGCCTGCCACTGCCTGACGCAGCCCCACGTTGCTCCTGGAAGTGGCCAGCGTGGCCCCGCGGCGGTAAGGGGGGAAGGGGTCTCCTGCCTGCAAGCACCATCCCCCACAGCTCCCATTGGCAAGGAATGGGGAGCTGTGGCCAATGGGAGCTGTGGGGGCAGTGCCTGCAGAGAGGGGCAGCACACAGAGCCACATGCCTCCCACAGGAGCCGCAGAGGCGTGTTGGCCCATTCTGGGAGTGGCGTGGCCACGTGGTGCACTACTGGCTGGCAGGGTGCGGTGGGGGGAGGTGGCCTGGCTTGTGATGGGGAGAAGGTGCAGATGTGCCTGAGTGGGGTCAAACTCTGCTGCGCCGCCGCCCGGGAGCCGCCCAAGATAAGTGCCCACCTCCCAGAGCCAGCACCTCGTACCCCAGCCCTGAGCCCCCTCCTAGAGCCAGCACGCCAAACCCCCTCCTGCACACCGAATGTCCTACTGCACCCCAAACTACTGCCCCAGCCCTGAGCCCCCTCCCAGAGTCAGCACCCCATACCCCCTCATGCACACCAACACTCTGCTCCAGCCTGGAGCCCCCTCCTGCACCCATACTCCCTCCCAGAGCCCACACCCACACCCCCTCCTGCACCCCAACACTCTGCCCGAGCCCGGAGCCCCCTCCTGCACTCCAACCCCCTGCCCCAGGCTCAGCCCGGATCCCCCTCCCGCACTGTGAACCCTGTGGCCCCAGCCCAGAGCCCGCACTGCCTCCCGAACCCCATCCCCTTGCCCCAGCCCGGGGAAAGTGAGTGAGGGTGGGAGAGGGGAGAGTGAACAATGGAGAGAGCGGGGGATGGAGTGAGCGGGGTGGGGCCTCGGGGAAGGGGCGAGGCATCAGGGAAGGGGCAGGGTAGATCCTGGCTGGCCCTTAAATTCAATAAGTGATCTTGGGTGTAAAACGTTTGGAGACCACTGCTGTACATCATTCAGTGCAACTAATTTTTACCTTCTCTTCCCAATAATTCATTGAATACATAGACAAATACTTATGTGCAAGTATGGTCATTCAGAGTTGGAAATGTGGATTTGAGCATGACGCAAGTTTATAATTTGAATAGGCAAGTAAAGAATTATTCAGCCAACTAATCAGCTTCTGAAATCTGACACCTTCCAAAATGAGTGAGGTGTTTAAAGCAGTGTTGGGAAACTTCATATTGCTTAAAAACTTTGAAGATTAGTTTTATTGCAAAGAAAGCCAGAGGGTTTATAAGTGAACATTAAAAACAGAGAGTTTAATATAAAGAATAAATCTCGCAGATGCTGTACATAATTTCTACCTCAGGATTATTATTTAATGACATGATGGAATGAAAGATTTTGCTTTTATTTGCATGAGATCCTCAGTTCGAATGGAGGCTCAGGGCAAAATTCTGGCTTGTTGTACAGGATGTGCCAAGTGGGGAAAAGAGCACAGGCAGCCTCTTCCTCCTCCTCATGCACCTGTACAGGACCTGGGCAGTGATACTATGTGTGCTCCCAGAAAACTGAGAGTGGAGAGAGGGGGGGGGGAGCACACATGTAGAGCCAATCAATTATGTTGGGATGTGGAGAGGATCTCACACACACCATGCTTGCAAGAGTCTGCCTAAATTGTTGGGGCTGAGGGCATGCTACTCATTTTCTGCAGGAGCAGGAAAGGCCACTGTTGAACACACTATCTCAGCTCTCTATAGCCATTCTTCCTGCACCTGCTCTGAGCAGGCAGCATGGCTCAGAGACCCTCTATTCAGACACTACTACTCCCATTCCCCCACTTCTCTTTGTAACAATCAGTAGAACAGGGAGGGTTGCCTGTCCCTTAAGAGTTAGCCAAACCTGATTACAGAATGAGTCATGCAGGGTGACTGCCCTATAAAGACCAGCAGGGGGCTGCAATGAGGGGGGAATGCTCAGAGATTGCAAGGGGTGGGTGAGCAGACTCTAGCAAACAGCCCTGGGAGTAAGGACTAAGTATCTAGCCAGGTAGGGCTTGTGAGTGTCAGGAACTAGGCCAGCTGGCTCAGTCCTCAGGCCAGCTAATGAACCTAACAGGGCTATGACAGAAGTGCCTGATTAGCAGCCCACCCAAGTGTCTGGAAGGAACCAACAGACTGCATTTAACCTCAGCAGAGGTGGCAGCTCACCAGCTGCACAATGCTTATACCAGCAGCTACATCTCCTGTGCTTGCCTCGTTCCCAATCTTGCTCTATCTCTACTCCCTTGCCTGGCTTCTGCCTCCAGCTCTGACCTTGGGCTTGGCTCCTGGTTTGGGGCTCTGGCTCTAAGCAGTACTGCCCATGGCATGGACTCTGACAGGGAATGGCCTGCCAGAGAAGGAAAGGTCCCAGGCAGGAAGGTGTGGGAGAGGAAGAAAAAGTTTTGTTTGGATGAATGTGAAAACTTTATTTTGAATGTTTAATTTAATAATGCACAACTCCAGAGGGGATGGGGATGGGAATGAACAAAAAGTCTTTTTGAGTTTCTTGAAGCATTCAAGAGGGGAAACTGAGGTAGGAGACTAGTAGCATGGCCCTATGTCATCTGGTGCATGGGAGTTGGCTGGCCCACTACACTCAGAATTTGGTTCTCACTATGGTTTTTGATGTCATTGTTGTTTCCTTTTTAATTCTGCTGATTACACTACAAGTCCATTACTTGAGTTTCATGATTTGTTTTTCAGAACTCACTTTGATTATACCAGCATCTTGACAATGGCACTAATAATGGGGTGGGGGGAATACTATTAAAGTAGGTGGAATATCAATACAATATAGGAATACAAATAGAACTTTCAGTTTCTAAAGAACAATGTGACTGTTACTGTAAGAATCTAGTCTCCCTTAGCCCACTGAAAGCAAGTCCTAAGGTCAGGCATTAGTACTAAGAAAAAATAGGCCTATCTATGAAAAACAAACAGAATTCTTTGATAAAAAGGACAGTTTGAACTTGGTCTATGTTAACCCAGGACTTTATGCTACACTCTGTGTCATTTGGTAGCTACAGATGCTGAACCTGAAAAAAAAAGTTGTGGCCGAGATGGAATGAAATCTCCCATCAGAAAGGTTTAACCGTGGCTCTGAAAAAAACTTTCATAACAAAATCTGAAAAGAGGTGAAACGTGGCCTCACACTCAGCAAAGTAACTAGGAATACTAGGCCATCCCAAGTTCTGAGATTAATGATGAAACACGAATAGTGGGAGAAGCAGCCTTTCAGAGTTCTGGGAGGGGCAGGGATAGACAGGCTGGCCTCCTGCTTTCCAGAAGACTGTCTGTGATTGAAATAGGGGTGAAGATCTATCAGGCGGTTGGAGTAGACCAACAAGCCACACCGTCAGGAGATTACAAAATAAAAGGAGTTCCCAGAGCCTGCTGGGAAGAGAGGGTGGCAAGATTCCTAGCTGTTGCTTCAGGTTTACTTGGAGTTTCAGGTTTGTAGAATGCTGTAACTCCAAGCAAACAAGAAGGAGCACTAGGTCTACAAACTATTGTGACCCAAACCCACTGGTATTGGCTCCTGAAAGTCATGTGACCCAAAACTGTCAGGTTCAACACACCACCAGTTAAAACCATTACATCCCACCCCAATAATAAGACGGGTTATTTAGCAAATGCTTAAGAGTACTTTGGGTCCAAAGTCTGCTTCCTTTGAAGTGAATAGGAGTTTTCCAATTTTTGGCCATAGTATCATTTGATTTAGTTGGGAATTGGTCCTGCTTTGAGCAGGGGATTGGACTAGATGACCTCCTGAGGTCCCTTCCAACCCTGATAGTCTATGATTCTATGATTTGTTACTCCTAATTAGTATTGAAAATGGGAAAACCTCCCATTTATTTCAGTGCAAGCAGAACTGAGCCTTTTATTAAATAGTGGTATTTTTGAAAATGATATGGATTAAAATTCAGATCCCCAGTGGGCTTGCACCAATGTAAATGGCAGCAGAATTTCATTCACAGTCTTTAAAATAATGAAAAGGTGTCAACAGAGGTTGAACTATACAGCAGCGTCAGACACAAGAGGCCCTCAGGCCAGCAGTGGCTATAACCCAAAACAGTCTCCCAAAACAGACAACCAAACCACACAGTAAATGCAGAATGAAAGAAGTAATTGAACAGAAGCAGTTACAAACAGACAAATTGACACAGGTGGGATGTTTTTGGAATTCTGTGCTGGCCAACAAAACAAAGAGTTTGTTCTAAAAAAGACTGATCAAATTTATTCCTGCTGAAATGATATATACATTGAGACAGAAAGCTCCCTGTGTAGTGACTGTCTTGTATTGTGTGTTGTGCAGCCCCCTACCACAATAAAGCCCTGATTCTAACTGGGATCTCTGGGTGTTCTGTAATAAGATAAGAAGAGAAAGAAGCCCAGTTATTTTCTCATTACTCCACAGTAGTTAATCCACTGATGTCAATGGAGTTATACAAGCATAAAGCCGGTATAAGAGAGAGGAGAATCAGGCCCATCATACATCAAGTTGAGTGGGATAATTTATTAATCTGTGCCTGTGTGGGTGCACTTCTTTTTCAGAAAGGAAATAAACCAATCAGCTGAGTTCAAAGTTTCCTGAGTACTCAGACCGCTGGAGAAAAACAGGCCTATCCATGAAAACAAACAAAAAAATACACTAAAAGGGCAGTTTGAACTTATGCTCTGTTTACCCAGGTTTGATGCAACAATTTCTGTGCTACTGAGTAGTAACAAATAACAAACACAGAAAACTACAGCAGCAGCAGCATGGCTGGGTAGTACATAGATCATCAACTGTGAGAAAGAAAAACACATAGCAAAAATGTAGTTGCCAGCATAGGAGCAGATCCTTAGCTGGTGTAAAGTCAATGTGTTATGCCAGTTCACACTAGTCAAGGATTTGGCCATTCTGCCATTTAATCTGCCAACATTTTTGTCTCTTTTTCCATTTAAATATTATAAACTTCATGAAACAGAACAGGACAATTATATTTGGCAGAGAGATCATTGCTGCCAATAACAGAAGGAATATAGCTAGGGACCCTACCAAATTCACAGCCATGAAAAATGCATCACGGACCATGAAATCTTGTCTCCCCCCGTGAAATCTGGTCTTTTGTGTGCTTTTACTTTATACTATACAGTTTTCACCAGGGCCGCCCGGGGGGGGGGGGGGGCAAGTGGGGCAATTTGCCCCGGGCCCCACAGGGGCCCCCACGAGAATGTCGGAGGCTCCCCCCCGCCTCCGCCTTCCCCCATCCCCCGGCGCCTCAGCGCGCCACGTCCAGGAGTGGCCCTGGACAGCACTGCAGCCCCGTGGCTCGGGCAGGGCCTGAGGTCCTCCCGCTCGGAGCTGCGTGGTAAGGGGGCGGGGCTGCGAGCTCCGGCGGGCTGAGCGCCAGGAGCTCCTGGACATGGCTCGTTGAGGCTCTGGGAGAGGGGGGTAAGCGGCATGGTAAGCCCCTCTGAGCCGGGCACCCCCCGACCCCCAGCTCCGAGTCCAGACCCTCTGAGCCGGGTACCCCCCCAGCCCCTCTGAGCCTGGCACCCCCCGACCCCATCCCCCCAAAGTCCTGACCCCCAGCTCCAAGCCCAGCCCCTCTGAACCGGACACCCCCCCACCCCATCCCCCCACAGCCCTGACCCCCAGCTCTGAGCCCAGTCCCTCTGAGCTGGGCACCCCCCGACCCAGAGCCCAGCTCCCCACCCAGCCCTAGGCAACAGTAGCGCCACCCCCAGGCAGCGACAACCCATTGGCACCAACCATCACCATCACCCAGCGATAGCCCATTATGTAATTGCAAATGTATACGTACCATTAAAGCATTTAATGTTTTTAAATAATGTATTTTGTGTATTTTCAAATTATTAAAAATTAATTTTTGAATGTATTTCACTGGTTATTTTTTACATTTCCAAATACATGTTACTATAGTGTTGCAACTTTTTTTTATGGAAGGGGCCCCCGAAATTGCTTTGCCCCAGGCCCCCTGAATCCTCTGGGCGGCCCTGATACTGGGTTATTATCATAGAAGCCATCTTGCTCACTGACATGAATTCTACAAATACATTTGTAAAAATCCTTTTAAAACATTGAATCTGAGCATTTCCTCCTGTGCGGAAACCTTCAGTGAAGGGGTGAAAATCTTTGAGGTTTTCCTCACAATGATTTCTCCCAAGCATTCCAGCCGTGAGGGGTCTGGAGACCTTGCCCAATGCCCTTTGGCATACCCCTGGATGACGGGGACCAGTGGAAGGCCAGAGCCATCCATGCATTGACTTCATGCCAGCTTTGAGTCACCAGTGCTACCTTTTAATCTCATGTTCCCTGACAGCATGGGTCCTTTGGAGCTGCACTGAGATGGTTACCCTAGGTGATGGCTGCCTTGGAACCCCTTCCACCTCTTTTAAAAGGACATTAGCATAAGGGAATGGGGGCAGCTGCTACTGTATGTTGGGCAGGCACGCCAGAAGCTCCCTAGAAGTGTGAATATGGGGGGGCACTGGCACCTGAACCATGGCCCTGCTCTCGCTCTGCCTCTTCCCACCCAAGACCTCAACCTCCCTCTGCCTCTTCCCTGATGCCCTACCCCTGCTCACTCCTCTCTGTCCCACCCCCCTCATCATTCACCCTCAAGGCAGGTAAAAAGTGGGAGGGCATAGCCTTCCCCCTTTTAAAAGTGATGGGGCCAGGGCCCCCCTCTGTTCTGGCACCCCTGATTTTGGACTGTATTAATCTTCCATGAGGAACGCTGCTAAGGGCAGAAGGAGGACAATGTGCATCTGCCCTGGCCGAACCCCCAGCCCACCAACTGCTCCACAGAGATAGATATTTGGAACCTCTTGGTTTGCCTCCTTAGAAGGAGAAAAGTTCTGGTAGACTCCCCACCAAACATGGAGCTTAACTCCTATCCACAACTGACCCTTCTGGTATGGATCAAAAGCACCATGGAGACATAAAACCCACTACCAGGATTGGCAAACGTGGATAAGATAGGGAATGTACTGCTTTCCCCCACATCAGATGGTCCCGCCAAAGCAGGGTTGGCTGGTAGCGTGTGGAACTTTACATTGCCCCTGCCCATCCTATACCTGTTCTGTAGAGAAATAAGGGATTCTGCTGTCCATCTAGCATCTTTCATGGGCACAAGATTCCCTTCAAAATTAAAATCAAAACAAACAAAAAAAGATGGAAATACATTGCCTGAGGGTTTGCATCTGGTCATTTTATTTCTTCTATTTTTTTTCCAGAAGAAGTATGCAGGCTTTGTGGTTTGAATGTGAAAAGGGGAATAGCTTCCTCTTGAAAATACTAGCAACACAGATGTTCTTGTGGTATTTTCAGTGAACTATCTCAGGAAGAAGCTGATGGCCACCTGGCAGGAAAGTCAGCATAGGAGTGGACTAAGCAATAAATGGGGAAGAAAACAGGCAAATCAGGCTGTAGAGAGAAATACAGGCATAGGGCTGCATTTTTGCAAATATTAAACAATACTAAAATGTCTGGGGAAAATATATTGCAGTTGCAATATGGAGTTATTGCTTCTGTATATTTCCAGTTCATTATGATGAGAGATATTTAGGGTTAAATTGAGTTAATGGTCTGCCCGAGGTTACCCTTGTCAGCAAGTCATAATCTCTCTCCTGGTCAGCTCTCTGTTGCAGGGCGGGAGTAAACTCTACTGGGTCTAGACTCAGCTTAGTGTACACCTGCTCGCACACTGGTACTGACACACTGGTGTGTGCCATGCCCTGGCAATTTCTCTCCCCTCCCTCCCCCACCCCCGTATCTACACTTTCTCCTCACATGGGCAGGGAGGCCATAGCAGTCCTGCTGAGCTTGTTTTCTGTCCCCTCCCCCCACTATGAGCAACAATACAGGTAGCCCATGCAAGGTAGTACAGAGGCCCCTTACTTACCTTCTCTACCGTGCATGACCACTATCTCACTTTAAAATGATATGAGCCAGATCCTCAGCTGATGTAAATCAGCTTAGCTCCATTGACTGTAGTGAAGCTTGGCCAGTTCACACCAGCTGAGGATCTGCCCCCCAAAAGAATGGCAAACACTAAACACTTCCCAGTTATATAGGACTGAAAATATATTCAAAATTGGGATGACTAATTTTGGCCTGAGCCTGTCTAGCCAGAGCAGCCAGAAACTGCCCCTGATTGTCTGTAGGTTAAGCTTGTAATTATTTTTCTATTTCCTTTAGTTATTGTCTCAGCTATTTCATTTTGTCACTGCTTTATTGGCTAGAATGATTTCTTGTACAAATATTGCATTTGAGATCGATGCCCTCCTGTATGTTGCTTAGTGAAACCAAGAATAGATTTTTTTTTCAGACAACTGTACATGTAATTATCTGTGTGTCTGTGCATGTGTGCTGAAAACAGAATTTTCAACAAAAAATGTCATCAAAAATTTGAAATTCAATCCTAAGGTCTGACCACTAAGCTCTCACTTGGCAAAACTTTCATGGACTGCCCGGGAGGAGTGGCAAAAATAGGGCACCAAAGGTGACATGTCTTATCTACACTAGAAAGATCTGCCACTTTAACTATATGGGTATCATTGGAGTGGCATAATCCCCCGTAGTACAGATGCAGTTTTATAGATATAAAAGTACTTATACTGGCATAGCTTATTCTAATTTTGGGAGCAAAATAAACTATACTGGTAAAAGGCACCTATATACTGGTATAACTGCATCCACACTAGGTCTCATACCAGATAACTATTTTGGTAAAAAGTCACACCCGGGACCAATATAGTTATATTGGTATAACTTTTCTAGTGTAAACCAGCACTCAAGATGGTTTTCTATAGTTGCCATCACTGTGGTATCTATGTGCTTCTTGGGTTAATTAAAGATCTGTAGTGATGCCCCAGGAAGCTCAATGGAATGTTGTTTGAATAAGAGCTGCCAGATTGGGTCCATATGTATTTATTAATTTTGATTGTTTATTATGACAGTAATGGCTAGAGGCGCCAACAGAGATTGGGCCTCATTGGGCTAAGCATTGTACATACACTGTTACCCTAAGATTTCTGGAGAACTGTATGTTAATTATAATACACTTATTTTACACCTTTTGGGTAATATTGTGGATATAGAGGGTAGATTTCATATGGCTGGAGCTGTAGTTTTAGACTTTCCTTACTTTTAGAGGGGAAAGGCCCAGATTTTTTAACCAAAAAAGCCAAGTGATGCCAAATACACATACTGAGCAAAGCCTGACAACTCATCAACACCATTTCCAGTTTCTATATAATAGCACAGATTAGGAGAATTCATAATAATTTCCCAAAATATCCATTTCAGTGGAGCAGAAGAGGCCTAAAAACATGACTTGCAAATGACTCACACAAGATAAAAGGTACTTGTATCCTTCAAGAAAGTTGAAGTGCAAGCAATTCAATTGCTATGATAAGCAAAAGTAAGTAATTAGCTCACTGAAAGGTGATGGCTAACTGTGAAGTGAAGAAATAACCTAATAAATATTTTGTTTTGCAACTTGAGAAAGACAGCATCTTTCATTTGTAAGGGGTTTGATTTATATAAGAACTAAGTATTATTGTTGTTATTTATGATGATGATGAACATATACCCCTTGTGTTCACAGTAACGTTATGTTGGTACAATTCTATGTTTCACCTGAAGAGCCTTGTCCACATTGCACACAAGTATAAGGGGCAGTCTGAGGCACAGACCACAAATATATACATTTTCTTTATCATATACGAAGAGCAAAGTACCTCAAAAAGTCCACTGAGGCCGTTACAATGGCACCTTGAAGCATTTGGCTGCTAGAATGATGGCATAAGATAGAAAGTGTAACCTTTAGTCTCTATTTCTGCAGCTCCTTACAGCTAACCAACTCTTCCCATCTCCCTACAGACTGCAGCCAGTGACTGGGTGCTCCAGGATAAATATTGTTATCTCTGGGACTATCTCTCACAAGAGGTCAGATGGTTGCTTCCCTTCAGTAACAAACCTCTGTGATCCCCCCTAAAATAATCTTATTGACACCCCCCCCCCCCCCCCACACAACTCCCTTTTGGGTCAGGCCCCCCAGTTTGAGAAACACTGGTCTACCCTGTGAAATCCAGGGCCGCCCAGAGGATTCAGGGGGCCTGGGGCAAAGCAATTTCGGGGGCCCCTTCCATAAAAAAAAGTTGCAATACTACAGTAACATGTATTTGGAAATGTAAAAAATAACCAGTGAAATACATTCAAAAATTAATTTTAATAATTTGAAAATACACAAAATACATTATTTAAAAACATTAAATGCTTTGTATACATTTGCAATTACATAACGGGCTGTCGCTGGGTGATGGTGATGGTTGGTGCCAATGGGCTGTCGCTGCCTGGGGGTGGCGCTGCTGTTGCCTATGGCTGGGTGGGGAGCTGGGCTCTGGGCAGGGCCGGCTCCAGGCACCAGCTTAACAAGCAGGTGCTTGGGGCGGCCAAGGGAGAGGGGCAGCACCTGCGGCAATTCGGGGGTGGCAGGTCCCTCACTTCCTCTAGGAGCGAAGGACCTGCCGCTGAACTGCTGCCGCCGATCGCGGCTTTTTTTTTTTTTTTTTTTT
>NW_020664419.1:31345315-31395924 GCF_002925995.2 Terrapene triunguis | reverse complement strand
CTTGGGGCGGCAGAAATGCTGGAGCCGGCCCTGGCTCTGGGTTGGGGGGTGCCCGGCCTCAGAGGGCCTGGGCTCAGAGCTGGGGGTCAGGGCTGTGGGGGGCATGGGGTCAGGGGGTGTCCGGCTCAGAGGGGCTGGGCTTGGAGCTAGGGGTCAGGGCTGTGGGGGGATGGGGTCGAGGGGTGTCCAGCTCAGAGAGGCTGGGCTCAGAGCTGGGGGTCAGGGCTGTGGGGGTGCCCGGCTCAGAGGGGCTGGGCTCAGAGCTGGGGGTCGGGGGGTGTCATTCTCAGAGGGGCTGGGCTTGGAGCTAGGGGTCAGGGCTGGGGGGGGTGTCTGGCTCAGAGGGGCTGGGCTCAGAACTGGGGGTCAGGGCTGTGGGGGGATGGGGTCGGGGGGGGCCCGGCTCAGAGGGGCTGGGCTCAGAACTGGGGGTCGGGGGTTGCCTGGCTCAGAGGGGCTTACCATGCCGCTTACCCCCTCTCCCAGAGCCTCATCGAGCCTCGTCCAGGAGCTCCTGCTGCTCGGCCCGCCGGAGCTCGCAGCCCTGCCCCCTTACCACGCAGCTCCGAGTGGGAGGACCTCAGGCCCCACCCGAGCCATGGAGCTGCAGTGCTGTCCAGGGCCGCTGCTGGACGCGGCGCACTGAGGCGCCGGGGGATGGGGGAAGGCAAAGGCGGAGGCAGGGGGAGCCGCCGACATTCTCGTGGGGGCTCCTGCGGGGCCCGGGGCCTGGGGCAAATTGCCCCACTTGCCCCGCCCCGGGCGGCCCTGCCCAGTATGGAAAGTTACTGTTGCCATTTAACTCAAGGAAACAATAATAAGAAAAAGCCCTCAAGGTGAAATCTACACCATTGTATTATTTTGAACTGTTGCTACAAAAGACAATATTAAACACAGTTTAATGAAATGCACTTCAGGCATTTATTTGATTAAATATTTTGCCCATAAAACCTGTTTTATGGAATTTGTCACTCTCCCATCTTCTAGGCCCCTCTTTTAGAAAGGGAAGGAAATTATGTTAAGCAAAGGTACAAAAGATATTTTAGATATTTTAGAGCTCTATAGCAGACTAATAAAGCAATCCCTTTATTTACTTCATCTTCTCATTGCAGCGATCATTTGCAATTGTGACTTTTAGGAGACAAACAATTGGGCAACTTTTAAAAAGTAATTCTCTACCCTGAATGTATTTAAAAGGTATATAATGAGGGCTTGATCCTGCAACATGAAGAGCACCCTGGGCCTCATGCAGTTAAGCAAATGCTCAATTTTAAGCACATGGGCAATCCCTCTGATTTTCAACTCACTTACTTAAAATTAAGCATACACTTAAATGCTTTGCTGGATTGTGGCCCGAGTGCCTAGCGCTTTGTAGAATTGTGTCCAGTATGAGAAACCCTGTGTAGATACTATATTGTGTTGAGAAGAATGTTGTCCTTTATCCGTGATATATACAATTAATGAACATAGAATTAAGAAAAAACAGGGTCAGGATGAAATTTGAGAGAGTTTATAGTAACATCTAACCATTCGGTAGTGTACAAAGTACTCTCTTTAGGCAATTAAAAGTGAAAAATCAATTTCACTGTCGAGCTTAACCAGATGCACTACACAATCTATTGTAAGAGATTAAATTCTGCCCTGAAATGAAAAAGAGCTTCTGTAAGAATCTTGAAACAGAAATACTGCAACTGGAGCAAAGCATGGTGTACTCACCAAAATGCAGCTTCTCTGACCTGCCCTGGTGATAGGCAAAACTGAAGATTAAAAGGTGAACGTGTAGAACACTTGCAGATAGAGGGTATAACTCGGAAAATGAGTGTGATATGACCAAAAGTGATATGTCAAGAAACTCATATGCTCCCATTCTAGAAAACAGGTGTCATTCTCCAGAAAACATAAGCATATGAGTAAAACATCCTCAGCAAGTGTGTATCAGTGTCAACGGATGTCAATGGAACTGCATTGATTTGCACAAGCTAAGAATCTGTCCCCCTCTGCGTGAGGTGTAGTAAATGCTGCTTGTGTGAGGGTAGCCCTCCCACTGAGTTATGAAGTGAATACTTGTAGGGTCCCCGTTCACACAGCCAATGACTTCAAAGGGATTGCAAATATAGAATGCAGGATCAGGCCTAGCATGTGTGGGCCTGACTCTCCATTCCATGACAATAACCACACTAGTGTAACACCAATGAAATAAATGGAATTATACTACCATAAAACTGGTGTAACACAGGGGCGAATGAGGCTCTGTATTCAGACGTCATGATGTTTAAATAATAACAAATCCATAAAGTGTATATTAGAAAGACGAAAAGCCACTGACCCACATAGGCCCTGAGCCTGCAACTGCATCTGTGCAGTGGAATCATGTGCTTGCACAGCGCCTCATTGAGTCAGTGGTGTTCTGCACAAATGATCCCTCATCAATACCTATACAACAAGCACCTGCCAATCCAATGCACCCAAAGTCACAAGACTGTGTGATTAAATCTGCATAAGGCTATTGGTGTAATGGAAGTGAAGTCATTATAATAAAACCAGCACAGAATCTGCCTTGAAAAGAAATGCCCTGGTTTCACTTTATGCAACAGCAGAAGACAATTATCCTGTGACAACTTTCCAGTCTATTTACATACTAACAGGTAACATGTACAAGTTTCTTAAAAATATTAACCAAAAATCCTTTACCTTGCTAAACATACTTTACACAATGCCATATCTTTTACCACAATCCCTGTGAATGATTTTAATATGACGGATTTGTTATAATTCCTTATAATAAACATTTAAGCCAATATATGTATAGATTTTATAGAATTTAAGGCCAGAAGGGACCACCAGATCATCTAGTCTGACCTCCTGTATACCACAGACTAGAAATTTCATGCACATACCCCTGTATTGGGCCCAATACCCTGGGTTATACTAAAGCATTTCAGTCCCCAGGAGACTAAACTGTTGTGTGCCACAGGCAGAGAACAGGAGAGCCTGAGGCCCCTGTAATGGCAGGGAACCGATTAGGTGAAACCTGCCCAGATGATCAATTTGTGAACATCTAGAAAATGATAAGGTGATAAGTAACAGTCAGCATGGATTTGGGTCAAGTACAAATCATGTCAAACCAAAATAGCTTTCTTTGACAGGGTAACAACCCTTGTGGATAGGAGGGAAGCGGTAGATGTGGTATATCTTGACTTTAGTAAGGCTTTTGATACTGTCTCGCATGACCTTCTCATAAACAAACTAGGGAAATGCAACCAAGATGAAGATACTATAAGGTGGATGCATAACTGGTTGGAAAATCATATCCAGAGAGTAGTTATCAGTAGTTCACAGTCAAGCTGGAAGGGCATATCGAGTGGAGTTCCACAGGGATCAGTTCTGGACCCGGTTCTGTTCACTATCTTATCAATGATTTAGATAATGGCATAGAAAGTACACTTATAAAGTTTGTGGGTGATACCAAGCTGGGAGGGACTGCGAGTGCTTTAGAGGATAGGATTAACATTCAAAATGATCTGAACAAACTGGAAAAATGGTGTGAAGTAAATAGGATGAAATTCAATAAGGACAAATGCAAAGTACTCCACTTAGGAAGGAACAATCAGTTGCACACATACAAAATGGGAAATGACTGCCTAGGAAGGAGTAGTGCGGAAAGGGATCTGGGGGTCATAGTGGATCACAAGCTAAATATGAGTCAACAGTGTAACACTGTTGCAAAAAAAAGCAAACATCATTCTGGGATGTATTTTCAGGAATGTTGTAAGTGAAATACGAGAAGTAATTCTTCCGCTCTACTCCGCGCTGATTAGGCCTCCACTGGAGTATTGTGTTCAGTTCTGGGGGCCACATTTCTGGAAAGATGTGAACAAATTGGAGAAAGCCCAGAGAAGAGCAACAAAAATTATTAAAGGTCTAGAAAACATGATCTATGAGGGAAGATTGAAAAAATTGGCTTTGTTTAGTTGGGAGCAGGGAAGACTGAGAGGGGACATGATAACAATTTTCAAGTTCATAAAAGGTTGTTACAAGGAGGAGGAAGAAAAATTGTTCTCCTTAACCTCTGAGGATAGGACAAGAAGCAATGGGCTTAAATTGGAGGAGGGTTGGTTTAGGTTGGACATTAGGAAAAACTTCCTGTCAGGGTGATTAAGCACTGGAATAAATTGCCTGGGGAGGCTGTGAAATCTCCATCACTGGAGACTTTTTTAAGACCGGTTAGACAAACACCTGTCAGGGATGGTCTAGACAATACTTAGTCCTGCCATGCAATGCATGGGACTAGACTAGATGACCTCTTGAGGTCCCGATTCTCTGATTCTATGATCCTAGCAGATGATCCACATTCTATGCTGCAAAGGAAGGTGAACCCAGCCAATCTGACCTGGAGGGAAAATTCCTTCTCAATGTCAAAAATGGAGATCAGCTTGACCCCAAAGCATGTGAGCAAGACACACCTGCCAAGTATCTAAGAAAGAGCATTCTCTGTATCACCTCAGAGAACTGGTCCACCCTGTGCTATGTCCTGTCTCCAGTTGTGGCCAATCACTGATACTTCAGAGGGAGGTGGGGGGGAAAACAAAATAGATTTGGCCAATTGGATATCAGGGAAAAATATTCCTCCCTGACACATGCTGGCAAATGGCTAATGCCCTGAAGCATGAAAGCTGATTATAGTAATTAATGATAGATACCTTGCATTCCTTTCAGATTTTACTCTTTAGTAATGTTGAACCAGATGACTTACATTAGTGTATATATTCCATTAGAAAATTACACCCTGGTCTGAAACAGAGAAATAAACTTTTGTGTCTGATGTGAAATATACCATTAATCAGGTTTTAAAGGAACTATATATTAGTTAAATAAGGAATGTACATTTATTTAGCCAAATCAATCCCAGTGTAACTCCATTTTCTCTGAAGGGCACTGAGGGGGAATTAGGTCCCAAATGCACAGTATTACATGATGCCATACCCAAATGTAATTGGCTACCCAGAGCATCTGATTTTAGAAGTTGTAGTAAAAATGACTAAAAACAGATCCAGAAAACAGCAATTCATTTAGATTAAGAACATTTAAAAACTGTTTAAATAACATTTCCGGATTTATTATCAAAAGTGGCATATAAGAAATTTAGCACCCGATCCAAAGCCCATTAATGCTCCCATTGATTAAATGGGCTTTGGAGCAGGTTCTCTGGCCCCAGTCCTGGAAAGATTTATGCACATGCTTAGTTTTAAGCATGTGAGTAATTCCATTTAAATCAATGGGACCATTCACATGATCAGAGTAGGATCAGGCCCTGAGAGCGTAGGGGAGAGTTCTTTTCCAGAATTGTTATTGTTACTGTGCTCTCCACGTTTTACTATGGCATCATCCGAATGCCGGCTGGATACTGATGGTGATCATTACATTAGGTAGTGATTTGCTTTTTAATTAGGGAGAAAAATGGGAGTCAATTGGGATTTGATATAACATGGCTAATTTAATTAGTTTTATTTTTATCTTGTTCATTCTCTTCTAATAATCATTCAGACTATGGGTATTTGGGCTACAAAAATCTATCTCCTTCTTTGCTGTCAGGAGCTAAGTAAAGTTGTGTTCTGCAGTGTTTGAACATTTGACTGTTTGCTGGATCAAACCATTTTTCATAGTATAGCTATATTTCAGAGCTGTATACCCTGTCAGAAAATGTTTTGACCAAAGATTGCCATTGAATGGGTACATACAGAGTGAAATTCATCCCTATATGGAGGAGCAACATAAGGCCTATCAGTCATTTTAGTCCCAGTTTGAAGTTGAAGTAGTGGCACATAGGCCTTGAGATATCCTTCTGCACAAGGGTGAATTTCACCCAGTACCCCCCTTACAGCTGATTGGATCCTTTGGTGTGCACATTTAGACACATTCTGGCTCATTATTTTATACTTTTTCATGAATGAAAGAACAATCATGGAGAGAGCAAAATATATCAATACTTCCCAAAGAAAGTCCCTTAGAGAAATCACAGTCAGACTATGGACCTGCTTCTCTAGCACAGAGTCACACTGTTTTCAGTGGGAATCGGTGTGGATTTTCAGTAGGAATCCCTTGATAGGACTGAGGCCCATAATTTGATTTGTTTCAGGAAATACCTTTGCTATTTGATAGGTGAGATCAGCTTTGCAATTTGTGACATAGCACTGAGATAAATCTGAAAAATAGCTCCATGGTATTATGTATATTATACAGACACTTTAATGGGTGATTGACAATTAATTGTCACATTCCTACTGAGCTAGAATCTTGAAATTTGGTACAACATTGAGTCGAAACAGAGTAAAGACCTGATGAACTGGCCCTATTTAAATTCGCACAACTCACAAAAACAAAAAATGAAGATCAACATAAAAGAAACTCATTTTACATACATCTCCACACTACACAGTGATAGATCATTAAAATACCGTATGTAAGAACTTGACAACTGTAATACAGTGCTGTGGTTATATTAGATTCTGAAGGCAATATCACAACCTATACTCTCCAGTATTTTTTTCTGCAATAATATGCAAATATTGAAGGCTCACAAAGCTTTGTTCTCTTTGCTTCCCCCATGTTTGGCAAGCTGTTCATCCACCTGATACAAATAATCCTAAAGTTTAGAGAACAGCAAAACCGTATGAACTTTTTCTGAGAACAACTTTATCATATGTTGCATGAAAATATTACAGGGCTATGGGGTGGTCCAATTTAAAGTTCAGCTCATGAGTATTTACAATACAACATAAGTTAAATAAATGGATAAGTGGATTCTACGAACAGCTTTACCATCTGCTGCACAAAAGAGAGAGCAAGAGAGAAGAAAGAAAAGAAAAATGAGCTCCATCTGCTGAAGTCTGCTATGGGGTGGTCATGCTAAAACATTTGGCACAGAATATGTTTAAAATTAAACAGTCAAAGTTTATATTCTGAACTCTTTTTGAAACCCTGTTTAACTCAACTGTAGCTGCCTATTGTTACTTCATACAAACAGGAGAATATTTCTGCAATACTTTGGGCTCAGCCATGAGTAATTCTTTGTATCCAGGGAGGGGCATAAGAAATTCTTTACCCACATCCCCAGAGGCTGTACAGAGTGAGAACAGCTGTCTATGGGCTCCTACTTCCCATTCCATGAATGTGGGAAGGAAGTAGACAGTCAGGCACAGAGAGGGATGGACCTCAGACCCCACTATTCTGGCCTGACCCAATGTGCCAAAGATATTGCAAACGGAGAAGTAATCTTTCCCAGCAAAATGGATGGCACAGATTACATCCTGTGAGGAATAAGGGATTATACAGGAACCCAACTATAACCCTAAGAGTCACAATCTGTTTCTTCGCCTGTTACTGCAGGGTTACAATTCAGCCCATAGAGTTTCTTTCCAGTTTTTTGGGGAAAGAAAAATTAGGGAAAGGTGAGAAAATAGTATAAAATCATGCCTTGATCCTGCAAACAGTTATGCATATACTTAACTTTCTACATGTGGGCTATCCCAGGAACGACTCTTTGCTGAGCTCAGATATGCACTTGAACAGTCCCTAAAATCTGAGCATTTGGGGATCTAGCAGAAGCCCCAAAACAAAGCTGTCACTCCACCAGAGATACTCCTCTTCGTCAAAGAACATTCTGACTCAGAGGCCTGTAGCATTTGTACCGGAAGATAAACAGAATGGGGCATGGTTTAAACCAAGAATTGGACAATTTAGCCCTATACACTAGTTATCCACATATTCCTTGTTGAAACAAACAGCTTTGAGATCCCTAGGTGGGAAGCCTTATATAAAGTAAAACTTATAGGGGGAGATTTTCAAAGACACAAATGGCAGTTAGGCCCCTAACCCCTGTTGAAATTCAATGGCAGGCACATAACTGCTATTTGTGCCTTTATATATATTTATTATTATTACTATTATTATATCAGAATAGTTTGCTGCATGAACACAATATAAACTATGTACTTGCTAGAATAAACAATGAACAAATCTTCTTATATAGTTAATACAAGCTCTCTGGCTACCCTGGAATTTATACAGCTTTCACCTAGCTTAGAAATGTAAAAACAAAATCCAGCACTCAGATCATGTGGTGGGGTTTGTGATTGTGACACTTCCTAGAACTCGGTTCACATAAATAATTCCACTCTCCTTTATAGGTAGTTTTTTCATTGGTGACTGCTACACTATGGAGATAAATGAAGTCTATCAAGTAATTCAAGTGTAACTCATTAAAAGTTACTATTGCAAACTTAATTTGTACTGCATATTATTTCATAGGTGCATAAAACTCAGGATTCTGATAAAAAAAGGACATGATTTCACCCTTTGCCCAAAACTTAAACTATTGACATGTCAAACTTCTTTGAGGTTAAAAATAGTTTCCTTCCACTATCCCATTATTTTGGGATTTTCATTCACCTCCTGAACTTCCTGGTTCTGATCTGGGCTAGAAATAGAAAAAAATCACAACACTGGAAGATTTATCTTTGGTATCTCTAGCCCAGTTTTGCAGATTCAAGTGGTGCACAGCATTCTGATCAGACTCGGAGAAGGCTCTGTGCTTCTGAGTGTTTAACCCAATTGAACTGAACGGTCAAACTTTTTCAGATTTGCACATCACTAATCATACTGTGTATGTATGAAAAAACAATACACCTGTGTGTAAATCACATATACAAACTGCAAGCTTCTTTTACCAAGATGCATGCCTCAGCAAGGAGCATGCCTCATTGAAAAGAAAGCCTTACTCACCAGATCAGATCTTCAGCTGTTGTAATTCAGTGGAGCTCCAATGAAGTCTCTGGATTAACTTTGGTGGAGTTATGCCGATTTATACAAACTGAGGATCTGATCCACAGTATCATGCTCTCAGTTTTGCCTGGGCCATACCACAGATGAGGAGCCAAGCACAATACCTCCCTGAGCACCCCAGTGCAAATGGTAATGGCGCAGCTGACAAAGTGAGACAGTCAGGTGATAGGTAAGGCCATGTCCCTGTCTCCTCTCTGTCCCTTTGAGGGTCCTTGCACCTCCTCAGCACAGGGAGTGCAGTTGGGACACGCCCCTGTGCAGGAGACAGCATCTCTAAAGTCCTTTTACAATCTGCCCCTGTGTATTGTGCATTGTTAGAGAGACAAAGTGCATGAGGTAGCATCTTTTATTGGATCAACTTCTGTTGATGAAAGAGACAAGCTTTTGAGCAACCCAGAGCTCTTCTTCAGGTCTGAGCTCATGCATTCTTAGGACTGGTCTACACTAGGAGGTTATGTCGAATTTAGCAGCGTTAAATCGAATTAACCCTGCACCCGTCCACACAACGAAGCTATTTAGTTCGACATAGAGGTCTCTTTAATTCGATTTCTGTACTCCTCCCCGACAAGGGGAGTAGCGCTAAATTCGACATGGCCATATCGAATTAGGGTAGGTGTGGATGGAATTCGACGCTAATAGCTCCGGGAGCTATCCCACAGTGCACCACTCTGTTGACGCTCTGGACAGCAGTCCGAGCTCGGATGCTCTGACCAGCCACACAGGAAAAGCCCCGGGAAAATTTGAATTCCTTTTCCTGTCTGGCCAGTTTGAATCTCATTTCCTGTTTGGACATTGTGGCGAGCTCAGCAGCACTGGCAACGATGCAGAGCTCTCCAGCAGAGGTGACCATGCAATCGCAGAATAGAAAGAGGGCCCCAGCATGGACTGATTGGGAAGTCTTGGATCTGATTGCTGTGTGGGGCGATGAGTCCATGCTTTCGGAGCTGCGATCGAGAAAACGGAATGCGAAGATCTACGAGAAGATCTCAAAAGCCATGACGGAGAGAGGATACAGCCGGGATGCAACGCAGTGCCGCGTGAAAATCAAGGAGCTGAGACAAGCGTACCAGAAGACCAAAGAGTCAAACGGACGCTCCGGATCCCAGCCCCAGACATGCCATTTCTATGAGGCACTGTATTCCATCCTAGGTGCGGCCGCCACCACTACCCCACCACTGACGGTGGACTGTGAGGATGGGATATTGTCGACGGCCGCTTCCTCGGAGATGTTAGCGGATGGGGAAGATGAGGAAGGAGATGAGGAGGATGAGGCAGTCGACAGCGCTTACAACACTGATTTCCCCGACAGCCAGGATCTCTTCATCACCCTCACAGAGATCCCCTACCAACCCTCCCCAGGCGTTAACCCGGACCCTGAATCAGGGGAAGGATCAGTCGGTAAGTGTTTTAAACATGTAAACATTTATTTTGAACAGAACAGGAATATTAACAATGGGTTTTTCATGATTAGTTTGCCCTAGGTGCTCTACTTTTTAGTCCTTGCCAGTGCAGCTACTGGAAAATAAGGTCAATATGTCCGGGGATAGAGCTGAAATCCTCATGGGACATCTCCACGAAGCTCTCCTGGAGGTAATTGGAAAGCCTTTGCATGAGGTTCCTGGGGAGAGCAGCCTTATTGCGTCCTCCGTGGTAGGAAACTTTTCCGCGCCAGGCTATCATCAAGTACTCTGGGATCATTGCCTCGCAGAGCATGGCGGCATACGGCCCTGGTTTTTGCTGGCTTTCACGCAGCATGCGGTCTTTCTCTGTGTCAGAAATCCTCATCAGAGTGATGTCGCTCATGGTGACCTGCTTTGAATTAGGGGAATGTTAGTATTGGGACTGCTTGCCTGTTCCTTTACATAACTGTAACCGGCGGTTTACAGCCACGCCGTGGAGGCAGGAGAGGGGCAGCATACAGGGATCTTTCCCGGGGACAGCTGCGAGGGGGTGGGACAGGGGCAGAGTTCATGCTTGTCGGATTGCCAGCAGCAGGAACTGGCCAACGCTAGGAGCATTGCTTTGAATGTGAAAGGAGGGCACTGCTATAAATTAAGTTTTAAGCAGCCAAAAGTCTATGGCTTACCATGTCAGCCTGCTACCCGAATTCTGCTGTCCTGCCCCGCTTGTCTGATCTCCACTGCAAGACCCCAGGCAGTGAATGGGAAGGCCGAAAATTCGACCTTGTCCTGAGTGCGCATGTGATAGGTGCTGTGCATGGTCTTGTTCACAGAGAAAGACTGTGTTCGTTGTTCACAAAAATGTATCTTTGTGAGGAATTCACTCCCTTTTTCCCATCCCACAGCTGCGACTGTCTCCCAACCTACCCCGGCATCCCCCTCCCAGAGGCTGGCGCAGATTAGGCAGAGAAAGAAAAGGACAAGGGACGACATGTTCTCAGAACTTATGGGCTGCTCCCGAGCCGAGGCGGCCCAGCAGACCCAGTGGAGGGAGAACATGTCGCAATACCAGCGATCACACAGCGAACGGGAGGACAGGTGGCGGCAGGAAGACCAGCAGGCGACTCAAACGCTGCTTGGACTAAGGAGGGAGCAAACGGACATGCTCCGGCGCCTTGTGGATGTTCTGCAGGACCGGAGGCAGGAGGACAGAGCCCCGCTGCAGTCTATCTCTAACCGCCCTCCCCCGCCACAAAGTCCCATACCCCCCTCACCCAAAGTCCCAAGAAGGAGGGGCGGCAGAGGCCATGAAAACTGTCACTCCACCCCTGCAGACTGCTCAAGTACCAGAAGGCTCTCATTCCCAAAAATTTGATAAGTCCTTTCCTTCCCGCCTCACCCAAGCCCCCGTCCCAGTTTCATCCCCTAACTGTGTAGTTGCTAATAAAAAATACGTTTCTGTTAATTACTGTTTCCATCATGTTCTTTTAGAGGAGAGTGTGTTTGAAGGGGGTTGGTAATTGGAGAGGACAGTCACCTTTACCAGGGTACAGACACGGGGGCAGGTTCAGCAGAAGGTCACACACACATTGCAGTCACTAGGCACCCTGGTCAGTCTGGGAGGTGGTTTTCATGTTCTGTGTGGGGGGGGGCTATGTGACTTTGTGGCGGGGGAGGGTGGTTAGAGATCTTATGCAGCGGTCCTTAGCCTGGATCACAGAGCCACGCAGCAGGGGATCTGTAACCGTCCTCCCCCGCCACAAAGTCACATAACCCCCACACACAGAGTCCCGAAAAGGAGTGGTGGCAGGCTCCGTTGAAACAACCAGTCCACCACTGCGGACCGCTCTAGGAGCAGGAGCCTGTCATTCCTCGAGTTTAGAAGCGTCCTTTCCATCACTACGCCCGCTCCCCACCACAGTCTGCGTCCCAGTTTCAACACTTTACTGCGAAATCCGTAATAAAGAAAACGGTGTTAATTAACAAAGTTCCATTTATTTTATTTTTAAACGTGTGTTGGAAGGGGGGGAACGTGGTGAACGGGGTATGTAACTGGAGAGGATAGTCAACATTAACTGGGTAAAGAAACGGGGGCAGGTTCAGCTTCTCTTTAAACAAACTTAATAGTCACAGGTTACCCTGCTCACTGAGGAACCTAGCTTTCATAGCCTCCCGGATGCACAGCACGTCCTGCTGGGCTCTTCTAATCGCACGGCTGTCTGGCTGGGCGTAATCAGCAGCCAGGCGGTGTGCCTCAACCTCCCACCCCGCCATAAAGGTCTCCCCCTTGCTCTCACAGAGATTGTGGAGCACAGAGCAAGCTGCAATAACAATGGGGATATTGGTTTCGCTGAGATCAGAGCGAGTCAGTAAGCTTGTCCATCTCCCCTTGAGACGTCCAAAAGCACACTCCACCACCATTCTGCACTTGCTCAGACGGAAATTGAAGAGTTCTTTTTCAGTGTCCAGGGCGCCTGTATAGGGCTTCATGAGCCAGGGCATTAGCGGGTAGGCTGGGTCCCCGAGGATCACTATAGGCATCTCCACATCCCCAACAGTTATTTTGTGGTCCGGGAAGTAAATACCTTCCTGCAGCCGTCTAAACAGACCAGAGTTCCTGAAAACACGAGCGTCATGAACCTTGCCCGGCCATCCGACGTTGATGTTAGTAAAACGTCCCCTATGGTCCACCAGTGCTTGCAGCACCATTGAAAAGTAGCCTTTTCTGTTAATGTACTGGCTGCCCTGGTGGTCCGGTCCCAGGATAGGGATGTGAGTTCCATCTATAGCCCCACCGCAGTTTGGGAATCCCATCGCAGCGAAGCCATCTATGATGACCTGCACGTTTCCCAGGGTCACTACCTTTGACAGCAGTAGCTCAACGATTGCGTTGGCTACTTGCATCACAGCAACCCCCACGGTAGATTTGCCCACTCCAAAGTGGTTTGGGACTGACCAGTAGCTGTCTGGCGTTGCAAGCTTCCAGAGGGCTATGGCCACTCGCTTCTGGACAGTCAGGGCTGCTCGCATCCGGGTGTCCTTGCGCTTCAGGGCAGGGGACAGCAACTCACAAAGTTCCAGGAAAGTTCCCTTACGCATCCTAAAGTTTCGCAGCCACTGTGATTCATCCCAGACCTGCAGCACTATGCGGTCCCACCAGTCCGTGCTTGTTTCCCGGGCCCAGAATCGCCGTTCCACAGCATCAACATGACCCATTGCCACCATGATGTTCACGGCGCGGGGTCCCGTGCTTTGCGAGAGGTCTGTGCCCCTCTCAGACTTAATGTCCTCACCGCGCTGCCGTAGCCTCCTCGCCCGATTTCTCAGCATCTGACTCTGAAAAAGGTGGACGATAAGGTGCGAGGTGTTGACAATGGCCATAACTGCAGCGATGATCGCAGCGGGCTCCATGCTCGCAGTGCTGTGGCGTCTGCGCTGTCACTCACCAGAAAAGTGCGCGAACTGATTGCCCGCCGGCGCTTTCAGGGAGGGAGGGCGGGAGTGATGGTTGAATGACGACAGTTACCCAAAACCACCCTCGACACATTTTTTGCCCCAGCAGACATTGGGGGCTCGACCCAGAATTCCAATGGGCAGCGGGGACTGCGGGAACTGTGGGATAGCTGCCCACAGTGCACCGCTTCCAATGTCGACGCTTGCCCCGTTAGTGTGGACTCACAAAGTCGAATTACTGTCCTTAGTGTGGATACACACGTTCGACTTTGTAATATCGGTTCCACTAATTCGATTTAAGTAAAATCGAACTACTCTCGTAGTGTAGACATACCCTTAGGTATTTATTTAGGAGGTTTTTTACCCTATGAATATCATTGAAAGAATCTGGCATAAAAAAAAATGGGCTTTGATCCTGTCCATGGGTATGGGAATTCATTGGGGCATCTGCATGCAGGATTGGGGCCACAGGGATTTAGCAGGAGTTTTTCACCTGTTGTTCATAAAAACAATTATTAATTGACCAGATTTACTTCTTGATCGAAGAGGCATTTTAAAAGTTCCCTGTGGATGAAATGCACAACCGTGCAGAAGGTCTGTACCGCTTAAGTCCCATTTACACCCTAGGCTAGAGCTTAAGTAGGATTTATGGGGTGCATAGTCCTTGTGTGGCAATTGTTTACAGGTGAATGCCACCTTGTATGTATAAATCTAGTGATTATCCAATACAGCTAGTGTAAATCAGCAGTGTTCCAATGAAATCAATCTGGCTCACAGTTGGGTTCTTTCTGTTGTTATTTCAGTGCTGACATCTATTTGTTCTGAGTGAACTGAGATGTTTGCTCAATTCAGAAAACATATTTCAATATGGCTTTGTTTTAAAACATACTATTAATACAATATTGTACTATGCCTCTAACAAAAGGGACAAAAAAAACCAAACACCTGGCATTTTCTTTCCTTTCTGTCCCTCTCCTCTTTACTAAATTAATTCCTCAAATCATTAAACCTACATAGCAGTTACTAAACATGGCCATTTGGCTAGCGCTGATGATTCAGTTACAGCATATGCCTCACAATTGAAGATGAGGGGTCAGCCAATTTCAGATATGATGTAAGCAGGCACATCAGGTCTGAATCTGGCCCGAGGTCTCTAAACACATGATTTATGTTTCCTAGCCAGGCTTGGATTGTGTTTGTAGATAGATGTTTTATTGTCTACTTTCCAACTGGCAGAGAGAGTCCTAGACTCATAGCAGTTAGATATGGAAATACCTATTAGATTATCCTGTGCTTCTCCCTGCCAGAAGGGGGATTGTTCCCTAGACTACATTTGCTAAGGCTTTGTCCAGTCTGGTTTTAAAATTCTTATGTGATGGGGTTTTCACAACCTTCCTAAGGAGACTTTTCCAGAGCCCTCATTGTCTTCACATTCAATCTACATTTTTCCTTACATAATCCCATTGTCCCTGCTACCTCCTTGGTGGTAAAATATATCTCCCTGCCTCCTTTAGTCATCACTTAGGCAAAATGTATTTAGCACTTAGCACAAATCAGTTCCTCTGGTCTTCTTTTGTTGCTCTGCTCTGGTTTCACAGTCATTGTATTTCTGGCAGTGTGATATCTTCACCTGAATGAAATATTCCATATGTAGTTGCACCAGACAGAGAGAGTAATGCCTCTGTCCTGTGAGGTGAAGCCTGTGTAGATAGCCCAGTATTGCATTGATCTTCTCTGAAGTCACATCACATTACACACTGATCTCTTGTTTGCTGCTCTCCCTATAGGTTCACTATCATTACTGCTTCTCAGATTTCCCCTCCTACTGAAGTTGTGTGTTTCAGGATTGTTTCCCCCCAGATGCATTAGCTTGCATTTTTCCAAGGTGATCCTCATTTTATTATTTTATGCCTATGTTCCTAATCTCTCCTGAGCCCTTTGGGTTATCATCGGCCCTCGCTGGAATTTGCAGCTCCTCCCAATTTAGTATCATCTACAAATACCATTCATGTGCTGTTTACTCCCCTCTGCCAGATCACTGAAACCTCATTCCAACATCTAAAATAATTTTGCACCTTTCAGAAATGGCTGAGATATAGTCATATGACAAACCTAACACATCGGCTCCTTGGCCTAGTGTAAACAACTGCATTCTGTAACATTGTTGGATATGATTTTACTGACAGACCCTAAGAAATATTGTATTGCCGGAGTACAAGAATACCGGAGTTCTCATACTGGTTAAATCTCTCTATGGCCTTGAACAAGTTACTTCACCTCTTTGTCTCCCCCCCTCCCCATACCCTTGTCTATTGGGTTGAATTAGATTGTAAACTCTCTTATGATGTGTTTGTACATTGTGTTTTAGATGCTCCTGTAATAAAAATTAACAATTACATAATTAACTCTCTCATCTGTAAAATAGAGATGAAACTTAGGGTCAGAATCTGACCCCTCTTATTATTATTATTAATGTTGATTACTGTAGTGCCTATGGGCCAGCCAAGAATGGCATCCCATTGTGCTAAGCACTGTACAGAAATAGCATAGTAGACACTTCCTGCTCCAAAGAGCTTACAGTCTACACAGACAAGGCAGACACAGGGCAGCGGAAGGGGTGTAACACACAAACAGGGTTACCCCAATGTAACTCCAGTCACTTATCTGCATCACAGAAGTATTTTGAGAGTAACTAGCTGTTTGCAAAGCACTTTGAAGATGCAATCACTATTTAAGGGCTAAGTATTATTTTTATTCATTTATAAAGTTGTTTGTTAAAGGTGAAATGGGAGTGAGAGGGTGGGAATTAAAACACCTGAACATAAAATGTGCACAATCCTTCCTTAACCAATAGGAGTAAAAGTCAAGGGTGAGACTGCAGAAATATTAGATATTCTACCCACAATACTATTCCAATCAATACTTCAGATATTTTAGTTTGCACATTCTTCATCAACCATATGCTACAAAGCCCCCATACACTTTCCAACATTGATTACTTGTACGTGATGTTGAAAGACTTGCTTCTCATTTCTACCCTCAAGCAATAGGAAATGTTTGTTATTCATCAGTAATTACTCAGTTCCATGAAGAATGGTAATTTTGAAATGACAGTGAAAAGGAGAGCAAAAATTGTTGTATCAGACTATGTCTTGTGAGAGGCAGGGGGATAGGACACAATGGAAAATAATGCCTGCATTGTCTTGCACAACAAATTCTACAATTTATTTTTTATTACTAATTTCCTAAGTTCATCATGGGTATCGATTCCATCTCCTCTGTTTATTTTGAAAAGAGCTAATAAAAATACTGCAAACAAATCTTCCAACTGGAAGATCTAGGCCAATATTTTCCATCCAGTCTGCCCTCTTCTTGCCCATCTCTGTGGGAGCGAGGGTAGCAAACCAGTAACATCTGCACTTTTACCACCCAGGCATATAGCTGGGCTCATAACTGAGGCCAAGATGAGCATGAAGAATGGAGAAAATCTATGTGTCTGCTAAAAGTTTGTATTATGGGTGTCTGGTACACACCATGGAAATTCAACAGCCATTTTTTACAAAACCTTTTTTTAGGAAAGCAACATTGGTTAAGAAAGTGTAGTTCTAACAGATGGCCACACTTGCTGTGTTACTAAAAGCCCTGGAAAATAGTTATATGTAAATGAAACAGATAATGAGTAAAAATAAAAGGACTAAACTACCCGTCAAAGAGGTGAGTGTTAAGAGTGAATATATGTGGGATGCTGGCACACAAATCTCTGCTTCTGTTGGGATTCTAAGTAACCAGTAGCAGCAGTGGTGATTAGATAGAATGGGCCAGATCCTCAGCAAGTCTGCACTAGTCAATGGAGCTACACCCATTTACATCACTCAGGGATCTGACTCAGAGTTTGGCTATATGTATGCAGAGAGAAACTTACTTGGGTATATTAGACTTGATATTATGAAACATTTCCTTTTGAGATTTAACATATCCATTTATAAAGGCAAGTTGTGTACATGACATTATGCAGTGCACTTTGCATTATTTACACTCTCTGTTTGGAAAGAATCTTGAATCAAGAATACTATCTATCAGTCAAAGTCAGCAGAGGAAGAAGGTCACCAATATAAGCGATTATTCCTGTCAGAACGAGTGGGATCGTTTCCAGTCATTCCTAGTTTAGATTCAATCAATGTACATCTAGTTTAGAGTCAGACTTTTACATTCTATGTGATGCTTCCGGACTCTGTTCCCCTGTGTATCAGTTGTGACAGTGATAGCACAAGGAAACAGAAAACCATGCCTTTCGTTTTAATTTGCTTTGCTTACCACGATGCAAAAGCGACCACCTCACAGGAATTTCTGTAGGGAAGTACACTGAGGTTCTAGCTCTCTGAGCTTTTCTTGCTGACATCGGGCCGGAGGACCTGCATCAAAGATTTTTAAGGGAAGAAAAGAGGAACCCTGAGTATTCAAAGCTATACATTTTTATTTTAGCTGTGACACTGTGTGACTGCTCCATGTCTTTTCAACAAACACTTCTCATTTTTGGTGCCAGCGATATCTGATAATAGAAATATTGTATGCAACAAGAGCATAATACTTCATACAGAGCACCTCTCCAAGCCCACCGAAAAAAGAATCCGTTTTTAGTTCTGCATATCACAGATTCAGTATACTGAAGCCTGCAGCAGTTTCTGTTAATTTGAAAATATAGTTAGCCAGAATATAATTGTGGCTAATGCAGAACTGGATGGCTGTGACTGGCCTAAAATTTGTTGTCAGCAGGAAGAAGATTAATTTCATTTACTCTCTTTGTCATGTCTCACTGGTTTCCTTTTTTGCTTGTTATCTCCAGTGAGCTGCTGCTGTCACTCTCAATTCACTTTCTACTCAGTTATTTGTTATCTGAGGGATCTGTCTACACATTTTCTCAATATGACATTTTTCCTCCTCCTGAACCATAGCTGTTATCACAAAGCTGTATACACTGCTGTAAAAGGGGTACATGCAGTACAATGAATTTATATCAAAGTTTATAATAAGATTTACAAAATTCTGCTTCAATACCCACTCTCTAAGTACTCTAGGTGCCTAGAAATAGTTTATTTTCATTTACACAAAAGGAGCAGTGATAAGGAATAAGAGGATGTACCACTGGATTCTTTAGTTTCAATCCCCTTACTTTTCATGGGTATAGGAAATCCTGCAGAAATACAGCGAGCCCCTCCACATTTTCACCATACTGCAGTACATTTATTTTGTTCTAGATCATTCCTGTAGGATTATCCAGGCAAAAGGGAGCCAGGTGTGAACATTCCTATCCCGTGTGTGTGTGTGTGTGTGTGTGTGTGCGCGCACTGTTTCTCTATCACATTCTCCCCCCCTCCTTGGAACAGACACCATAGAGAGCTCTGCACAGGGTCAGAGTTCTATTGCTGTGAAGGAGCAAGATCGATGGGCCACGGTGAGGGGCCAGATTGTTCCTCCACACAGGACACCAGAAGAGGAGCTGTCATACTGCTATATATTCTGAGACTACATTAAGGATGAGCCGAAGTGCTTTGCTGAATTGAGGCTTTTAACAGTTGGGCTCCCACAAGGACACTGATTATACTGTTTAACCAAGTATGCAGCTATATTAAAGGGCCTATTCTTCTCATGAAGCATGAAGGATTTACCTGAATAATTACCATCAGTGCTAATGGAAGCTTTGAAGGTAAGAATGATGACATTTTGGTGCTTAGAAACTCTGCATATTTGTTTTGTTTTGTTATTTTATACAGAACATGATCTTATGTTCCATATATGTCAATATACATAGCAATGTGTGCTAAGGAAGGACAGTCTAGTCTACCTTACCTTTAACTTTGTCCTTCTTTGGCGAGTTTCAGTAAGAGCCATAACATTCATTTGATGAAGTTTGTATGGTTTGTTTATTTTACTAAAGTGGCTGGCTGAGATGAAGGCAGCTGGGACACTAAGGGAATTAGCCAGCTGGTGAGTATCTCTGGGGGGGTACCTCTGTCTTACTGCTATTGATTAGCTTTGGGGGGGGGGCAAAAGAATACCACTTTCAGTGCTGTGCTGGGAACTTGCCATGAAGACTGGTAGGACTCTGGTCTGGTTGCTGTGTTTTGGAACCTAGGCTTGAATGCTGACTGTTTGGGCTAGGTTGTCCTGCAGTTAGGTGTATTAGCACCTGCTTTTTACCAGGTGGTACTTTGAAGGGCTCTAGCAAGCAAGAGCAGTGCAGCTTGTGATTGGATAGGCCAGTGATCAGAGGTGGCTGAGTGAGAGGGGTCGAGTCTCCCATTCCAGCTGTGTGTGGGGGGCCCAGACTTTAAAAAGCATGCAGGCCTCCAGGGGCTGGTAAGATGAAGGCAGCTGGGAGACAAAGGTTAGGCAGTCAGTTTGCCAGTGGAGGAAGGCAGGGAGATAGGTTTGTGGGGAGGGGATTGGGTGTTTGTTTTTTGTTTCCTTAATTTGCACATACTCTACAAGGAAGAACACACCAGGGGAGGAAAATGACGTGTCACCAACAACACTGCTAGCTCTTCCTCTGCCTGCACCTCTTGGGGCCACTGCCAGATTTGCATCCTGACCCTAGAGACTTCCACCAAGGCCTTGCTCTTGACTTGCTGGGAATGTGGCCTGCACATCTCCACTGATGAAAGGTGGGCAGGGGAACCACCTGGTGTGAGAGGTGTCTGTTGGTGGAGTCCCTCAGGAAGCAGGTAAGAGCTACAGGAGGAGGTGATTCATGTGCATAACATCCAGGAGCGCAAGGATTTCATCAACGGGATGTACATGGAGACATGTGGGATGGAGGATGCTAGCCAGCTACAGAGGACTACAGCAACACCAGAGGAGGAAAAACTGGCTACTCTGTGAGGAGAAGACTGGCTGCAGTCCACCACCTGCAGTAGACAGTTGCTCCATCCTCTGTCCATGTACCTATCCACAGAGGTGAAGAACCATATGCTGTATTGGCAGCAGGAGGTGAGGACCAGACCCCAGTGGCTGAGAAGGAGAAGCCAGGAGTGTCATATGTACAACATGGGAGGTAACTGTCCCACTCTACTTGGCACTGGTGAGGGAGTACTGTGTCTAATAATTGGAGGGAATCCAGAGGAGAGCAACAAAAATGATAAAAGTTTTAGAAAACCTGACCTATGAAGAAAAGTTAAAAAACCCTGGGGATGTTTGATCTTGAGAAAAGAAGACCAAGGAGGACCTTATAACAGTCTTCATGTATGTTAAGGGCTGTAATAGAGAGGCCGACCATCAATTATTCTCCACGTCCACTGAAAGTAGGACAAAAAGTAATGGGCTTAATCTGCAGCAGGAGAGATTTAGGCTAGATATTAGGAAATACTTTCTAACTACAAAGGTAGTTAAGCTGTGGAATAGGTTTCCAAGGGAGGTTGTGGAATCTCCATCATTGGAGGCTTTTAAAAACAGGTTGAACACCTGTTAGGGATGGTCTAGGTTCACTTGGTCCACAACACAACACTGGGGCTGCACTTGATGACTTCTCAACGTCCTTTCTAGCCCTACATTTTTATGATTCTATGAAACCTAATGAGTCAATTATTTTGAATGGTGTGATAAGATAGGTGTTAGAGCAAGGGAAGAGTTGGTGTCATATGTTGATGCTGTTGGGAATCAAACTACAGTTTCAGATAAAGAGGTAAATGAAAACCCATATTGAGGGGAGTAAATTTTAGTTACCGTACTTTAAAGCTATAATTTAAGCTGCAAGAAAAATAAAAATAGCATATACAAAGGAAAACACTATTGTTTATTTGTATTGCTTATTACTGTACAAACATTTAACAAAAAGATAGCTCCCACCCCAAAGACCTTTCAATTTAAGCACAGGACAAGAACAGGTAGACAATAAAAAGACTAGGGCAAGAAGTACACAAGATAACAGTGAGATCATTTTGACAAGCAATAGTCACAGTGCTACCTAATCATTGATACCTTTATTAGCGAGTTCTTATGTATCTCCTAATGAGAAAAATGTGTAATTTCTCTGGAGCACACTGTCTTTTTTGTTTGGTTTCAAAGAATAGTAGCAACCATATACTTTACAAATATCAAAGTAACTGGATGTTAATATCTAATTTTGGTGATTTTACCTAACCTAAATGCCAAACTGCCATGTTTTGTTTTAACGATAAGAAGCCTACATTCTGATAAATCTCTGATTCAGAATATTTGTATATGATCAAAAATCTGAAGAGTTTTAAAAAATTACTAAGTGTTGGAATGTGAGTTGGACTTTATGTCTGCTCATGGGCATACAGAAGGGTAAGAGCACCAAGAGTTACCTGGTCCTTGGATTTGGGCACAAGCAAGTAAACTGGTGCTGTCTGCCCGTTAATCACCCCCCAGAACAGATGGACAGAGAATGGATGGGGAGTAAGCAGTGACTTGGTCCCCTCAACGTATCAGCCATTGCAGTTGAACAGTGCAGAGGGAGGAGTAATTTGTTGCTGGTATAGCTCAAAGGGGAAGGTGGAAGGGAAGCCCTACGCTGCTCCTGGGATGGTGCACCAAAATGCTGCCCCTACAAGAGGTTCCTGGAAAAGCCACAGTCTAGCCCTAAAGTTATGAATTCCTACCATTGTCCATGATGACTGGAGATTGTTTTGTCTCAGCATTAATTTCACCATGCTTTAAAAAAATAAATCTGGTCTCTCTTCAAGCACAAGATAGATACTTTCTGTTGCATGGAAGTGGTAGTTTTATTACCTTAAAAATGTTAAATATATGCTGCATATAAAAAAATACGTTATCAGTAAGAAACAGACACTGCTCTTATGGTTTTCTCTGCAGGTACATATTGATCCCAACATATGTCACACACATAAGCACATTCTCAAAGTAATCTGGGAAGCTAGCACTACCAAATAAATGTAGAAATGGCTCATTTTTCAATCATAAAGAATATAGCAGGGGATGTAAAAACTAAACATAGCTGCAAATGAAACAATATGACAAGGATTGCTCTTTTAGGTAAAGAGCATTAGTGAAGTTCAACTGACAAAATAAATGTCTATACCCAGTGACTACAATAAATAGAGAGATTAGGGCATGGCATTTTCCATCCTTTGCTTAACATGACCAAGTTGATACTATTACAGAAGGATCATCGTAACCAGCACTAACGTTTCTCTGCTTTAATGCACTATTCAATTTCACTTTTGTAATGACTTTAGGTGCCACTCATGCTGTTAACACACACACAAACCAACCACTTTTTTTTTTTTCTTCAAATTGTGGTCTAGAGACTATCTTTGTTTTGCAGCTTTTAAGCAAGCTAGCAAAACTCAGGGCTTTCCAGGGTTTTCCCACAAATGTCTATTAATTTGTTTGCCATTTTCACTTACCATCAACAACATCATTGTTTGGGGAAGAGATCTTATTGCTGAAGCAGAGTTTTCATCATACTTGATCCAAGCACGCAGAGAAGTGTCTGATCCCATATAGCTGAAGATTTCATGCTTGATATTCATCTAATTCTAGTTTAGACAGCTTAATAAAATTTAATCCTCTCTTCTTATGGAAGACACTTTCTTGACATATTCACTAGAGTCAGTATGAGAATGGTACACAGGAATGAAACATTTTTGTAAAAAAATTGATTTTTTTTTTACAATTTTAGGAATTTTCTCTTCACATATAAGAAACAAAAAATCCAATTCTTATGGGCCCCAAAGTAGCAGATAATTACTTTAAAAACCACAATTAAGTCTGAGAGAGCAGAAATAAAAGATTCATTTACACTAAGAATGAATGAATTAGCTTTGTGTGTGGCTGTTAGGAGTTTGGAATGTTAAAATAAATCACATAGGAAATGGATTAGTGGACAGTGTGCAGGTGAAGAAATCAAAGGAACCAGATAATAAATTAATAACAAATGCATTTATTTATTACATGGGTCCACAATTTATCATATATCTATCACCACCACGTATGTGTTGTGCAGTAAAAATCTACTGGGGGTGTTCCAGTTAAAGGTACCATAATTCTTAAAGTAGAGACACATCATTTAATTATAAATCATCATCATTATTATTTATTGTTTCTTTCCCCCCTCCCCCCATTTCATTTCTTTCTTTCTCTTTTCCCCTTTTGATTAAAAAAAAATCAAGGTAATTAAATGCAAAACAAATTGAAGTGGAGATACCCAAAAATAATCACAAAATTATAAAAGTTAGTTTCCTGCACCTTTAATTTTCCCATTTTGCACATAAGGTGTATGCAGTGGACTAAGCAAAGGACAGGAAGCCAAGAACACATATATTACCTATTCCTGGTCCTCAAACTGACTCTGTGTTTGGCCCTGGCCCTGGTCACTGAGAACGTGTGTACTTCAGTTTACTCAGCTTTAAAATGGTGATAGTAATGCCCTATACTCCGAGCTTTGTAAAGAACTCAGAATCTGATTGCCCTTCCTTCAGAAATACCTGTGCAGGCCATCAAAAATCTCTGTGAGCTTCTCTATTCACAGCTTTCTCTGCAGCTGTTCCATTGTGGGGCTAGTCCTCATATTGCGCATGGATTGCAGGGTTCCATCAGGTGGCCAAGGTCATTTACACACAAGCACTGTGCCCCCAAGCTGGCTCTGAGTCTTCAGCTACCCCCCCTCTTCCCACAGTAGCTGGTAAACATGGCTTTAGCCCAGTGGTTCTCAATTTTTTTCTATACAGTGACTCCATGTCACTACAGAAAAAATGTCAGAATGCTCCTCCCATCCAGTCATAAAGAAAGGGGAGATGCCCACGACCTCTCTGGACCTGTTCTTGAACCCCATGAAGTTTAACGAAGTCCCCAAGGCTTCCACTGTCTGTGGCTGTCCCCACTTAAAAAGAAGATCCTTCTAAGGAGGGGGATGTGATGTGAACTCCACAGGACCAGTGAGAGGGAAAATGTGTTCCCTGGCCTTCCATTCCTCTTTTGGCTCATCACCCACTCCCCTTCCACACTCTCTGTATGGATCCCCAGACTTGTGAAGAGCCCTCTTCGGGGCCTGCAGGAAGGAGGGCAGAGCTGCCATGGAAGCAGCGGTGTCCTCTTTCCACACAGAAAGAGAAGACCCATGCACAGAAGGTCTCCTCTGTATGTGAATCTTGGGGCACAATCAGGCCTTTGCGATCTTCAGCTGAAGAGCTCTATGTAAGTGGAAAATATTATGATTATATTGCTTCACAGGGGGGCTGTGAGGATTAAACAGTTAATGTTTGTATAGCACTTTAAGTATTGTTTTGCAAGTTTGATTTCTCAACCTTAAAACTTCATTAATATTAGTTTTTTGCATTTAATTACTATTCACTTCTCTCTGGAACAAAGAACATACATATTAGCTAGAACTAGGATTCTGAAATCTTCATCATCCCACACCAAAATCTTCACTTAATTTTATGTGCTGTATTTTCTTTTCTGATCCATTTACAGACTTACTTCTTCTGTGACCTATGTTTGCTGTAGGAATGATAGCCTTTCATTTCTGATTAGTCTTCCCAACATAAGAATTCTTTATAAATATACTATCTGAACTTCTAGTGAACTTTGGAAAGTTCTATGATCATCAAGAGATAAATATTACCACTGTGACATCAACAAAGTCTCTCTTACCAAGAACTAAACTTTGTTCCGAGGAACTGTCAAATGTTAAAATAAAGAAGCAGGTGTGCTTAATCAAGATGCTTACAATATCAGGCAGTCCACTGTTGAGTAAATGCTTACATTACTTCAGTTAGTGCACTATTCTTTAGTGCTTTATTTCTAGTTTTATTTCATTAAAGAAATACAGGAGAAAATTGTTGTGGGGATTATTTTTCAGCTCTGTGAGCTTGATCCAAAGCTCGTTGAAGTCAGTGGATATGACCCCATTTGGATTAGGTAAATTAAAGTCAAGGTCATTCCTGGGGACTTCTTGGGAAGATCTAATTTATAAAATTAGACTATTTCTTTATAAATGACAGATTTCAAAATAGCTGGTCTAGACTCTGTATCTTAGAATATTAAAAGGAATTTTTTAAAAGAATTTAAATAACTGACAATGTATTTGAGAAGTTATAAAAACAGAGGAGCCACAAGATGATTGGAGAAAAGCAAATAAATATGGAAAAAAGAGGATCCCGACAATTACTGCCATACAAATCTAACTTTCATCCCTACTAAAATAATGGAACAAACAGCAGAAGGAAAAAAGAGACCAGTACATTTATGGTATCAAAGCTGAGTTAATTTTTTTTTTTTCTGTTCATGGACAAGTCATGAAGTTTACAATTATCTCACATTTATTTGTTATTCAAAATTATTTGCTGGTTATTCCAGCCAATACATTTTGAGCTCTGAATTGCACCAAGCAGCTTATTATAAGCACTTGATTTTCTAAAGGAAATGTTTTAGCTATGTTGATTAGCATTGATTGGATGCATACATTACATGGTGTGCTGCTGTTCCTTGACTGAATGATCATCACCCTCAGAATGAGGCTTTCAATGCACATATTTACATATATGATTTTAAAATTTGCTTTGTGTGTGATTGTTCTCCAAAATTCCCCTTTTGTTTCTATAGATATTCCTGCAGTTGGCTCATTTACTAGTAAATTTGCAGACAGCAAACACAAAAAAAGGGAGGGAGGGAGAGTCAAATAGTTACCACAGTGATGGGAGCAGTATAAAAACCGGAAAAGAACATAGTCAAAGTAAATTAATTTAAATATTGAAAAGAACATTCAAGAATATTTTTTCAGCATTAGTCCAGCTTTAAATAGGACCATGTGAGATAAGCAGTATGGGTGTAAAAGGAACAGATAGACAAAGTTTTTAAACAGTATCACATACTTAGTGGATGAAAGGAAAGCAACAGGCATAATGTGTCTGTATTTAAGACTATCCAGCCAACTCCTGTAATTTTGATTTCAACGTGGTTACGATTCCATCCCTGATATTTGCCTCAAAGCCTCGGGACCTGGAGTCATGTTATTATATGAGAATTTCAGCTTTCATTAAGAATGAAAAAAAACTAAGTTTCTGGTCTTCATAGTCACAAAGAATAATCTGATAATATGATCCCTAAAAACAAAACAATAAAAAAATTAAAAGATCCCTACATTTATTATTTGGTTAGTGGAGAGAACGTGATTTGGGAATGCTTGAGTTTGTCACAAATCTTACTCTCTACGTTAATTCAAAATGGCTTGATTAAATGCAAATTAAAAGAAGGACAAAAACAATGGGAATCATACAAAGCAGTTTGAGTTGGATGCAAGTGTTGTCCAGTGGGCTATCAGAGGGAGCTGCGAGTGGCCGTACCTGCGGACGCTCAGGTAAACAAAGCATCTCACGGCCCGCCAGGGGCTTACCCTGAACAAGCCGCGAACCAAGTTTGGGAACCCCTGCCTTAGGGTGACTCAGTGTGGAGTTTTGCATTCAATTAGTAGAAAGATGTGGACAATAAAAAAATATTAAGCAGCTAGAAGGACAACTAAGGAAAGGGTCTTGAGATCTACACGGCAGAAAAACATGGCAGAAAAAAAGATGGGCCTGAACCTAAATCCCAGATCTGAACATCCTCCTAGTAAAGGAAGTCTAGCTCTGAATTTGATCATTGGAGCTGACTCCTAGCTCTATAAAAGGCCAAATAAACTCAGATCAGGACACCCCTAAAAACCTTTAGAGAATTCTGATGTAAACTGCGGCTCTGTCTTATGCTAGAAACATAGATACATACAATGAGACAATCCACCTGGAGTTTGGATTGCATTCTGATCTGCAATTAATCAAAGATCAAAAACTTGGAATACTGTATCTTATTTCCATTCGCTCTCCAGATTCTCAGAAATTCCAAGCAGATGTTTTAATTCATAGGAAAAAGGCATGTGCAAAAATTACATCTCAATGTTTTCAAGAAACCTTCCCCCCAAAGCTGCATACAGTGCTGCGTTAGTGTTTTGAGCTTCCTTTCATGCAGCATACAGTTGTCATTCCACCAGTAATTACAAAAAAAATAGTCATATGGAGCTCTTTAAATCAAGTTAACATCACAATCCATAATAACAACAATGACTAATACATAACATTTATATAGTGCTTTACATCTTCAAAGCATTTTACAAATATTAACTTGAAAACTTATTCCTTGAAAAGAACGTTTTGGACTGAATGTTGCAATGCAAATTTCTGTGATTAATATTTAGCATGCCAAATTCATCCCAGGTGTAATTCCACTGACTTAAATGGACTTACACCTGATATAATGGGCCAACATCCCCCGGCCTATGTAGGAAGCTCTAGTACAAATAGGAAACATTAATTACTAGCATGGTGTCAATTTTTAGATAGCCCTTTCATACTATATAGATTCTAGATATAGTATTTTGCAGACTTCAAACAGATAAACTATAGGAGCACTAAAACAACAAGGAGTCTGGTGGCACCTTAAAGACTAACAGATTTATTTGGGCATAAGCTTTCATGGGTAAAAAACCACTTCTTCAGTTGCATCTGAAGAAGTGTTTTTTTTACCCATGAAAACTTATGCTCAAATAAATCTGTTAGTCTTTAAGGTGCCACCAGACTCCTTGTTGTTTTTGTGGATACAGACTAACACGGCTACTCCCTGATATAGGAGCACTATACATACTTATCTAAGGCCAGATCCCAGCTAGCCCCATATTGGTGTTCAGAAGTTCAAGGGTGGAGATGGGGCCAAGGATCTTTGCCTACCTTGCACAACCCACGTAAGAGCCAGCTACAAGTGCAGTCTGGGTACTTGAGAGAGAGAAGGAGAGAGAGAGTGGGGGTGTGTATATGCAGAGACTGCATCCCAAAGGGCACAGAAATGGAGAAAGACACCCCAAATGGGGCTGAGAGGAAATGGAGCCATTGCCTGTGGATCAGGCTATGCACCCCCAGGACCAGTGGGAAGCACAAGGGTTTGGGGAAAGGGGTGCTGAGGAAACTACAGGAAAGATTCTATCCCCTGCTTGAGCCCTTTTAGGCCACTATGATGCATCAAATGGCTGTAAAGGGTGTGGAAGGACCTGATGGGGAATTCCCACAGTACAGGTGCAATGTAGGTAGCCCTATACAACCCTCTTGTGCAGTTCCTGGCATAGGACTATGCAGATCTGCAACACCCAGCTTGGAGGACTTTCTATCTTTTCTGTCCGGCTGTTATAGACTTGGACCCAAGGAAAATCCGAAAGCTCACACCCCGGGGCAGTTTGAATACTCCTGGGGCTGAATTAAGCCACCTTTCTGGTCCCATTTTGTGCACATTTGAGTGGCTGCATTCTTTCATCCATTCATTTGCAGACGATAGACACTGTACATTCCTAGTTTTGTAGTCTCCATCAATGAATCTTTTATATGTATATGCCTTTTATGACCCTGCTGATTGTTTGAGAGACTGCATGAACTTAGTCTCTTGACCATTTCAACACACCATGTTAATGACTAGTGGAGGATTCTCCTTTATTGTAGTGTAACCATAATCTATCTGAAATTTTTTCTAGTGAAGTTATGAAATTCTGACTCAAATATAAATGCAAATGTATTTTTATCCTGGCTTAGTCCTTCTGACAAAATCCTGTGGAACTGTATTTCGTTTTGGGACTTGCTGTTGCCGAGGCTTATATGGTATTGCATTGCATGATCAACAATATCATTTGTTATTATTATTAATTCATTTGGCAACTGATGTTAGAACAACGGATCACTCTGGAGAGATACTCAGGTTGTACCCTAGTGAAGGAGGAAATTTTAGCAGCTTCACGAGCATGCATCAGTAGTAATAGGTCTGTAGTAGAAATAAAACAGGGCTTCTATTGTCTTTGAACTTCTCTTTTGTCACAGAAACATGCCCCACTGAGGACACACAGCAATTTTTGAAAATTGCTCTATGTGTGCTCTATGCCAGGAGTGGATCATGGTCCGTTTTAATGGGGTCGCCAGGGCTGGTGTTAGACTTGCTGGAGCCTAAGGCTGAAGCCAAAGCCCGAGCCTCACCACCCAAAGCTGAAGCCCGAGGGCTTCAGCCCTGGGTGGTGGGGCTCAAGCTTCGTCTTCAGCTCTGGGTGGTGGGGCTCAGGTTACAGGCCCCCTGCCTGGGGTTGAAGCCCTTGAGCTTTGGCAATGCCCCCTCCCCCCCCCGCCCAGAGTGGTAGGGCTCTAGCTTTGGCTTTGGCTCCCCTGCCTGGGGTGGTGAGGCTCAGGCTTCAGTTCCCCCTCCTGGGGCTGTGTAGTAATTTTTGTTGTCAGCCAGGGTCACAGTGCAATGAAGTTTGAGATCTGCTGCTCTATGCTGTACATCAATATATCAGTACTCTCTTATGTGTACATCTGGGCATGAGTAATGGGCAGGACACGGGGAGAAGAGCACTTGGGTTTAAGATTACAGTATCCTCAAAGGACCCAAAGTAAAGGTTTTTTCAGCACTTTTCTACCTGTGTCTGATGTTAGACTAGTCACCTGACTTTACCCTCTGCAAATGCCTGCTGGATTAGCAGTATAGCATCATGAGAATGTACACTTATTTATTATCCCTCATAAAGTGTGCCCCCTCAAATGGTGGAGCATCATCCCTTTGACTTCTTTATGGAGAATCTGTAGTGAATGATTTCTTCTATGACCTACTCTCAGTTCACAACATTCCAAGGGGCTCTCCTTCACTAAATGTCCCATCCGATACTTTGTCTTTCTTTAAATCCTTGAACCAAGATGGAACAGAGACCAAGGTACTGGAGATCAGTCTATTTTTGGCAGTGCTACTGACTTAGTTGGGACAATCACTCCCTTGATAATTGTGCCTTGGTTTCCCAGTTTATAAATTGGGGATATTTCTCTTCATATAGGACTGCTACATGGTTTAATAAAGTAATGCTTTCAAAGTACTTAAACATTTACTTGTCTTGGAAGCCTCTATTGCACCATTCTAATCATGTAATACATTCACTGTTTCCTAGGATAACCTATGCTGTGCTTCAGCAGAATCGATTTAATTTTTGTTTTACATAACTTCAGTTCCCCCCAACCCTGTACTCTCTCACCTCCAATGTATTAATAGACATCCCAGGAAGCTAGGAGCAACCCTTAGAGACTTTTCCTAACCAATCCATTCTTGTGTGTCTAGCAGCAACTAATGATAGTGCAAAGAAGGTCAGGCACTCATAGCACAGAATAAATAAGGCTCATACCTTAACCATACTAAAATATATACACAAGTCCTTTTATAGTAAATGTGTATAAGGGAATTTTCAAAGGCCCACTGTTGGGCATGCAACTTCCATTTGAATCCCCAGTCTTGGGCACTTAGGCAAACTGAGGAATTTTCAAATCCAAAGGCAGGGAGTATACCTGCTCTGAACATTTGCTCAAAGTGCCAGGGGTTTATGAACTCAGGAAGAAAATTATATCCCAAACAATGAAATTTTCAAAATTTGCTACTCTACTCTTGTGCAGTGTTCATTTTAGCAGTAGTTCTGTCCCTCATGTCAAAATGTTACCTCTGCACACCTTATTCCCCATTCTAAGATAGTTGCAGACACTACATCAATTTTTTCATATCACATCTGTGCCATTCTTAGACAGTACAAACATCTCACCAGCACCAGATGTCAGGGGGAAAAAAGCCCTATTACTAGGAAATGTGTCATGGAAGCAGATGGAAGGAAAGGAGGGAATTTGGAGTCCACAGATCTTTATAGCTTGTATTAGAAAGCACAGTTTAGGGACACATTTTGATATCTCCTCTTGGGCAAGTCACATAGCTTTTTTTTTTTTTTCCGGAAAATCTGGCCCTCAACACCCACCAGCTTCCATTGCGATGCTTATGGCCAGATTTTCAAAAGTACTCAGAAACTAATGTGCTAAGATCTGAAAATTTGTACCCTTATTCTGGTCCATAAACAGAAGCAGAGCTCCTTTGAAAACCTGGCAATACTTTGGAGCACTGAGCTCTTTGAAAACTTGGCCCTTAGCTTCTCTGGGCCTCAATTAACTCATAAAATGGATATTAGTATAACTTGCCTCACACAGGCGTTGTGAGGCTTAAATAATGAATGCTTGTGCAAGCACTTAGAGCACAGATGAAATACCCCATATAAATGCAAATTATAATTTGAAGTAACAAAAATTATAGATTTCTGATTTATAGATGCTCATTTTGAAAAATGAGAACAGAGCATTTAACGGTAACAATATTTGAAAATATAGCTCTTTAAGGAAATATATAGGTTTTTTTGTATCTAAAACTAAAGAAAGTCTCAAAGTCTTCTTGCTTAAAATACCTTAGTTATTCAGATTGTACAACTCTACATTGTGTCCTGGATTTGGAAAAGAGTTTAGTGAAGGAAGTGCAATCATTCACTAGTACACATGCAGAGTGTACCTGTTAGGGCCACCTGTTTGGACACAAACAATAGCCCAGTAACACCACAAACTCTGCTTAGTGTTTTCTGAACACACAAATACGCACACACACACTAAAAAACAAATGTTAGTTTTAGTGCCAGCCCAGAAATGTGTACTTGAAAAGGTCAATTTAATTTGCCAGAAGCAATTTTTCCAGTTGAAAATGTGCCATTTCACTGGATCTTTTTGCTCCTGTGAACAAATTTTTATTAATGCTGAGTACCTACATAAAGGACAAAGTTCTCCTTCCTTATCCGCACAATGCACTTTATTGCTTATACCAGGCTCTGCCTACATAACAGACCTCTCAGGCGTGCATATAGGGGAAGCAGAATATCAGACTTGAGATCATCCATAAGGACCAGGTAGACCAGTGGTGGGCAACTTTCGGACCATCAGGGTAATCTGCTGGCGGGCTGTTTACATTGACCGCCCTCAGGCCCGGCTGCCCACAGCTCCCAGTGGCCACAGTTTGCCTTTCCCGGCCTATGGGAGCTGCGGAAAGTGGAGGCCAGCACTGCATATAGGATCATGGGCACAGTGGATTTTGGATTTGGTGGAAGAGAGGAGCCACATGGATTGGGTGGAAGAGAGGGGTAATATGAATCAATTCAAGGAAGGCATTCCCTCCAAGGAGACATGCCGACTTTTGTGTGAGAAACTGACCATCATGTGAATGAGACTGATACCAGAACAGAGGCGGTAAGGACAACACAACAACAGAAGAGAGCAAGAAAGAAGGGTGGGGCAGAGTGGTGAAGGGCCTCGAAGGACAATAAACTTGCATCTGATGCTGTGAAACAGGGAACAGGAATGAAAGGCGAGGGGAGAAGATGTGGTTAGGGCAACGGGCAAGAAAGATGATCTTAGCAGCAAGGTTCTGATTGGATATGATGAGGAGGTTGAAGAGGGTGTCAGGGAAGCCTGACTGGAGGAGGTTACAATATTCAAGATGCAGGGGATGGGAGAGGTGGAAAAGAGTTGTAGCTGTAAGGACAGAGAGAAAGGGACGTATCTTAGCATTTTAATGAACATTTGACCACCTCCTGAGAGTGAGAGGCCAGAAAGAGGGAGGAACTGAAGAAGACGCTTAGGAGGCGTAGATGACAAGGAGGATGGTGATGTCATCAGTGACATGAGCATGAATTACACTTATTTACAGGTGTTTGTAAGCCATCACCCTTCTATACAACTCCCTCGTGTACACTGATGAATTTATCCTCACAATGACTTCACGCAAGAGGAAGTAACCTCATTTTATATATGAGGAAGGAATGGAGCCACAGAGAGATCTATGAGTGACTTGCCTAATATATCTATGAAAATTAGGAATTTAAGCCATCGTCTGGATTTACCCACAATATGACCCCGCTAACTCATTCCCACCATTATCATCCATACTTCGGTTAGATTATCCTACTTTCAAGGGCATGTAGCTAACAACAGAGATAAAATGTTGGAGAACAGAAACTCCTTGGCACAACCTTCCCCAACTGATCACACAGGAGTTCTGGGGGACTCTCTGGGGCCAGAGGGATACTACCAGAAGGAAAAATCAAAAGCTCAGTTCTGAACATTAACTTTAACCTTCTATTAGTACTAATTGAGATAGGTATTAATTTTGACAAAAATAACAAAAATCATTTTTGTAATATATTTTCACTGATTTGGGGGGGGGGTTCATCAGAAATCCACCAAAATGAAATGTATTTGGTTTTCAGCCCCCCCCCCCCCCCCCCCCCCAAAAACCCCTAAAATATTCAATGACAAAAGAAAAAGTCTCTTTTTTTGTTTAATCAAAAAGTTTTTTTTTATTAGCTGGATTTGAGCAATTTCTGGCAATCAACAGAGCTGTAAGAGGAGCAAACACAACATTAAAATTGTCAGAACAACCAGGCGAATGTAGTAAAGAGCCATGATGATGAGAAAACCCATACTACCATTTCTGTATAAGGGGGATTAGAGTGAAGTTCATGTTCAACTACTTCCATTTTTTCAGTAAACATGTCAACTGAATGTCAACTACACAAAACAGGTGCTGTGAAATTTAACAACATAGTTCTTCATATCAAATATGAAAGTAGGCTGCTTACTGTACGAGCTGCTATTTTAAACCTGAACATCTTTGAAATAACAGCACAGCTCCAACCAGAGTTATATAACAATGAACCAGACTGTATTTTTGATTAAGAAACACATACAAATTAATTAATTAGAAAATAACACTCAAATCTAAATTATTTACATATAAGCACGGTCACATGGGTGCTCAGATACCATTGGAAGCAGCATTTTGGCTATAAACCTGTCAAGTATCACAGGAGCATTGCTTTTTTAAAATGAAAAAGCACATTTTTCTATTTTCTCCCAAAATACCACAGTATTTTTTGTTCATACTATTTCTACCCCCACCCCACTCCCTGCACCACCACCAAAAATCACCTTAGTGAGACCAAATTTCAACCCCAAAAGCGATTGCTTCCCGCAGCTCCCAATGGCTGGGAACGGCAAACTGCAGCCAGTGAGAGCTGCAGGCAGCCGTGCCTGCGGACGGTCAATGTAAACAAACTGTCTTGTGGCGTGCCAGTGGATTCACTGCCTTAGATGCTTTTGAAAGTCTCCCATGTACATAGAAATCACAGGACTGGAAGGGACCTTTATAGGTTATCTAGTCCAGTCCCCTGCACTGAGGCAGGACTAAGTATTATCTCAGAGGTTCTCAAACTTTAGCAACCCAAGGACCCCCATTTTGATTTAAAATATTTCGTGGACCCCCAAGCCAGCTTCTAATTTTCCCTGGGGGTATTCAACCCCTGCTCAGCTCCAGGCCCCGCCCCACCCCTTTCCCCAAGGCCCCATCCCTGCCCCTCCTCTTCCCTGCCTCTTTCCACCCCCTCCCCCAAACATGCTCCTTCCCCGCTCCTCCCCCCTCCCTCCCAGCACCTCCTGGACGGTGCTGAGTAGCTATTCTGTGGCGTGCAGGAGAAACTGGGAGGGAGGGGAGGAGCTGATCAGTGGGGCCTGTGGACCCTCTCGAGTACTCTTGTGACCCCAGGGGTGCGGGGACCCCAATTTGAGAACCGCTGATCTAGACCACTCCTGACAGGAGTTTGTCTCTGCTTAACTACCCTGACAGTTAGGAAGTTTTTGTACGTCAAACCTAAATCTCCCTTGCTGCAATTTAAATCCATTGCTTCTTGACCTGTCCTCAATGGATAAGGAGAATAATTTATCACTCTCCTCTTTATAACAATCTTTTATACACTTGAAGACTTATTTCCCCACTCAGTCTTCCCTTCTCCAGACTAAAGAAACCCAATTTTTTCAATATTCTCTCATAGGTCATGTTTTCTAGACCTTTAATCATTTTTGTTGCTGTCCTCTGGATTTTCTCCAAAGTGTGGTGTCCAGAACTGGACACAGTACTCCATCTGAGGCCTTATCAGTGCTGAGTAGAGTGGAAGAATTACTTCTCATGTTTTGCATACAACACTTCTGCTAATACATTCCAGAATGATGTTTGCTTTTTTCCCAACAGTACAATAACTCCTCACTTAAAGTCGTCCCGGTTAATGTTGTTTCATTGTTATGTTGCTGATCAATTAGGGAACATGCTTGTTTAAAGTTGTGTAATGCTCCCTTCTAACGTCGTTTGGCAGCCGCCTGCTTTGTCCACTGCTTGCAGGAAGAGCTGCCCGTTGGAGCTAGCTGGGGACTTGGAACCAGGGTGGACCGGCAGCCTCCCTATCAGCTCCCCGCTCCCCTAAGTTCCCTGTGCTGCAGTTGCCCAGCAGACTAGCAATTGCAGCTGTCCCTTCCCCCACTGCCATGTGCTGCTCCTGCCCTCTGCCTTGGAGCTGCTCCCCGAGACTCCTGCTTGCTATGCGGGGGGAAGGGAAGGAAGAGGGGGGCTAATGTCAGGGTGTCCCCCTCCCCCCTCCTTCTGCACCCCACTTACCCCATCTTCCATAGAGCAGGGGGGACACACCAGGGCTCAGGACGGAGGGAGCTTGCAGCAGCTGCAGTCTCAGCAAGCTGATCTAATTAACAAGGCAGTGTACTTAAAGGGGAAATGCGCATATCTCCCTCATTCCTGCTGCCTCGTAGAGTGAGAGAGTTAACCCTTGAGGGCTCAGCCAATTGCTAGTTCATCATTTAGCAGTAAGGGAAATATCCCACCTTCTGACTCCTCCACCTCAACCAAGCTTCACAATCATCATCACTGTGTACCAGTATTAAATTGGTTGTTTAAAACTTATATACTGTGTGTGTATATATATAATATACAGTCTTTTGTCTGGTGAAAAAAATTTCCCTGGAACCTAACCCCCTGATTTACATTAATTCTTATGGGGAAATTGGATTCGCTTAACATAGTTTCACTTAAAGTCACATTTTTCAGGAACATAACTACAATGTTAAGTGAGGAGTTACTGTATTACACTGTACACTGTATCACACGCGTCTGACAAAGTGGGTATTCACCCACGAAAGCTTATGCTCCAATACATCTGTTAGTCTTAAAGGTGCCACAGGACTCTCTGTTGTGTATTACACTGTTCACTCATATTTAGTTTGTGAGCCACTATAACTGCTAGATCCTTTCCTGCTGTACTCCTTCCTAGGCAGTCATTTCCCATTTTGTTTTTTGCAATTGATTATTCCTTTCTAATTGAAATACTTTGCATTTGTCCTTATTGAATTTCATCCTCTTTATTTCAGACCATTTCTCCAGTTTGACAAGATCATTTGGAATTCTAATCCTGTCCTCCAAAATGCTTGCAAGCCCTCCCATCTTGGTACCATCCACACACTTGATAAGTGTCTTCTCTCTGTCATTATCCAAACCATTTATAAAGATATTGAAAAGAACTGGACCCAGAACAAATCTTTGTGGGAACCCCATCTGATATGCCCTCCTTGAGTGTGAACCATGGATAAGTACTCTGAGTACTGTTTTCCAACCAATTGTGCAACCACCTTATAGTAGGTTCATCTACACTATACAGTATTTCCTGAATTTGTTTATGAGAAGGTCATGTGAGACAGTAGCAAAAGCCTTACTAATGTTGAGATATATCACATCTACTGCTTGCCCCCCAACCCATCACCCAGCTTGTTACCCTGTCAAAGAAGGATATTAAGTTGGTTTGACATGATTTGTTCTTGACAAATCTATATTGACTGTTATCACCTTATCTTCTAGCGGCTTACAATTGATTATTTGCCCCATCATCTTTCCATTCACCAAAGTTAAGCTAACTAGTCTATAATTTTCTGGAGTGTCCTTATTCCCTTTTTTATAGATGGGCAATTTCCAGATTCAAAGATAATCACTATGGCACAGAGATCTCTTCAGCCAGTTCCTTCAGTATTCTAGGATGTATTTCATCAGGCCTTGCCAGCTTGAAGACATCTAATTTGTCTAAGTAATTATTAACTTGTTCTTTTCCTATTTTAGCCTCAGATCCTATCCCATTTACACTGAAGTTCACTAGGTTAGTTGTCTGATCACTGCTAATCTTTTTGGTGAAAATGCCTTTTTGTTTCAGTTTAACACTTCAGCCATTGATGCATTTTCTGTTATTGTCTTTCCCTTCTCACTGAGTAAATACAGAGATACAAAATACTTATATTTACCAAAGTTTACTTCTTAAACACACACACACATATATATCATTCACAGACACAATGTGAGTGTATATCATGTGCAAGTGGCTCTTTCCTAAATGATTGCTAGAGGCCTGAGATCAATTTGAAACCAAGGTATGATTTCATATGCTGTGGCAAGTTGAGTCAGAGACCTAAACAACCCTTGGCTTATATTTTTCCATTCCTCTTTTGACTACTGCAGTTAATGACATTGGCTTGTCCAGTACTTCTCTGGGCAAACCAGCTTTTTTTCAGCTGCATAGAAGTGTATGAGCCATTTAGCCTGAAGGTTATGTGACCTTCTGATCGGCTGCAACTCAAGCTACTGGCAGAAGTGCCTGTGTAGCTGAAGCGCAATATTGAAGAACAAAAAGAAAAAGAATTCACCTCCAAGGTAATCTTGTATCCGTAGTTGAGAAGGCTACAGGACATGGAGGGTACACATGTGATGTTGTGGAAGGAGGGGCGTGAAATCACACTGAGGTAGGTCTCGATGTTCTCTGTTGACAGGTTTAAATGTTAAGCTGAAACCAAGTTCTCTCTTCCTTTCCTTCTTCTAAGTCTTTTTTTTTTAGGCTATGCTATGCAATGCATGACTCACAAGCTTTGAAGACATGCCAGTGGAAATAGTTTTAGTTTGCAGAGACTACTTCTGTCCTCCTCACCTTGTCATTCTCTTCCTAACTGACAAACACTGCTCTCTGAATGCATGTGCACAGTGGTTGCATGACAACTGCCTCTCTCTGCCTCAGTTGTAGCTTGATTTCTTTTTTTATTTTTTGCTTCTTTTTCTTCATTCTAGGCTGTAATCTCCAATAAATGACTTGTAGTACTTTGGTCAGGGCCGCCCAGAGCGGGGGGGCAAGTGGGGCAATTTGCCCCAGGCCCATGGCCCCGCAGGGGCCCCCACGAGAATGTTGGAGGCTCCTCCCCACCTCCGCCTTTGCCTTCCCCCATCCCCCGGCACCTCAGCGCGCCGCGTCCAGGAGCGGCCCTGGACAGAGCTGCAGCGCCGTGCCTCGGGTGGGGCCTGAGGTCCTCCCACTTGGAGCCGCGTGGTAAGGTGGCGGGGCTGCGAGCTCCGGCCGGCCGAGCGGCAGATGCTCCTGGACGCGGCTCGCTGAGGCTCTGGGAGAGGGGGTAAGTGGCATGGTAAGCCCCTCTGAGCCGGGCACCCCCCCAGCCCTGACCCCCAGCTCCAAGCCCAGCCCCTCTGAGCTGGGCACCCCCCAACCCCCAGCTCCCATCACCCAGCGACAGCCCATTATGTAATTGCAAATGTATACATACCATTAAAGCATTTAATGTTTTTAAATAATGTATTTTGTGTATTTTCAAATTATTAAAAATTAATTTTTGATTGTATTTCACTGGTTATTTTTTACATTTCCAAACACGTTACTATAGTATTGCAACTTTTTTTATGGAAGGGGCCCCCGAAATTGCTTTGCCCCAGACCCCCTGAATCCTCTGGGCGGCCCTGACTTTGGTCACTCCCAGAAGGTAGAACCTTGTTCCGTTTTCTGTTTCGCTTTTAGCAAACTTTTCACTGCATATCTAGTCCTTATGCAAGTATGATGTTTGTACCAGTATTTTACTCTTTTCAGCTCTGCACTTTATTTATTTTTGCTGCCTTCACACCATGCAAGGCCTCAGTTTCTTTTCATCTGCTTAGTTTGTAATTCATAGAAAGAAGCAAGGGAAGGTGATAGCAATTTCTTCTTGAGCAATGGCAGCATTTGGAAAAAGCAAATGGTGAGCACCATTAGGTCCTACTGTTGCATTCCTCTTTCTAAATCAGGGATCGGCAACCTTTGGCACGCGGCCCACCAGGGTAAGCCCCCTGGCAGGCCGGGCCGGTTTGTTTACCTGCCGCGTCTGCAGGTTCGGCCGATCGCGGCTCCCACTGTCCGCGGTTCCCCGTCCCAGGCCAATGGGGGCTGCAGGAAGCGGCACGGAATGAGGGATGTGCTGGCCGCCACTTCCCGCCGCCCCAAGTGGGAGCCGTGATCAGCCGAACCTACGGACGCGGCAGGTAAACAAACCAGCTAGGCCTGCCAGGGGGCTTACCCTGACGGGCCGCGGGCCAAAGGTTGCCGATCCCTGTTCTAAATTTTCTTTTCTGAGAGCTGAGTGTGTGTTGCATGCTGCTGCATTAGCCTCTGAATGTAAAACAGTCTAACAACTAACAGCACCACAAGACTCATGCTAGTTATATAGATATTACCCTGCACAATAGAGCACATCTGTTAAAAATATGTGAAAGACAAAATGTTGCACTTCAGAAGAATATTGTTGTGTAAAAGGCTCTGTTACCTGTAAACGCTGGGATTTGATTTATCACCATGAGTAACTTTTCAGATAATTTAGTCAACAGATTGCTTACAAAATGTGGGCATTTCCCCACAGTTCATGGGTAGAAATAGATAATGGGTATTCCCTGCTTGGCATATCTATAGCCTTTAGTGATGCCAAATACCGTGTAGGAATCATAACGTGAACATTTTGAATTTAGATAGATAAAATTATGGTGAGGTTTTGATTTAACTGGCCATGTCTGATTTTGTAGCATAACATTATTCAAATGTCTATTTATGCTTGTGTACATGTCCTGGAATAACATTGCCACTACATTACAACATCTCCATTGTAAATGCTTTCCAGCAGGAACAAGAGAAGCCAGTATCCCAGCCAAGAAACAGACTTCAGCAGGAAGTGATCTCAGCAGGCATACTCTTCACTTCTGGAGTTAATTTTATTTGAGCCAAAAGTCAAATGAGGACACATCTAAGCATACAAACTAGAGTAAATAAAATGTGCTATATATTAAATGAAAGTCAGTCAACAAAGGACTTCTAAAGTACATTAGGTTCTCTTTCTTTTGTCAATAATACACACTTCTGCAATGAAAACTGGAACTCTGTTTTTAATATACACACTGAAGTGATACAGCATCATTTAGCTGGAAAAGTGTTCCAGCCAGTCTCTACTGAGATCTAAACATGTCTGTGGACTGAAAGCTGCTTTCGTTAACATGCATTTTTTCTTCACATGGAAAAGTGTTGTAAAAACATATGCAGTGATATGTAGTCTTGTTATGTATGCAATCTGAATTTCTGCCATTGAGCAGACAAAAAACTTCTGTTCCTTCTCCTCACACAAAACAGCATGTGAAAAGCTAAGTTATAGCGTTTTCTTCCCCATAACTCTGCACTGTCAAGCAAAAGGCTCACAAAATGTGTACCTATGTCCTGGTGATTTACAATAGTTCACTTCATGTTTTTTAGTGATTTCAGGATGGTTCATGGGTCATGTTGTCTATGAATATTATCTTTAATTACATAATCATATGCTATTTTTCCCACAGAGCTCATCTCATTCAGTGCACAGGATGTACGAAGCTGACTGAATGGGCGGCTATTCAATATTTTGTGGTATCTTCGTTGTTCAATGCATGGCCCTATGCCTTAATTGCCTATGCAAATCCTGCTCTGAATACAGAATGATTCATTGTCTCATGGGCTTTTCAATGGCACTCATCACTGTAGCACTCGAGTTCTTCACAGACATTAATTAATTTATCTTCACAACACTCTTGTGAGATAAGGTGTTATTCCCACTTTACAGATGGGTAACTGGGGCAGAGACAAATGGGAAGGGCATAGGTATTAATCTAGAGGCAGAGCTAAATGGCTCACACATTTCATTTAAATCACTTTTGCTCTTTGGGATTGTGAGACCCTTGTTGCAACATTGAAGGAAAAAAGATCTATGTGCTTCTTATGGGTTATTCCAAGTTAATAAACAAAATTAAAAGTAATTAAACTTCTAGCTAAAGCTATAACTTTTACTAAACTAATTAAGAATTGAACAAGTCAAGTCAACAAATCAATAAATAATCATAAAGTCAGTCATAAGGCCAGAAGGGACCACCAGGTAATCTAGTCTGACCTCCTGAATATCATGGGCCATGATATGAAATGGAATCAATAATTAGTTAAATCATAAGATGAACAGCATCAAGATTAAAATCATGAAGATGTCATAACACATGATTAACTCTTACACATACTAACCCCAGAAACCTAACGAAGTGTAGTTTATTTCTCAGCCCTTTAAAGCTCTATTTAGACTCCTTGAAATTTACCACTTACTGAGTGACTCATGCAGTTGGCTTTACTATTACCTACTCTCCCCACCTTGAAACAGAGTGGTCAATAATTCAACTTATATAAAGCTACAGATAAACTAAACCTTTCTGATAATTGCTGGTGAATGAGCTCTTTAAATCAGAAGAGAATGATGGAAGGAACAAATAAACAAGGGGGGGAGGGATAGCTCAGTGGTTTAGAGCATTGGTTTGCTAAACCCAGGGTTGTGAATTTAATCCTTGAGGGGGCCACCTAGGGATCTGGGACAAAAATCAGTACTCAGTCCTGCTAGTGAAGGCAGGGGGCTGGACTCAATGACCTTTCAAGGTCCCCTCCAGTTCTAGGAGATAGGATATCTCCACTAATTTACAGTTTATTGAAGTCTTTAAAGAGAGTAAAATTCCCAGATGGAAAGTCTTGATTTTAAAATGCACTTTTTCATATTTGATTTCTGCTCTATTATTATTATTCTGTAACACTTTACTCTTAGGGCCCTTCATGAAGAATGTATGTGCTTTTTTGAATGTCTTTCATGCCTAATAGATAGGGCATAATTTTAATAAAAGAGTTAAACATTAAAACTATTTAATTAGCAGTGATTCACTCAAAAAGTTAACCTACTCATGGTAATTTCCCAAACCTGCTGGGCAATTGGAAAACACAAGGAGCAAAAATTACATTACATAAAATTTCTGGAAAACTGGCATTTTTGTGTTAAAGCAGCATGGGGTGTATTTATAAAAACAAAACATTGAAGCTTTTCAAAATTTCAGCTTCTATCAAAATGTGGTTGACAATTAAGATTTCTCCAACAGGAGTCTTTCCCGTGACTTCAATGAACTTTGGTTCAGGCCCTCAGTGAAACATAACATCTTCAAATGTTTGATCCAGATAAGAATTCCAAATTCAGAACTGTGGATGGTTACTCAAACCTTATTCAAATGTATGGAGTCTGCAAACCAGCGCTGAAAAATCTTATAATAAGAGGGGCTCTCTTACAATAGTAATCTTCTGCCAGATGGACTGGAAATATCCCCAAATAACTCCAACCCTCCTCCAACCATGGCACTCATGAAAAAGTTGTTAATTTGTCATGTTATCCCAAGAACAGTTTTTCCTCATGAAATCTCAGCACTTCTAATTCCAGTCAAAAGCACAAAGTGCGGAGGAGCATGAAAATGAAAAAGAATGGGGTGAGAGAGAAGCCAAATATCTGCAAACCTTAAAAAATGTTCACTTTGAAATTTGAGCATGCTGTAGCCTTATGTGCAGGGAGGAAAAGGAAATATTTACAATAATTCACATTACTGTTATGGTTCTTCGTCAAAAAAATAGCTGTCATGAACTCAAGAGACATGCTTAACTTTAAGTACAGGGAATGTCCTTTTGAAGGCAATGGAACTATTTGTCAAAGGGTACTCACTTACTGAAGATGGTGTCTCCTCATGGTTGCTCTGAGGAATAGCTCTCTTCCAGGTCCAACACCTTTCCTTGCAGTCTCTCAACCCATTGTCTTCTCTCTCGCTCCAAGAGGAGCAGCTTCCTCTTCATGACTCAGTCCTCTGGACAGGTCAAATGTGGTTTCCCCTTCCAAGGTATCAGATGTCACCAGACCAGCTCTCCAGGCAATGCTACTCCATCAGTGGCTGGTATGGGAACCCGGGCCGACCCACTACTCTGGGTTCCAGCCCAGGGATCCTACAACATCCTGCCAAGGTCAGCTCAATCTCCACCTTGTTGTTCTCTCCCTGGATTATTTCCTACAGACTCTTCTCCCCCTTCTCTTTTCTGGGTACACCCTTCCCTCAGGGCCACGCTTTCTGGGTCTTACTCTTTCCCTGGGTTCCTTTCTTCCCTCTCTAATGCACAGAAGGTGACTACAGACTTGTTCACAGTTGCCATGTCTGTTGTCAGCTCCCTGGCTTTATACTAGCCCAGCCCACACCTGCTCAGCTGAGCTCCATCCTCCAGTCAGGGGCTGCTTCTCCAGCCTAATGCCCTCATGTGTGGCCTATCACACTAATTGGCCCTATTGCGGCCTCCTTAACCCTTTCAGTGCTGCTGTGGAGTGAATACCCCACCACACTCTCATAAAATTAAATGCAAGTGTAAGTCTTTGCAGGATCAAGGCCTTAGACTCCATTTAGTGGACCAATTATTATGGATATTGACTTAAGTATTGCAACATCATATACACCCTATACCTACATATTTTATTCATGGTGAGCATTACCACCACTGCAATGCACCAATCCCCTATACCCCCTCCCCTTCCAGTTTACAATTTTTCCATTTGCTTAAAATGCAACCATACTCTAGTTCAGGGATTGGCAACCTTTGGCACACGGCCCATCAGGGAAATCCGCTGGCGGGCTGAGACGGTTTGTTTACCTTCAGCGTCTGCAGGTTCGGCCGATTGCAGCTCCCACTGGTCACGGTTCGCTGTTTCAGCCCAATGGGGGCTGCAGGAAGCGGTGCGGGCCAAGGGATGTGCTGGCTGCCGCTTCCCATAGCCCCCTTTGGCCTGGAATGCGAACCGCGGCCAGTGGGAACTGCGATCGACCAAACCTGCAGACACTCCAGGTAAACAAACCGTCCCAGCCCGCCAGCGGATTTCCCTGATGGTCTGCGTGTCAAAGGTTGCCAATCCCTGCTCTAGTTCCAAAAGGATATAACTTACATTAAGTTAAAGACTGGCTCTTATATACAAGAGAACAAGACGAACAATAAAGATTGCATACAATGAATCAAATCAAAAAATCTTTCCAAAAACCAAAAGCAAACTGTAAATCTGGAAAATTATATTAAAAAATGACAAAAATCTTAAATAACTAAAACCTAATTGCATGAGTGAAAGACAATTTCAGGAAAAGTCTAAACAAAGGAGATTACAGAAACAAGTCTTAAAAAAGAAGTGGCAATGTATTGTGAGCCTGATCCAATGCCCCTTGAAGACAATGTAAAAAGTTATATTAATTTAAATAAGCTTTGGATCAGGCCTCATGGTGCTACACATTGGATTAAGGTCTGATTCCTAGCTTTGGCAAATTGGTGCTAACACCAGGCCCCTGCAGCCAGACCTGATTTTTACCTTCTGTGCAATTAGACTTGTGTTTATCAGGCTTAACTAATACAGTGTTACAAGTGGGTGCAGGCATCAGAACCTATACTAGGGCTTCCACCAGGTCAAATACTAGTTCAGATTAACTAGAAATAGCACTGGTAGGAATTACTGCAAATTTGTCCATTGTAGATGCAAACTCTATAGCCAATCTGTCACTTGGAAGAGGGAATGATCTATTTCACCTTCAAACACTTCCTCTAATGAAGCAGGTCTAGTATTGATGGACTCTGGAGGAAGTCGCATCCAGATGTCTTCAGCTGAAGGAGGAGTCAGTTAGAATCACAGTGTTTAAGGCCAGAAAGGACCACCCAATCATCTAGTCTAACCTCCTGTATATTACAGGCCGCCAACACCACCCAGCACCTGCAGATTAAACCCCACAACCGAGTCACAACAGATGGCTTTGTGCAATAGGGAAAATTCAGAAAAAGTAATGAGGAATTCTCTGTAAAACCCCTTCCTTCCCCAAAATATAAAGAAATGGAAAACAAAGCTAACCAATCAAATCTGTAAACATGAAGGTCCAGCTGTACTGACAAAGAAAATGTTACAAATAGATCCATGCTAAACTTTCATAACAAAACAGGGTTTTGTTTCAAAGCTGAAACTTAAACCAGGTTCTCCAAAATGTTCACTAGGGTTTATGAACCTTCCCAGAAATTGAAGGCCCAGGGCTTAGCAAAAGTGGGCCACTCTATAGTTTCAGATAGAAATCATGCATTAGTCATTGTTCTAGTTATGACTTAGAGGGAAAAGAAGGAGGACTGATTGAGTGATTTGGGTGGAGCTTTGCTTTGATTTTTTGGTTGTTTGAACTCAGAACTCAAAGCAAAACTAAGGAGATGTGAATCCACATGAAATTAACCCCTTTTCAACCAAATCTGCTAAGATTTACACTACTGTAGTTACAAAGCCAAAAACAGAAAACCACGGGAAAAAATGTCTGCAACATCAGAAGAACAAAGTAGGAGATTTATAAAAATCATCCTGGAATATTCAAACAATAAATCCACCACTCCTCTAATAGTGTCACCACTAAAAAAATACTAATTTGCTATGTTATAGGGCACAGCATCTCTCCAATTTCTCACACTACAACTAGAAATGACACAAAAAATTTTAGAAGTTAGAAGTCAGGCTGATTTCAGATGACACCACTCCGTAGGGCCCTGATCCAGCAAAGACAGCTGAGCAGGTGAAGCCCCTGCACAAATGTGGAGTCCAGTTGAAGTCAATATACTTCAGGTAGGTGCAAGGGCCCACCTGCATGGATACTTTTCCAGGATAATAGTCTAAAATATTAACGTAATTACAAGGCATCCAACGAGGTACTTTCAGTTCAAATAATAAAACCATTTGAACTTTCCTAACTAGAACAGCAAGTGAGTCAATGTTTTAAAGGTGACTAACCTCTGTAATCCACTGAATATAAAATGTGTTATTTATAATTACTAAAAATTGATTCTGTAGGTATTTCCACTAACCAATGTCAAATTACTAGCCAATGTACAATAAAAACATAAAATTCAAGTGTTTTCTTTTGTCTTTTTAATAATATACCTAAAGACACTATCAGTGTCTCCACTGTTGGCTACCACACCCCCACTATCTTCTCACTGTCAACATTGGCATTTTCTCTCACCACCTCTGCACAAGTTCCACATTCCAAACATCTCTCTTTGCCTTGTCTTTGTCCTCTCTGTCTTCTTCTATTACAGGTCTTTCTGTAAAGATATCTTTTTTCTCTTGTATAACTTCTCTTTTCTTTTAAGTGGATTTTGTCTTGTTTTGTTCTTTATTTTTCTATTCTCCATCTTCAACATCTTTCTCTCCAGTGATTTCCCTACCCCCCCCCAAATTTCCCCAACACCCCCCACCCCCCAGTTTTGTGAACTAGTGTGACTGTTTGGAAATTTGAATTGAAATTGAAACATTAATATACACTTTAAAAGCATATACAGTGTATGATAAAATACGTGTATCTGAAAAAGTATAATAGATTTGAAAAGTATGAACATAGACTAGCTTCCTTATACAGCTGTTGTTTTTTTATGATAATGTCAGTGCATTCATTTCGGTGATGTTGGCCAACCTAATAATTTCAAATGATGATTTGTAAGTGTTGTGAGATGCTACCGGTGTGGTGCTCTGCTTTCTCCTATGTTGATATCACTCAGCTGCGTGCGTGTGTTCCTCTGCCCCAGCTCTGCGCAGATAGCTGACCCAGCAGACCCGAAGAGAACCCCCAATAACCACAGAGTCTAGTAAGATGCAAAGCCACGTCGAGTAGGTTTATTGCGATCTCGGACACAATGGCAGTTCCCCGTAGATTACTTAGTCTCCTGGCCTACTACGAGAAAGTGCCTCTTGGCAAGGACCCGGCTCAGTGGCGGGACTTTCCACTGCTCCCGTGGCCGGACAAAGACACCACCCCAGGGATACATTTTTATACACGGGTACAAACAAGTTACACATCACTCCTGACGTATTGAGGTGCAACCCTTTCACGTAGCAAGGTACAACCTCCCTACGTAGTAAGGTGCCGCCTCGCACCTTGTACATGTTGGTTCGATCAAAACAACTCTATCCATCATGTTACCCTTTTGCCCCTGTCATTGGGATGGGTCGGCCTGTTCCATATTATCTGTGGAATGTTCCGGTATAGTGTATCTTGGTACCATGTTTATACTTCAACTATGCTAGATGAATATATATTTATGCAACATCAGCCCTTTCCTTGCCAACTTCTGTGAGCAGGGCCTGCCTCTTGCTCACAGCTTAACTTTGCTTTATGTTAGCAAACTCTTGACCATTACTTTAGTTCAGGCCTCAGGCCTCATACTGAGCCTTTACCAGGGCCTTTACTTACTACAGTAAGCAAAGTCTAAATGAGCTCTCCGTGACAGCTAGTGATTAGCTGGGGCTGGGGGAAAAGGCTTCAGGACCAGATTGTATTTACATTCACACCTAATCTACCTAGGTATCCACAAACAGAGCTGTGTTGCCCAAGTGATAGATTTTGGCTGGGGTTGGGTCACAAATCACTTGAATGTGGGGGGTGGGGTGGGGAGGGAGGGGAGGTGGAGAGGGGTGAAATGTTGTTGTTCTTATTGTATGAGTAAAGGGCAGTAGAACTGTACTTAACCTGTGCTTATTGAGGGCATCAAGAGAGAGGGTGGGGACCTGTCCCTCTCCACTGTTTAAAGACAGAGCTGATTAGGCTCCATAGATAGTCTTTTGTTCTGTTAAGTGACCACTGCAGCTGAAATCACTGATAATCAGGTCTAAGTGCTTAGTCCGGCTGTGGGGACAGTGTTTCTGTGGAAGAGACGGCCCAGACTGCACTAGCAGCGAGGTTCCCCCTCTCAGAGCTCAGCTGAAATCACTGAGAGCTGGGTGGAACCTCAAGAGACCAACTCACAGAGGTCACAGTGGCAGGTGGCAGCAGAAGGTGACTGCGCAGGGCCATTGGCAACAGAGTGATGGAGTGAACGGTGAGACAACAAACAGCAGTGGCCAGAGCGAACAGTGAGCAGCTGGAGGAAGGAGCAAGGTGCCTTCTTGCCCCCCACCTGGGAAGTGGTACTCATGTGAAAGCACCTCTGAACTCTGAGTCTCCACTGACCAAGGACAACACCGATGAGTGGGGTGCAGTGGAGGGAAAAGTGAGGGGCACATTAAATAAACATTTGTTTGTTGGACTATATTTTAGTGACTTGCTCCAGAATGCTAGATTTGTGACTGGGAATGGAAACGTATATAAATATCAGAGGGGTAGCCGTGTTAGTCTGAATCTGTAAAAAGCAACAGAGGGTCTCAAAGGTGCCACAGGACCCTCTGTTGCTCTTTATATAAATATGTTTCCTAGTAGGCCAAGATTTTTAAAATGCATTATTTGCCAAGGTTGTTATCTCACATCATTGCTATCTTGAGAGGGCATTATGTTGGGGAGTTTCTGTACTAAACATTTTTATTATTATAATTAATTTTTACATAAGAATGGTGATACTGGGTCAAACCAATGGTCCATCTAGCCCAGTATCCTGTCTTCTGACAGTGGTCAAGGCCAGGTGCTTCAGAGGGAATGAACAGAACAGGTAATCATCAAGTGATCCATCCCCTGTTGCCCATTCCCAGCTTCTGGCAAACAGGTTAGGGATACTCAGAGCATGGTGTTGCATCCCTCCCCATCCTGGCTAATAGTCACTGATGGACCTATTCTCCAGGAATTTATCTAGTTTGTTTTAAAATCTTATTATAGTTTTGGTCTTCACAGCATCCCCTGGCAAAGAGTTCCACAGGTTGACTTTATGTTGTGTGAAGAAGTACTTCCTTTTGTTTTTTTAAAACCTGTTGCCTATTAATTTCATTGGGTGACTGCTAGTTCTTGTGTTATGTGAAGGATTAAATAACATTTCCTTATTCACTTTCTTCACACCAGTCAAGATTTTATAGACCTCTATCATATTCCCCCTTAGTCGTCTCTTTTCTAAGCTGAAAATTCCCAGTCATTTTAATCTCTCCTCCTGTTTCATACCCCTACCTTTTCCAATTCCAATATATTTTTTTGGTATGGGGTGACCAGATCTGCACACAGTATTCAAGGTGTGCACGTACCATGGATTTATATAGAGGCAATATGATATTTTCTGTCTTATTATCTATCCCTTTCTTAATGATTCCCAACATTCTGTTTGCTTTTTTGACTGCCGCTGCACATTGAGTGGATGTTTTCAGAGAACTATCCACAATGACTCCAAAATCTTTTTCTTGAATGTTAACAGCCAATTCAGACTCCATCATTTTGTATGTATAGTTGAGAGTGTTTTCCAATGTGCATTACTTTGCATTTATCAACATTGAATTTCATCTGCCATTTTGTTGTCCAGTCACCCAGTATTGTGAGATCCCTTTGTAACTCTTCGCAGTCTGCCTGGGACTTAACTATCTTGAATAGTTTTGTATCATCTGCAAATTTTGCCACCTCACTGTTTACCCATTTTTCCAGATCATTTATGAATATGTTGAACAGTAATGGTCCCAGTACCGACCCCTCAGGGATACCACTATTTATCTCTCTCCAGTCTGAAAACGGATAATTTATTCCTATCCTTTGTTTCCCATCTTTTAACCAGTTACTGATCCATGAGAGGACTCCCCTCTTATCCCATGATGGCTTACTTTTCAAAAGTCAATTTAAATTAAATACATTTTTTAAAAATATATATACATATATTTTAAGAAATCTAGACCTGTTATGTGTTTTGGTGTAACTTGCATTATTCTTATGTTAAATTTGCATTATCCTAACAAAACATTTACTTTATTCATATCTCTTTTATATGTTGCAGGTCAAAGTGAAAATGAAAAGACAAAAAGAATACAACAATTTTTCCACTCAAAGGCCTCAAAAACTAACCAAGGTGAAGAACACATCAAGAACCAAGAATATATCAACATGTCATCTGAAGGTTCAAGTGGTATATCTACATCCAAGCAGCCCGAAGCACAAATACAGCTACCTACTGAAGAAACAGTGTCTCCAAAACCTAAAGGCAGTTCC
>NW_020664419.1:31267111-31344915 GCF_002925995.2 Terrapene triunguis | reverse complement strand
ATGGTTGGCCTATTTCTACCTCTCATTCCCACTGGACTGGCCAGGAGAACCTCCTGGGAGTAGAAAGGCAGGCAACCTCTGACTGCACTGGTTTTCCCTTCTCTCCAGGAAGGACTAATAAATATGCAATTGGGTAAGGGGCTGTTCTCCATTACATTAGCTGCTCCTCCTCTCACCTGTTTCCTACTTCATCTTCATTCTGCTCTGTGATTTTGGGGCCTGTCAGAGGCAGAGGGAGATCAGGGGCAGCCTCAGAGGGCAGAGACAAAAGCTGGGGCAATTGCACTGAATCACTGGCCAGCATTTACTGATGGCCTCTCCTGAAAGGATTATACCCTTACTTGCGAACTATTAAGGAAGATTGTTTATCCTAAGTGGTAATGATGGATCTTGGCTTGACCCTTGGAATTTCCACCAGCAACAGGGCAATTCAGACCTTTTGACTCAACAATTATGCATATTTCCCTAATGATCTTGTTGTTCTTGGTCAGAGCCTTTAAGCACAATCAGTCTTTATATCTCATCGCTGATGTAGGTGGAGGTGGTTCCAAAACACCATCAATACAGGGAAGAGAGGAGTACTTGATACATTTCAATGAAAAATTAAAAGAACAGAAAAGATTGCTAAAAAAACTCCACAAAATTCAAACATAAAATTCAACTGTATTAATACATTTTATTCCATTAATATATTTTAAATGATCAAACCTTAGCTATGAGCTGGTAAATAATGACAAATTATATTTTTCCAAATAAATTATTTCCTGCATAGTACACATTTCATCAAGTATCAGAGGGGTAGCCGTGTTAGTCTGAATCTGTAAAAAGCAACAGAGGGTCCTGTGGCACCTTTGAGACTAACAGAAGTATTGGGAGCATAAGCTTTCGTGGGTAAGAACCTCACTTGCAAGACATCTGAAGAAGTGAGGTTCTTACCCACGAAAGCTTATGCTCCCAATACTTCTGTTAGTCTCAAAGGTGCCACAGGACCCTCTGTTGCATTTCATCAACTGAGTTTTATGACAAATATTATTAAACCATCTCTACTTCTGATAGTGCAATACACATGTTGCAGACATGGGTGGCGTAGAAGATTGGAGCAATTAAGTGCTATGTGAAGACATTTTCATGCTTAGTTAAACCCATGTGAAGCCACTAAAGAATTTAATATACTTGAATTGTAAATTCTGTCTTGTTATGCCTCTAAAGCTACAAACATCCAAGATGACCTGAAGGGGAAATGAAGATTAGGTCTGTGTCCTCTTTTGATTCTTTAGGATGTAAAAAGAAAGGTCTCCTTCTCTTGACCTTCACCCTGTAAAAACTGTTTTTGTTCACACTTGTTTTTCACAGTAGAAATTCTATCCTGCTTTCTCCTGGAAAATTCTAGAGATTGGAGAACTGATAGGTTCATGTCATTTCAAATGCCAAGCAATTAAAACCAGATTGAAAAGGAAAGTACTTTTTATTCAGACTGTTTAAAAGTGATTTTATTTGTTATTTTAATGTCATTTAACTCAAACACCTGAGACAGAGTTAAAGGAAAAGCTCTTTGTTAAAGATTCAGTAAGTCCACCCCTTCAGTGAATACCTAAGACCATGCTGCAAATGTTTACACATGCTTTGCTTTAAACAGGTCTTTAAATAGTCCCAGTGAAGTCAATGGTACTGCTCATGCGTTTAAAGCTAACCATATACATAAATGTTTGCAGGATTGGGGCCTAAGAAATCTTCCAATCCTCAGATCTAGGTCCTCCAAGGAGACCTCCAGCAAAGCAGGGAAACTAAAATTTAACATTCCTGATTTCCAAAGAAAAAGCAAGTAAACACACAAAATAGTTTAAAAAAACAAAAAGCCCTTGCACACCCTCTTTATATTTCATAAGTAAACCTTTAGCAGTTTTTCTTATGAAATATAAAGACCCTATTTCCTAATGTACAGACACAGCGTGATCACTTGTCATCTTGTGTCCTCCTCTTGAGTTAGACTAACAACATCAGCAGCCCACTTTTTGTTTTGGAAAACAAGAAGCCATTCATTTCCTGGTCCTGTGGCCAAACTGTAAGAGAAACATAAAGCAAGGCTTTTCCATAAACATTTTCTATTTGTCTCATTTGGTTTTTATGGGTTCTCCTTGTTCTGAAACAGCACATTTACATTCAATTAAAATCCCAGCCAATCCAAGAAAGGTACAATCTCCACAGCCAAACATATGTTGAAATCAATAAACTGCATCTTCCTTATTGTCAAATGCAATAAAAAGATAAACTTTTATATGTTTTCAGTGGGACACAATGATGGCACATAAGCCAAAAAAGCATTAACATTGTTCAATCATTAATTTCGCAGGTCTCAATGAAAGTCTTTTACAAGACTTGGCTCTCAAAATGCAACAAATACTGGAGGTCTTGTTCTTCTCAGGTAATATTGTGATTATGCATGAAAAATGACACTAATAAAACAGAATGTTCTTCCTCACTTGGACAGATTCCCACTAATGTTTGCAGTTTGTGTGCTTTTAAAACTTGAAAAAAGAAAAGCTTCATGACAGCTGAACCTGGAGAGTCAGTTTGGATAAACATCTGAATGTCTGTGGGCTGATCCAAAGCACGTTGAAATCAATGGAAAGACTTTCTTAGCTCCAATAGGCTTTCAGTTAGGTCCCATACATTTATGCAGGCCTTGTGAGTACCACAACATCTCCCACAAGGCCCTTCCTATCACCTTCCTTACTGGCCTCACTACAATTTCAATAGGCTCTCCTCCCCTAGGAGTGTATTCTTCTCCACAATTCCCCCCACCCCTGAACAACCCAAATACCCAACCTTTAGTTTGTGGATCTAATGTCAGGTTGCTATCTTCCCTGGTGCCTAGATCTTCAGGAGAACACTAGCACACCTGTGCTCTTCTCCAGGGGCAATCTCCTTCAGGGAGAAGCTACTGCCCACCCTGCATCTATCATCAGTAGATAAGCACTTAGCTCGATGTCAATGCTAAAATGATCAGTAGTGAAATAGTTAATGTTGACAGTTAGTTTTTTACCATTACTAAAGTTGTTTATGTTCCTTAGCAAGATGGACCTAAATTCTGTAGAAAGGGTCATGTATTCAGGTGGAAATTCTGGACAGCTTTAGATACGCTGAAAAAAAATTAGGATTTTATTAAATTAAATTTGAAAACAAATAATATAATCAGGACTGTAGCTTCCATGCTATCCATGGGGATATGAAATTCAGTTTACTATAAACTGCTCCGCATTTTCAATTTTTGATGTGTGGTAGAATTTTGTATTGAAAATGCCTAACTGTATTGTAGAAGCTGTCAGAGGGAAGATCTGTGTGAGGAAAAATGGGACTAGTGACACCGATCAAAGGTATGAGAGGCAGTTTGGAATGTTTCTGGTAAAATGATCAACAGTGAAATAGATTAAAATGCTAACATTTAAATTGTCATCTTTGGGTATGTCTACACTAGGAAATTAGGTCGAATTGATAGAAGTCGATTTTTAGAAAGCGATTTTATACGGTCGATCGTGTATGTCCCCACTAAGCGCAGTAGGTTGGCGGAGTGAGTCCTCAATACTGTGGCTAGCATAGACTCACGGAGTGGTGCACTGTAGGTAGCTATCCCACAGTCCCCGCTGCCCATTGGAATTCTGGATTAAGCTCCCAATGCCTGAGGGGACAAAAACATTGTCGCGGGTGGTTTTGTGTACATGTCGACAGTCTCCCCTTCTTCTCTCCCTCCCTCCTTGAAAGCAACGGCAAACAATCATTTCGCGCTTTTTTTTCTGGGTTACCCATGCAGACGCCATAGCACAGCAAGCATGGAGCCTGCTCAGCTCACCTCTGCTGTTGTGAGCATTGTCAACACCTTGCGCATTATCCTGCAGTATGTGCAGAACCTGGCTATGAAACGCCAGCACGAGGACGATTGTGAGGAGGACATGGACACAGACGTTCCTGAAAGCATGGGCTGTGGCAATTGGGACGGCATGGCGGCAGCGGGGCAGGTTGATACAGTAGAATGCCAATTCTGGGCCCGGCAAATAAGCATAGACTGGTGGGACTGCATAGTGTTGCAGGTATGGGATGATTCTGAGTGGCTGCGAAACTTTCGCATGCATAAGGCCACTTTCCTGGAACTCTGTGAGTTGCTTTCCCCCATCCTGAAGTGCAGGAATACCAAGATGAGAGCTGCCCTGACAGTTGAGAAGCGAGTGGCGATAGCCCTGTGGAAGCTTGCAACGCCTGACTGATACTGGTCAGTCGGGAATCAATTCGGAGTGGGCAAATCTACCGTGGGGGCTGCTGTGATCCAAGTAGCCAAGGCAATCACTAACCTTCTTGCTAGAAAGGGTAGTGACTCTGGGAAATGTGCAGGTCATAGTGGATGGCTTTGCGGCAATGGGGGTTCCCTAACTGTGGTGGGGCGATAGACAGAACGCATATCCCTCTCTTGGCACCAGACCACCTGGCCAACCAGTACGTAAACCGCCAAGGGTACTTCTCAATGGTGCTGCAAGCACTGGTGGATCACAAGGGATGTTTCACCAACATCAATGTGGGGTGGCCGGGAAAGGTGCATGACGCTCGCATCTTTAGGAACTCTGGGCTGTTTGAACAGCTGCAAGAAGGGACTTACTTCCCAGACCAGAAAATTACCGTTGGGGATGTTGAAATGCCAATAGTTATCCTTAGAGACCCAGCCTACCCCTTGCTCCCAGGGCTCATGAAGCCATACACAGGCAGCCTGGACAGTAGTAAGGAGCAGTTCAACTATAGGCTGAGCAAGTGCAGAATGGTGGTAGAATGTGCCTTTGGATGTTTAAAAGCTCTCTGGTGCTGTTTGCTGACTAGGTTAGACCTCAGCGCAACCAATATTCTCATTGTTATTGCTGCTTGCTGTGTGCTCCATAATATCTGTGAGAGTAAGGGGAGACGTTTATGGCAGGATGGGAGGTTGAGGTAAATCGCCTGGTGGCCAATTTTGAACAGCCAGACACCAGGGCAATTAGAAGAGCACAGCTAGGTGCGCTGCGCATCAGAGAGGCTTTGAAAATCAGTTTCATGACTGGCCAGGCTACGGTGTGACAGTTGTGTGTGTTTCTCCTTGATGCAAAACCACCCCCTTTGTTGAATTTACTTCCCTGTAAGCCAACCACCCTCCCCTCTTCGACCACAGCTGGCAAAGGAAATAAAGTCCCTATTGTTTTGAATCCATGCATTCTTTATTTATTAATTTTTTAAAAAGTGAGATAATTGACAAGATAGCCTGGGTGGGATGGGGGAGGAGGGAAAGACAAGGCCACATTGCTTATTGTAGCCACATTACAAATCAAAACTGTTTGAATGACAGCCTTCTGTTGCTTGGGCCATCCTCTGGAGTGGAGTGGCTGGGTGCCGGAGTCTCCCTCCCCCATGTTCTTGGGCATCTGGGTGAGGAGGTTATGGAACTTGGGGAGGAGGGCAGGCGGTTATACAATGGATGCAGCGGCAGTCTGTGCTCTTGTTGCCTTTCCTGCACCTCCACCTGATGCCTGATCATGTCCGTTTGCTCCCTGTGGCGGGGCGATGACTCACCAGCACGGCGCCTCCTGCTGGTCGTCCTGGGAATTAGCTCTTTTCCAGCTCCAGAGCGCCCTCTGCCAGCTGATGTCACGCCTGCCGCTGGCCCCCGTGTCTCTCCCAGACCCCGGTGCCCTTTGCCCAGGGGTTCTGCCCACCGCAGCAACCCACAATCTGTGTCTCCCCACCCAGGAGGACCCCCAACCCTCTTATCCCCACCTTGCCTCAGGGCAGACTGCAGTCTATAAAGCACTCATCATCAGCAAGAGGGGTTGGACCTGCTGCCTCTGCCTATCTCTGGCTGCCCCTCTGCAGCCCCAGTACCCTTTGTGGGCCCTTAACTAGGCCTGTAGCCGGGGCGGGGGGGTTGCTAAGCTGGAGCTCCCCAGCTTCCTCTGCCCTTCCCAGCACTGCTCCACTTCAGGTACCCTTCTCAGCTTCCCAGGCAGCCAGGTTCTTCTCTCTCAAGAAAGCTAGAGAGAGAGAGAGAGTGTGTCTGTCCCCTAGCCTCTGGCCCTCAGCGCTCTTGGGCCAGCTGTGGCCTGATTGGGGCATGGCCCCACCTGTGGCTGCTTCCCCCAATCAGCCTGGCTTTTCCCTGCTGCAGCCCTCTCCCAGGGCTGTTTTATGCCCTTCAGGGCAGGACCGGGGTGACCACCCCGCCACACTCCCCCATTAGCCTCAGCATCTGCTCCTGCGTGTTCTGATCACGCTCACTGAATGCTTTCCTGGCCTCTGCCACTGAAAGCCTCCATGCATTCAGCTGTGCCCTATCAATGCGGGAGGACTTCATGAGCTCTGAAAACATGTCATCGCGAGTGCATTTTTTTCGCCTTCTAATCTGCAATTACCTCAGGGATGGAGATAATATGGGGAGCATAGAAGCATTTGCACCTGCAGGGGGGATAAAAAGGGAGAGTAAAATTTAAGATGATACATTTCTGAGAACAAAGGGGAGACTCTTTCACAGTGAATCAAGCAATTCACAGCAGACAGCACATGTGCTTTAGATACAAGGTCGCATTTTGCCTTTTATATTGAGCGCCTGCCGGTATGGTCACACATCACACATGGCTGGGCAACAGAATTTGGTTTCTAGGCAGCCATGGTAAGCCAAAGGGTACGCGGGGTTGGCTTCTTCCGCCTTCATAACATGTGGGAATGGTTTCAAACTGCAGCGCCCTCCTTTCCCATAGCAAGCAATGCCGGTTGGGTTTGCCGTTTAAAAGGAGGAGACTGTGGTTCGGGGTTGGATGTGCAGCACACCCCTCCCCCTACCACATGGCTATTCTCCAGGATGATCCCTTTTAGCCAAGCGCAAACAGCCCAGCATGAACAGGGTCCTTTTACTGTTCCCTTACAAAAATTCCCCTATTTCAACCAGGTGATCATGAATGATATCACTCTCCTGAGGCTAACACAGAAAGGTAAAGACCGAATGTTGCATGAATGCGACCAAAACCCAGGACCATTCGCTACCATGCTTTGTGCTGCAATGATTCCAGACTACTTGCTACTGGCTTGGTATGGTAAAGTGTTCTACCGTGGAGGACGAAATAAGGCAGCCCTCCCCAGAAACCTTCTGCAAAGGCTTTCAGAGTACCTCCAGGAGAGCTTCACTGAGATGTCCCTGGAGGATTCCCGCTCCATCCCCAGACACATTAACAGATTTTCCAGTAGCTGCTCTGGCAGCGAATGCATCCCAATTCTTCTGGGCAAATGAAACATTAAACACAATTGCTTTTAACCCCTATAGTGTAGTTACAAATGTGCCCTCACCAGAGGTGCCTTCTCCACCTTCAGGGTCTGGGAACACGCCTTGGGAGGGTATTGGCTCCAGGGTGATGAAAAGGTCCTGGCTGCCAGGGAGAACGGATTCTCCGCTTGCCAGCTGCGCATTCACCTCCTCCTCCTCTTTCTTATCCACAAAATCCTCCTCCGTGTTGCGTGAGACTCCCCCCTTGCAGGTGTCCACGGACAGTGGTGGGGTACTGGTAGGGTCCCCCCCCTAGAATGCCATACAGCTGATCATAGAAGCGGGCATGTATGGGGCTCTGCCCCGGAGCAACCGTTTGCCTCCTTTGTCTTGTGGTAAGCTTGTCTGAGCTCCTTAACTTTCATGTGGCACTGCTCTGTGTCCCTGGTGTAGCCTCTCTCCACCATTCCCTGTGCGATTTTGGCATATATATTAGCATTTCTTCTTTTTGATCAGAGTTCTACCTGGACAGATTCTTCTCCCCATACAGCAATCAGATCCAGTGTCTCCTGTTTGCTCCATGCTGGAGCTCGTTTGAGATTCTGGGACTGCACGGTCACCTGTGCTGCTGTACTCGCCACGCTGACCAAACAGGAAATGAAATTCAAAAGTTCCCGGGGCTTTTCCTCTGTACCTGGCTAGTGCATCGGAGTTAGACTCATAGATTCATAGACTTTAAGGTCAGAAGGGACCATTATGAGTCTGACCTCCTGCACAACGCAGGCCACAGAATCTCACTCACCCACTCCTGTAACAAATCCCTAACCTATGCCTGGGTTATTGAAGTCCTCAAATCATGGTTTAAAGACCTCAAGGTGCAGAGAATCCTCCAGCAAGTGACCCGTGCCCCACGCTGCAGAGGAAGGCGAAAAACCTCCAGGGCCTCTGCCAATCTGCCCTGGAGGAAAATTCCTTCCCGACCCCAAATATGGCGATCAGTTAAACCCTGAGCATGTGGGCAAGACTCACCAGCCAGCACCCAGGAAAGAATTCTCTGTAGTAACTCAGATCCCACCCCATCTAACATCCCATCACAGATCATTGGGCATATTTACCTGCTAATAATCAAAGATCAATTAATTGCCAAAATTAGGCTATCCCATCATACCATCCCCTCCATAAACTTATCAAGCTTAGTCTTGAAGCCAGATATGTCTTTTGCCCCCACTACTCCCCTTGGAAGGCTGTTCCAGAACTTCACTCCTCTAATGGTTAGAAACCTTCGTCTAATTTCAAGTCTAAACTTCCTAATGTCCAGTTTATATCCATTTGTTCTTGTGTCCACATTGGTACTAAGCTTGAATAATTCCTCTCCCTCCCTGATATTTATCCCTCTGATATATTTATAAAGAGCAATCATATCTCCCCTCAGCCTTCTTTTGCTTAGGCTAAACAAGCCAAGCTCTTTGAGTCTCCTTTCATAAGACAGGTTTTCCATTCCTCGGATCATCCTAGTAGCCCTTCCCTGTACCTGTTCCAGTTTGAATTCATCCTTCTTAAACATGGGAGACCAGAACTGCACACAATATTCCAGATGAGGTCTCACCAGTGCCTTGTATAACGGTACTAACACCTCCTTATCTTTACTGGAAATACCTCGCCTGATGCATCCCAAGACCGCATTAGCTTTTTTAACGGCCATATCACATTGGCGGCTCATAGTCATCCTGTGATCAACCAATACTCCGAGGTCCTTCTCCTCCTCTGTTACTTCCAACTGATCTGTCCCCAATTTATAACCAAAAATTCTTGTTATTAATCCCTAAATGCATGACCTTGCACTTTTCACTATTAAATTTCATCCTATTACTATTACTCCAGTTTACAAGGTCATCCAGAGCTTCCTGTATGATATCCCGGTCCTTCTCTGTATTAGCAATACCTCCCAGCTTTGTGTCATCCGCAAACTTTATTAGCACATTCCCACTTTTTGTGCCAAGGTCAGTAATAAAAAGATTAAATAAGATTGGTCCCAAAACCGATCCCTGAGGAACTCCACTAGTAACCTCCTTCCAGCCTGACAGTTCATCTTTCAGTATGACCCATTGTAGTCTCCCCTTTAACCAGTTCCTTATCCACCTTTCAATTTTCATAGTGATCCCCATCTTTTCCAATTTAGCTAATAATTCCCCATGTGGAACCGAATCAAATGTCTTACTGAAATCGAGGTAAATTAGATCTACTGCATTTCCTTTGTCTAAAAAATCTGTTACCTTCTCAAAGAAGGAGATCAGGTTGGTTTGGCACGATCTACCTTTTGTAAAACCATGTTGTATTTTGTCCCAATTACCATTGACCTCAATGTCCTTAACGACTTTCTCCTTCAAATTTTTTTCCAAGACCTTGCATACTACAGATGTCAAACTAACAGGCCTATAGTTACTCGGATCACATTTTTCCCCTTTCTTAAAAATAGGAACTATGTTAGCAATTCTCCAGTCGTACAGTGCAACCCCTGAGTTTACTGATTCATTAAAAATTCTTGCTAATGGGCTTGCAATTTCATGTGCCAGTTCCTTTAATATTCTTGGATGAAGATTATCTGGGCCCCCCGATTTAGTCCCATTAAGCTGTTCGAGTTTGGCTTCTACCTCAGATGCGGTAATATCTACCTCCATATACTCATTCGTCATCCTACCATTATCCCTAAGCTCCTCACTAGCCTCATTAAAGACTGAGGCAAAGTATTTGTTTAGATATTGGGCCATGCCTAGATTATCCTTAACCTCCACTCCATCCTCAGTGTTTAGCGGTCCCACTTCTTCTTTCTTTGTTTTCATCTTATTTATATGGCTATAGAACCTTTTACTATTGGTTTTAATTCCCTTTGCAAGGTCCAACTCTACATGGCTTTTGGCCTTTCTCACTTTATCCCTACATGTTCTGACCTCAATAAGGTAGCTTTCCTTGCTAATCCCTCCCATCTTCCACTCCTTGTAGGCTTTCTGCTTTTTCTTAACCAGCTCTCTGAGATGCTTACTCATCCAGCTTGGTCTACAACTCCTGCCTATGAATTTTTTCTCCTTTCTTGGGATGCAGGTTTCTGATAGTTTCTGCAACTTTGAATGGAAGTAATTCCAAGCCTCCTCCGCCTTTAGATCCACAAATTCTTCAGTCCAATCCACTTCCCTAACTAATTTCCTTAATTCTTTAAAGTTAGCCCTTTTGAAATCAAAAACCCTAGTCACAGATCTATTTTTGTTTATCCTTCCATCTAGTTTGAACTGAATTAGCGCATGATCACTCGAACCAAGGTTGTTCCCTACAACCATTTCTTCTATGAGGTCCTCACTACTCACCAAAACCAAATCTAAAATGGCATCCCCTCTTGTTGGTTCTTCAACTACTTGGTGAAGGAATCCATCAGCTATCGCATCCAGGAAAATCTGAGCCCTATTATTATTACTTGCACTTGTCCTCCAGTCTATATCTGGGAAGTTAAAGTCTCCCATGATCACACAATTCCCATTAGTGTTTACTTCATTAAAAAGATTAAAGAGGTCTCTATCCATACCCAAATTGGATCCTGGCGGTCTGTAGCACACTCCAAGCAGTATCTCAGAGGAGGCTCTAGTAGCTTTCTTTCCCAATGTGATTTTTGCCCAGACAGACTCTGTCTTATCCATTCCATCACTTCTTATTTCTTTACAGTCTACCTCATCATTGATATACAATGCTATTCCACCACCTTTACCTTTATTTCTGTCTTTCCTAAACAGCACATAGCCTTCAATACCTGTACTCCAGTCATGACTACTATTCCACCATGTTTCTGTTATCCCTATAATATCTGGTTTCACTTCCTGCACCAGTAGCTCTAGTTCCTCCATTTTGTTACCTAGGCTCCTCGCATTAGTGTACAAACATCTTAATTTTTGCCGTTTGGCTTCACTGACATTCTTTACCCGATTAGGCACAGACATTCTACCACCAGTGTCACCTATTAGACTGGTATCTACACAACCCTTCCTCCTTACGTCCATTCTCATACCCACGACTGTATCCTTTCTTACTTTGTTTTTTTCCTTCTCAATGTTAAATTCCGGCGTGGAGATTACCTGGACATGTCCCAACCATCTCCCCCAAATTCCTAGTTTAAAGCTCTCTTAATCAGTTGTGCCAGCCTCCATCCTAGAAGTCTATTTCCCTCCTTACTCAGGTGAAGTTGAAAGTGCTGTCCAGAGCAGTCTCATTGGAGCACTCTGGGATAGTTCCTGGAAGCCAATACCATCGAATTGCACTACGCTGCATCTGCACTACCCCAAATTCAAACCAAGAAGGTTGATTTTAGCACTATTCCCCTCACCATGGAGGAGTACAGCAGTCGATTTGAAGAGCCCTTTAGGTCGATGGAACGGGGTTGGTTGTGTAGCTGCATTGCTTATAAAATCGACCTAATGCGGCTAAGTTTGACCTAACCTCATAGTGTAGACCAGGGCTTTAGGTTTTAGATTTAATGCCCCATTGAGATAGATAAGGCATAACTCTTCAGTGGGAGGCTCTCTGGTAGTTGCAAAATCTCTTTGAAATCAGTGATACAAGAAAGCCTCAATTAGAAGGCTGGCCATGTTTAATAAAATAGACAGCTATTTAGATAATATTGCATAAAAAGGTACTGCAGAATCACATGAGTGCCATTCTAAACTTTATACTTTCTACCAGTGAGTTCCTTAATCCACATTTCCAGACATTTCATCACAGTTTAGTTTGATATACACTATATGTTAAAAAAGTCTTCTGCCTGTCAAGTTAATCTCCATATGTTATTAGATACTCAGATAAACTATTGATAAAGAGAGAGGGGAAAATATATTGCCAAGCTAAAGCTTGAAAGTCACTTATGAATCTAAGTGAATATACGTTGGAATACAGATGGGTTTGAAAAGGATGTGACTAATTCAGGTAATGATGTCTAACTTTATTACTTTAGCATCATGGCTGGAATGAATCACAGATTATAACAAATTCAGTTTGACAGGATTGATACTAACAGTTTTACTAAAATCTTCTTCTTCCTTTAATTTCCAAACTAACAGCTCTTGGGGTTGTTGCTGAAAATTTTTCACTCTTTCAAGAAATAACCTACTACAAAAGGGCTGATGGAAGCAAAAAAGGAGCAGAATTGCCAAAACTTAGTAATGTACACATACTCTCCTAGCAAACAAGCACATGAATAGGTGATGCATTTGTTAAAAATGACTCCAGGCAGCTATAAATTATGCATTTGTCCTGAATGCAATAAGATGAGGAAGTCTTTGGCTTCACATTGACTTAGAGCTGCCCCTCTTAATTGTATACAATAGTCATAATCTATCTCACACATATATTACAAAGGTCAGACTGGCATACCACAATTAGTATGAATGACTATTCATGCATCAAGCTACAGAAGAAAATATGTAGTGTGGATATGCAGTATATATACGGTATACTCTCCCACAGCAGGGAAATGCAGGAGTAACATTTTATAGGAATTGGGAGTAAAGAATAATTTCAATTGAAACAACAGAGCCTAGAGGTTTTATTCAGTATGCATAATGTTATCACTGAGATCAGAAGTTGACTAAGGAACAGATACACAAAGGGACTTTGGCACCTGAAGCCCACATTTTGGCACCATGGTGATCCACGAAATCCCTGCCCGGCTGCCATCTAACCCTGTAGACACCTAAATTCACATAGCACCTCAATGTTTGCTATAAAAGTCCCTTAGATGCTTAAATTTCAGCCTCTGGGTATGCACACTGCTACCTCAGGCAGGCACCGAATTACCTATTTCCCGGCAAAGCCCCAGTGCTTAGGTGTCAAACCAGGGGAAAATAGGGATAAATGGGGAAACTTCTGTGAGGCCAGATCCAGAAAGCATGGTGTGAGCATGTTTAACTCCACACAAAATGGCTGCAAGCAGAGGCCTGCCTTATAACCTTTAGCCTAGTAGTTAGGGTACTCAGCTGGGATGTGGAACACCCTCCTGTTCAAGCCCCAGCTGAGCCAGCTGGCTCCCTTTTAAACCCTGCCTCCAATTGGAGCACGCTCGGCAAGGACAGAGGGGCAGGGCCTCCTGAGCCCAGACCTATTCTTGAACCCTCTGCTGTCCAGTGAGGGGTTTGTACACTGTCAGAGGCTCTCTCAATCTCTCTTGTCAAAGCTGTTCCACTTCATATTAAATAATGATATATGAATTGGCCAGAGAGAGTGAGAATCCCTCTGTAGCCCAATGGTTGGGGCACTCCCCTCAGAGGTGGCAGACCTCCTCCCACTCCCCACCTCAGCCATTTTGTGTGGAGTTAGGCAGGCGCCTAAGCCATTCTTGCAAGAAATGGCTTATGTACGTAAGCCATCTGCCTCCAAGAGAGGGTTTCCAGCTAAGGATCGCTAGCCAAGGTAAGTTCCTCCCCGCTGCCTGGTCTTAGGTGCCAAACTCTGTGAGAAGGGGAGGCTTAGCATCCACCCTTCTCATCAGCATCTCACAAGGACTAGCTTAGATGGCTCCCTGCCTAGCATGCTGACGTTTGTGAATTACATTCTTAGGCACCTCTCTCTCCCCATTCCATTGTACAGGTGCCGAACTCAGGCTTTGTGAAGTACAGTGGCTTTCAAAAATAACAGGAGTACTTGTGGCACCTTAGAGACTAACAAATTTATTAGAGCATAAGCTTTCGTGGGCTACAACCCACTTCTTCGGATGCGGATCTGAGCCTAGGACTTCAGAGTCAACATTTATTCTTGAAAAAAGGACAAAGACATCTTTAATGACCTCAAATTGTCAGGACCTCTGTTTTATGTCTTATCTGAAAAATATTACTTCTGGAATCACTGTTCAGACCAACACTATGTTGGGGCAGCACTGACTCAGAGGGAAGAGTTTTGCACTACCTGCCAGGTCACCACTATCACTTCTGTACTTCAATAACATCTCTATTTTCTTTTGCCTCTATGGACAATGGGCTTAGACAATTTTTGAAAATAGAGTTTGAATTCTTAACACAGTTTCAGCCAAAATTGCTTCAGAGAGGGTTTGGCTGGTTAGTATTGTCAAGACCAAACTATTGTCAATTTCTTTGCAAAACTATATGTAACATAATGTAATTCTGAGTGAAACTAATAATTATGTTATAAAAGAACAATAGGAAAGTAAAACTACTAGAGATGCATGAGTTCAGATCTTCGTCTCCACAACCAGTCACTGTCAATGCTTGTTTACTTATGCTTAAATTAAGGAAATGCAGAATGTTTATTTCTCCCATGTTATGTTAGGTCACAAAACTAAATTCATCAAGTTCTTGAAAATGTGACAGAGACCCACAAGATATTTTATGATGCTTGTTGTATAAGCTATATTTTAAAACAGAACTCATATGCAATGTATAGTACTTAAAGTGCTATGAAATATAACTTGTTGATGATACACATCATAGCAAATGATTATTGGCTGTACATTAATGAATATTTTTTTATTTCTAAATAAGATGGTAAGTGAAAAGCCAGATCTACAAACAGGTCAAAAACAAAGTTTCCCTTATTTCTTTTTTATGTAATATTCCATCACCAAAATATTTGGTAGTCTATTGTTTCTGAGTTATTGTGCTCATAGCAGCAGTTTGCATTTCTGCACACCTCCTGGTTCACCATATTTTGATCTGGAAGATTTCAGGTTGGCAAACGTTTTTTTTTTTTTTAAGAGATAAAGTAAACTGTCCACCTACTACCGAATATAAGTGAACTACTTCTGCCTTTAGAGAAATAGAAAACATTTCCTGCTTAAATATGTCAATGTGATATTGAAAGTGTGCAACTGTCATGGAGAAATATAAAAACATCATTCTCTGGGCCCCGGAGTGTGCTAAAACCCCATACGTTAAAAATGTTGAAGTTTCAAAGAGTTCACATGGAAATAGGGTTGCCAACTTTCTACTCGCACAAAACCGAACATCCATGCTCCGCCCCTGCCCTGCCCTTCTCCTCGGCCATGCCCCTTCTCTGAGGTCCCGCCCCTGCTCACTCCATCCCTCCTCCTTTTGTCGCTCGCTCTCCCCATCCTCACTCACTCGCTCATTTTCACTGGGCTGGCTCAGGGGGCTAGGGGGCTGGAGGGGTTGAGGGTTCCGGCTGGGAGTACGGGCTCTGGGATGGGGCCAGAAATGAGGAGTTCAGAGTGCGGGAAGGGGCTCCAGGCTAGGGTGACCAGATGGCAAGAAGAAAATAATTTTGGGACACATGGGGGGGGGGGCGCAGTCACAGGCTCACAGCCCCCACCGGAGCCATGGGCGAGGGAGGTGCACAGACCGAGGAAGCAGGTCGGGGTGCACAGCCCCAACAGCAGTCCCTGGCCGCAGCCCCACTGCAAGCCGCAGGTTAGGAGTGCACGACCCCAGCTCTGGCCCCCGCCGCAAACTGCAGGTCGGGGGTGCACAAATGGTGTCCAGATTGTACATAGGTCAGGACGTGGGACAAAGAGTTAAATATCAGGACAGTCCCAATTTTCTTGGGAAGTCTGGTCACCCTACTCCAGACTGAGGCAGTGGGTTGGGATGCGAGAAGGGGTGAGGGCTCTGGCTGGAGATGTGGGCTCTGGGGTGGGGATGGGGATGAGAGGGTTGGGGTGCAGGAGAGTGCTCCAGGCTGGGCCTGAAGGGTTGGGAGTGCAGGAGAGGGATCAGGGATGGGGCGGTGGGGTGGGGCAGGGGGGGGGGGGGGGGGGCGGCTGCGGAGGGTGCGGGCTCTGGGGGGGGATCAAGAGATGCGGAATACGGGAGGGGGATCAGGGCTGGGGCTGGGACAGAGGATTCGGGCCCATCAGGGGGTCAGAGGTGCAGGCTCTGGCCGGTGCTTACCTCAAGCAGCTCCTGGAAGCAGTGGCATGTTCCCCCTCTGGCTCCTACTTGGGAATTCAGCCAGGTGGCTCTGCGCACTTTCCCATCCACAAGCACTGCCCCCACAGCTCCCATTGGCTATGGTTCCCGGCCAATGGGAGCTGCAGGGGCAGCACTTGGGGCGAGGGAAGTGTGTGGAGCCCCCTGGCTGCCAGTATGTGTACGAGCTGGAGTGGGGACATGCCGGCTGCTTCCCGGGAGCTGTGCGGCGCGGAGACTAGCAGGGAGTCTGCCAGTCCTGCTGCACGGCGCCGCCAACCGTACAATCAATGGCGCAGTCAGCAGTGCCGACTGGAGTCTCCAGGATCCCTTTTCAACTGGGTGTTCCGGTCGAAAACCAGACACCTGTTCACTCTACGTGGAAATATTTTAGCCTCTCAAGTTATATCACTGTGTTTAAGTTTGCAATGCACGCAGCAAGAATATTGCTTGAGCAAAGGTAGGGGCAAAACTCAAAAAGTTTCCTATTACCATTCATAGTGGTTTATCCATTGTTGCTCAACATCCCTGTGCTGTGCCAGTACAAACACTTAATGATTGTTTCTAGTGGCACAGAGCTGTACTAGTGTTTCAACAGACTCCAAATACTTGTCCATGTAATTAGGAGAGTTTCAAAATGAGAGAATGCCAAGAAGAAGAGTGATCCTAGTACAGGGATCGGCAAGCTTTGGCACGCGGCCCGCCAGGGTAAGCACCCTGGCAGGCTGGGCCGGTTTGTTTACCTGCCGCGTCCACAGGTTCGGCCGATTGCGGCTCCCACTGGCTGCGGTTCGCCGTCCCAGGCCAATGGGGGCTGTGGAAAGGGGCGGCCAGCACATCCCTAGGCCCGCGCCTCTTCCCGCAGCCTCATTGGCCTGGAGCGGCGAACTGCGGCCAGTGGGAGCTGCGATCGGCCAAACCTGCGGACGCAGCAGGTAAACAAACTGGCCCGGCCCACCAGGGTGCTTACCCTGGCGGGCCGCGTGCCAAAGCTTGCCGATCCCTGTCCTAGTATGAGAGAAGATTAAATTTGGAAGCGGAAGAATGGTCTTGTGGGTAAGGCACAGGACTGTGGTTCAGGAGATCTGGGTTAAATTCCCAGCTCTGTTACAGACTTTCTGTGTGACTTTTGGCAAAGCACTTAATCTCACTGCCACAGTTCCCCAGCTGTACAATGGGGATGATAATTCTCCCTTTCTCCTACCTCATATCTATTTATATTATAAGCTTTTCAGAGCAGAGACTACCTCTTACCATGCATATGTACAGTGTCTAGCACAGTGGGACCACTGGGGCCTGTGTGTGCTATTGTAATACAAATAATAATAAATTTAAATCTATTATCCAAAACTGTTGAAAATAAGGGGAGCTTAGAGACGCAGATAGAAGTAACTGTATGAGAATGTATCCTCTTCTCAGGGATAAAAAATATGATAAAGTGGGGGGACACATAACAGGCATTAGAAGTACTCACAGGCTGGAAGGGAGGAAGATAGAGCAAGCAGCAGCTTGTTCCAGATTGACTACTTTAGGGTTGCATAGCCTTGGCTTTGCTAAATTTGAAGGGCCATTCTCAGTGACCTCCTGAACTAATAAATCCACTAAATCTAACAAATATAAAGATCAGAGCACTATCCAGCACCTAATTCTTATGGAAACCAGTGAAAGGGGCAAGTAATATGACTATCCCACACAGCAACTGACTCAAGTTGCTGACACTGGTATTGCATTGCACTTGAACCCCTTTTCAGCCATGGAAGGCACATCACATGCCTGTGCACTAGCTGCTGTCAGTGACAGGATATTGGATTAGATTACACCACTGTTTGTTTGTTTGTTTGTTTGTTTGTTTGTTTGTTTGCTTTTCAAAAATGTCACCTCAAACATATACAAGCAGCTCCGTGACAAAGTAACATGGACCTTAAGGTCTGTACATTTAACCAGAGAGATGTGATTCAGCAATCTAACAGACAACTATATGACAGACACAGCTCGTTTTCACATCCACAATGGAGTCTCCTGCACCATACTCTTTGCACTCATAAAGACATTTCATAGACTGGCTGAGGTTTCCAGAACTGATTCTAAAGTGAATCTTCTATCAGATGACCTGGGGGAACTATAAAAAGAAATAGTGACACAGCTCACTTCGAAGGGCTTGTCACACAGTTCAGTCATTTTGAATAAAGAAGCCAACATTTTACCTATTATTCTGAGGTGGAAAATGATAAATTTTCTTTGTTTCATGCACATTCTGAATCTGGGCATGCATAACTTCCCACATAAGGAGAAGAGTGTTAACATGTACCGTACACTCACAGTGCGTGGGCATTTCAGGCACTCTGCCACAGTTTTCAGGAAATTATGAGAGCAGCAGGAAAAATGTCACCTGCCATTACATCAACTGAAGCAGGAGGTTCTCACCAGATGGAACTCTACATTGTTCATGTCAGAGAGGCATATGAAGCAGTGACTCCATGATGACCTAGACAATCCACTGGGACCTAGACAATATGAGTCTAACTCTAAGCAGGTGGAAACCAAAGAGGCAATTGTGTGAATTACCAAACCCTTCTAGAAAGACTCATGGACAGCACTACCCTAAGCCAGGCCACCCCACTAATATGTTTGTTGAGTCAAAGATTAATGAAAAAGAGCAAACAAATTCTAAGAAAGAATAAGGGTGTTGGCATGGTGAACTGTGTGTCAACATGTTTTAAGGGATGCCAGGATCTCATGAATGCCAGAGTATGAGTTTTGCTTAATCTGTACTTGTCATATTGAGTGACCATTAACTAGAGGTCGGTAAATATAAAAATATTGGACCTAGAAAGAAATGATTAAGAAGTCTAATAAAATCTCCAATTAAATTTACTGGGAGGATAACTCTAGTGAGGGAACAAGAAATATTTGGTTAGCAGCAACACAGGACTCAGCGAGTTGTTGTTGTCGTCTTGTCCCACAATAATCGTAGAAGGCCATGAAGTTTGAGAACGAATTCAGCATCTCTTACAAGGTCATTTGAAAGGGCTTGATCCACAGTGTCAGATATGAAGAGTGTCATTTTCCTTAGAACCTTACATTCCATAGCCTGCTCCCAACATATCTTGGAAAGTGGATATATCTTGGTCCCATCACTATCAATTTTCATTTCTGCAGCGTTCCCTGCCCACACTCAGCCAGTTCATCATGGATGTCAACCCGCACCCGGGAAATAGAGGAGGGGGCTGACTACTTACACTTGGTAGGAGTGGGATGGAGGAAGACGTGTCTGTTGTGGCCTATGGTAGGACACTGGTCTATATCTCAGATAGTATCCTGGCCTGTAACCTAATCACGGGAAATGACGCTGGTGAGATAAAGGCGGCTAGGAGACTAAGGGAGTTAGCCAGTGAAGGAAAGCATGGTGGTAGGGTTGTGTGTTGTGTCTTTTGTTTTTCCTTTCCATAACTTGCATGTACTCTACACGGAAGAACATGCAATGGGAAGAAAAGAGTGTGTCACTAGTTCTTCCTCTGCCTGCATAGGTGGGGTCCCGCACCAGACAGGCATCTTGACCCTAAAGTCATCCACCCCGGCCCTGGTCTTGACTTGCTGGGAATGCAGCTTGCATGGTCCCACCACCGATGAGCGCCAGGCAAGGGGAATCACCTGGTGTGAGAAGTGTCTGTTGGTGGAGTCCGTCAGGGAGCAGGTAAGAGAGCTGCAGGAGGAGGTGGCTCATCTGAGTAGCATCTGGGGACAGAGGATTTAATCAACAGGGCATCTGGGACAGAGGATGCTAGCTCACGACAGACTACAGCAGCACCAGAAGAGGAAGGAGAACTAGCTGGTCTATGGGGAGGAGACTGGCTGCTGGCCATCTCATGCAGTAGGCAGTGCTCCACCTACCACCCAAGTCTCCCGTTCGTTGAGGTGAAGAATTGCTGTGCTGTACTGGCAACAGGAGGTAAGGAGCAGACATCAATGGCTGAGGAGGTGGAGCCATTCACCCCCAAGGATGGGAGGCTCGCAGCCACCACACCCAAGAGGAGGAGGCACAGGGTGCTGGTGGATGGGGACTCCCTTCTGAGGGGGATAGAAGCATCAATCTGCTGACCTGATGTGATGTTCTGGGAGCTGTGCTGCCTGCCTGGAGCCTATGTCTGAGACATTATGGAAAGGCTGCTGAGGCTCATCCATTCCTGTGACCACTACCCCATTCTGTTCATCCACATGGGTACTAATAATACTGAGAGGTTTGATCCTGAGCAGATTAGTAGTGACTACAGGGCTCTGGAAGCAAGAAGGAAGGAGTTGGGGCACAGGTTGTTTTTCTCGTCCATCCTTTTGCTTGAAGGTTTTCATATTCACCCCCCAATTAGTCCCAGCAAGACTTTTAATCAGGTTAATCCTTCCTATATATTTATCTTTAACATAGTTTATATGATCTTTCCAAAGTAATTTAGTATAAATTTTATCCCTAAGAATTACATCTTTTACATATACCTATTTGTTCTCCATACAGATACAGGTTACGTTCCTTTGTAACTTTTCCTTTTGTAAAAGATCAGTCCTCTGGTTTTAGCACTGGAGAACTTGAAACCCCATTCATTTCCCCAGTCAGAGATCTTTCATAAGGCTTTGTTGATTCTCTTCTCTGCCACCATTCTGCTCCTAACCCACAGAGCACAATCATCTGCAAATAGAGTGACATCTACTCTAGCACTTATTTGTTTTGGGAGATCATTTATCATAATATTAAATAAGGTTGGGCTGATAACACTTCCCCGGGGTGTATCATTTTTAATATTATATATACTCAGCATAACTTCCCCAACTCTGACCTATATGGTCCTGTAACTCAAATATTCTCTTATCTACCAAGACAGTCTTCCCCTTAACTGTAATACACCTATTTTGTACAAGCCTGCCTTCCTTAGCATGTCATAGTTCTTTCCAATATCTAGAAAGACAGCTATCATGAAACCCTTGTGCCTCATACTTTTTTGTATTTCAGTTTTTAATTTAATAATGTTATCAATGGTGCATCCTCCTCTCCTAAAACCACTTTGCACCTTATCTATAATGCCACTGTTTTCCAAATAGGCATCCATTCACCATTCTCTCCATAATTTTAACCAGACAGTATGTAAGGGCAATTGGTCTACAGACATCCATTTTGTGAATAATTTGCCTGGTTTTCATATTGTAATTACTACACCATGTTTTCACCCTATTGGTATCATTCCTTTACTCCCCCCACCCCATAGTGTTATATAATTCCAAGAGAACCCTCAAACTGCTTTCCGAGAGATATTTAAACATTATGTTATATATATTATCTTTACCTGGGAATGTATTTTTGCTGATATCAATAGCTTTTTAGAGTTCCCACATACAAAACCATTAATTCAGTATAGTATATTCATGTTTACCCCAAATACATAATAGATCATGACTCTCTTCAATGAATTGTCTTTTAATCTGGTGGAAACCTCACTTTGTTTTTCATCCTTACTCACCCCTTAGAAAGTTTCTGCTAAAACTTCTGCTTTCTCATTATCGGAACTTCTAACTGTGTTCTCAGTCCTAATAGGACCTGGGATGTAACTACTTGTAGTCTGAATTCCATTCATTCTTCTAATTTGCCTGTATATTTCTGATGTCTTGATATCTTTATTTATCTACCCACAGCACTTCCTCCAACTTTTTTTCTTTGTGCTATTGCCTTACTTTTACACTTCATTAGCTCTTCACTATTCATTGCATTTTTTCACTTTTTATAGGCTTTTTTCCTTTCTTTAGCTGCCATTTTGCACTCCTCATTCCACTATGGAAGTGAATTTTTAGTTTTGGGGTACTTCAATATCTTAGTGTCAAGTATCAGGGGGTAGCCGTGTTAGTCTGTATCTACAAAAAAAACAAGGAGTCTGGTGGCACCTTAAAGACTAACAGATTTATTTGGGCATAAGCTTTCGTGGGTAAAAGCCTCACTTGTTGCATCCGAAGAAGTGAGGTTTTTACCCACGAAAGCTTATACCCAAATAAATCTGTTAGTTTTTAAGGTGCCACCAGACTCCTTGTTGTTTCAATATCTTAGGTATGGCTACCGTAGCTGCTACTATTAATCCCTTTATTACATTAGCACTGAAATTCTCTATGTCCTCACTCACATAATGATTTCTCACAAATTCAGTACATTTACTTGTAAGTAGCTCCCAGTTAGCTTTCTTAAAATTCCAGGTGGGTAATTATCCATTACTTTCAACCTTACTTTTCACTTGAAAAGTAATAAGTATAGAGACATGATCACTCCCATTTCCTAGTTCATTATATATTTCCCAGTTGCATTTACTTCCAGTATATAATTCCCATGTTTAAGCAGGAAAAAACTACCATCTGCTGCATTAAATTTAGTTGTGGTGCCATCACTTAAAACTACTAGATTGTTTTCATCAAGGAACTTTTCTAAGCATGCACCATTTTTATCAGCTGTCTTACTTCAACACAATTTATTAGGTCACTGTATATAATATATGGGCTTTTAGCATTCTTCACTATTTCTTGTAGCTCTGAGCTTTCTAATTTCCCACATGGGTTATAGATATAATAAATCCTTAAAGAAATATTTATCTTCTGCAGTTCTCTACTGCTATGTAGTTTAATCTTTCCCTTATGAAAGTAGAAACGCTTCCTCCTCTTCCTAGTTTTTGGTCTTGCCTAAGGCAATGTACCAGTGAATTTTAAAAGCAAGCTTTTTAACCAACCATGTTTCTTTGATACATATGACATTTGGTTTAGTTTTCATTTCCAGGATATTTTCTTTTGGTTCATGAACATACGCTATCAAACTGTGTGCATTCCAGCAAGATTGTGATCCTCATACTAATCATATTTCACCATTAACCTCATTGAAAATTGCATGAATATGGTCCATTGACAAATTGCTAACATACAAGTATTTTTCCACTGCCCTTGCTATTATTTTTATTTTTTTTCTGATTTTTCCCCAGTTTGTGATGTATAATTTATCACTTCTATCATAAACACAATAAACCTTTCTTTTTTATACTAGTATATCATCACCTATTCCTTCTGCAGCCTTTATAATATTCTTTACAGATTAAGGCTATGTCTGCAGTTCCCCTTTTCTTTGCTGATTGTCTCTTCCTTCTCTGCCTGATGCTTTGAGAGTCTACTTACAGCTTCTGCATTTGGGTTTTGTATCTATTTAGCTTGTATTGCTGCCATGCACTCTCTATACGTTGGACTGTGATTACCACAGCAATTACTACATTTGACCTTTGTCCCTTCTATACCATTTTCATAGGAATGCCTTCTCCCACATTTACCGCATCTTGTTTTCCTTTTACAAACAGTTGCTACATGCCCATACCATTGGCACTTATAACACCCTCGGGGATGGGGATATATGGCTTGGTTTTGAATATCTGAAACCCAGTGTTACTTTCTCAGGTAGAGTCCTTCCCTTAAATGTAATCATCTCTGCTGTTGATGGCTTGCTTTTTCCTCCTTATTTACTAATTACTACACTATGAGGACTATCACTATATAGGTATGGTGCCATCGCTATGCACCCTATATATAACCCCATAGTGTAGACTCAGCCTACAGTGATAAAGGGGATTTTCCCATCACCATAGGAACACCACTGCCCCCAAGCAATGGTAGCTAGGTCAACAGAAGCATTCTTCCATCTACCTACCTGCAGCTACACCAGGGGTTAATTGGCAGAGCTACAGCACTCAGCCATGCAGATCACACCTCTGAGTGCCATAGCTATGTCAACTTAAATTTTAAGTGTAGACCTGGGCTAAGTGGGTGATTCATCCTGCTGTCCCTTGCACTCTGCACCATTCTTCTTTCTCTGGGGCTTTGCCTTCATTGCAAAGAGGTGTGTTTTTACATCGAGATAGCTATTTTGACATAGCTATCTCCATTTAAAATCCTAGTGGAGACAAGACACTGTAATTTTTACCTCAGTGTAACTAGTCAGTGTAAACCCCAGGTGGGGGGAGATAGGGTTGACCTCAATTAGCTACACTGGAGATAAAAACTACTTGTGCTTTGTCTCCACTAGGATTGTACATTGAGATGATGGATAATTTTAGTCATCTCAGTGTAAAAATACCCCTCTTTTCGCAGTGCAAGTGTAGCCTTTGGCTGCAGTCAAATTCACACTTTTGATCCAACTCTGTGGGTTTGGGTTTTGTCTCTGAAAAGGCACAACATGATGGCTGAGGTTTTGCCAAAATCCAAACATGGCCACCCAAACTCCCCTTTGATAACTTTATACTGTTGATATGCACAAATATTTATCTTTTAAACAACTCATTAATTTGAAAAAGCTGCACTGAGCCAACAACAGCTTCTAGTACAAAATTTGCTAGGTGCCTTCTCACAAACTCAGTTTACATTTTACAGCTTATATTCACTGGTGAGTGGTTAATGCTCAGTGGAGGGATCAGAACTGATTTGCACTTTTTTGGATAAACAGTCCTATGAATATCATAAGTGCTGCTATACTGGGCAAATATATAAAGGTTGTCAAGAATAATCTGAAACCTGTTAGTTTTGAGGCCCTGTTAATGGAAATACTCCTATGTGATATAATCTAAAATTCACCAGAAAACTCCCACAAACACCAGGCTGGAGGGGACCATCTCCACAATCCCTGGCCTATTGGAATGACTGACCCTTTTATGACGGGTTGGATCACAGAAACCCCCTTGGGAACTGTCAACTGATGTGGCAAGACTACTTTTGCCCCTGCTTTCCTGCCCTGCCAGCTTAGGACTCCAGCACCCTCTCTTGTTGAGCCAGACATGCCAGGCTGCTCCAACACAGACCCAGGGTCTGAACCACATGCCCCAAAGCTGCAGACTTAACCTGAACGCAGCTTACAGAAGTGTTCCTGTCTTTAACACTTAGATGCCCAACTCCCAATGGGGTCTAAACCCCAAATAAATCCGAACTCATAAATTGTTCACCCTCTATAACACTGATAGAGAGATATGCACAGCTGTTTGCTCCCCCCCCCCCCAGGTATTAATACCTACTCTGGGTTAATTAATAAGTAAAAAGTGATTTTACTAAATATAGAAAGTAGGATTGAAGTGGTTCCAAGTAGTAACAGACAGAACAAAGTAAATTACCAAATAAAATAAAATAGAACACGCAAGTCTGTGTCTAAGAAACTGAATACAAATAAAACCTCACCAGTTCCAGTAAGCTTCCTTTTACAGACTAGTCTCCTTCTAGTCTGGGTCCAGCAATCACTCACACCCCCTGTTGTTACTGTCCTTTGTTCCAGTTTCTTTCAGGTATCCTTGGGGGTGGAGAGGCTATCTCTTTAGCCAGCTGAAGACAAAATGGAGGGGTCTCCCAGGGGTTTAAGTAGACTTTCTCTTGTGGGTGGAGACCCCATCCTTACTCCTATGCAAAGTCCAGCTCCAAGATGGAGTTTTGGAGTCACATGGGCAAGTCACATGTCCATGCATGACTCAGTTTTTAGCAGCCAAGCCACATTCCTGGGAAGGCTCAGATGTGGATTGGCATCTTCAAGTTCATTGTTGGCTTAAGTGGTTTTTGATTGGGCACTTAATTTGCACTTTTCTAAAGATGCTGACCAAATGCTCTACTAGGCTAGTTAAAATCAAGCCAGTACACAGCCAATATTCATAACGTCAAATACAAAAAATGATACATGCATACAAATAGGATGAATACATTCAGTAGATCATAACCTTTACGTAGATATGTTACATGGCATATGTAGCCTAAAATATATTCCAGTTATGTCACATATACAATCATAAGCATATTCCATAAAGTCTTATGGGGGGCATTATCACACCTTGATTTTTAAATATTAGTAACAATTAGTCATAGGAATAGTAATTATCCCTCCCTTTGTCTCTAGACAATTTCCACTGTTTCTCTCTTATCCAATTAACATGGTTTCTGCACCTCTTAACTGGTTATTGCACCCCTGGGTTAGCCCACTGATAATCTGAATATAGTAGATATCCCCATATGCCCAACCTAAACTCTATCACCGGTCACTTCTCTCCCTCCTCTCTCTGTTCATTTAACAACGGGGTCTTTATCCTTAAATCTGCCACAGATTGATGGGCCAGCAGAGGACATAGAAAAGCAGGTTCTGCTGACATCTGGGTTGTATCTGTTTTGTGAGTAAACAGAAGACAGACAACTCTAAAACCTGTCAGTGTGACATCTTTTACAAGAACTGAACTTTACTTAAAATAAGGACAAACCACACGAGAACATTTAAATCATAAATCTCTCTTCTTTTGGATCAGGGGGTACCACAATTTGTTCTTGATGCTTTACATTTAAAAAAAAATTATCATAAAGGTTAGCAACTGCAGAATAGCGTCAGATTTTTTTGTGGCTCACTGAAATTCCTGGGGCCAAATTCTCTGCTGAGGTAAATGGGTGTTGCTCCATTGAGTTCAAAAGTGTTCACCCCCAATTACACTGGAAGAAGATTTGGCCCCTAGTCTTTGTCAATACTAGAAAAATTACCTCATCACAACTGCCACCGATAGTGCAGCTCCCCTAGTGGTAACAGCGATGTAGACAGTGTGCAGGCTTTTTTACCACCATACCATGAAAAAAACACCACCATAAAATACCTGAGCTCTGTCTGTATTAGCAGCTTAGCACTGGCACAGCTGGACCATTGCTGGCTGCCAGTGTAATGAAAGTACTAATTTCTCTAGTGTTGATATACCCTCCCTATGTTACTCCACTAGGTAAAACTAGTTTACGTTGCCCCTGGGCCTGCTCTGTCATCTCTAGTAAAAAGTGGAACTAGCAGCATTAAGATGATTTAAACTATAATATAAATCAAACTGTGTTACAGTAACTGAGTATCTTCTAAACCTACTGCTGTATCTCGTCCCAATATAACCTTTATCCTGAGAAATCTCAACCATCTCATCTATAACTACAGAAGACAAGCTGAACTTTCCCACTGAGAGATTTTTTTTCAGGGCAGCCTGTAAAGAGGGAGTTATAGATTCTAAGAATGCTTTCCCTTGTCTTTGCTATTTTAAGAGCACCTTAGGAAGCTATGATAATTACTGTGCTCATCAGCTGTAGTAATTGTCAGGAAGAATGTTCATATTAGAAAGAGTTCACATTGCTATGGTAACACAGTCAGTAATAACGGTGCAGGCAGTTTTAGAAAAGGGATCCCCAGTTAGAGATCTTGAGCACCTGCAGGTGCAAAGGATTTTTCCATCCCACCGCCTTCTTGAAATGTCTATCCTGAAAACAAAGTCCTCTTTTACCACTGGAAAAGAATACTAGGTCAACCATTTTTTAAAATAAATCCAGGGCAAACTGCAAGAACCAACTCTTACATTACATTGCTCGCTGTTAGAACATTTACAGTATGGTAGCAGGAATAATTTACAGATAAGATATACTGGGCTTGATTCTCATTTATATCAACGCCCCTTTGCACCACTTTAGAAGCATACAGAGGACTTCAAGAGGGTGTAAATTGCACAGTGAATGGACCATAAAGTGGGTGTTACATTAAATTACATTTACTCCCACTTTAAAGGCCCTTTACACAACCAGAACAGTGAAGGAGACTTAATGCAAATGAGATTCAGGCCCAGTGTCCAAAAGTACTGGTTTTAATGGCCTGCTATAAAGCTGATACTGACAGGGCTGATGTACTATGATATTATTGTCATCAGTGGGATAAAAGTGGCAAAATTAATCTCCATACATGGCCAGTCATTTATTGTTCATTTCAGAGCACAATGCAAGACATACCTCTTTGTAAAAGGATTCCCTCAATACAAATTGGCCATCAGTTTTATTTCCTCCCACAGATATTTTGAGACCTAGTGATAAGACATCACCATGAGATGAGCAGAGAAAATGGTTGTACATGAACAGGGCCAGCCCACTACATTTTGGCACCTGAGGCGGGGAGCTCAAATGACGCCCCCATGTCCCCTTGCTTGGGCCAAAACATTGAAAGGTCTCAATTCTGCCTTCTTCCTGTTCTACTCCTCTCATGGTACTGCTCTGCTACCTACCCCAATAAAGGAGAACTAACAACTTAAAATGCCTTGTTCAAAAAAGTAACACTTAACTTTCAAATGCCTGAACAGCAAATGTAACTTTTCTTGTCTGCATAGTAAACACTGGCGTTTTTATCTGTTTGAATAATCAAAGTGGTGCTTTCCGTGACTTCTTGGTTGCAAAGATTTGAACTGCTTTCTGCTGAAGGTCCACAGTCTGGGCCAGCTCATGCTCTATTGAGATGGTTGCAAGGCTGACCAGCCTCTCCTGTGTCATTGTGGAGTGTAGATGTGTTTTTATTAACTTCAGCTTGGAGAAGCTGCGTTCTCCACTGGCAGCTGTTACAGGAAGTGTTAGAAGTATGCGCAGAGCAACAAAAGCATTTGGAAAGAGGGTGGTCATCTTATTTGTGCACTTATATTTCAGAACAGCCTTTGGAGTTGATCCTGCTGAAATGTATCTTGAAAGGGCTTTCAGTTCATCACCTAAGTCACTCGCATCAACATCGCGCATGTCATCATGTGTCAACACTGTCTCTAGTGCCCTGAATTACTGGTATAGGTCTTCTTCAGGTATAGTGAGGAGTTTTGGAATATCATACAACATCCCAAATATACTGCTGTGTTCCTTGAGCTGCATAAAACGTTCTTCAACTGACTGTATTGCACAATCTAACACCTGGTTAAAGAATTCAACTTTGAGGGTCTCTTATGGGATTATCCCGTGCCTCGTAATCAAAATGTCTTCTTCTTCGGTGACTCTTGTATTCTTGAATGGGTGGGAAAATAGCTTCAGTGTGAAGTTCCTCTGCCAACTTCTGTGCACTCTTCAGAATGTTTTGAAATCCCTCATCTGACCAGTAAGACTGTAGGTATGACTTTGCTTTGTCCAGTTGTTCCATTGCTCCAGATATATCAAGGTCAACACCTTGGAGTCTCTTGCTTATAACATTTATTTCAAACAGTATGTCATCCCACAACACTAAGGGCTTGTCTATACTTACGCGCTGGTTCGGCGGCAGGCAATCGAACTTCTGGGTTCAATTTATCGCGTCTTGTCTGGACGCGATAAATCGAACCCAGAAGTGCTCGCCGTCGACTCTGGTAATCCTGCTCGGCGCAAGGAGTACGCGGAGTCGACGGGGGAGCCTGCCTGCCGCGTCTGGACTGCGGTAAGTTCGAACTAAGGTACGTCGACTTCAGCTACGTTATTCACGTAGCTGAAGTTGCGTACCTTAGTTCGAATTGGGGGGGTTAGTGTAGACCAGGCCTAAGCCACACAGAAATTTTAAGTTATGTATGTTTCTGGTGATTCCATTTCCCTCTGCCACTGTTCTCCCACGAACAGTTCCTGTCATAGCATTATCCTCCATAATGGCAACTATGGCATCATCTATCTTCTAATTTGGTGTTTGATAGGCTTTATCGCCTCCTCTCAACTTTCCCATCGTGTGGCACTCAGTGGTTTCAGTATCAGAGAGGATGTTCCCTGATGTTGCTTCAAAATTTGCCATCGATGAGTTGATGCAGAGAAAAATACATAGATGCTTTGAATTACATTAAAAAATTCAGCAGCCTCACTAGAAGCTGATGCTGCATCACTGACCACCAAGATCAATGAATGAGAACTGCATGGGACAAAAAAAGCTCGAGGGTTTAACTCTCGGATCCGTGTCTGCACTCCTCTGTTCTTTCCTCTCATGTTGGCACCATTTTTGTAGCCCTGACCTCTTCTGTCAGCTATCGCAATTCCCGTATCTTCCAGCTTTTTAAAAAGCACATTTGTCATACCAGTTCCTGTAGTATCATCAATGTCAATAAATTCTAGAAAATGCTCTCTGATAGTCACCATTGTAGGGACATTTTCACTAGGTTCTGTTGTTGTTACAAAACGCACCATTAAAGTCATTTGTTCCATATGGCTGATGTCAGGTGTGCAGTCCAGAATAACAGAGTAATATCTTGCTGACTTCAGATCTGCCACAGTCTTCTGTTTGACTTTTGTTGCCAGTAACTGTATGATCTCATTTTGATTTGTTTTTCCAAGGTGGTGGTGTGTGTACATTTCTTGGGTGGTGACTTGGGATGCTCCTGGAGTACAGCATCAAACTCAGCCATTAGCGCCACAATTTTAAGGAAGTTTCCATTGTTTGGTACATACAGCTAATCTGAAGTGCCACACAGTGCTAGGTTTTGGGTAGCAAGCATTCTCACAATGGCAATGAGCCTTTTCAGAACATTTTGCCAGTAAAGAGACTCTGATGCAATCTTCTCTTGATGCTGATCATCTATGGTGGCCTTTAACCTTAGTCTCATCTCAAGCTCTTTCCACCTATGGAATGCTCTCTGGTGATTTGCTGCCTTCTCATGGCATGCCAGATTTCTAGCAAGATTTTTCCAGTCCTTTGTTCCTGTAGAACCCAATGTGGCTGGAACATTAGACTGGAAGAGTTTGCAACAAAAACAGTATGCAGCATGCTGGGTCTTTGAGTACATAAGCCATGGCCTCTCCACTTTGTCACCATTGGGGATTTCACGCCAGTAATGTGTTGGATGGAAACTTCTATTTTCATTGTTTTTGGAGAACATGAAATTTTTCACTTGCAGTACAAGGAAGTCCCTCAGGCTACTGCTCAAGTGGGTCCATAGTCCTGGATCATCTGGACTTAAGGAACTAAACTCAGCTGCAGCTGTTTCTTGCACCTCCATCACACTCTTCTCTGATCTACACTTTTCTTCAGGAATGTGCATGGTTACATCCATTTGAGATGGAGATATGGATGCTGCAGTAGCTACCAGGTCACCTGCACTCTGACTGACTGGAAGATCAGGCATCTCCTCACCACTCACATCCTCACTGGGGCTGGAAGGTTCACCATGAACATTTGTGTCTATGTATCTCAGGAGAGCTCCTTCCTGCTTAGATAGAAAAGCTTCCTTTGCTTTCTTTCTTTTTCTGAATGCTGCCCCAGAGGGGCATTTTCTTCTTTCACTCATGACTGCTGTTCTGTGCCAGCTATAGTGGCTCTCAACACTCAGTTGAAGGGGACAAATAAGCAGGCTGGTAGCAAGGCCTGAGTGAGGGAAGATATCAGTGTCTTAAGGGCCTAACTGGCTCCTACTACTTCAGTTGACTGCCTGTTCTCCTCAAGTGGGTTCAGGGAAGCAGCAGGAAACAGGAAGCTCCCTGAGAAGCTGGTGTTAATCAGTCCAGGTTCCTGGGGGTGCTAGAGAGGTACATAAGAGGCTCCTCCTTCTTCCTCTCCCTGCAGCTCCTGCTGCTTTCTGTTATTCCCTCTCACCTTTTCTCCTGCCTGCCTGTTATGTCTCTTGTGCCCTCCTTCCTCCAGCACAGCACTCCACCATATCTGTGGATCTAGAGTAGAGATAATACATAGGCAGCAGCAGCAGACACAATTTTCTACACTCTGGGTCCTAGTGGCACCCACCCACACAGTCTGGCATCTGAGGCGGCTGCCTCAGTTCACCTCATGGTAAGGCCAGCCCTGTACATGAATGAAACTGGGATGATTTAACTCTTGTGTTTACAGCTAAATGCCATAGGGTCAAATGGACTGAAACTCTGTAGATAATAAAGCAGGTTGAAAAATAGGCACACACACATGAGAATTTTTTTGTGGGGGAGGGAGGGGCATTGTCTAAAGTTCCATTTCATGGAAATATTGTACAAGATTAAATTAGGGCCAAGAAAACCCAGGGAAGGTTGGATTTGAGCTCTGCTTTTGACACATAGTTCCATAGAACTCTAAACTTGCAGAACCCAAACCTCCTGCACGTGATTCTGGGAATGGAATTCCGTAACATTAGGATTTCCTGAACTGCCTGTGGGGAGGCCACTGGCCTTCTCTTTCTCCTCATGCTGCAGAAACACGTTACCATAGCATAAGATTATTCTTAGCTAGCCTATGTTCTATGTGACCCACCACTACTCATTGTTTGGAAAAAGGAACTTCTGGACTATATGGGATGAGCCAGGTCTCTCCTCTTCATGCAAGCCTGACGCTTGCACTGTAACATCTTTATACAACAATATTGTGTGTGGTGGGGGAGTAACTGTACACCAAACAGTACAAGATGCAAAGTCATTTTGAACTGTTTGCTCTAGATAGATTAAGCTCCTTAAACTTAACAAATTAGATGTCTTCCCTGTTGATTTCATTTTTGCAAGTTCCTCTGTGCCAGTTCAAACATCCTACCACGTTTTGTTGAGATGATGGAGTTGGGACTGAATCTTTTTATCCTAAATTCTGTTTTTCTGAAAAATGTTTATACACAGCTCCAAACCCAGAAGTATGTGCAATGACAACATTACCATCATTGGCCTGAGTGGGAGTTTTGACTGAGTAAGAACTGAAGGATTTGGACCATATATTGTTGGAATATTTTATTTATTCATTAAATCTCCTACTGAGCTGGTCAGCCAGCCAAACAGCTGTCTTTATAGGTGAAGCAACATCTCATGAGCTTTGATTCCCCTTCCCCTTTATCTGGAGATAGTAAGATTACTACCTACTGGTTGAGATGGCAAAGAACTACTTGGAGAAACCAAATTAACAGAAGAGAAATTACCATTTCAGCAAGATACCTGGCAAACTACTCCCTTGGTTTGACACATGAGTGACCGACACATAGATTAAATACATATGTTTCTTCCACACTCCTTTACCTAGCCATCATGGTCTCTGGTAATTCAATGAGTTATCTTTCTAATTTAGGCCCTCTTTTCTTCCATGTAAAAATATGCAAATGAGAGCAGTGCAATCTCAAAAGAGGCAGAGTCATTTTAAAAATAGAAGGGCCAGATTCTCAGATGGAGTAAGTCACAATGATGTCATCAGAGCTATGTTGATTTACCCAAGGTGAGATTTCTAGACATAGGAAAATAAGGATAGGCAGTAAAGAGAAACAAATTATAAACCAGGCCATTTTCAAAGGGCAGAGAGTATATAGTAAATGTAATTGCAGGCACTAATATGTTGCACAAGTTTCATGAATCTACACAATTTATGCTGCAGCTTATTAAAAATGCCACTCCACATGATATATCATTCTCATTTATGGTACATGTGCTATAACTCAGACACAGAATTTATTTTTTAAAGAAAGGTGAAACAATATGAGACTGAGGAGCACAGGAGACTGAGGAAGGAATGCTTATTCTGAAGGAATAAGCATTTTAAGCTACAGTCTTACAAGTTTGTACAGGTGATGTTTCTGAAGGCATTTCAACGCACAGGTTGGATTATCGTCTGGAGTGAATCAGCATGGATCCACTGAAGTCTATGAAGCTACACTCTTTTATGTCTCCTGAGAATCTGTCCCATGCTATATTTAAGTTGTTTTCTGATTTTCAAAATAAAATAGAAAAGTTGTTCTCTGCAGTTCTCTTTCCTATCTTTTCTTTTCCGTGTATGTTGATGACCTGATAATTACACAAGTGCTCTCAACACACACACTAGTGAAAATCTCAGTGCTGATCTCAGATAACAATATAGGAGTTCCAATACCAGATAAGACTAGTGATCCAATTTGGCCTGTACTAGATGCTTCAGAGGAAGGTGTAAGAAACCCTATAGTGTCCAATCATGAAATAGTCTGGCATAGAAAAAAATTCTGCCCAACCTTCATCACCCAGAGTTGGGCTTTGCCCTGAAGTCTGTGGATTTATATTCCTTTAAAAAAAATCTAATGTAACTTTGAAGATACTCATTTTCTGTATGAGAGTACAGGCAAGACAGAGAGTGCACACTTAGTCCCAGCATTACCCATCTCTCCCCTTCCCACTCTCTGTTCTTTCTTTCCCTATACCACCAGGAGCTGGAAGACAATGTACTTAAAAACAAAGATCTTGATCTTGCAGCAGGGTCCATGCAGGTGGACAGCTGTGCCTGCACAGAATCCACATTGACTTTCATGCAAGGGTCCATCATGTGGATCCAGTGGCAGGATTAGGCCTTAAGCTTCTGCCACAGACAGGGTTATACCAATTAGGGAGCAGAGCTGATGCTCTCTATTGGTAGCTCCAGTAGTGGTGGGTAGGTGAATTAAGTATTCTTTGGAAGAAAGAAGAAATGTAGAGATATAGGGGGAATCTTTAGCCAAACTCCCATTGACTGTAGTGGGGCCAAGATTTTGTCCCTTACATTTATTCAGATTAGCATGTTTCTTTTAAATATATATGTGTGTGTGTGTGTGTTCATTTTCTTTAATCAATTATTTTCACTCACTGACAATATTTTGTAATTAAAGCACACCAGTGCAGTGTATTGTACCACAGAAGCATTAATCATCAAGCTGCAGCATGCTTTGCAGTGTGAAAAAGGCTAATTTTTTGAATGATCTAAAAAAAGGAATTTGAACTTGTGAAACACCCATTTTGGTCACTTTGTGTTGCTTGTGGTACTGGAAACCTGTAAATGTGAAGACACTGAATTTAATCAAACTATGCTCCTATTTCAGTGTCACTTTATGTTAATGTGTTCACTCTTCATTTTAATAGCAATGCCTAATTAAGAGATCCATTAAAAATCTATAATGTTTATTGAACGGAAAAAATCCAGAGTAACGCCTGTATTTTTTTTTCTTTTTAAATTATCTCTACAGGCATGTAATGGATATCTTACTTAAACACCATTATTAATGAAGATATCACACAAATTAAAACTGAGTCTATTTTCTCCCAGCAAAAATATGGGTTTTTGTTCAGTCATATCAAAAGAATATGTGCTAAGACAAAATCCATCCTGAAGGTTAATTTGGTTTTACTTATATAATTCTGTCTTCTAAGCTTTTCCCCACTCTTGCAATGTTGGTAGTGTTGAGTGATCTTAATACAGAACTGAAGGTCAGGAATTAAACTGTTCTAATCCCGGCTCCAATTCAACGGCCTTGGGCAAGTCATTCCACAGCCTGATTTGCTCTCATTGACTGCAATGGGAACAGGAGCAAATGCCTGATCAGTTTACTTCAATTTATCCATTGGTAAAATGGAAATATTAACACTTATCTGCTTCATAAGGATGCTACAATGCTTAATTAGCTAATTTTTGTAAAGTGCTTTAAAGATTAAAAGTTGAATATTAAATGTTATAAAAATAAAACAAAATAAATATTTTAATCCATATAAACCCCTTCACCTTAAAAAAAAATTACCAAAAACCAAAACAAAAAATAAACCCCGACCAATAGTACAATACTAGGGGCCCTTAAAAAAATCAAAATGCAGTTAACAGCAGAAAGAAAAAAAAAACTGTGATCAGGTGAAATGCTGCTTACTATATAATATATATCCATAATAATGTATAGTTGCAATATTCAGTAGTTCATATCCTAGAATACCAGTTTCCCAGTTTGTATTTTGTTCTGTCTTTGTACAGCATCTAACACCATGGGGTCCTGGTCCATGACCAGAGAGCCTAAGCTTTATGGCAATACAAATAACTAGATGCTGAAAACCCGTGCTGCTGCTCGGGTGTGATTTGTAAAGTCATGTGTGGGAAAAAACCCAAATGGCTGAAAACTTAAAAAGCCTAGTGATGGCTGAACCTGGTGAAATTCTAAACAAAAAGAGCTCTGAACTATGCTTGTAGCTGTTTCCCTCACTTCACACTGATTCAGCAGATGTTCTAGGCTTTTGAGTGATGTTTGGGGTTATTGTGCATGCTGGTTGTGTTGTTGTGTGTTGGGTTGGGATGTGCTGGATGAGTGCTGTAGTAGATTTTTGTGGGTGGTGAATGAAGAGTGTGTGGAAGGGCCGCCATCTCCGAGGTACAAAGAACAGGACATCTAAATCACTTCATCCGGGACAGCTACCTCAAAAAAGGACAACCCTGGGAAAACCTGGACAGGTGACAACCATAGTGTGTGCTGCCATGAAGGGCAACATGTGCCTGGAGATATTGTGTGTGCTGGTTGTGTTGTGTGTGGGTTGTGTTGTGCTGGGAGAGTTGTGTGGATTTATGCAGGTGGCAAGTAAGAGGTGTTGTGGTGAGGGGCTATGTGTGTTTGGGGTTACTGAGTCTGCTGGTTGTGGTGTTGTATGGGTGGTTGTGTAGATTTGTGTGGGTGGCAAATGGACAGTGTGCTGCTGTGAGGGGCCGTGTGTGTTTGAGGTTATTAGGGCTGCAGGGTTGTCATGGTGCAGAAAAAGTCACAGACACTGTGACTTCTCTGTGTGTCCACGACTTCCTGCCGGGAGACTCTCGGTGGGCTGTCAGCCTGGTGTGCAGGGGAGGCCTCAGTAGGGAAGACCTTGGAAGGGAGGGTGGAGATTGAACCTGCTCCATACTAAATCCACAGCAGTGGCTCCTGTGTCCTATGCATAGGTGCTGAGTTTTTCTTTTCCCAGGGGGTGCTCCACCCACGCTCTGCCCCGAGGCTCTGCCCCCACTCCACCCCCTCCCCCAAGGCCCTGCCCTCGTTCTGCCACCTCCCTCAAGGTCCTGCCCTTGCTCCACCTCTTCCCGCCCCTGCTCTGCCCCCTCCCCAAGGCTCCCACCCACTTGCTGATCTCTGCCCTCTCCCAAGCTCATCCCCCAGTCGCCAAACAGCTCTTTGGCAGTGCTTCCAATCAGCTGTTTGGCAGCATCCTGATTAGCTAATCGGGGGTGCCGCCAAACAGCTGTTTGATGACTGGGGGATGAGCACACACTATTTGTTTCCCATGAGTGCTCCAGCCCCAGAGCACCCACGGAGTCAGCACCTATGGTCCTGTGGGGCTACTCCCTCTGGGTGTTGTGACTTGGTACAGGAGATCGCAGTGCCACTCACTCAAATTTTTCCTGTTCTTCCCCCATCATGACAGACAGGTGGCCAGCTCTGTACACCAGGCCATAATGCCTAGAGTGGGGAGCTGGGCCCAGCCCCATGGGACACAGGAGACACTGCTTCCCATGTCCAACATGAGTGTGAGGCCAGCTCACTCTCAACCCTGGGGCCAACCTGGGGGACACAGGAGCTGCTGTTGCCTGCAAAGAGTGAGGGGTGGGCTCACTCTCCAGCCTTCTTCCCCACCCTCCCCAGGGGCCTCCCCACTGCACAGGGCTGGGTTGTGGTGCTGGGGTGGAGGGTGCTGCTGAGAATAGGCAAAGCCCCCTCATTTGTCAAGGCATTATTTTTTATCAAAAATCACGGAGCAGTTATTAAACCTATGACTTTTATTACATTTATTATGACTGCTCTGTGATTTTTTATAAAAAAAAATGTGACAGATCTGCAGCTCTACTTATTGTGTGTGCTGGTTGTGTTGTGATGTGGGTGGTTGCGTTGTTTTGTGTCTGGTGTGGGTTGTTCTGGGAAATTTGTATTTGACTTGTTCAGGTGGCATTTGGACTTATGGGTATGGCAGCTGAACCAAGGAATCCACCATCTGTGCAGTCTCCCTCACACAACCAATGAAATTGTTGCATGCAAATTAGTTGTAGAATATGGATGGTGATTTGTCCAGTTATCTCTGATATCACAATTATCTAGGATTCTTGGAATGGCATAGATACATGCCTTATTGTAACTGTACACCACATGGATATAATTCGTAAAGTCAAAATGGCTGAGAACTTAAAAATTGGACAGCCTAGGGAGGAAGGGAGGTTTCAGATCTTGAGCCCTATCTATATAGCTCTTTTTAGAGCACCAGCACCCTACTAGCCCGAGTCTGTCAACCCGGGCTGGGATGCTCACTCCAAAATGCTGTGCAAACATACCCTAACATCCAGAGATGATTCAACCTGGTGATAGTCTGAAGAAAAAGAGTTCTCAGCCATGCTCATAGCTGCTTCCATCACGTCACACTGATTCAAAAGACATTTTAGGCTTCAGAGTGATACACACTGTGACATGCCTGGAATCTTATTATACAGATAAATAACAACCAACCAACAATTTGCTCTTCTCAGTTAAAGATCGCAATGTGAGATCTAAGTTGGGTAACTGGATGTCAGATGCTAGGGATAATTGTTTTCAAGTGAATGATGCTTTCTAAAGACACCACACTACCATCACACTATGGCCAGGCAACTGAGACTCCAGTGAATATTCTTAGTTCAATGCAATTGGAGAAAAGTATGGCGTTTACAACTAATGAAAATTAACCATGTCTTGTCACACATGCTCTCCATCAGAGTGTTCAGTAGCAAAGTTCATGTATGCCTTTTAGTTAACTGGTGGTCCTATCTAACAACTGTCTGACTCTCTGACTCATCAAAGTGTTGCAAAATTATGGTAACAATCCATTATAGCTACTGTCTCAACTTTTGGTGAAATCATTTAACTGAAAGCGAAATAAAAGATTTAGCTGGACTGGAAGCGCTCGATGTGGTTCATGTTCCCATGCAGTGGCAAAGTTTACATAAGCCTCTTGGGACAAGATGAATTGTTAGACAAGTTCTAAAATCACTACACATTGAAAAAATTCTGTAATACCCCTCAGTTACTCTAAGGGAATATAATAAATAAATATTTATTGTATTAGGAAAACATGACGGACCAACAGAGTTTTTAAGAAAGATTAGAGAGAGAACTTGCCATAACCATTAAAGAACCTGGCTACCAGTGGTAACCCAGATAGGATCATGAGGAGTGCCCAGCAGAGACCCTCCAGGAGGCTTAGACCCCTGGAGCAGGTTAAACCTATCTTTGAGCAAACTGGACTTAGAGATCAGAGTGGCTGTGTGACAACCAGCAGCATTCAGTGTGCCCTGAAACTGCTTGTGAGCCCTTGCCATGCCAAACAAGTTGATGGTCCAGCTCCAGGTCAACTGATGAAGACCCCTTATATGGTGGTCTGGTCTATTATACAGCCTAGGGGCTGTCACTAATTAGAAATCAATAATGATCAATAACCACTACAGAACTGGGCCACAACAGTTACCTCTCTTTGATGCATCTTGTTATGTAAAGTAGTGTGAGAGTAGCAAATTGTTAATTTATGATATATGTAATGTCTAGAGGAGATTACTTCTATATTCACTTCTTGGATTGTAACTTCTTTGGGACAAGGATAGTGTCTTATACATGTGTGGCCTAATGTTGTGGGCACAACCCCCATAATAATAAGCTCCTTGACTAGGTCTTCAGAAAAGCCTAAAGTGCAGAGACAGCTTCTAAGGAATCCATCCCTAGGTTTTACACAAGACCAGATGCATACACAGCAGTCTAGTCCCATTGGATTTCTTCCGTTGTTAGTTTATTCAGGATTTCTAGCTTGGGGGAAGCTACTGAAAATGTGATTGTGTGGGGGTGGTTATGGTTCATTACCAATCGCATAACTGCATTTATTATTTTAGCTTCAAATTTTGCAAAAGTACACACACGCTTTTGCATGCATCATTGAAGGATTTGTACATGGCCATTGCTCTGTGACCAGGCCACCATGACTGGCTTTTGTAGATTGGGCATTGTATTCACACTTTTGAAAATTTGAGCTTTACTTTTAAACCAAGTGTTGTAGATGAAAATGCTCTGAAGTTGAACTAATCCAAAAAGCCATACACTAATGGGAAAAAGACAAATAGAATGTCAGATAAGTGCTTTTCAGATTAATTATTTTAGAGCATGTGTGAGTTTGGAGACACTCACAGAACCAGATACTTGGTAGGTTACCTTTATAAATCTGAAGAGAGTGTTGACTCAGCTCATCCTGTGCCAATGCATTTCAAGGATAAGAGCAACTCTGCTGGTTCCTGTATAAAACAATAATTTAGTCAGTGAACAGTGATGCAAAAAGATCTACTTTGAGCCTTGGAAATTATGTTTGTAGTAATTGGCTGAAAATTCTTCCAGGCAGTTTCTTTTTCTTTTTTTTTTCCCCTAAAAAATAAGGGTTTTGAAACATTTTATAAAATTCTGGTCACTATTATTTATCCTCAGTGGGAAAAGAGCAGTCCATGTTAAAATGTTTACCAGTCCGGACCCATTTACCCTTTCTTTGCACACATATATAATGGGATCAGTACTACACCATTGGCCAAATTCTGGCTTTCGGCTACACAGAAGTAGGTATGAAAATCTACTGTCTGGAGGGAAGACCTGGAAAATACAACAGTCATGGCCTGATACTGGCTCCCCCTTACCCTGTGAGGTAAACTCGCCAAGCCTCTGTATGTGGAACCATGGAAGGGAATTCCAAAGTTTCAGGGTGGTCTGTGCAATTTATATACACCGCTACCCCGATATAACGCTGTCCTTGGGAGCCAAAAAATCTTACCGCATTATAGGTGAAACCGCGTTATATCGAACTTGCTTTGATCCACCGGAGCGCGCAGCCCCGCCCCACCTGAGCGCTGCTTTACCACATTATATCCGAATTCGTGTTATATCAGGTCACGTTATATCGGGGTAGTGGTGTAGGAGGGACTTTGTGAAATCTAAAGCCTCTACATACTCTCCTCTGCTCAGATTACTCTTGCCAGGATCAGGAATAGTCTTTGTGCATGTGCAGGAGCCCACAGCTGGCTAAAGTACAGAGGTAAATTAATACAACTTTTGCAGCATTTATTAGCACTTGGTGGAGGGAAGGGAGGGCTGAAAAAAATAAAGCCAAAATATGTCCATTTTCTGGTGTTGTAGGAAGACAAAGAAAATAGTGACTGATGTTAAGACCTTCTCTTGACAGGCATTTGGGGATCCCACCCTCATATCATAGGAGAGCAGAAAGTCACTCCTACCAGTATCTGTTTTATTTTATCATTCCCACCCTTAAACACCTAAACCCAGTTTCCAAAAAACTCAGAGTTGTTTTTTAATATGACCATTATTGGCCCTTTATATATAACCTTTTCCACCTCCTTATTTTGTATGTTTCCCCTTCCCCTATTTATGTTTTAATTCATAATTTTACAAAGTTTATTATATTGTTATTGTTTTATTGTGTAGCACCCCAAATACCTTGATGGCATAAGAAGTGTGTGCATGCTTTATACATGAAATCATTGGCCACAGGTATATAGGTGGGCAGGTATTTGTTTATAAATAAAATTATTTTACTGAAGTGGGACAAAATGGACTACTTTAAGTCATTTTGAGTAAGTAAGGGAACATAGCTTGGACTATATTTGTAAATCCACAACAGGAGCCAAAATGTATTTCATAAATCTCTGCAAAACAAATTCAATGCAAAATATGGGCTCCTTGATAGCAATGTGGCCACTGGCCTTTAAGAACAAACTGAACACCAACATTCAATAACTGTTCCATTGGTCTTAAAGTGCTGATCACCAAGGGTCAGATTATGCCACTCTTATTCAGTATTCTACCCCACAAGGAGTCCCATTGATTTAAGTGGGGCTACTCCTGGAGTATGGTACTACCAGAGGGGTGTATGGGAGTCCTTGTAGAGCTGGTCAAACTGTTCAATACAACAGGTTCGTAAGACCTGTAGCCTTTTTTTTTTTCTGATCAATGAATCATTCATGATTTTCTTCAACTGCATTTGTTAGGATTACCATGTAGTTTGGACTAATAGTTTTCAGACCATGAGACAAACTCGGATCTAATTTACACATGTGTAAGTACAGAGTAAGTCAATTGAAGTAAACAGTTACTTTAGATTTGCACCACCTGAAACTGACATTTGCTATAATGGGCTGCTCTTTAGCTCTTTGTTTTGACTACTTACTACTTGAGTTGTGTTGATGTTTCTGCTCCCTGATTGGATATCTGTAAAATTTTACACAGGAGACTAGTGAATGCTACACATTTTAAGATGAATAATCATTCATACTGAAATGCATGTACATTTTTTGACTCACAAACATTTATTTATTTATTTATTTATTTATTTTATGGATAGCCAGTGGCTTTGCAAATGCTTATATGTAACTGTCTGGGTCAACTACTTTAACATGGCATTTAGTCTGATGAATCCAGATCAGCTTCCCCATTACTAATCCCTTCACTTGTGATGAATTTTTGTGTTCTGAATGCAGCAATGTAGGACACTCTGTGGGTCTTTTGATCGTGAGAGCTATGGGGTGCCAGTGGAATGTTTCCCCCTCTTTGGCTTCAGCTTGGTTTCTGGTTAGGATATCCATAGTCTTCCAGGATCTCTGAGGCTCACCACCTGCAGTTCTGGCTCTAGTCTATCTTGGCTGCTTAAAGCAAGCATAGAGCTGTAACACCATCAAAACCAGGCATTCATCATGGCTCAGCTAGAGGAAGGTTTCAATCATCCTTAAACATAATGAAGTGCACATCCTACTCAAGCCATCTCTTGCCATTGGGTTACTTTCCTATTACTGGCCAATCTTAAATCTTCTTAAATCTTTTGAGGAAGGAGATTGGAAAGGTAGCAACTACAATTTTGCCAGTGATATACTGGACCAACTGCAGCATGAGTTCCTAACTTGTTTTGAAACTGAGATCCCATTTGCATTTGAGACCTCATTTATCATCTGTTGTGGTGTTAATCTTGGTTGGATGGACACTATTGTCAAGACAGCCTTGTGATTAACATGACATATGATTAACAATGAATTATTCCTTCACGTGTAGTGTTCCTGATGTTTCTTCAAATGCCTTTAGGAGTTTTTCAGTCATACCTAGAAGATAGGGCTCCGTTGGCATCAGTGGACAACTGTGTCATTGACAAGGAATAGAAGAGTCAGCATCTGTCAAGCATCTTCTCCTGCAATGTTCAACATATTTATGATGCTTCATGGGGAGACTATTTGTGGGCAACAAGTAGAGCAGTAGCAATACATTAATTAAATGCAACTTTATGGTTTTTGTACCATAGAACCTACATATTCAGTCTTTGCTCTGGATGAATATCACTGGATGTGTCAGAGTAACCTTGTCGTCACAACTGAGAAAGCAGAAGTGGTCCGGCAGGGCAGACACCAGTGTGAGAATGCTCATTTCAAAGGTAATGAATGAGCCAAGTTTAGAATCTTGGTGTCACTTTCAACCACACCTTTTACACAGATAGCCTATATGTCACACATGGTTTTAAAATATTTATTTCAATAACAGTTAGCATGAACTGAACTTTTCTTGATCCCATGATGGCCTTGCAACACCATCACATGCTCTGGTAATTCCCTCCTTACTGAGATTACAGCAGTGTTATTCCTCTCCTTGTGACTGTTCAGAATACGTCAGCAAGTTTGCTATCAAAGTCCCTTTTGCATTTAATAGGAAGCAAAAGGCAGAAGGGCATTTATTAATAAAACTCTTAGCTCTGTCCAATGTACTACTTTTATGAGTATGCAATTTCACTGCAGTAATATTAAGTCTGGCAAGGTGTTCAAGGAGAGTATTATGCAAATACTGCAATAAAACGTTTAGTACATTTTAGCCTGTTCAGCCAAGTGAGTATCTGCAAGAAGTCTGAGGGATGAATAGTGATGCAGACACTCGCTCCCCTGACTAAATCTTGGGCATCTGCAGGGATATATAGGCAGCCTGGAAGGGACCCACTAAAATGATTTGAGTCCTGACATATGAAAGGCCTCCTTTCTCCAAGTGATACCACTGGCATTTGAGATCCATCAAGCTGACTGAGGTCTTATTTGGCCACACACCAATTTAATCAAGAGGTAGGTGCTCACAGGACATTATAGCAAGGGGGCTCTTGACTCTGGAATTCATTCAGTCTCCTACAATCTCCCACACCTTGGTCGCACAAAACCTGAATCTGATGATCTTCAGGGCATGCTGTAAGAACCATCTGTTTCCCCAAGTTTCTGAGGAAAGAGAGGAATGTGAAGGGGCCTATGGCACTGGAAGTGGATAGTGGTAATCCAGCTGGGTGGTGGTGGTCTCCATGAACAGATGGATTAATTGAATGGCTGAGTCCATTATTTTCCTGTTGGCCTGGTTAGGGTTGTAATTTTAGTATATATTTATTTGTGCATACAGTTAAAACTCAGATAAGTGTGTTTTAAAAATCTAAATAGATAAAATAATTCTCATTTTCATTTCATATCAGAATTACTATTACCTTACTCCCTTTTCACAGCTACCATGGCCTTGTTGAAGGTACAAGTATTAAAAAAGACTGTGAAAGCTGATGGGGACAAAATTTAACCTGACTTTTTTTTTTTTTTAAATGCAAGTTACAGAATCAGTAAAGTTTCACCCTATTAGTCTTATTATTAGGAATGAGAACATTTGTCAAAACAAGGGCATCAGTGAGTGGGGATGTTTTAGTAAGCCAGTGTTTATATACAGTCCAGTGACCATTAACGAGTGTATGCAATAGATGTAAAAAATTAGTAAAGAAAACAGTCTTAAGAGAAGAGAGAACTACTGTTACACTGCAATTTTGCAATGGGGGGCTGCCCACGCAGAACTCCTTGCATGATCAGGGTGTTAGAGAAAAGTGAATCAGTCTGTATTAAATAAGAACTGACCCCAATCAGCTAAAATTAAATGGGAGTTGAGCACCTAACTCCTGCAGGCCTGTTTGAAAATCCCAGCCACTGTTTTTCCTGTACCAGCTGGGGTGATGACAAATAGCAATCAGAAACACTCTGCTTTAGTGCCATTAAAACTGTTATTTGAGAAATTTGGAAAAAAGACATCAGCATTCTTTTATTGTACTAAAATATTCTGTCTTTTATGAGCTGAGTCATAACAAGCTGGGGCATATTTACTACTCAGACAGTTTCTAGACATTATAAATGGACTACTTGCTCAGAATATTGCTACTGCAAGCAAGACAATTGACATTTTCAACCTTAACATTAATAAACTTCAACATTAGCATCATAACAACACAAATGACTATGGTAACCCTTCCATCTATTCCTGATCAACAGGGAAGTCACTTAAAAGGATGGCAGCTAACAGTTATATATTGTGGCTGCCCAGAAAATGGTGTTTAAAGTGCAAAGTTACAGTTTACCACAAGTGGTAAACTTTTTTAATCTTGAAAATTATTTTAATTAATGAGCAGCTAGAGTGCCTAATAGCAAATTACCTCAGAGAATTACCAATATGTCATCTGAATTTTCTTTTCCCATCCCACACCAGGTAGTGTTGTAAGGGTCCCTATCACGGGGTATACTCCGACACACCCACTTTGAAAGAGCTGAATTAGGTCAGGTGGACCCAATCAACCAATTAAACTGGCAACAGGGGAGATTTAAGTTGTGTAGAGGGCACTAATTAGGAGGGAGATCACTTGTGAGGGCATGGGGGGCTTCTATAAAGCCAGGAGGCTGGTACCATTAGGAAGGAAGGAAGGAAGGAGAACCCCTGAGAAAGTGTTTACCTAACAGGCCTAAGAGAGAGGGGTCTGACCAGGAAGGCTGGAGAAGCACAGTAGGAAGTAGTCCAAGGACAAGAGCATTTAGGTGGGTATAGCTGCAGACCTTAATTGCTTGCTGTATGGCCCTAGACTGGAACTCCAGAGTAGAGGGTTGGCTTGGGTTCCCCTACCAACCACTGCAAAGTGATATTGCTATGGGCAGTGAATAAAAAAACTGCCTGAGTCACTGCAGGACTGATCATAGTCAGGGCAGCAGGCGTGAGGACTGCCTGACATTGCTTGTGCAGAGATACTTTGAAAGACTCTCCAGGATGTGGAAATCACAGTGTGACCTGGCCGGAGGGTCAAGTCACAAAGTGGACGTGCTGAAACTCTGTGAGAGGGAAGAGAGGGGCAACAGTAGGAGAGAAGAAAGAGGATGCTGAACTGGGCAGAGCTAATCCCCAGAATTGCCAGAAGGAGGTGCTACCCAGCAGTGAGTACAACACCCCAGGAGAGTCCCCATTTATTATCACTGCCCTCCCTCTCAGGCCATGTCTACACTACAGTAGCATAGCTATGGCATCATAGCTATGCTGGCATGACTCTGAAATGTAGATGCACCCTATAGCAGTAGAAGGGGGTTTTCTATTGTTGTAGGAACAGCCCCTCCCCAAGCAATAATGCCTAGGTAGACAGAAGCATTCTTCCATCGACCTAGCTGCACCTACAACAGGGATTAGGTCAGTTTAGCTACAGCACTAAACGGTATGGATTTTTCACACCCGTGAATACCATAGCTACGTCAACCTAAATGTTAAGTGTAGACCAGGCCTAAGGCTCCAACTGATAGCAATCTTTCCTCTGGTGAGAAGGGTTGTGCATAGGTCCTTCTTAGTCCCTATCACAATCACTGCATGTGTCCAACCAAGCAGGGATGAGAGTTGCTCCCTCCTCCAGTTGTTGATTGTGTTGTCTCTGTAGTGCTTTCAGCCCCTCCTGGCTGGGGAACAGAGCATCTTCACCTGTTCTAGAGATTCCAGATGCCAGAGTGAGAACTCAAGGTTGGGGACCTGGCTGCTGGTATTTAGGAAGTCAGAGTGGGCAAGAGTACAGCTGAACACACAGCCAAGATGTATCCAAAAAATCACAGGATGGAGTGCAATGGGCCACTTAACAGTAAATAAACTAGCACAACTGTGAAATTATTGAATATTTGGTGTTTCAGGCACACTAATAAATTCAGATATGCAGAATTATGTAACATGTGCATGTGTCCACTCCCTGCTTTACACCTCTTTATCAAAGTATCCTTGTCTGTATATTTAATCATATGAATAAGATTTTTCAGCCTCAGTGATGCTGAGTAATCCATTATTGCATGAATAGTCTTATTGAAACCAATCATGAAGTAATAGACTACTCAGCATGAATAAGGGAGGCAAAATTGGAGCCTATAGGGGTTTTCTTCTTTCTCTGTGCTTCTGTTCTACAAATCAATACAAACTCTTTAGAGTGAAAAAGTTCTTCCCAATAATGTAAAATAAATTATATTATTTCTACATTTTACATCCTTAAATGCCTTGCAGTTAGGCTCTAGGCCAGAATTCCACTTTGCCAAGGAACTATAGAGGCTCATTATTTGTAATACAATTAGGTAAGGAAAGAGTATTTAAGGGTCTTGAGAGTGGAAACAGATACACATGCAAGGACCCTTACACTCACAAAGTCCTCTGGAGTCAGCAAGACTTGGCATAGTATTTGCTGAGTTGTTTGTAGGACTGAGCACTAAGAGACAGCTTTCAATTCTTCCTATATCATTAGGGGCACAACTGGGGACTCTGTGAAGGATCACCACCCTAGCAGAAGCTTGGAGGAGCGCAGTCCCTAAGCCATCATTCAAGAATGCTCTTGTGCCTAACCGGTTCTACTCTACCACATGAAAGGGGAGAGGGTAAACAACAGCATGAGGGATTGCCTACATGGAACAGTACCACTCAGGAAGCCAGGGTATGAACCTACAGCACGCTAGCTTGCTGCGTAGGAACATCCCATGTGGACACTTCTACAGTGCACTAACAGTTCCATATTGCACTGTGATGTACTGCTGTTTGAAGGTCTTGCCTAAATCCTTACATGCTGGGGAGCACTTGGACCAAATTGAGCCCAGCAACAGCGGGGGGAGTCTGCTCTCCTCCCCTATTCACTTTGTGCACCTGTGGTGGGCCAGCCGTAAACTTGCCTTCAGTTAGTGAGGTTTCCTATAATACTCAGAAAGAGTGTGTTTGGTTATTACTGCTGCTTGACGTGTCAGAGTTGTGTATCAATGTAGCTCATAGGATTTAGGTGTGATCTATACTTAGAAGCTGCACCAATTTAACTTAAGGTGTAATGTTGTACAGATTTAGACAAACTGCTGCATCTTTATGCACGGACCTGCTAGCATCAGTTTAAACTTGGCTCGCTCAAGGGCAAGGCCTGGTCTACACTAACAAGGTAAGTCTATCTAAGTTACGCTAGTTAAGTTACGAAAGATACATAACTTAAGTCGATGTAGCTTAGTGGGGTGTAGAAACTGCTGTAAGTCGATCTATGTCGACGGCAGAGCATCTCCCAATGACTTATCAGGTCTTCACCAGACCTGCTAAATTGATGCCCGCTGCATCGATCACAGCAGTGCCGATTTAGCCCATAGTGAAGACAAGCCCCCAGATAAGTCAGGTTTAAACTGATGTTACAAAGTCCATGCACAAAGCTGCACCAGTTTAACTGAATTACTGCAACAGCACACCTTTCATTAAACTGCTGCAGCTTCTGTGCATAGGCAGATCCTTATTAGGCCTGGTGTACAGTACAAAGTTAGGCTGATGTAAGCCGCCTTGTGTCGACTTACTTGTGCATGCATTTACACTTAAATTTGTCTCCCACTGATTAAGTGCCCTGTTATGCTGACATACTAACACTACCTCCCCGAAAGGTGTTTAGCCAGTCTATGTACTGAGGTTGATGCAGCATGAGTGTAGACACTGTTACTTACTTTGACCCTAACAGTTCTCCAGCACAATGCCAGACACTGAATGTTCTGGTCTCAATTGTGAGCTCCACTGCCCAGGGGTTACAGAGACCAGAAGGCCCCCCTCCACGTTAAAGCCCTGCAAATTTTTGAAATGCCTTTTCCTGGCATTTCCAAGCTGGTGCCTTGTCCAGTTTCCAAGCACACCTAGCAGCTCTCTGTTGTGTACAACTGCCCAGCTGACCATGCCAGCTACACGCTCCTGATGTGCTCCAGCTTAAAGTAGACAGGTGATATTGGATCTCCTGGGCCTGTGGGGAGAAGAGGCTGTGCAAGCAGAGCTACAGACACACGCTCATCTAGGAACAGGTTGCATGGGAGATGAGAGAAGGAGTATGACGAGGACCAGCAGCAACACCACATGAAAATGAAGGACTGTGTCAGGCACATCAGAAGGCCAGGGAGACACAGTCAATCTGGTGCTGAGCTGCAGACCTGCTGCTTCTACAAAGAGCTGCATGCCATATGTGATGGAGACCCCTCTGCACACCACCCTGGATACCTCTGAGGAAATCAAATCACATGCCCCTGATGTGAGCAGAGAAGATGGAGAGGAGGAAAAGTAGAAGGGACCTGAGCCTGGGATGGTCCAGCTATGCCAGGACCTGTTTGAGACTCCACTGAAATCCGGTTAATCCAAGCAGTCAAGCAGAGGTGAGCCTGATGTAGGGAAAGGAATGCTGGCTAAGTATATAATTATATTTCCCATTAAAATGATGTACTGATTGTGTCCCCAACTTAAGAGAACACAGCTATTGATGTTTTATTACTCATACTAGAAGAGGTAGCGGTAAAACAAAGAGAAGTAGCATTGGGTATGTCTACACTACAGGATTAATCCGAATTTAGATAATTCGAATTTGGGAAACAGGTTGTATAAATTCGATTGTGCGCGGCCACACTAAGCACATTAATTCGGTTTTTAACCACATTAATTCGGTGGTGTGCGGCCACACTACCCCATTACTTTAACCACAGTAATTCGGTGGTGTGCGGCCACACTAACCCTAATTTGAATTAACAAAATCGATTTAGGCGCTACTCCGCTCGTCGAGGTGGAGTACAGAAATCGATTTTAAGTGCCCTTTAATTCGAATTAACTGGCTCTGTAGTGTGGACGGGTGAAGGGTTAATTCGGATTAACGCAGCTAAATCCGAATTAAAGTCGTAGTGTAGACCAGGCCATTGTTATCTATTTTTCATTCCCCTGTAGAGTTAGGCAAAAGGGGGCATGTAGAGCAGTTTGTTTATGCCTACAGGGATGTCCCTTGGATCTTCCTGGAAGATCTTGACAAAACTTTCATGGAGGCACTCTGCAATCTTCTCCCAAAAGTCCCTAGGGATGGCAGCCTTATTTTTTCCTCCATGATAGGACACTTTCCCACGCCAGTCAGCAATAACTTTCGCAGGCACCATTGCACCACACAGGCTAGTAGCGTATGGGTCAAGGGGTTCAGGATGCCAGCTGCTGCTGGCCTTTCTCTGCCTTTGTTACCTTCCGGAGTGAGATATTGCTAAATCGCTTGTGGAAAATGGTGTCAGTATTCAGTGCCATTGCCCTACACTCTTGGTTCATGCAATCTGGCACTTCCCTCCTTATTTCCCTCACTGCAGTGGGCCATACTCACTGTGCACAAGCACTCCGAAGCAGAAGTGTCAATAAGCACATCTTGTTTAAAACTTTAGGGGAACAAGGGAAGTGAGTTCTGAATCTTAACTTTCACTTTCCATTGTGAGTATATGGACAGTGGTACCTCTGTGCATTTTATTTGCAGCTGGTTCCCCCTCCGCACCCATGGAATGCCTCAGCCAGATAAGGAAGAGAAAGAAGAGGACTTGGGAAGACATGTTCAATGAGATCCTTCAAGCCAGTACTACATCAGAGCTGTAAGCAAAGGGTCTGGAGGCTGAACATCATAGGCAGCCTGGAGAAGGAAAGAGCAGACAGGAGAAAGGCCCAGCAGGAAAAGGAGAGGAAGATGGACAAGCGACAAACACAGATGCTGCAGAGTTTTGTGCACCTGCAGGTTCAACAGGCAGGGGCTCACCTCTCTTTGCAGTCACAGAGCACTCCATTACAGCACTTCCCTACACTCCCCTCAATATTTCCCTTGGCATTAGGGGCCGCATCCTTACCCCTACCATTCCACCCCAGGGGACATTAAGGACCTGTGAAAACCACAGTAGAAATATGTGTAGCTAAAATGGACATGAATGATCTTTCCCCTTAAGTTCTGCTTCATTCCGTTTTTAATGTATTTTCTTTTAAATTGCACAGATTTTTCTTTGCACTGGTTTAGTTACTGACTAAAATTCTATTATGTGGGAAATAATTCATCTTTATTAGTTCACAACATATGCTGTAGAGTGCTTAGCAGTTCTGAAAGCACCCACTTACTTGTTATTGTACAATGTGACACAATTCATAGGATAAGTGACAGTGTAATAATAATAAATGTACAGCAAGCACTGCAAAATTAATGGATTCATTGACAGTGCTGTCAAGGTGGCCAGTGTATGGCTTTATAAGCCACGGGAGCAAGGGGTTGGCTAGGTCCCCCAGGATCACTACTGGCATTTCACCAATGGTAATCTGCTGGTCAGGAGACAAAGTCCCTGCTTGTAGCTTTCTGAACCGTCCTGTGTCCTTAAAGATGTAACGTCATGCATCTTTTCTGACCAGCCAACGCTGATGTCAGAGACATATCCCACCAATGCTTGCATATCCATAGAAAGGTAGCCTCTTCTGTTGATGTACTCTGTGGCAAGGTGGCCTGGTTCCAAAATAGCGGTATGCATGCCGTCTATTGATCCATCGCAGTTCATGAACCCTATTGCTGCAAATCCATCCCCTGTGAACTGCACATTGCCAAGAAGAGTCACAGTCCTGTGTAACAGGAGATGATTAATGGCCTTGCACACTTGCATAACACTGGCCTCCACAGTGGATTTTCCAACTCCAGAATGATTTCCCACTGACCAATAACAGACCAGCGTTTCAAGTTTCCACAGTGTGATCACCACTTGCTTTTCGGCTGTCAGTGCAGCTCTCATTCTCGTATCCCTGCACTGGAGGGCTGGATGAGCTCGGCACACAGATCCAGAAAGGTGCCCTTGTGTATTTGTAAATTCTACAGCCACTGCTCATCATCCCAAGCCTACATTATGATGCAATCCCAGAAGTCAGTGCTCATTTCTTGGGCCCAGAAGAGGCCCTCCACCATCCACAGCTGCTCAGAGAACGCCACTAACAACCTTAAATTGGTTCTTGCTATGTACCACAGCAATCTGTCCTCCAAAAAATCATCATGTTCACTGCTGATCTAGTTCTTCTTCCAGCACTGCAAATACCAGAGGATTGTGTGCCCAGTGCTTTCAACACTTATGAGAATAATGCAGAGCACTGCAGGCTCCATGCCTCTGTCACATAGTGGGCATTGAGGAAGGCCATGCAGGTTCATGAGATTTTTTTTAAAAGGCATGAAGATTATGGGATATAGATGGCATTATGGGATGGAGACGGTTGCATGCTGGGAAGTTGACCCCTATCTCCAAGTCACCCCTGCATGACTAATTTCTGCCCCAGCATGCATTGCCAAAATTTCCCAAAAGACAGTGAGCTGGACAGTGGCATGTTCCATACTGGGATACTACCCATGGTGCACACTGCACTGTGCATCAACACAAACACTCCTGGTGAGTACATGCAGCTCCGACGCAAGGAGCCAAGTACACGTGTGCACAAACGATATACTAACTGTGGCAGCTTTGTGCCGATGTAACTTGTGTGGACCAAAATTTGTAGTGTAGACTGTTAGGATATAGATATTCAGGCCTGTCTGCAAAGGCCTATACTTTAAGAATTTAGGTGTATTCTTATCACTTAACTAGTTATAGAGGTATAAAAGAAAGAATCAAAATCACTGTCTGCCGGCGTAAGGGCCTTCTCGCTCACTGTGACAGTCAGAGGCCTGGTTCTTAGGCTAAGGCCTTCAGCTAAGCAGCAGAGGCCAGCCATAAACTGGGAAGTGTATGGTCACATCCTCACATTCCAAACTAGTCACATTGAAATAAGGTGCTATTGGGCTGTTAGGGATACAATCCTGTCCTGATATTCCTATCACCTCCAGAGAAAAGGAAGAGCCTAGAAGATGTAAAAAGAAACTTAGTTTGATAGCATCCTGTCTGGCAAGAACTCACTTATCAATAGCTGGGATGTGAAATCCTCATTTCTGTATTGTTCTATCACTGTAGTCTTCACTTCCCTATTGTTTGTCTGTATAATCTTTGTCTGGTTCTGTGATTGTTTCTGTCTGCTGTATAATTAATTTTGTTGGGTGTAAATCAATTAAGGTGGTGGGATATAATTGGTTAAATAACCATGTTACAATATGTTAGGATTGGTTAGTTAAATTTCAGTAAAATGATTGGTTAAGGTATAGCTAAGCAGAACTCAAGTTTTACTATATAGTCTGCAGTCAATCAAGAAGTAAGGGGGGAATGGGAACAGGGGCTGGGGGTGGGGGAATTGGGATCATGTTTTGCTAAGGGGGGGGGATGGGAACAGGAACAGGGACACAGGCAAGGCTCTGTGGTGTCAGAGCTGGGAAGGGGGACACTGAGGAAGGAAACTGAAATCATGCTTGCTGGAAGTTCACCCCAATAAACATTGAATTGTTTGCACCTTTGGACTTCAGGTATTATTGCTCTCTGTTCATGCGAGAAGGACCAGGGAAGTGAGAGGGTGAAGGAATAAGCCCCCTAACATCTACGTGGCCTTAGTCTTTCTTCTCTTGGCCTCTTTTTACCCTCCTTACTCTTTCACATGCCCTCTGAGATTCCCTGACAAACTGAATGATTGATCCTTGTCAGTTAACAAGGAATGTATGCAGGTAACTCTCATTAGCATTAATCAGAGTTGTACCTGTAAATCACTTGCCCAGCAATGGGAAAACAGACAGGGAACATGACACCTGGTTCCAAGGAAGTGTCACCCTAAAGGTCAGCATTAGAATATGAGGCCTTGTCTCTGATGGGGATTAGCCCTGATTCCAACCATTAATGGCCAGCAAGGGGATAGCTGCACTGGTGCAAATCCCCAATGTAGCAAGGAAAGATGTAACTTTCACTGGTGGAGCTTGCCCCTGGCTTGAAGCTTAGGTGTGCTTCACCAGTGGAAATTGTGGCTTTTCTTGTCTACAATAGGATGAAATCCTGGCCTCACTGAAATCAATGGGAGTTTTGCCACTGACTTCAGTAGGGTCAGGAATCAGGATTTTACTCTAGGAATTTACACTGGTACAGTTTTCCCAGCTGCTAAAATCAGGGCTAATCCTCAGTATAGGCAAGGCCTACTGAGCTACTTTAAAATAAACGCCCTTCCCATCCTGCCTCCAAACAGACAAAGCAGAGTGCTTCAACCTACACAATGACCTTAACAACTCTCTGGACAGAGACATCTTCAGCTCTTTCTATGGGGAATATCATCCTGGGTGCTTCTATACCAATGACTCCTGATGTGCAAGCCAGTAGCACCTTTTTGCCATAACAATAGTATAGCCCCAGTTATACACAACAATAGTACAGAAAGAATTTTGCAAATTTTTAATGCTTAGTTGTTTGAAAAAGACATTCAAACCAAATTACCTTTCAGAAAGAGAAAGGGCGGGGGGTGGGGAGGGCAGTATATACTGTTGTTTCACCATCATATAACCAATTCCCATTTTTAAGTGATTTGGGGGGAAAAAGGAAATTGAAATAAATCTAATATATTGTGTTGCACAGATTCAATCCTTGTGTTATGCATTGACTTTAATAATATGCATTACCATTAATAGTTTTCACATTGCAATACAAAGTCAGATTTGTTGTCGACCCAGTTCTCTTCATTCCTTGACTTTTACTATCAGCACTGTTCACATGAAAATATTAGTCTGCTGTCACACTACAAGAAACCGTATAATAAGGTCAACTATGCATCACTCCATCTAAGGTTATGCTAGTGGATTTGGTTTATGAGGAATGTATAAGATCACTATAATTATCCACATTGATATTTAGCCCTTATGCTATATTCAATTCAAACTTCAAATATTTTAGGAAACGTTAGTGTCAAAGGAGAGAGAAACATTTGATTTCAGTGAATTCAAAATCTGTATAACAGAAGCAGCTACAAAGCAGCAAAAAGATATTTTTGAGTTCTGAAATGAGCAGCTACATTCTTGAGAAATATACAAATGTGCATCCCTCCTCCTAAAATAGCTAAACTATCTGCATTTCACTCTTGATGTGCATTAGGATTTGGGATGGGAGCGGGAAGGTTTGTCATAAATATATAGAATTGAGAAAACAGTTTGAGTGCTGAAAATTGAAATCCCTATAGAAAGGGAGTTCGGAGATACTGCAATATATTAAGAAAATCTTCATTATGAATGCATTGCTTCTTGTATTAAGTGATCTAGCAGAACAGGAAAAATTGCACTTTTTACAACCCTGGTCTCAGATGTATGGATCCATCCTTAAGCCTCATCTGAACAGACTGAGCTGAAAACATTTGAAATTTTACCTAAAAGGTCAAGGAGCTTTCTGCCACCCACAGTGTTCAGTGGGGAACTGCCTTGATCACTACTCTGCAGACATCAGTTGGGTTCCTCATTCTTCACAGTAGTCTTTTTCGAGGCATCAGCTAAACTTGGAGTCTCCTGGTCCCTCTCATCTGTGGCTCTCTATAAAGGAAGCCAGCTGCTCTACTATCAACAGGACTTGGCCTCTTTCAGACACTTTTCCAGGTAATGTTCTACTACTCAAGGTACATATACAACTGATCTGGGTGGAATCACAGAGCCTTGTCTCCTGTGCAATGCCAAATGCAGAGTTCTATGGCTGCTACTCAAAACGGTATTTATTTCTCCCTTGGGAATGAGGACAACCTCCTGGGCTGCACAGTCTAGGAAGCTCGTGGAACTTCCCAGGCCTTGCTGCCACAAGGTTCATTTGAGTTGGATATGATCTGAACAAAGTACAGTCTATGTAATAAAAATTAATATACAGTACATTGGAAATAACACTAACTCCTGACACTGCTAGCTGTGCTGTCTTGACACTGCCATTTCCCTTAACTCTAGCACTGAGAGCGCTTCTGACTTCCCTAACTGCCAGCTTTTCTCTGCTGGTTGCCTGCTTTCCCATCTCCTGACTGCTGGCTCTGGCTCTTCTTACCTTTGCTTTCCCCTGTCTATGTTCTAATTACAATCCAGGGCTGCCAAGTGTCACCCAGAAGCTGTGGGGGGGCATTGGAACTCTTTTTAAATCTTCAAATTATGTAAGTAATTATGACCACTTGTTTTCTGTGCTCTGGTGTTACTGTGATGATGACTAGAGTGGAACATAAAATTACAACTAATGATTTATTGGACACATTTGGTCACTTTTTCTGCTCACAGAATGTCTGAGAGCAGGTCATGATTTTGTCAGAGGTGTGTATTATTCAAATATCTTAAATTTGTTTTAGTCTATGGATTGACTGAAAATATTCTAAATTTTAGTAGTGCTGCTTAGTTAAATTAGTCTAAAAAGTTACTTGATATTGTTTCTGCTCCTTGATTGGACAGGTAAGTAATCTGTTCCCTGATTGGATGAGCATGCCACCAGTTGCAGCATGAATACTTGCACATGCAAATTTAAAATTCAGTCTCCAAGAATAGGCAGGCAGTTTTGAAGAGGGATTTCTGCTAACTTCTGCCAGCAAAATTTGATCACTCAAATAACCTCAAAAAGCGAACACAAAGGGGGTGTGAATGTGATCAAAGCAAATTCATTTAAAAGTTTTAAAGTTTATAGAAAGCCTGTAGTGTTATTTTCCACTTCTAATGAGGACTGTCACAATAATTGCCGATATAATTACTTATTGGACATCTGCATGTAAAGTATCACAGGCTTAATTTTTCAAAGAGTGCTATTCTCTCTGCAGAGAAATTGTCCATTATATAGCATAGCTAACTTCTGCAAAAAAAGGGGAGGCTGCCAAGTTGGTTTCATAGCACAAACGAAATCATGGGAGCACTAAAAATGGGTAGGTCCATGCTAGAGGTATAGTAAACCAACGTCAAGTATGTGCTGTAGATAGTCCTGAATTCTCCCTCTCCACTCCAAGTGTAGTAGTAACTCATGTGTAAGTATGCTGCCATTTTTGAGACATCTATATTTGTCTGTAGTGCCAGAACTAATTAATACTCTGACATCACTTATATCATACAGTCTTTATACCAGGCCTAGGACCAGATTGATAGGGATGAAGGAAATTAGAAGCTGCTAAATGACTCTTCGAAAATTACACATTATGAAAAATAGTTGAAATGTGCTATTCTGCCAAAATCAACTGCCTGCTCTTTGGATATATTCATAGAACTCAGAATAGCAGAAGTGTATTTGTTTTATGATACATATCCAGGTAGCTTTAGCTCTGATTCTTCCTACTGCGCAAGTCTCACTGAAATTCTCAGCTCCTCACACAAGACAAAATTGCCATTGCCTTGAATGAGGAGCTTAGGATTGGCATCCAAAAGGGGGCAAACTGGACCCTTAGTGTTTATCATCCGTAATTACACCATTAATTTTTGATAACTTTTATATATTTCCAGAGAACCATGAGCAGCAGAGAAAAAGTATTATCAATGCTGATCTGTTTTTAGTTACACAATTTTTGTACTAGAAACTGTCTAAGTTAACCAGTATTAAACTGCAATAAGTTCTTTTAACAGTAACAACAGTACTAGGAATTAACTGCCAAAAAAAGGGCATAGACTGGACTATTTTCTTGCAGTTCTAGCTTGAGCTAGTGGAACAATGTTTGGCATAGAACATAATGTCCTCATAATAAAATGTCTCTGCACAAGCATTGCTTGTTTCAAATTAAAAACAGTAATGGAAAAAGTTACAAATATAAAGAAAGAGGACACAGAGAATTTTATTTGGTCTGAATAGAGTAATAGAGAAGAAAGTAAAAAGTATTTTTTAAACAAATTCCAAATGGATTCTCTTACTTGTTACTAATATCTCAGTTAATCCACAGGAAAAATATTACAATGAACTCAGATACAGCCAGCAATAATAAAAATCCTTGTGTTAGATTATGCTCTCAAAACAATATAAATAAGAAGTAACTCCAATCAGCAACTGTTGTCAATGAAAATATGCTTCAACATGTATCCCTAAACAACTATTAAGTTTCTTTATAAAAATCACAACAAACTGTGCAATCACGTTTTTTTAAAATTCTTAACAGGTTTGTTACATGTGAATTTCACTCACACAGGAAGCAGGAATTTATTTTTTAAAATATTTCACTACTTACAATGGGCTTAATATTTTTTTAAAGTTATTTGTTAATAAAAGCACCAAGTTTGGATCCCTGTGAATGTTGGATCTTATTTGTTGTTCACAAATATTCAGACAACCTCTAGGTATTTCTAAGAAAGATTTCATGTTCCAGATATTTCACAAATCTTAACACAAATGGTTATTCACTTGAAAACAAAAAACAAAAAACAAATATATTATTTTTTAAAACACGAACATTACAAGTTTAGGACACCCAATGAAGGAGCAGAAAGATCATTGAACAGTAAACACTGCTCCTTCTCTTACCTCTCAGTTCCATTCTTCTCATCTTGACATCATCTCCTTCAGCATCACCCATTTGCCCCAAACCACATGCCACTCTACCAAGCTTTGTTGTGAGTGTCAATTCGTCAACACCCATGACTTCTCTACCAATTTCAAGACTTTATGTGTCAGGCCCTTAGTCTACTATTCTCAGCCCTCTCCAACTGTACCACTCTTCTGTTGACTCAGTTGTTAATTCCCTTCATTCTACTCTCTATATCTGCACCTTTTTCCCTCACTGGAATGTCCATTTTGCCAACCTCCAGATACACTTCCTCCAGTCCTGCTCCCGAAGCCATTGAATTGCTCTGGAGAAAGTCCGTCATACATGCAGATGTCCTACATTACAGATTTGCTCTTTTCTTCACAGTGGTTAATTTGTAATGAAAGAGGTGCCGGGGCTCAAGCACTTTTTTTACTTTCATAACTGATATGGCAAGCCTGGAGGTGCTGGGGATATGAACTGTCAAGCCTAGAGGTGCTGGGCCTCAGTCCTGCTAAGCCCTGGCACAAATTCAGCACAGTTTCTTTACTTCTGCCATATCTGCCAAAATAGCGCTATTTCTCCAGACTCAGTGGTTCCCATGCCCCAAACCTCACTGCTCATTTGCTTCCTCTGATTCTCCCTAAAAACATTCCTCCTTCCTTCACAGCTGTTCAAAACCTCACCTACCTTTTCAAAGAGAGACCACTCCCCACTACCACAAGATCCATCACAGCTCCTATCCCCTTCTGCTCCTCCTGTCCCATCACTGATGTCAGGTTTCTCATCTGTTTTTCAACCCCTCCACATGCTTCCCTGATATCATCCTCTCCTCCCTGCTAACCTCCTGCCCCCACTGCCCTCTTCCTCCTTCACTTTTTGATTTCTTTGGGCCTGTTCCTCTCAAAATACAAGCAAGCTTCAAAATTCCACCTGCTTCTTCAACTGCTGTCTTCTTTCCAGCCCTTTAAGCCTATCAAGTGTGCTGTTTACAACCACTGCTTCAAGTTCCTCTCCTCTAACTCTATTTTGGACTCTCTAGTTTCTGGACTCCACCTTCTCCAAACCACTGAAACTGCTCTCACTGGGAGTTCTAATTCCTTTTTTTCTGGGCAAATCCCAGGGCATATATGCTATCCTTATCCTCTGCTCATCTGGACCCCCATCATAAGCATTTTTGGTGGTGAAAAGTATGGATGGTTGCTGCCTACACTGGAGGTGGGAGAGAAGAGTGGCTGTCAGAGCAAGAGAGATGAGGAGAGCACCCAAGGTGGGGATTGCATACTTGGGGAACAGACAGAGGGAGGAGTAATCTGCATTGGAGAGAAAGCAGATTATGGATATGGATAGGTGAAGAGTGTGTAGGGAAGAATCTGCATATTTGCTGTGATCTGTGTTTTTGTCCCGGATGACTGGAAAAAGGCTAATGTAGTGCCCATCTTTAAAAAAGGGAAGAAGGAGGATCCGGGGAACTACAGGCCAGTCAGCCTCACCTCAGTCCCTGGAAAAATCATGGAGCAGGTCCTCAAGGAATCAATTATGAAACACTTAGAGGAGAGGAAAGTGATCAGGAACAGTCAGCATGGATTCACCAAGGGGAAGTCATGCCTGACTAACCTAATTGCCTTCTATGAGGAGAAAACTGGCTCTGTGGATGAGGGGAAAGCAGTGGATGTGTTATTCCTTCACTTTAGCAAAGCTTTAGATACGGTCTCCCACAGTATTCTTGCCGCCAAGTTAAAGAAGTATGGGCTGGATGAATGGACTGTAAGGTGGATAGAAAGCTGGCTAGATCGTTGGGCTCAATGGGTAGTGATCAATGGCTCCATGTCTAGTTGGCAGCCGGTTTCAAGCGGAGTGCCCCAAGGGTCGGTCCTGGGGCCGGTTTTGTTTAATATCTTTATTAATGATCTGGAGGATGGTGTGGACTGCATTCTCAGCAAGTTTGCAGATGACACTAAACTGGGAGGCATGGTAGATACGCTGGAGGGTAGGGATCAGATACAGAGGGACCTAGACAAATTGGAGGATTGGGCCAAAAGAAACCTGATGAGGTTCAACAAGGACAAGTGCAGAGTCCTGCACTTAGGACCGAAGAATCATATGCACTGCTACAGACTAGGGACCGAATGGCTAGGTAGCAGTTCTGCAGAAAAGGACCTAGGGGTCACAGTGGACGAGAAGCTGGATATGAGTCAACAGTGTGCTCTTGTTGCCAAGAAGGCTAATGGCATTTTGGGCTGTATAAGTAGGGGCATTGCCAGCAGATCGAGGGACTTGATCGTTTCCCTTTATGCAACATTGGTGAGGCCTCATCTGGAGTACTGTGTCCAGTTTTGGGCCCCACACTACAAGAAGGATGTGGAAATATTGGAAAGAGTCCAGCGGAGGGCAACAAAAATGATTAGGGGTCGGAGCACATGACTTATGAGGAGAGGCTGAGGGAACTGGGATTGTTTAGTCTCCAGAAGAGAAGAATGAGGGGGGATTTGATAGCTGCTTTCAACTACCTGAGGGGGGTTCCAAAGAGGATGGAGCTCGGCTGTTCTCAGTGGTGGCAGATGACAGAACAAGGAGCAATGGTCTCAAGTTGCAGTGGGGGAGGTCTAGGTTGGATATTAGGAAACACTATTTCACTAGGAGGGTGGTGAAGCACTGGAATGCTTTACCTAGGGATGTGGTGGAATCTCCTTCCTTGGAGGTTTTTAAGGCCCGGCTTGACAAAGCCCTGGCTGGGATGATTTAGTTGGGAATTGGTCCTGCTTTGAGCAGGGGGTTGAACTAGATGACTTCCTGAGGTCCCTTCCAACCCTGATATTCTATGATTCTATGATTCTGCATAGCACCTTAGCCTTTGGCCCATTCTATCCTTCTAAAAATGTAGCTAGCAGAGGGTATAGATAGCTGGTATTTATGTCTGTAGAAGTATAAAAGGTTGAGTAGCCAGGTTGAATTTTATTTAAAAGCTGAAGTAGAAATAAAATAAAACGTATTCACACTTGAAGGGTGAAAAGAACCAAAATCCAAGTAACAACTAAAATTATCATGAGCAGTGTTTTTCCCAAAAGTGATGTAAGACTTTACTGGCCAGCTCTGAACCTGGCTCCTGGTCCTCCTTTCAGAGTTTCCTAGCTAGATGGACTCTCACCACGAAGTTCCTGATTATTCCTCTGCAGTTTCCTGCTGACTTGCATTTGATTGCATTTGCTTACAGTTTGCTGCACTGTGACTTCCTAATCCCAGCTGGGCTCACCTAGCTCATCTTTCCTTCAGTAGCCAGGCAACAAGCAGCACTGACAAAACTAGCAAAGATATTATATACATTCATTCTTTTCCTAGTCCTGGGGATGGTGAGAGAGAGACAAAAAGCTGCAGAGTCTAATGCCCTCATCCTCCAATGAGCTCTGCACTGATGGACCCCTGCACCTACATAAAGCCCCACTAAAGTCAGTGGGGCTAAATACGGACACAGGAGTTTGCTCACATGGAGCTCTTGTCAGTTCAGGGCCTTTGAAAGATAATAAAGGAAGAGTTCGCTACTTTTCATGCACCATTTATATCACATTAACTCACACAAACATGCCACAAAATAGAATACCTAGAACAGGAGTAAAAATTGATCTTCAAAGGGACGAGAACCCAAACACTCTCTTAAAATGACAAACCACCTTATCAAAGGAATCCAGGGGTGCAATGCCCAAGAAGCATAATCTAGAAAACTTGTACTATACAGTTACAGAGTGTAAATAATATGTATTAATTATACAGTTATAAATATGACATTCCATTTTAGGGAAACACCTTTTCAAAGTAATTGGCTTCTAGTGAGGGAAAACGTTTACCCTTTCTTCACACCAGCATGGATCAAAATTAATAAAGAAAGGAGGAATGCTTGTCTTACAGCACATAACCCCATCGTCATGCAGAAGACAATTGATAGATTTTAACAGAAGATCACAGTCAAATAAATTTGTCTGAACACTATGTACATCGAATATGAAACCATGGCTATTAAAAACAAAACAAAACAAAACAAAAAGGCTTATTTTTCAATCAGGGGTTCTCAAACTTCATTGCACTGCAACCCCGCTTCTGACAACAAAAATTATTACATAACCCCAGACGGGGAGACCGAAGCTTGAGCCCACCTGAGCCCCACTGCTTCAGGTGTGGGGGGTGGGGAGAGGCAAAGCCCAAGCCCCACCACCTTGGGCAGGGGGACCAAAGCCCAAGCCCAAGGGCTTCAGCGCCAGGCAGGGGTCCTGTAACCTGAGCCTCGCTGCCCAGGGTTGAAATCCTCGGTCTTCGGCTTTGGCCCTGGGAGGTGGGGCTCAGGCTTCAGGCCCCAGCAAGTCTAAGCCAGCCCTGGCGACCCCCTTAAAACAGGGTCGTCGCCCACTTTCGGTTCCGGACTCACAGTTTCAGAACTGCTGAGTAAGGAGTTAAGACAATTCTTAGCCAAGATATTAGACTAGGAAGCAAACTAATAGAACATGGTCATTTCTAGGCATTGGATGTGGGACTCTGCTGGTATATGGGAGCCAAAAGGAGATTGCAATGGGGGTCTGAATGAAAGTTCCCCCAGCTCAGCACCGTGTTGAGCTTCCATAGGCACCCTATACTGCCCCCTCATACTCACACACTCCACCAGTCCCAGTGTAGGGAGCATGCCAGAATTGGAGTCAGGAGCGCTTTCTGCAGGGCTCTGCATTATGTGCTCAGAATACCGAAGTACTTGCTTAGCTATAACCCTTCATTATGAAACAACAATCAGCCTTTCTGCTTGAAAAATGTTTAGGATTTACTCTAGACGTGTTTAGCATGTTTGAAACACGTCTTCAGCTTCTCTGTCTTCAAGAAGCATAATGTAAACATTTATTGTGGATGTTTGATTATAGGGGTATATCTCAGACATCCAAAGTATGACATTTTAAATAATATCTTTACATCTTTTCATAGTTAGGGAAAGAAATGATTGTCATATTCTGACACATTTAGCTTTGTGAGGCTGAGCTAGTTAGCTATATGTTCTTATAACACCTAGAACTCATGGAGTATCATCACATCTTATACAAATCATGCATGACTTGCTATTGCTGTTATAAATCATAAGGGAAACAAATAGGGCCTGTCTCCCTTTATGATAATATCTCTTAGTTGGGCTCTGGTTCACAGCCTAGTTGCTGTAAATGTTGACATATTTTTTGCCATTACTGAGAATGTACAGATCATGCACATAAAGTCATAGGCAAAAATCTCCAGTCTACATGTTCATCTGCTATATTCAATACGGATTAGCATGAAGACTTTTAGCTTCACCTGACAGGTTTATATTAATCCCACCCACCATACCATTTCTGGTTGTTTTACTAGTCACACGATCCTACACTCACTTATCTATACTCTTTTTGAAAATGCCTTCCATGACATCTAGAAAATTTATATATGAACCTATGACTTTCCATGAATATAATGCTTTTAAAATCTAATCCAAAGTGTCTTTTTATTAGAATAAACAATCAGATTAGAGCTGGTCAGAAAATTTCCAATGGAAACCAGGCTCAATGAAATTCTAATGGAAACCAGGAAACCTGCCTGCTTGGCTCATTGGCAGCTGACCTGGCAGGCTGCTGGGGAGCCCTGGCTTCGGGACTCCCAGCTCCTTGGCAGCCAAGTTGGCTGCCCTGGCTTCTAGGATCCCTGGCTGATATTTCTGAGGGGTTTTTTGGTTGTTGTTCAGTTTTGCTTTCATTCCACTATGGAATGAAATGTTTTTCAAAACCTCTGAATTTTTTGCAGAAGGGAAAATCCCACAGCAGTGTCCATCCCTTTATATTTACCATAAGACCGTGACCCAGGGCAACGTGCGTGACACTTTGCACAAATGGGCTTCCCTACTGGCGGAGGGGTGATAGATGGCAAGTACATTCCAAGTCTGGCACCTGACCACCTAGCCACTGAGTACATTAATCGCAAGGGGTATTTCTCTATGGTTCTCCAGGCGCTTGTGGAGCACCATGGGCATTTCATGGACATTAACGCAGGCTGATCCAGAAAGGTGCATGACGCACACATCTTTCGGAACACTGGCCTGTTCAGGAAGCTGCAAGCAGGGACTTTCTTCCTGGACCAGAAGATCACCATAGGGTAAGTCCAAATGCCCATTGTGATCCTGGGAGACCCTGCCTACCCCTTAATGCCGTGGCTTATGAAGCCATACACGGGGCACCTTGACAGCAGCAAGGAGCAGTTCAACAACAAGCTGAGCAAGTGCAGAATGACTGTTGAGTGTGCTTTTGGCCATTTAAAGGCCTGCTGGCACTGCCTATATGGGAAGCTGGACCTGGCCGACGACAATATTCCTATGCTTATAGCCGCGTGCTGTACGCTCCATAACATTTGTTAAGGGAAGGGTGAAATTTTCACTCAGGGCTGGACCGCTGAGGCCCAGTGCCTGGAGGCTGAATTTGAACAGCCAGAGACCAGGGCTATTAGAGGGGCGCAGCATGGGGCCATAAGGATCAGGGATGCCTTGAGGCAGAAATTTGAAGCTGAAAGCCACTAATATTTGTTGCTATGCTCGGAAGTGCAGTGCTTGTAGTGCTAGGAGGTGATTGTGATTGGTGCAGACGATGCAATATGAAAGTTTAAGATAATTGTCTGTTGCTTTGCAGGGCTCTGTTTGCTTTCAATTAATAGAATAAAGATTGCTTTCAAACCAACACAATTCCTTTATTAAAAAAACAACAACCGGAGGAGAGAGACAAACAAAAACACACATCAGCACTGAGGGGGCTGGGGGAAGGGAAGGTCCCAGGAGGACGTGGGGTCCTGGGATGGTTAAAGATTTGTGTATGTCCTGGGATCATATCCAACCTTGTCCTTTGGAGTACAGTGCAGTGGGTACTGTACTTCAACAGGGCTAAACTGCAGAGGGATGGGTGTTGAGTGCCGTGAGTAGTGGAAGTCCACAATGCTGGACTGTGAGTGGGAGGAGTGGAATGCCACAGGTACAGACTGGAGCCAGGAGGTTGATAAGAGTGTGTTGGCGGTGTCTGGGTGGCACATGGGAAAGAGTTTTGTGACAACAGCTGCAGGGGAGGGCGGGCGCGGAGCTCCTCAGTTTGCAGTGCTAGTATCGCGTGGAGCGTGTCAGCTTGGCTCTCCATAACGTTTAAGAGCTGCCCCATGGCTTCATTCTGGTGTGCCGCGTTCTCCTTTCGGTCCCTCTTCTCGCTGTCCCGCCACTCCTTCAATTCCTGTTTTTCGGCCTCAAAGTGCATCATAACCTCACACAGAAAGTTCTCCTTAGTTCTTCGTGGCCACTTTCTAATTCTGTGCAGCTGTTCAGCTGGTGATAACAAATGGGGAGGCTGAGCTCCCAAGGTCATCTCTATGAAGCCAAAACGCAACATTTTACAGAAGCAGTATTGTTTGCAATACACAGACCACTGATTCAGTGATTTAAAACACTGTCACTAACTGGCTGACCCCAGGCAAGCACACATGAGCCACATGACCCTCAAAATGGTAGTAGCCACAGGGGCAGGGTAAATCAGTGTTCCCGGACCCTACTGTACACTGGGCATGTGGCTCTTGGGGAGAGCCAGCACTGCGGGGGGGGTGGGGCGGGGCTGATAATCATTCCTGTCCCCACATTTTCCACTGGATGTGATCATTATGGAAGATATCTCGCTGCTGAGGGTGAGCAGAAAATCAAGGGCGGGTCTTCTCCAAGACGGCGCCTTCCGCTCTGGCCCTTATGCGGCTTGCCTGTGTGCAGCAATGCTTTCCCCCTCCCTTCACCAGCGATGGCAGAGTAGCGCAGGAAAGTTACCATTAATGGGGCAAACAAAGTAACTCTGCCAAAGAACCTGCAGCAGCGGATTGCCCAGTGTCTCCATGTGAGTTTCGTGGAGGTCTCTGAGGCAGATTCCCGTGAAGTGAGGGAGCCAATCAACAGCCTGTTCCGCCGCTCAGTCTAGGCATGTGGTTGTACGCTCATCATGCAGACACAAGCCTACTTTCTGCAACCCACCTGCCCCCAACAACTCGCTTCAGCAATTCCCAAAATCAAATCCACTTACCAGGGGCCTCCTCTCCTGTTTGTGCTTTGCCAAGCTCTGACAGCTGTGACTGGCTAGCCTCCTCCGGGGTAGAAAAGAGCTCCTGTCTGCATGCATCTCTGACCTCCGAGTAGTTCTCTGCCTCTGGGTCCCCCTCCACATCCTCATCCAAGATTTCCTCCTCCTGGTTCAGTCCACTCTCAACTGGCACGTGAGCCACCAAAGTATCCACAGTGTCCTTCACAGTGGAGGTGGGGTTGCCACCGAGTATCGCGTCCAGCTTTTTGTAGAACCGGCAGCAGCACCGGAGCAGTGGTTTGCCTCCCACACCTTGTGGTAGGTGTTCCACAGCTCCTTCACTTTTACCCTGTACAGCAGTGTGTCCCAGTCATGGCCCCTTTCTGTCATGCATCATGAAATCGGTCCGTAGGTATCATAATTCCTACAGCTGGAGCACAGCTGTGACTGGACAGCCTCTTGTCCCCAAATGCTGATGAGTCCAGCAGCTAGGCATTGCTCCAAGCGGGGGATTGCCTGGTGCGTGGAGCAGGCATGGCCACCTGGAAAGATGCTGAGTCCACTGCACGCATCACCGAGCAAACAGGAAGGGGAATTTCAAAATTCCAAAGGAATTTAAGGGGTGAGGATGACGGTTGGTCACCTGAGGGCAGGTCAGTAGAGTTCAAACCGATGACCAGAGAGGCAAGAACAGGCATTGTGGGACACCTCCCGGAGGCCAATCACAGCACTGTAATTGACCAGGGTGTCTACACTGGCACTGCGGTGCTGTACTCCCAACACTGAAAGCTGTACGTCTCTTGTTGGGGTGGTTATTTAACAGTGCTGCAACTGCGCAGTTTCTGCACACTAAATGGCTTGGCAGTGTGTACACCTCAGGAGTTACAATGCAGAAAGCTGCTTTATTGTGCAGAAACTTGCCAGTGTAGACAAGGCCTAAAATAAACAGAATATACAATCCTATTGTGGAAAGGATGGAAACAGAATCTCTGGTGGACAGGAGACCTGACTCGGAGTGAAAAGAACTGGGTTCTATTCCTAACTCTCCCAATGAGCCTGCTATGTAACCTTCAGCAACTCACTTCACCATCCTGTGCCTATGTTTTCCCTCCCACCTTATATCTGTCTCTCTGTTTAGAATGCAAGCTGTGAGGGACAAGAGCTGTCTCTCACTATGCATTTGTACAGTGCCCTGCACAATAGGGCCCCAATCTCAGTTGGAGCTTCTTTGTGCAGCTATGATACAGACGGTATATATTGCTGTATTGCCATGAGTTTGGTTTCATCACATTAATCATGAGTGGAAAAGCTCTGAGTAATAACAGTTGGCAAGCCTTAACTTTTTAGCCATGGCCACAGCAGCACCTAATACTAGCATATACGTTGTAACATCTGTCAGCAAAGCACTGTTAACAAATAAATAAGTGAATTTGGAATTCTTGAAATGTATCAAATAGACAACTTTGGGGGTAGAAGTCTTCTGTAGAAAATCTTTATATCAGATAAAGCCCAGTAAACTGCAGTACAAACTATAGCAAGCTGCCCCACAAATAGTCCCCAGAGCTCACCTCTATGGAGCCACAGTAATTATTGCCATGGTTCATCCTGTCCTTGCACTCCCTGATGAGACTGCCAGCAAGGGGGCCAATTAGTGCAAGATGTTATGCTGATTTCTGAGATGCAGAGACTATTGACTATTGACATGGAAGGAAATGCCAAATGGCCTCAAATTGCCTGATATAGCCACACCTTTGTGTAAGCAACCATTCATATTCACAGCCTCTCACAGATGAAGTAGTTCTCCTTGTTCGAAAGGTACAGATTAAAAGGTTCCTCTTGCATGATAAGAATTAAACATAAAGAAAAGAAAAGAAAAGAAAAGAAAAGAAAAGAAAAGAAAAGAAAAAGGTAATTTAAAGACATGTAAAAGTAATATTTTTCATAGGCATATATAACTAGTATTTATAGAGAAGCTTCTAATTAGTATTCAGCTGCTGCCTCAGCTCCTCACCCAAGTTTTTGGGACTGTTTTTAACATACTATATAATTTGCTTCTTTGTTCATTCAGCTCAGTCATCGAGTTTACAGTCTTATGGAATTAGAAGATTTTTTACTACAAAATTTTCCTGGAAAATTAAAATCAGGAATTTAAAAACTGACAACAAGGCTCCTGAAAACTTAGAATTGTGCCAGGAGTAAATAAAAGAGAAACTTGGCACCTATTACCAGTTAATCAATTTAAATGAAGTAGCCTATTACTGTTGTGTCACAGCTAGGATTCAGCATGCACATGTGAGTGAAGTTTATAAAAAAAATGACAGGAATTGATCATTCTGAAGTAGGGTGACCAGATGTCCCGATTTTATAGGGACAGTCCCGGTTTTTGGGTCTTTTTCTTATATAGGGTCCTATTACCCCCCACCCCCGTCCCGATTTTTCACACTTGCTGTCTGGTCACCCTATTCTGAAGATATGAATCTAGTGCAGTGTTTCCCAAACTTGGGATACCGCCTGTTTAGGGGGGCCAGTGGGAGCCGCAAGTGGTCGGACCTGCAGACGCGGCAGGTAAACAAACTGGCCCGGCCCGCCACTGATCTAGTGGAAGAACAATATAATGTAGCTGATTTGTTCACTAGGAGTGAAATCCTGCTATTCTTAGTCCTCTTTTCTCAGCCAAAATTCCTCACTATGTTTTTAAAACAATTATATACATTTATCTAAACTGTTAGAAACAACACTAGCAATGATGGCTCGAATTTGGAGAACTGATGTTATTGAATAATAAGCAATTATCTTCAATATTCTTACATGCACCTGAAGGGCCAGATTGTTGTCTCTCACAAGCTTTACACCTGTTTAATTCCATGGAGTAGCTCCTGATTAACACCAGTGTAAGTACAGCCATAATCAGGCCCAATATACATTCACAATGTGTGTCTATAGCAGCATCTGTCACTCCAATCTTCTAAACGTTTGGGGACTAAATTCTGCTTGACTAGCATAATCCCATAGTGACTCCTCCCCCTCCCGGCGAAGTCAATATGTTTTTCATCATAGGTTGCTCCACAACTTCTGTTTAAAGGTTGATCTTTCTAAGTCTTCTAAACTCAACATGTTTAATAGGGTACCTTTGAAATTTGGTGTCCCTCAAGAGGGTGCATGGTCAGGTTAAGGATCCAAATTAGGGGTCATTTGAGCTAAGCATTGCTGAGAAATAAACATTGAAAAAATAGCAATTTTTCAAAAAGTTTCTAGGGGTGTTTTGTTTTGCACAGAGTTAGGGATCAAACTGTTGATGTGATGCAGTTAAAATGGTCTCCCTCTCAATCTGTCAAATTTTATCCAATATAGTCCATGGCACCCATTAAATATTTGTGGGAACAGTACTGAAGAAAATGTACATTTTTAAAGTGTGCATGCACAAGAACATATGTTTTAATGCACCCCTCAGCCTAACAGTACAAGTTGGCAGAAGAAAACTGGGTTTCGGGGGGGAGCCTGTCACTTGAACTCCTTGCTCAACTGACCCCAAAGTTTTGTTTTAAATGGATGCAAGGCCTACTGGTGAAAGACCAAAACTTTATCAGCTTTATCCAGAAAGTCACAAACTCTTCATATCACAGCAATCCCATAATAAATAAACAATAACAGCTTTCACCTAAGAGTACATCTATTTCTGTAGTTGTCTCTGTAATTTCAGACTGCTGATATAGACTGCCCATACTCCCACTACAGACACAGAATCAGCACAAAGTCTAATAGATACATAGTGCAGCAAAATAAGTAAAAATATTCAAAGAATGATGTTAGGGACATAAAAGGATCCTTGGAGCTTACTTTGTGTATTCTGAATAATTTAAAAAAATATATTGCAAATGCAGATATTCAGAATTTATGTACTTGATTGTACATTATAGAATTTATATACATCTCCGCCCACCGTCTGATGCCAGTTATAGTTTGTCATGCCAGTAAAGTCTCATTGAATTGAACTGATAGTTCAGAGTCCCATTGTCTTCTACTTAGAAATAACATACACAGGAGAGAGGAAATTCCTAGAATTCCTATTCTTTTTCCTCCCCCAGGCCCAGGCCTCTTTTGAGAGGCCGTATCTAGCAGCCTCATAACCCTAAGAAGACTATACCAGCCTCAATACCAGTAGCTTCAGCAGAAACTAGGGAAACGAACCAAGCACCCCAGGGAAATTTTCCTAACTCTCATTGGACTGCAGCTAGCTGCTTCAGAGCCGTGGGACCCAGAGGACCTTCCTTATCCCACTTGAGCTGTCCTCCATCAATTCCTTATAGGAGGTCACATGTAGCGGCCCTAAACTTATATCCTCTTCTGCACCTGAAGTAACTACCAACCACAGCTTCAAGAGCTCCAGCATGAGCTGGGGAAGTGAACTGGGAACTAATTCCCATACTCCCTGACTCTCACCAGACCCACCTGCAAGTCAGGCAGACCTTTGTATCAGGAGTAAATTCTTCAAACTTGATCTATTGCTGCCATTCACCTCTGTTCCCATGGCTTCTCTCACATTGGTCCCTCTCAGTCTCCTGGTCTCAATTAGCTAATTACCATAATATACAATATGTGTAAAATACATACACTGCACATATTGTTTCATTGAATTTGCATAGGCACCCTTTGTTCAGGTAAATATCAACAGTTGCATTGCTATACGAGAGATGTTTGCCTGTGCACTGCTAAAAGTATTTCTGGATAATAAAAGATTTCTTCTAACTGTGTTGATCTTCCTCCATCTCATCAATGATTGACTATAGCTAGGAAACAGATTATATGTCTTGTCTTCTTTTTTTCAAGTGAATGTAATGCTTATGAAAAGTGCATAAGTGACAGTCACAAAGAACCAAATCCTCTCTCCACCGAAATACTTGCACAGATATACTGCAAGGAGCAGCTCCGCAAGTTACCCTCACACAGGTTGCATCACACCTGCACTGGCATAGCTCCTAAACATAAGAGAGCAGCTCACCCTCAAACCATTTTGTGTCAGATCCTGAAAAGTACTAAGCATCTCCTGGGAAAATGCAAAGAGGGATGGCAGAATCTTGGAAGATCCGACCATACGTCTTTGTATTCCTGCTGAGACTGGCATCAAGGTTTGAAAACCAATGGCAACTGAGTAAGATTTTCTTTAATTATTGTTATTGTCTGATCACGGATGTCATTGTGATCAGAATCTGGCCATATGTCAGCACTTTTCCACAAGAGCAGGCTCAGGGCCCCGCGCCCCGGCGGCGGCTCACACTCCCGGGAGCCGCAGAACCTGAGCGTGGCGAGGGAGGAGCCGGGGGCGCACGGGGGCCGCCGCCCTCATGCATCCACTGCAGCCTGCAGGAGCCCCTGGGGGGGGGGCACCGGGCCACAGCCTGGGCAGGAGGGGCGGGGGGCGCGGCTGCTCCCCGCTAGCGGCGCCGCTGCCTTTGCAGGGCTGCTGCCCCCCTGTGCCGCGCCAGCTCCTCCATGGCTGGGGCTCACCGCTGCCGCAAGCTGGACACTCTCGCTCTCCAGTGCCTCTGGAAGGCGGCTCCTCCCTGCCAAGCTGCTGCAGTGGCCCAAGCCTGGCAAAGCCAGTGAGTGGACTCGGGGCACGGGCTGCCAGGGTTGGATGGGGAGGGCTCACAGGGGGGGCTGTGCACCCTCCAGGGGAGTTCAGGGGGCAGGGAACCTGGTCTGGGGAGCAGCCCCTGAGCACAGCAGGCTGGCCTCTGGGGTCTATAAAGGCTCGTTGGGATTTGCCCCTCAATGAACCGATGTGCGGGGGGGGAGGGGCGCAAGGTGGAAGTTTCACTTAGGGCGCAAAATATCCTTGCACCGGCTCTGTATGGACCCATATTGCACGAAGGAGCCTCTGCAGGGTCTGAGAAGCCAAGAGGTGCTGTGAAGGCAGCTGAACTCCTTTTTGCCCCAGGGAGGGTGGATCTAGGGGACACAAATAACCTGCTGAGTAGCACTAACTAACACTGAAAATAACGTCTTTGTTGATGTAAGCTTTTTAAAGCATGTTTTCAAGCTGGGCTGAATCAAGTGGGCTGCTGAATAGATGTGGAAAAAAAGAAACATTCTAGGAAATCTCCACCACCCCTTCCATGTCTACAGAACGGTACAAAATACATTCCTATGGTCCAAGTGATTTTTTTTCCTGCTCAGTAAGGAGAATTCTGCAAGTTGTGGGAAATTTTTTCAGAGCTCTCCATAGGCTTCCGTGGAATTCTGGGCATGGAAGATCTAGTAGGGACAGAGCACTCAGTAATGAACAGCTAGTGGGTGTTACATGTTGTTTCTGCCTCAGGAGCTTTACTCTTTTTGTCTATAATTAATAAGCAATTGAAGGACCAAAACCATGGAATATTATTATTGCTTTTTACTTAAGGCCTGATCCTGCAGCTATTGAAAGTCTATAGCAAAGCTCTCATTGATTTCACTGGGGGAAAGATTGGGTCTTAAAGGATTTACATTAGCACTACATCAGCAGAAAGGAGTTTGATTCATTTCAGTAATTAGTTCCACTCAGACAGAAGATGTATAATTCCTCCAATCATCCTTTCACAAAGACAAGGTGCCTTCATATTATTTAGGCAGAGCAAATATTAGCACAGGGTGACCAAAAATCCCATAACCCGAGAAAGGATCTGAACAGTTATTCTACAAGCCAATAATTATGCAAAGTTCAGAAAGTCAATGATGCACAGTGTCTAAAGAATTGCCAGATTATAGAAAACATTATTTATGCTCAGACAGTTTTCTAATATTGGAGGATCCGTTTATAATCACATCATACTTACTGGGTAACTCCACATACTCTACTTTGCTCATTAGTTCCAGTTGTGCATGTGGGCAGTCAGCTTGGAAACAATAATTTTTATCTACAGGCTGTTCCAGATACATGTATTCAAATAAGGAGGGTGTATACCAGAGAAATAGTGTTTGAGCAAGTGGAGATTGTCTTCTGATTGGCGTTAGGCTGCAGTACTGCAAGGGGCTCCACTGCAGGGATGCCTGGGTGTATTTTTACAACACACAGAGCCCCACAGAAGTCAATTGGGCTCATTACCACTGTGAAGTAGGTATTCATTTTTCCATTTTGCAGATGCGAAGCTGAGACTCAAGAGCTTACTTCTACCTTAGTGACCCTGTGTAGGGACCAAGCAAAATCTTTTCCTAACACACTCTGAGCACAAGGATCCTGAGCACTGCCAGCAGTGCTAGAAACCCCCAACAGGGTTCAGATATGGTAGGATCATGTTACCACTAGCGCCTTGAGCAGGACTAGTGTACAGCCATGCAGCAGGACTGGGATCGTGCGGGTCCCGCAGAACCTGCTACCGAATAGCAGGAGCAGATGGGAGTGGGACTTAAAAAAGCCCCACACAGGGCTCTAGCACCAACCCCCATCCCTACCCCCAGCTAGCAGAGTGGTCTGACTTGGGAAGAACCACGTGCTGTCCCCTTTCAATAGGCACACCAGGGTTCATGTTCCCCAAGGCTTGCCTCAGGAACAATGCTTCTTAGAGCTCTCTCTGAGGGAGTCCATCATTGTACCACCCCTCTGCTACAGGCTGTGGCTTAGAGCCACAATTTAGCTTTAAAATATTTGTCCAGGGCCATACAACAAGTGTGTGGCGCAGCCAAAATTAATAGTACTTCAGGATTCATCTGGAATACTGTGTGCAGTCCTGGTCTCTCATGTTTAAGAAGGGTGAATTCAAACTGGAACAGGTTCAGAGAAGGGCTACTAGGATGATCCGAGGAATGGAAAACCTGTCATATGAAAGGAGACTCAAAGAGCTTGGCTTATTTAGCCTAACCAAAAGAAGGCTGATGGGAGATATGATTGCTCTCTATAAATATATCAGAGGAATAAATACCAGGGAGGGAGAGGAATTATTTAAGCTCAGTACCAATGTGGACACAAGAACAAATGGATATAAACTGGCTATCAGGAAGTTTAGACTTGAAATTAGACGAAGGTTTCTAACCATCAGAGGAGTGAAGTTCTGGAACAGCCTTCCAAGGGAAGTAGTGGGGGCAAAAGACATATCTGGCTTCAAGACTAAGCTTGATACGTTTATGGAGGGGATGGTATAATGGGATAGCCTAATTTTGGCAATTAATTCGTGTTTGACTACTAGCAGTAAATATGCCCAATGGCTTGTGATGGGATGTTAGATAGGGTGGGGTCTGAGTTACTACAGAGAATTCTTTCCTGGGTGCTGGCTGGTGAGTCTTGCCCACATGCTCAGGGTTTAGCTGATCGCCATATTTGGGGTCAGGAAGGAATTTTCCTCCAGGGCAGATTGGCAGAAGCCCTGGGGAGTTTTCGTCTTCCTCTGCAGCGTCTATGATTCTATGATTCTATGTCTATGATTCCTAGCTCACAGTCCCATGCCCATAGAGTAGGCCATGCTGCTAAATGACATATGTATTTGAAATGTTATACCTGATAATGCAAGCTAGCCGGCCCTTTCAAACAATTTTCTAACTAATTTTGACTGTAATTTTTCATCAAAATTAAACTTTGAAATACAAATGACAAATTTTGGCAGTCCATAGTATTGCCTATTTATATCCTAAGAAAGTGGTAGAGTAAACTCCTCTATCACTGAAGACTGGCTGGCAATATCATTTAATTTAATGGGTATGTATTACTTTGAACTAAGTCTTTGCCATCTGTTCTGCTCCACAATTATGAATGTAAAAAGGACATATTTCACAATTACATCACTAAAACATACAACGTAAAAGACTTAAATGTATATGTATGTCCTCTGAACAATGCAGCATGCATCTGTGATGTTTTTCTCGTGTTTCAGGATAAATTAGGATAGATGGAAATTACTTACTCATTATACAGTAATTTTCCTGATATTATCAACTTTGTTCATAGAATTCAGGATTTCATAATATGAAGATTTCAGTGTATTATGAATGTTTACTTAGCCCAAAAGGCACATGTATAAAATAGGAATGTTTGAGATAACAATCATTTTAGATTTCAGGTCTTTAAAATATAGACTTATCAAAACATGTTCACATTTCCTTAGCCATATGTTTCCTGTTGTTTAATGGACAGCAGCGAGATTTTTTTCTAATCCACTGGGATTTATCTGAATGGAGAGATTGAACTAATGACTTCTGTAGTGTTAGTCATATATTACACTCTAGAATAATGCAAATAACATCGGGGGAGGAGGGAAGGGAGAATTATGTTGTGCTTGACTTACTAGCACATTTTTTCTTATAATATTTACATGGATTCATAACCTTGTGCCCAGAAAAATATATATTTTCAATTCTATTTTAGGATTTGTCATATGACACTCATTTGATTCTAGGACAGGGCATAAAGGAGTATTTAAAGGTATGCTTTTAGACTCTCTAAGGGTGTATTTGTATTTGTGACATGCAAGCATTTTATCAAGTCATTTCCTTCATGGCTGTTTTATAATGTATTTGTGCACCTGTGTATATTGTAAAGTATTTATGGCCTGAGTCTCCTTTCACTGACATGGGGTTTACATGGGTATAACATCACTGATCTCAATGGAATTATGCCTGATCCACACCAGAGGTGAATCAGGTCTCTAAATTGGAATTTTTGCATTCAGGACATCTGTGGTCACATTCATCCCTTGTAAAATGACCTTAGTGGAGTTATACCAGGGAAGCACTTAGCTCCCACTAGGAGCAGGGAACAGCCAATTAGTTATGATTTTTCAATGTGAAAAGACAGCAAAAGGTTATTACAGTTTTAGGCCCTAGTCCTACAAAGAGATATGGACAGGCATGTCCCTTTTCAGTTTTGGCTCTTTAGGTTGCACATGTGGAAGCATGATAAGTGTACTAAGCATAAGCATATTATGACAAGAGTCCCTTTCTGCATGGCTTTGGTGAGATCTAGAGTACTGTGTTCAGTGAGGAGTACATCCTTTTCAGAAAGATATTGACAAATGGAGGGAATTCAGAGAAAATAAAAAACTGTTTAAGGGGAAAGATTAATTAAGAAGAAAACAATGGAGCTATCTTTGTATATTTTTGCTAAGGGATGTGTAGGAGTGTCATATCTCTAGATCCCAAACTCCTGCTTATGGAGCACAATGTACTCCCAGTAGACTGGAGATGGAGCCCTCTCCACATTCCTCTGAGCATAGAGACTGCAATTCTGCCTGGTCCTTATCTGGGCTGCTTAAGAAGGCAGAAGGTTTATTGCTCCCTCTCCACACACCGCATATCTGAGTATGAGCCATATAAAGAAATGTGTCCCACTGCAAAAATCTGAGCACCCTATGAATGACTGTGCATGGTTAATGTATCTCAAAATGCAATGCTATGGGTAAGTGTTACTTCATTATACCCCTATCTTACGCTACTCTCCCCCAGAGTGCTCTTCAAAGAGGTGTTTATCTCAATTTTTTTCCCACTGGAAAAATAAATAACCTTATCACTGTCTATTTAATTTGCTTTGCTGCCAATGTTATAACAAGTGGCTCCCATAACAAGCTTTTGCTTTGCCTGTGATATACCCTGTGTCCTGAAGGGGTGATGCAGTGAGAGGGCTTCGAGGGTTGCAAAGAGGAGGGCTAAAATAGTCTATTAATTTGTTTTCCCCATTAAACAAAAATGCTTTATCATAAGCAAGGAGGGAGGCAGCACCACTTGGCAAACAATCTCAAACTAAGCTGCACTTTGCTGAAAAGGTCCATACTTCTTCCTGGAAAAAAATGTGACTCTAATGTCACTCCAGCACTGTCTTCAACTGGTATAAACTGAAGTGAGTGGAGCGCTGAAGGTGTCTGGGGGGTGTTCCAGGTTATTCTCCCACAGGAAACTGGTAAAAATAATTGTCATTCAGTGAAATCAGTGTTTTTCCAAAGGGGGGAAAACATATGTGTTCTTCAGAAGTACTCATGCAAGCGCCTGGGATAAAAACAAATCAGTCAGGAGTGATTTAGTAGTGCCCAGAGATGTGGTGAAATCCATCAAAGGCAGGGAACAGGGACTTAGTCCTAATCTTTCCTTCAAGTTTGTAGCCGAATTTTAACATATGGCTATCAGTAACCCCCAGAGACCCACACCAGCACATTGTTGTTTTTGAACCCTGGGATGATCCAATGAAGCTCATGAGGAGACCCCTGTGGGCTTGTGCTATCTCATTCCATGTTTGCCACACACACAAAAAGCCTCTATGAGGCACTGCCACTGAGGGGGAGGAAGCTGTCTTGGGAAATGGTTAGAGTTTATACAGGGCCGGCTCTAGGATTTTTGCCGCCCCAAGCAAAAACAATTTTGGCCGCCCCCCGCCCCCATTTTTTTCTTACCTCACCCCCGGCCCCGCCTCAACTCTGCCCCTTCCCCAAATCCCCAGCCCTGCCTCCTCCCCCCAGGCTCTCAAGCCTAGGAGGGAGGGAGGGAGGGGGAGAAGCAGCGTGCGCGCCGCGGCTACTCGGAGTCTCCCCCTCCCTCCCAGGCTCTCAAACCTGGGAGGAAGGGGGAGATCCCGAGTGGCCGTGGCGCGCGA
>NW_020664419.1:31184269-31267011 GCF_002925995.2 Terrapene triunguis | reverse complement strand
ATGCCGCCCCTAAAAATGTGCCGCCCCAAGCACCAGCTTGTTTTGCTGGTGCCTAGAGCCGGCCCTGGGTTTATATAAGGAAGACAGTGCTTCTGCCGTCCTCCCCCCACTTGAGGGCCTGAAGCCAGTCAATATGTAGGGTTGACTGGAGTTCTACTTCCTGCTCAGTGGTGAGGGACAAGTCTTTCTTTTGGTAGTCCACAGCCACCCAGTAGAACAGAACTAGCTGGGAAATAGAGTGAATCATGGCAACCATATTCTTGTTAAAGTTACTCAGACAAGGGGAATTTCCAGCACTTACTCTTTTGTTGGGTGGCCTGCAACATATCCCATCTATTCTGCAGAGAAAGGGGGCCCACCGAAAATATATGTGCTTTTCCTTTTCTTCACCTTAGGATCCATAAAAGCCACTCTACTGGTACTCAGATTGTGTGGATTTGGGATGTGAGGAACAGAAGGAGACACATTCTGCAGTATCCTCCCTGCTGAGCTGATACCGGCATCTACCTTGAAGGAGCATTAACTGAGTCTCCATATTCCCAACCCTCTCAGAGAGGGGAATTTTGGACAGACATTAGAGCAGGGGTAGGCAACCTATGGCACGCATGCCGAAGGCGGCACACAAGCTGATTTTCAGTGGCACTCACACTGCCTGGGTCCTGGCCCACCGCTCTAGGGGCTCTGCATTTTAATTTAATTTTAAATGAAGTTTCTTAAACATTTTTAAAAACCTTATTTACTTTACATACAACAATAGTTTAGTTATATATTATAGTCTTATAGAAAGAGATCTTCTAAAAATGTTAAAATGTATGACTGGCACGCGAAACCTTAAATTAGAGTGAATAAATGAAGACTCGGCACACCACTTCTGAAAGGTTGCCGACCCCTGCATTAGAGGGCTGTAGAAGTCATGCTGCCAAGTAACAGAGACTGGCGGGAACTGCATAAAACCAACTCTCTGTGAAACTGAGCATTCCTTTCCCTGTAGATCCCCCACCCAGGATATGCAGTATTGGAAGACCAAATGCCTGCTCCCCTCCTCTATGGATTCCCAAATCCCTCTGTTCTCTCCAACCAAGGAAATTCCATGAGATGAATCTCCACAGAGCTTTCTCCTGGCCCCTCTATTTCCCATACCTCCATGCATATTTCTGCAGGAGGAGGTGCCCCCATGTGTTTAGAATATTTGCAATAGCTGCCTCATACAGAATAGCATACCACAAATAAAGTAAAGCATAATGCGTAGGTATTGCAACAAGTTATGGACACATGCCAATATTCTGGCTTTAAACCTTAAAACTGTAGCAAAATTATGGGCTGAATCATGCCTTCCTCTCCAGCAAGATATACCATATCTGTGAACTGAAGAGCACCATACTCAGGGTGGAGCAGAGACTCACTATGTTGGGAGCTCCAGGAGGAATTCTGCCTTATTCCCTCACCCTGCATGCCCAGCCAACTCCATCTCTTTTGGGGTGCCTTGGGCCCATGGGGCATGATGTGTGAGCACTCTCTCTGCTCTGGGAACCACAGGGACTATGATTATATCCATAACTATGAAGGTGGGTTGAGGGGGAGAGGATAGTTTACCTGCCCCCTCCCTCTATGCACCCCAGGAGCAGACCAGCCCAATATAGCCCTATAAGATTTACCATCTTGAATCAGAGTACTAACATGCTCCTAGGATGATCAAGTCAATACAGCTATTGAGCAGTAAATCTCTCAGAACCCAGATTCCAGATCTCAATTTCCAGTCAGCGAGAGAGGAGAAAAGGAAAAACCACCAACCAACAACCCGGGTTTACTTGTCCATAAATCCCTTGCCATCTGAAAGTCAGAAACATCTGCTGCTGTTGTAAGTGGCATATTGGATATGTTGATCATTTGTGATTTCAGCAATCATTGTCAGTACACCCATGAGAATTATCATCAAGTTCAGGGACATATGGATAATTTGGCTATTTAAAACAGCATTGGGGGGTGGAGGGGAAAGGATTTTCATGAGTGCCAGAAAACTAGCCTGAAGGCCTCAGATTAATCTCTGGGTAGGTCATTTTTCAGCTTTTTTTGCTACAGTGCAGGTGTGACACTTGTTATCTCTCCAGGTGCTGTGCTCTTGACATTTTATAATCAGACCAATTGCTTTGGTACTGAACTCTAGTATTTTTCTCTGTCACTAAAATTATAACAACAATCAATATTACAGTGTCTGAAAGCAGACCCATCATTAGCAAATTACTTATTGCACTGCAGAAACTGTAAGTGGTCAGCGTTTCTCTTCAGAAACAACTAAGACCACGAGAAAGTGGGAAGGCAGCATTGTACAATGAATAAGGCACCAGACTAGAGGTCAAGAGACCTGGCTTGTACTGTCCCCACCATTGGCTTACTACGTGATCTTGGCCAAATCACTTAATGCCCTCTACCTCAGTTTCCCCATTTGTAAAATGAAGACAACAAAGCTTACCCACCTTTGTAAAGTGCTTTGAGACCTACCGCTGGAAAGTGCTAAGGATTATTACTACATGTCTTCTTGTTATGCCCTGTGTGTGAAGATTCCACTTCTGGAGATGAATGGCCCTGAGGGTAAATGCCTGCTGCTGAGAGAAGGTGTAAGCTTGGTGCATGGAGCCAAGGAAAGCCTGGTCCCTAATTCCCTTCTGTTAAGCATATCTCCAAAGAGGCTCTACCCTCCCCATGAACACCTGTAGGAAATACACAGTGCTGCCCCACTCTTTCACAGGGATTTAATCTAGTCAGACAGGAGAGCGAAGGCCATTATGGTCCGGGGACCCTGTCAGTTCTTCCAGTGGCTCTGCTGTAAGAGTCGCTGAAGCCAAGAAGTGAGTGCAATAGCCAGAGGGATGCATGCTGAGGCTACGTCTTCACTACCCGCCGATCCGGCGGGTAGCAATCGGTTTATCGGGGATCGACTTACCGCGTCTCGTGAGGACGCGGTAAAATCGATCCCTGATGGCTCTACCGTCGACTCCGGAACTCCACCTCGACAAGAGGCGGTAGCGGAGTCGGCGGCAGCGCGGCAGCGGTCGACTTTCCCGCGTCCTCACCGCCAGGTAAGCCGACCTAAAATACGCAACTTCAGCTACGGTATTCACGTAGCTGAAGTTGCGTATCTTAGGTCGGAAGTCCGCTGTAGTGTAGACCTAGCCTGAGTGGCTGCTGGAGATTACAGCAAACAGAAGCAGAAACTTGAGGCAGGAGCTCAGGTAGCTAGCAGCTTTGAAGGGACAGGGATGGGTCAGAGCAGCAAGCACACATATATGCAGTACAGACTAACTGGTGCAGACTTGTTTTCACACAGTCACTCATTCTTTAGCTCACAAAGTGTGATGCACTTGTGTAACAGTGGTATATTTATTTAGGTTATTTTCCCCACTAGCTTTTAAAAAACATTTAGGCACATGTATAAGTGAAAGCATTAAAACAGGGGTCTCAAACTCAATTTACCCTAGGGCCAGTGCCAGTCCTCAAATCCTCCCAGCGGGCCAATAATGTCACTGAAGATGGTGTTCAGAAAAGAAAACATTTATCTTGTATTTTTTATTTTGAATCTTTTAGAAATAATAAAACTGTTATACAACTTTATACAATTCTTCGCCTGCCAGAGAATTTTTAGTGTTTGCCAGACACCTGGCAACACTTCAATTCTGTCAGTTTGTTGATATTTGGCCTCAGTGACTGAGCAGTTGAAACCTTCAGGATTGCAGCAAGGTGTGCATCAGATAGTTGTGTTCGGTATTTTGACTTATTTATATTCATTGTGGAAAAAAGTGATGCTGCCTCCATGGCTAGCTCTGCCCGGCAACTAATGACACTGCCTCCATGGCTGACTCTGCCTGGCAACTAGTGATGGTACTCTGTCCCTCTCCCCCAGCCAATGGAAGCTGCGGGGTGTGGCGCCTGCAGCAGACATTGGGCAGTGTGTCTGCATGCGTCTCTCCTCCGCGGGCCGCAGTAGGGAGGTTCTCAGGCCGCAGATGGCCCACGGGCTGGGACTTTGAGACACCTGCATTAAAAGCTAAGGAGAACTAATCCTGCTGCTAGATTAGCTGCCACAATTTATAGCACACAAGCTAGTGGACCAGATTCTCAAGAGTGGTTCAGCCTCTGCGCCAGTCACATGACATAAAGGAGCTGTAATGCAGTTGCAAATGCTCAGTATAAATATATTCCACAAGCTTTATATTGCAGCATTTGACTTTATTTGACACACCCCCATCCCACTAATAGAAAGGCTAACACGCGTTCATGCACTCACGCAGCTCCAATTAGGTGCACCTACGGTGCATACTCCACCTGCAGAGAGGACACCTTAAAAAGGTGAAGACTGTCACTGAAGGGGGGTAGGAGGTAGAGGGTGGAGTTTGCCTGGGAGGATAGACTGCTAGGAACTGTCAGTAAGCTCCAGTAGCAATGGGAGCCCAGCCAGGGGTAGTGGCTACCCTTCCCTTCCTCCCACCCCCTCAAGCCTGACACAGGTGAGACGTCATGTATGGCTGTTCCCAGTCAATAGTCTGTGGCAGGACCTGGGGAGCGCCGCCATGGACTAGAGGCAATTAGACTCAAAGGGACCCCAGGAGTGAGCTGAACTCCTGCCAGGAACAGCGAGATTGCCCAGGAGACCCGGGGGCAAGAGACTGAGAGAGTGTGGCCGAGCCCAGGTTGAGAGTCAGTCAACTACAAGTGTTGGAGAATGTGGGCCTTGAAGTCCTACACCTGATACAAGGCCCCAAAGCAGAAAAAGGTTCCACACCAGTCCATTGACAGGGGGCTTCTGCCCAGATGGACCATGAGCACTGGTATAAATGAAAGAGTGGCAACAAAAGCACGCCAACAGCAACAGCAATTCCAGCACCAAATATTGCAGCAGTGGATGGCCCAACAGTGGGCCCAAGCAGTGCAGCAGCAGCAGCTGAAGGAGATTGTGTTCCAGTAGCAAGAACTCCAGAGACTTTCTGCAACACGTAAGACCACCAGCCCCTGTCCAGGGAGGCCCTGCAGGGCCCAATACCCCTGGGGGAGCTCTGCCATTTGTGCTGTTGAAGTTAACTAAGATGGACCCAGATGATGATCTGGAGGCATTCCTCACCACCTTCAAGAGGGTGGCGCTGGCCTCTCAATGGCCTCTGGAGCACTGGATGTTAGTTTTAGCAGATAGGACAGGCACAGCTGACCTACTGTAACATGTATCCAGAGCAGGCGCGAGCCCACAGTCAGGTGACGGCATCTATTTTAGATTACCTGGATTATAAGTGAGGAGACACACTGGCAGCACTTTAGAACAGAGACATACCCCAAGGGGGCCCAGCCTCAGGTGGTAGCACAACCATTAAAAGAGCATTGCTGGGGATGGCTTTGCCCAGAGGAGTGCTCCAGGGCTCAAGATGCAGAGCTGGTCCTAATGGAGCAGTTTGTATCCATACTTCCAGTAAGGGGTCAGGAGTGGGTATTCCAGCATTGCCCTGAGTCATTGTCAGACATGGTGCAGCTGATGAAGAATTTTCTTGCAGCCAATAGGTTGCTAGAAATGACTCATGAGCTGGCTCTGCCCACACACCAAACAGCCCCGGACAGTTCCAGGTGCCCACCAGCAGATGATGCACCCTGGGCACGATGAAAAATATCACCAACAAATCCCATTCCAGTGACCTGAGCTACCTACAAGCAGAGGGGAAGACCTCAGTGAGACATAGGGCTGAGCTTAGATGCAGGATCATCCAGACAGCTGTCCGGTGATGCAAACAACTAGTCTGGAGCCCTTGAGCTTAAGCATAAATTCTACACATAGTTTAAACCGGTTTCTCTCTATGAAGGAGCCGGCAGAGACAACCTTGGTAACCTGCTACTCCTGTGGGAGCATAGCAGTGCACAGGGACATAAGAAAAAGAGTGTCCATCGATGGAGTGTGAATACACAGAGGGCTGGAGGCAGAAGAGAGCCCCTCCCCACCCCCAAGTTGATGGTCCCAATATGCATCCATGCTTGTAGACTTGGGGGGTAGCCAAATGTGATGCAAGCTGAACTAGCAGGAGAGACAATTGACCTGGGCGGTGCGGGGGGGTGATTTGCTTGCAACGTATACATGGAGGTGTAAAGCCTTTTCCCAGTATACAACCGAAACTGATGGTGGGGACCCACCGAATCAATTACAGTAGTGCTAGTTGATAAATTAGCATACCCTGTGATAACTGGCCCTATTTTTGGCAACTTGTAAACAAACTGACTAATGCTGCAGCTGAGCTCCTAAAATCCCTGACCTGTGGACACCACAGACCTAGCAGGGCTGGGGGGACTCTGAAGAACCCAAAGAAGGGACGTCCCGGGGACTAGAGCCAGCCAGGATGACTCCTAAATGGCCAGCATCTGCCATGGACCTCCAGGCTCTACCGCAAGGGGGAAGCTTTGTCCCAGAACAGCGTGATGACACAACACTTAGCCTATGAACAAGTGTCATTCTTGAATAGGGAGGCAGTGGACCTCCAGCGCTTGAGACACTACCCCCCCCTCTGTGCTGGAGAAAGAATGGCTGTATAGAGCAGAGCAGAACCCGCAGTCAGGGGCAATAAGAACTCAGCTACTGATACCCCATAAGTACTGCCAAGCAAAAATGTAGCTAGCTCATGATATTCCCTTCAGGGAGCATATAGGACAGGAGAAGACTCTGGAGCAGTTACTGACCTGCTTTTTCTGGTGGACGGTGTATCATCAGTTAGGGAGTTGCTGTTCCTACCCTGCATAACAGTATTCTGCAGCTAAAAATGTCCTGAAGGTCCCCTTGGTCCCAATGCCATTAGTGGAAACCCCATTTGAGAGAATAAAGATGGACATGGTGGGGCCTTTTAGAAAAGAGCTCCTTGGGAAATCAATATATACTCATAGTGATGGATGCCACTCACTACCTGGGACCCATACCCTTGTGTTTGGCTAAGGCAATAACGATCACTCCTGAACTTATGAGTGCCCAGGTTGGTTTCCAGTGGGAAGTATTGACTGACCAGGATGCCAACATTACTTCTCATGTGACATGGGAACTATGCTTCCTCCCTAAAAACCAAAGCTCTGAGAACATCAGTGTGCCGTCCACAAATGGAGGGCCTCATGGAACGATTTAACAAAATGTTGAAGGAGATGTTCAAGTAGTTTGTCGGAACTGAACTTAGGCACTGGGGCCAACTCCCCCTGCCACTGTTATTTGCCATGCGAAAGGTACCCCCAAGTCTCAAAAAGGTTCTTACCCTTAAAATTGTTCTATGGACACCAGCCCAGGGAATCCTGGATGTGTTGCAAGAAGGCTGAGAGGAGCAAGATGCAAACACACTCGGCACAATCCAGTACCTTATACACCTATGGGAGAACCTTAAGATGTTGAGCACTTTTGCAAAAGAGAATCTTGTCAGGGCTCAACAAAGGCAATAACAAGGGTACAACCAAAAGACAAACTTACAAACTTTCTATCCTGGTGACAGGGTTCTGTTGCTATTACTATCCTTGGAGCTGAAATTCATGGTTCGCTGGCAGGGCCCATTTGAGGTCATTTGACAAATGGGCCTAGTAAGTTATGAGATCCAGCTACCCAGAGAAGAAATGCTAAGGTTTACTATGTACATTTTCTCAAGCCAGAGAAGACCTAGAAAGCTCTCCTGATAGATCAGTGAGCCCTGAACTACGATCCAAGGTAGCTGCTTCCCTGGAACCTGGACCTGTACCATTAAGCAATGTCCTTTCACAGATCAGAAGATCCAACTGGTGCAAATGATCTAAGACTTTGCTATGTATTCTCCCTAAGGTTCCGGGAAGAACACCCACAATAAAACATCATTTGGAAACTGCACCAGGGCAACTGATTAGGGAGAATCCTAGACCTTTACCAAAAAGAATGTGGGACACAGTAAGAGAAGAGAGCAGGTAACGATGAGAATGGGAGTTAGTGAGGAGTCTAAGAGTCACTGGAGGAGCCTTACTGTCCTGGTCCTCAAAGTGGATGGTACAGTTCAGTTTTATATAGATGTTCTTAAAGTCAATGCCATCGTGAAATTTGATGTCTACGCAATGACGAGGGTAGACAAGCTGTTAGAGCAGTTGGGTTTGGTGCAATACCTCAGTACCATTGACCTTACAAAGGGCTATTGGCAGCAGGGCCGGCTCCAGGCACCATCTTAACAAGCAGGTGCTTGGGGCGGCCAAGGGAGAGGGGCGGCACCTGCGGCAATTCGGGAGCGGCAGGTCCCTCACTCCCTCTAGGAGCGAAGGACCTGCCGCTGAACTGCCGCTGCCGATCGCGGCTTTTTTTTTTTTTCCAATTGCCGCCGCCGATCGCGATCACAGCTTTTTTTTTTTTGCTTGGGGCGGCAGAAATGCTGGAGCCGGCCCTGATTGGCAGATTCTCCTGTCTCCATCCTCCCAGGTGACGATGGCATTCTCAACTCACTTTGGCCATTTCCATTCTAAAACTATGACATTCTGGCTGCAAGGTGCAGCAGTAACTTTCCAGCACCTTATGAACTGAATCCTTGGGCACCACTAGCAATATGCCATGGCTTAGCTTGACAACATTGTCATCTATAGCTATATATGGGAAGACCACTTGTGGCACCTAAGGGCAGTACTGACATCCTTACAGGAGGCTGGCCTCATAGCTAACCCAGCAAAGTGTAAGCTGGCCATGACAGAAGAAACGTATTTAGAGTATCAAGTTGGAGAAGGCTTTGTGAAACCTGTGTTAGACAAAGTCCACATGTTAAACTCATGCCCCACATCCCAGACTAGGAGTCAGATATGCCACTTCCTGGGCCTGGCAGGATAATATCGCTGGTTCATCCCCAACTTTGCACTGGTAGCAGCTCCCCTGACTGATCTGCTAAAAGTCAAAAACACCTAGAAGATCTGGTGGGATGACTGGTGCAATGAACCTTTTAATACCTCGAAGGCATGACTGAGACAGACACCAGCCCTCATTCATCAACTCAGACTTTACCTGGGAGTTTATTATCTATACAAATGCTTCTGATGTTGGCCTGTGAGTGGTGCTCTCCCAGGACATTGGAGGAGAAGAGCACCCAATCCTATATTTAAGCAGGAAATTGTTCCCCAGGGAGAAATCGTAATCAGTTATTGAGAAGGAAGCTCTGATTATCTAGTGGGCTTTGGAGTCCCTCAGGTATTACCTACTAAGTAGTCCCTTTTCCCTAGTGACAGATCACATGTCCTTGCTGTGGCTATCTATGAAGGACTCGAACCTCCGGATTATGCACAGGTATCTAGTGCTCCAGCCCTACAGCTTCTGGGGGCAGCACCAAGCAGGGAAAGAGCATGTAAATGCATTTTTTTTCCCCAGGGAGATTGGGACTGGGTTGACCCTTGAGCAAGAAATCATTCTGGTCTTGAGGGGTCGATATGTGATGGGACACACCCACATCCCACTAAAGAAAGATTAACAAGCATTCATACACTCAGGCAGCACTGATTAGGAGCACCTGTAGAACATGCTTCACCTGCAGCAGGAGATCTTAAAAATACAAAGCTCTCCACAGAATGGGGAGGGAAAGAAGCTTGTCCAGGAGAAGAGGCTGCTAAGGATTGCTAGTGTGCTCCAGTAGCAAAGACAGCTCAGCCTGAGGTAGTGGCTATCCTTCACATTACCCCTCTTCACACACCCCTTGTCTGGGGGGCAGACTGACACTGCAAGCCTGCTACGGGCAAGAGACCATGTAAGGCTGTTCCCTTCCCAGCCAACAACCTGTGACAGGATCTGGGGACCGCCACCAGGGACTATATGTAGTTGGACTCAGAAGGACCCCAGGAGGGAGCTGAACTCCTGCTGGGAACAGTGAGATTGCCACGGAGTGGGAGCTCCCATAGGGGATGCACAGGCAAGAGACTGAAAGAGACTATGGCAGAACCCAACTTGAGGGTTGGCCAACTACAGGTCCAGAGAAAGGGAGGGAAGCAGGGGGAGGAGACATGGATTTTAGTTGGATACTTTGAGTCTCACATGCAGAGAGCAGGGCAGGGCAACTCAGCTAGGACTCAGAAACGTCCAGAACAAGGTGTGACAGAGACTTTGTGTGCTCAGTAGCTATTACTGAGGCTATGTGAGAAGTTTTTATTGTGGTCAACCCACCTGGCAGGTCACACCCTAGTCATCCCCAGAAAGCTGAGCCAGTCAGACAGGAAATGGGGAACAGTTCTTAATAGAGGAGTTGAAAACAACCCTTTGGACTCAGTGGTTGATCTATGCAGGACCAAGAGATGTAGCTGCTATGAGGGCTGGGTCCCAATCCCTGTAGTACTTTGGATACAAGTTAGTGCTATCCCAGCTTTACTTACCAGAGAAGCCCTCCACTAGGATAGTCTTTGGTCCACTGTGGAGTGTATTATGGACAATGGGAAAGCTAGGAGGGGAGCTTACCTCTTAGAGCAGTGGTGGGCCACCTGCGGCCGACGCCACTTCCTGCAGCTCCCATTGGCTGGGAACGGTGAACCATGGCCACTGCAGATGGTCAATGTAAACAAACTGTCTTGTGGCCCACCAGCAGATTACACTGACGGGCTGTAGGTTGCCCACCACTGTCTTAGAGGCTACAGAGACTGTGGAATTTACATTAAGCTATCAGCTAACTGCTTGAAACTGGGATTCTACCTCAGTTAAAGAAAGAGAATGGTGCAGCACATAGTGAGGTGAGGTTTGTAAATTCTTGCCTGACTTAGCTGAACTTATAGGGAGACCGTAGTGCTCTGAAGAGTGAGAGCCTTACAGAGATCCAGAGAATGGATATTTTATATGTTGATCCCAAGGCCTGTACCACTTTTAATACAGGCTGCAGATTTCTGTTTCACCAGCAACTGAGAGGACCAGTCAGCTATTAACTAAGGCTGGAATGCTGCTAGCTGTGGAGATTCCCAGACTGTTTGTTTGCTGATAAGGTTCTGAAGTGTTTGAAAGGACTGAGACATTGCCATTTCTCTAGCTCTAAAAAGTCCAGGTGACACACCTGCATACCATCACCACACTATAAAGACTGAGAAATCATCTTTGAGAAATGATGCGAAGGGAATGTGTTTTTATGTGTGTGTTCTGAAGTATAAGAAATGTTATGCTGAAACCTTTGTACTGTGGTTTGTAATCTATCATTTAAATCAGCTTCAGTACCAAATGACTGGAGGATAGCTAATGTGACGCCAATTTTTAAAAAGGGCTCCAGAGATGATCCCAGCAATTACAGGCCAGTAAGCCTGACTTCAGTACCGGGCAAACTGGTTGAAACCATAGCAAACAACAAAATTGTCAGACACAAAGATGAACATAGTTTGTTGGGAAAGAGTCAACATGGTTTTTGTAAAGGGAAATCATGCCTCACCAATCTACTAGAATTCTTTGAGGGGATCAACAAGCATGTGGACAAGTGTACTTAGGTTTCCAGAAAGCCTTTGACAAACAATGACTCCAAGATCTCTTTTTTGAGTGGTAACAGCTAATTTAGACCCCATCATTTTATATGTATAGTTGGGATTATGTTTTCCAATGTACATTACTTTGCATTTATGAACATTGAATTTCATCTGCCATTTTGTTGCCCAGTCACCCAGTTTTGTGAGATCCTTTTGTAGCTCTTCGCAGTCTGCTTGGGACTTAACTATCTTGAGTAGTTTTGTATCAACTGCAAATTTTGCCACCTCAAAATTTACTCCTTTTTTCAGATCATGTATGAATATGTTGAATAGGACTGGTCCCAGTACATACCCCTGGAGGACACCGCTATTTACCTTTCTTCATTCTGAAAACTGATCATTTATTCCTACCCTTTGTTTCTTATCTTTTAACCAGTTAACAATCCATGAGAGGACCTTCCCTCTCATCCCATGACAGCTTACTTTGCTTAAGAGCTTTTGGTGAGGAACCGATAATTCTCTGAAAACATCCACTCAATGTGCAGCAGAAGTCAAAAAAGCTAACAGAACATTAGGAACCATTAGGAAATGGATAGATAATAAAACAGAAAATATCATATTGCCTCTATATAAATCCATAGTATGCCCACATCTTGAATACTGCGTGCAGATGTGGTCACCCCATCTCAAAAAAGATATATTGGAATTGGAAAAGGTTTAGAAAAGGGCAACAAAAATTATTAGGGGTATGGAATGGCTTCTGTATGAGGAGAGATTAATAAGACTGGCACTTTTCAGCTTGAAAAAGAGAGGACTAAGCGGGGATATGATAAAGGTCTATAAAATCATGACTGGTGTGGAGAAAGTAAATAAGGAAGTGTTATTTACTCCTTCTCATAACACAAGAACTAGGGGTAACTAAATTAAATTAATAGGCATCAGGTTTAAAAGAAACAAAAGGAAGTATTTTTTCACACAATGCACAGTCAACCTGTGGAACGCCCTGCCAGAGGATGTTGTGAAGGCCAAGACTATAACAGGGTTCAAAAAAGAACTAGATAAATTCATGGAGGATACGTCCATCAATGGCTATTAGCCAAGATGGGCAGAGATGGTGTCCCTAGCCTTTGTTTGCCAGAAGCTGGGAATGGGCGACAGGAGATTGATCACTTAATGATTACCTGTTCTGTTTATTCCCTCTAGGGAACCTGGCCTTGGCCACTGTTGGAAGACAGGATAGATGGACCTTTGGTCTGACCCAGTATTACCATTCTTATGTTCTTATGTTAGTATTTGAATATCTAACAAAGTGGGGAAGTCTGTATAAGGAACACCAGTAGATTTATGACATAATAGCTGTTTAAAAGTTATTCACAGTGGAAAATATTGTAAATAGAATTTGGAATACTATTTACAATGTTTTCTGTGTGCGCTAAATGTTTGTTTTATTAAGAGAGTGTGTGGTACGTTTTCTTTGAAATTGACTGGGAACTATTAACATCCATTTATCAGGATTTTACATATACCAGTCCTGAGGTTTAACTCTGAAGAGTCATGAAAAGACAAAAGCTTCAGCAAAGAGTTAAGCTGAGATGCAGGAAGAAGGATAGAGTACTGCCTCAGCATCCCCTGCCCCTGCTACATAGGGAACTCCATGCTGGCATATTTAATCCACAGTCAAGCCCTGAGCCTCTGCCCCTCCACCACCACAGCATAGGGAGAGAGAAGAGGCAGGAAGAAGCAGTGCTCTGCCATGCCCATGCTCTGCCATGTCCACTGGCATGGGATCCATCAAGGATCCTCAGAAAGTAGTAGAATTTAGAGTGGCCCAGAAGCAGCTGTTGGCATCTCTGGGGCTGACCTCAAAAAATCAGGGAGCCATAGCTGGCTTCTTGTCACTCTGCCCTTTCCCCTTCCTCTTCCCTTCCACAAGGCTGCTCCAGTTTGCACCCAGTTGTGAAAGCCTTTGAGAGCTGCTCTGAAAGCCAAGGATAGCCAGAGCAAAGTAGTAATCCAGCCATGTTCCTTTTCCCTGGACACATCCCCAACATATCACTTATGCTACAAGTTGTGAAGGGGATGGTTTAGGATTGGCTACAGTGGCTCTACACCCTCTGGAGAGTCCCCTCTACTAAAGACATCACTAAGAAGCCAATTTTACCAATCTTCCTGCTATCAAAGCCAGTAGGGGAGAAGGCCAAGGACCTATATTGTTTAGTGATACCCATTACAAGCCACATTCTCAAATCTAAATACCTAAAGTCTTATTCAGGCATCTACATACTTGTTGGAGATACCTACTGCAATTGCTGATTTGGGTGTCTAAATCACACCTATATTGGCATCTTGGTGTTGCAAGGGTTAATAGGATCTAATTAGAAAAGATGTAATACCTAGTACATTTTACTTCTTTTGCCTCAAAAATGTTTTAAATTTGCTTTGGTTTGAGTCTTTTTATTCAGTTTTTCAAGACTGTGGTTCTGCTTCATACTGAGGTGTTTTCTACAGAGTCAATGGGGTATAATTTTTAAGCACAGCACATATGCAGCTATTTATCAGTTAAGAAAAAATTTGTAGCCAAGAGCTTATTGTGTGTCACAGGCACTTTGTGTACTTCTCAGAAGGTAGCTCTGACAAGGTTTCAGAGCTGCAGCTGAAATGAAGGATTCTCATTAAGACAATGCTCACGCTCTGAATTTACTACAGGTATTTTTGTTTGCTTTAAAATCATCCTCTTACATTATACATTTAACTAATACAACAAAATAGCTAATCAAATGGGGAAGCTTTAATTTCAGGATTAACTAGAAAATTCTGTTCCAAGAGTTCAGAATGCGTCATTTTCAACACCCATTGAAATCTATGGAAAGACTCCCATATTAACTTCAATGGACTTTGGATCAATCTCTTTATGTTTTCAGTCAATGCTAATTTTGAAACAACTATTGGAAAATTTTGGCAACATATTCTGCAAAGTTGGGTGTCTCAAAATAGGCATCTAAATAAGTGTCCTGTGCATAACAACTCACACTAAAAGCACCCTGAGCTGGCCCAAAAGGCCACAACCCTCTCCTCATTTAAATCCATCCTAAAGTTTCACTTCAAAAAAATCAAATATCATATTTATTTTTATATTAAAAGATATGCTAAAACTCAAACAGAAGATATGAGTTTGATGTAGAAATTATTGTGTGAGTATCTGAGGCCTGTGTTACGCATGAGGCCAGGCTATATGATAATAATGGTCTCTTCTGCCCTTAGTATCTATGAATCTATAAGATGATATTAAAAAGAATTGCCTTACCAAGCTGAGCATGTGACTTTGATAAACAACCATGTAATCTGGCTGCAAACCCTGTCCTTCCTGTTCCCTCACCCCCGGTAATGTTTTGTGGCTTCCCCACCCCTTTTGTTGTGTCATATTTAAGACTGGATTGTCAGATCATCAGGACATGAATCTTGTTATCATATCTGCACTGGAAGACTTCCAACAAACATCTTGGGCATTATGAAATAAAATAAATACTAATAGCTGAAAAATCAGGCCTCTAATTTCTGTGCCCAGATTCAAGCACCAAGCTTGAAAATGTTGTCTTTGTTTTTAATCTATTTTTAAAATTGGAGACTAGAATCAATTTAGGGAATATCTGTCACATAACTCGAATTATGACATAGCATAAGAAAGAGACAAGAGAGGCTGCCTTCTTCCCCATTATAACTGGGCAACCTCACAGAGTGCAAGAGCTAAAAGGAATTTGTTGCACATTGCTTCTGTGAACTCCATGGTCTGACTTCATCCTCAGCTAGTATGGGGAGAGGTCACATAACAGGGCACCCTGCACAGTTTTTAAAACTGCCTTCCCTTTGTGAAATCTTGCAATACCATTTGGCCTGTCTCCTGGTGAACTGCAGCCCCAGAGCACAGGAACTGCAGTTTACCCCATTGTGCTAGGAAGAGTGAGTCTGTGCTTTTATATAAGAAACTCTGACTGAAGTTGAGGTATCTACTGAAAAACCTTTGTCCTCTGGGTTGACAGTGTGACCTAAAGTAGGGCAGATTCTCAGAATTAATCCATATTGAAAGTCACTTTTCAGCCTAACAAACAGTAAATTTTTTTTCTTTTAATTCTAAGCCTGAAGTGTAAAGCAATAATAGAAATTAACTGCAAAGGCAGCAGGAAATAATGGTCATTATTTTGGAGTAATAACCATATACCTCCATGAACAATACTGTTATAATTCCACAGTAACCCAAGTGTACCTATTGGGTTCCGGGAAGTGGGCGGGCAGAAGCCCGCCCACTGCTAAAGGATCCCCCCGCAGCCTAAGGGGAGGATCTCAAGGGCCTGAAACCCAACTGATTTCGCGGGACAACTAATGAAATAATGGGGACAGAAGTGCGGTCAGAGGGTCAAAAGAAGGGAACCTGATGGGGACACCGAGCAGACAACCCCGGACAGTGCCCACTGCTCCTCAAACGCGTCAAGGGAGCCAGTGGATGCCGCCAGAGGAACTCTGCCTGGATACATGAACGAACAGAGGATTGGAAACAGGCTCCACAGTCACAGGAGACCCCAGCGGCCAACCTCCTCTCCCTGGTTTTATAGATGGCCGTTTTAGCCAGGGCCAGGAGGAGGTTGACCAGGAGGTCCCGTGACTTTGTGGGGCCACAGATAGGGAGTGCATAGAGAAGGAGGTGAGGGGAAAAGTGCAGCCAGAAACGTAACAGGATATTCGTGAGGAGCCAGTATAGGGGTTGCAGCCTGGCGCACTCCAAGTAAATGTGCGCCAGGGTCTCCCTGACGCCGCAGAAGGGGCATGTGTCCAGGACAGGGGTAAACTGCGCCAAATACACACCTGTGCTCACGACCCGATGAAGGAGCCGCCAGCTGATATCCCCGGTGGGCCTCAGGACCAGGGTGGAGTATAGGCTGGCCCACCGGGGCTTCTCACCCTCTAGATGTGGCAGAAGGTCCCGCCACTTTGTGTCGGGGCGGGACACGAGGGTGAGAAAGTGAAGGCTGTGGAGCACGAGTAACCCAAGTGTAGTGGGGCAGCTTCCCCACTCCGATAAGCAGGGGTTAAAAGCAGCAAAGCTAGCCTGATTGGGGAAGCAGCCACAACTGTGGCCAGCTCAATTAGGGCCCAGCTGGCCCTGATAAGAGGGCTGGGGGTCAGGAGCTGAAGGAAGTCTCACTCTAGCCCTGGAGTAGGAAGGTGTAGCTGCCTGGGAGCAAGGTACCTGAGGCTAAGCAGTGCTGGGGAAGGGCAAAGGGAGCTGGGGAGCTCCAGCCTGGGAAATCCCCAGGCTGCAGGTCTTGGTGAAGGCCTACACAGATACTGGGGTTGCAGAGGTGCAGCCCAGGCTTAGGCAGAGGCAGCTTATGGTGACCAGACAACAAATGTGAAAAATCGGGACAGGGGGTGGAGGGTAATAGGTAATATAAGAAAAAGATCCAAAAATCAGGACATCTGGTCACCTTAAGGCAGCTGGTCCAACCTCCTTGCCAATGATGAGCGGCCATGACAGACTGCAGTTTGCCCCAGTGAGCGGGGGCTAGAGGATGACTGGCAGTAGCCACTGAAGCAAGGTGGGTTTAGAGGGGTGGGGGGTTTCCCTGGGAGAGGAGACCCAGAGTGTGGGGGTACTGCTGGGGAAGAACACTGAGGAAAAGGGCACCAGGGTCAGGGAGGGACATGGGACCAGTGGCAGGCGAGACACTGGCCTGCAGAGGGTGCTCCGTAAGCTGGAAAAGAGCTAATTCCCAGGACGACCAGCAGGAGGTGCTGCACCAGTGAGTCTCACTTTGCTACACCAAGCTAATGTGATCGGGTTCTATCCTGACAGCTGTGCCATGAATCTGTCACCTCTGTATATTGACTGGGTCAGATTCTGCCCTTATTTACATATGTTCAAACCCACTGATTTCAGAGGTGTAAATGAAGGCATGATTTGGCCCAGTATTTTTATTATATTCACTTTCTTGCGTATTAAGATGCCATCTCTATTTGTCATTTCTCCTATTATGCTCTGAATTCCTGTTAGAAGTGACCAGTGATTTTGAGTGCCTCCAATTTTGAGTGTCCAAACTGAAATGTCTTAAAGAGGCCTGATTTTCAGAGACCAGGTGTTTATCACTTTCACAAACCAGGACCTTTAAAATTGGGCATCCAAAAACTGAGGCACTCCAAAATCACTAGCACTTTTGAAAATGTTGGTCTCAGAGTTTAAAACAGCTAGTGCTAGTGTAAGTGCAATTCAAATCAAGATGGAAGAAAAACATTCCATAGCATCAACAGATTCAAATGAAAGACACCAGTTGCACGGCTGTTATCCCATCTAACCCTCCAATCTCATGTCAAATATAGAAAAGTCTGAACAGTGTATCCTCCAAAAGAGAAAAATGTGACAAATAGGAGGATTAAAAGTTTATGATGCAGCCAGAATTCCAGACTAATACCACGTCTCGTCATAAAACCCTTGAGATTTAGCAGGCAAACATCAAAAGGTTACAGTGTTTTCTTCTGAATCTGTAGCACTTCACCGTTTAGTTTGTGTGACAAAAAGTGGAAGTTAAAAGTTGCCAGCACTGGCTAGCAATTAATAAACACAGTTATCAACTATAGCTAAGTTGGTCTGTTGTGCCTTGACATTGCAGCCTGCTATTGTGTATGATCTTCAAGCAGGGAGACTTAAAATTGTGATTAATCCTGTGCCTGTGAAAAGCTGAAAGAATAATTTGCAAGGAAAAGTCTACTCAATTATTTCAGTGCTTTCAAGAAAAATCACAAGTAGATCATAACTTCATTAAATGTATTCTCTATTCAAATTTATTCTACAAATACCTTTTAAAATATCTTGTTACATAATGTTCCCAAATATTCAAAATTTGAGTTATGTTGCTTAGTTGTGATTGGTCAAATAAATCTCATGATATTGTTTTGGCTCACTGTTTGGAGGCACATGCAAGTAATTTTGGTGCATGGGGATTTAAAGTTTAGTTTCTGAAAATATGCACACGTGGATCTTTGCAAGTCCCTTCCCATGAACATTTTTGCCAGTAAAGCTCAATCACTCAAATGTTCCTAAACTGAACATAGCCTAAGCAGATTCATTTAAAAAGTCTAAAGAATATTCACAGGAAACTTTTTTGCATTATTCACCTAACTCATATTTCGTTGATGTCATGACAGCACCAATGTACCAGGTGCTGATCCTGCATTACTGAGACACTGTTCAGAGTGAAGTACAAATCATGGCAGCTACAATTGTGTTTGAAGAGGATGCTGCAGTGTGGTCAGGAATATTTTTCCTACGACTGAACTAGCCCAGTTGACCTAGGGGCTGCATCATGCAAATAGAGTGACTGTCTCTGCCTCCCAGAGTTTACAGTCTAAAAGTTGAACTATAGATTGTCCCTTGTAGCAGGGTTCTATTGCAGTTTCTTGTTGTGGTAGTAACACGATGTATAACTCTCCGGCATGAATACAAGCTGTGATACAATGGTACCTGTGGATGGAAACCATTTTCAAACATGCTGATCAGGTCTACTACAGAAAGGGCCTCTGATCTGCAGTACCCAAGCCTGTCCCAAGCTTACTGATGTAAATGTGCTTTGAATTGGACTATTTATGAACCACAGAGTTTGTTAAGGACAAACTATGAGTATTCTCTGAATGTCCTTGTACTTGTGGCTTTATGTCACCCCTTTACATTTAATTGATAGGGCTTTGGTATATAAATGTGTGTCCAAATACATGTTCTTTTCCATTTGAGAACGTTACAGCAATCTTTCCATTTAATTATAGGTTAAAGTCTAACATATTGCACCAAATTCTGCCTTAAGCTACATCATGATTTCAAATTACCTCCTGGTCTCAAAACTCCTTTTCCTAGGCAAAATCATTTGGAAAGAGTGCTATCTCTCAAACTTCAACATCATCCCCCCCCCCCCGCCACTTGTACACAGGTCCCTTCACAATTAGTAGGGCCTTACCAAATTCACAGTCCATTTTGGTCAATTTCATGGTCATAGGATTTTTAAAATTGTAAACTTCATGATTTCAGCTATTTAAATCTGAAATTTCATGGTGTTGTAATTGTAGGGGGTCCTGACCCAAAAAAGAATGGGGGAGGGAGTCGCAAGATTATTATAAGGGGGGTTGTGATACAGCTGCCCTTACTTCTGGGCCCTCAGTCAGCAGCTGCCACTGTCTGCCACCCAGCTCGGAAGGCAGCAATGCAAAAGTAAGGGTGGCAATACCATACCATGCCATCCTTCCTTCTGTGCTGCTGCTGGCGGTGGCTCTGCCTTCAGAGCTGGGCTCCCAGCCCGCAGTCACCGCTCTCCAGCTGCTCATCTCTGAAGTCAGCGCAGAAGTAAGGGTGACAATACCGCACCCCCCTAAAATAACCTTGTGACCCTCCTGCAACTCCCTTTTGGGTCAGGACCCCCAATTTGAGAAACACTGGTCTCCACCGTGAAATCCCTATAGTATAGGGTAAAAGCACACAAGACCAGATTAAATGGTGGGACAATATTTCACTGTCCGTTATGTGTTTTTCATGGCCATGAATTTGGTAGGGCCCTAACAATTAGGCTTCAGGACAATAGCACAGCAAGAAGGTCTGACCTGATTGTTCAAACATGAAGAATCCCCTGCTTGATTTTAATGTTAATTGGGATATTTGCAGGCTTAGACGACACAGTGGTAAAGACACCTGTGCTTGATATAAACCAGAGTTTATATCATTGACAGTATGGGTGCAGTTGAATCAGTGCTGAAAAAACAGATAGCTCTATTTCCTAGTGTAGATAAAGTCTTAGTATCTTGGCCTCTTGTTTGTTTTCACCATCAATAACACATCCACTGCTTTCCCCTCATCCACAGAGCCAGTTATCTCCTCATAGAAGGCAATTAGGTTAGTCAGGCACGACTTCCCCTTGGTGAATCCATGCTGACTGTTCCTGATCACTTTCCTCTCCTCTAAGTGTTTCATAATTGATTCCTTGAGGACCTGCTCCATGATTTTTCCAGGGACTGAGGTGAGGCTGACTGGCCTGTAGTTCCCCGGATCCTCCTTCTTCCCTTTTTTAAAGATGGGCACTACATTAGCCTTTTTCCAGTCACCTGGGACCTCCCCCAATCGCCATGAGTTTTCAAAGATAATGGCCAATGGCTCTGCAATCACATCCACCAACTCCTTTAGCACCCTCGGATGCACTGCATCCGGCCCCAAGGACTTGTGCTCGTCCAGTTTTTCTAAATAGTCCCGAACCACTTCTTTCTCCACAGAGGGCTGGTCACCTTCTCCCCATACTGTGCTGCCCAGTGCAGCAGTCTGGGAGCTGACCTTGTTCGTGAAGACAGAGGCAAAAAAATCATTGAGTATATTAGCTTTTTCCACATCCTCGGTCACTAGGCTGCCTCCCTCATAAGGGACCCACACTTTCCTTGACTTTCTTCTTGTTGCTAACATACCTGAAGAAACCCTTCTTGTTACTCTTAACATCTCTTGCTAGCTGCAACTCCAAGTGTGATTTGGCCTTCCTGATTTCACTCCTGCATGCCTGAGCAATATTTTTATACTCCTCCTTATACATTTGTCCAAGCTTCCACTTCTTGTAATCTTCTTTTTTGCGTTTAAGATCAGCAAGGATTTCACTGTTTAGCCAAGCTGGTCGCCTGCCATATTTACTATTCTTTCTACACATCGGGATGGTTTGTTCCTGCAACCGCAATAAGGATTCTTTAAAATACAGCCAGCTCTCCTGGATCCCTTTGCCCTTCATGTTATTCTCCCAGGGGATCCTGCCAATCTGTTCCCTGAGGGAGTCAAAGTCTGCTTTTCTGAAGTCCAGGGTCCGTATTCTGCTGCTCTCCTTTCTTCCCTGTGTCAGGATCCTGAACTCGACCATCTCATGGTCACTGCCTCCCAGGTTCTCATCCACTTTTGCTTCCCCTACTAATTCTTCCCTGTTTGTGAGCAGCAGGTCAAGAAAAGCTCTGCCCCTAGTTGGTTCCTCCAGCACTTGCACCAGGAAATTGTCCCCTACACTTTCCAAAAACTTCCTGGATTGTCTGTGCACGACTGTATTGCTCTCCCAGCAGATATCAGGGTGATTAAAGTCTCCCATGAGAACCAGAGCCTGTGATCTAGCAACTTCTGTTAGTTGCCGGAAGAAAGCCTCATCCACTTCATCCCCCTGGTCTGGTGGTCTATAGCAGACTCCGACCATGACATCACCCTTGTTGCTCACACTTCTCAACTTTATCCAGAGACTCTCAGGTTTTTCTGCAGTTTCATACCGGAGCTCTGAGCAGTCATACTCCTCTCTTACATACAACACAACTCCCCCACCTTTTCTGCCCTGCCTGTCCTTCCTGAACAGTTTATATCCATCCATGACAGTACTCCAGTCATGTGAGTTATCCCACCAAGTCTCTGTTATTCCAATCGCATCATAGTTCCCTGACTGTGCCAGGACTTCCAGTTCTCCCTGCTTGTTTCCCAGGCTTCTTGCATTTGTGTATAGGCACTTAAGATAACTCATCGATCGTCCCGCTTTCTCAGTATGAGACAGGAGTCCTCCCCTCTTGCATTTTCCTGCTCGTGCTTCCTCCCAGGATCCCATTTCCCCACTTACCTCAGGGCTTTGGTCTCCTTCCCCCGGTGAACCTAGTTTAAAGCCCTCCTCACTACGTTAGCCAGCCTGCTTGCAAAGATGCTCTTCCCTCTCTTCGTTAGGTGGAGCCCGTCTTTGCCTAGCACTCCTCCTTCTTGGAACACCATCCCATTGTCGAAGAATCCAAAGCCTTCTCTCCGACACCACCTGCGTAGCCATTCGTTGACTTCCACGATTCGACGGTCTCTACCCAGGCCTTTTCCTTGCACAGGGAGGATGGACGAGAACACCACTTGCACCTCAAACTCCTTTATCCTTCTTCCCAGAGCCACGTAGTCTGCAGTGATCCGCTCAAGGTCATTCTTGGCAGTATCATTGGTGCCCACATGGAGAAGCAGGAAGGGGTAGCAATCCAAGGGCTTGATGAGTCTCGGCAGTCTCTCCGTCACATCGTGTATCCTAGCTCCTGGCAAGCAGCACACCTCTCGGTTTTCCCGGTCGGGGCGGCAGATAGATGACTCAGTCCCCCTGAGGAGGGAGTCCCCGAACACCACCACCCTCCTCCTCCTCCTCCAACAGTGGATGTGTTATTCCTTGACTTTAGCAAAGCTTTTGATACGGTCTCCCACAATATTCTTGCTGCAAAGTTAAAGAAGTATGGGCTGGATGAATGGACTGTAAGGTGGATAGAAAGCTGGCTAGATCGTCGGGCTCAACGGGTAGTGATCAATGGCTCCATGTCTAGTTGGCAGCCGGTTTCAAGCGGAGTGCCCCAAGGGTCAGTCCTGGGGCCGGTTTTGTTTAATATCTTTATTAATGATCTGGAGGATGGTGTGGACTGCACTCTCAGCAAGTTTGCAGATGACACTAAACTGGTAGGCGTGGTAGATACGCTGGAGGGTAGGGATCGGATACAGAGGGACCTAGACAAATTAGAGGATTGGGCCAAAAAAAAACCTGATGAGGTTCAACAAGGACAAGTGCAGAGTCCTGCACTTAGGACGGAAGAATCCTATGCACTGCTACAGACTAGGGACCAAATGGCTAGGTAGCAGTTCTGCAGAAAAGGACCTGGGGTCACAGTGGACGAGAAGCTGGATATGAGTCAACAGTGTGCTCTTGTTGCCAAGAAGGCTAACGGCATTTTGGGCTGTATAAGTAGGGGCATTGCCAGCAGATCGAGGAACGTGATCGTTCCCCTTTATTCGACATTGGTGAGGCCTCATCTGGAGTACTTGTCCAGTTTTGGGCCCCACACTACAAGAAGGATGTGGAAAAATTAGAGTCCAGTGGAGGGCAACAAAAATGATTAGGGGTCTGGAGCACATGATTTATGAGGAGAGGCTGAGGGAACTGGGATTGTTTAGTCTCCAGAAGAGAAGAATGAGGGGGGATTTGATAGCTGCTTTCAACTACCTGAAGGGGGGTTCCAAAGAGGATGGAGCTTGGCTGTTCTCAGTGGTGGCAGATGACAGAACAAGGAGCAATGGTCTCAAGTTGCAGTGCGGGAGGTCTAGGTTGGATATTAGGAAACACTATTTCACTAGGAGGGTGGTGAAGCACTGGAATGCGTTACCTAGGGAGGTGGTGGAATCTCCTTCCTTGGATGCTTTTAAGGCCCAGCTTGACAAAGCCCTGGCTGGGATGATTTAGTTGGGAATTGGTCCTGCTTTGAGCAGGGGGTTGGACTAGATGACCTCCTGAGGTCCCTTCCAACCCTGATATTCTATGATTCTATGATTCTATGATTCTATGATCAAGCCACAAAACATTCCCTCTTCAGATTCCTCACGCATAGAATCGTAAAATAATTCTGAGGGTTTTCCAATAGTTTTCAGTGTTTTTTATCATACAATTAAGCTTCTGAAATACAGTCTCAGTATCTTAGATTTTAATAGCATATATATTAATGACTTCGCTCATCTCTGGAATAAAAAAGCAGTTCAACATTGCACAACATTATACAGTAGTGTAGGATAAGAAAAGCAGTATAATGTTCATTTAAATTACATGGCAAATTTAAACAGAATATACTTATTTTAGCTGGAATATGGCTGACACTGGGGTTAGCCCCACTATGCTTTCAAAAACAGACCTCTGTTTAACAAGTGTTCAGGACTGCTCATTTTACATCAGTAGTGCCACAACACCATAACGGGACACTGATTCGCTCCTGAAATAACTAATTACACTGTTTGTGAATTGTAGTTCTTGACTAGGCAGTAGTAAGACTCCTCTGAAGTCTTCTCTCCACTACATATTTTTGTGTGCTGATGCAACTCCAGCACTGCTACCAGTGGTGGAGGCTCCAGCATAGAGTGGGTGCAGGGGTTTTTTTTGAAGGTTTTAAAAAGTGTTTTCTTGCACCTTGCTAATGTAACCCACACACCTCCTGGGTGTGATGTTCTGTCCCATCTAGTGGCACCAAGACCACTTAGAAAGAGAGAGTTAAATGAATCTGCTCTACAGCCTTAGCTAACAGGCAGTTGGCTTTTAGCTCATGCGGTAGAGGCTCATGCACTAAGCTCCAGAGGTCCCAGGTTCAATCCCAACAACCAGGTCTGTCCACGTTACACTAACACTGCAACTTTCACCATTAATAGCACTGGTGGAGCTTGCATCCAAGCAGAAAAATATTTACAAGCCTTCCCAGCATAGATGAGCTCTACATTTATATAGGCTTCTGTAATTTAGTAGGGATGGTCTTTAATAGAAATCTAGGTTATAAAGATAGCATGAGGTGTCTTTACAAGTAGAATAATCAATCATTTCTTCTAGCTGCACCGAATGTACTTTTCCTTTCCAGCTGACTGACCTAGCATTGCTTCTCTTTATCAACGGTTTCTATACTGGATAGGAAACTGCACCAGATTCTGATTGAAATAACACTGTGGTGTCAATTAGGAATAACTTTGGTAGAATCAATGAATTTATTCTGGTGCATCTCCAGAGTAAATCAGATCATAATCTGGCCCCAGTTGTTGAGTAACTCCCATATTTTCAAGATTAAATAATTTGCAAACCACTGAAACTGCGAGCCAAAACTTGCCATACTGACTCATCAGCAGAAGAGCTGTTGTGGGAAACTGCTTGGGGAACTGAAAACTGTCAATCCATCCTTTTACCTGTAGTAAACAACATCTCTACCAGTAGCCCTAATATTAAATTTTGATGCAATAATGCAAATGAAAAGGGTATTATTGCATAAAAGGACTGAATTCATATAAAAATGAATGTCCTCCCAAACGACATACTCAGAGGCACATGTTTCTATTACAAATCTCAATGTCTTGTAAAAGTCATTCGTTCCATTGAGAAATCCTTTCATGGCAGAATAGTAAACAGAGCAGAAATTCCACATAGCATATTTTACATACTTAATTTATTATAATTGCACCAAGGGTTTTTGGAGAATTCTTCTACATCTTGGCAGTGTACAGATTGTGCTCTATTGCTTTAACATTCTAGTTTACTAAAATTCCACTTTGATTTGGTTTATACCCCAGAGTCAGTTTAAAACTGTAAAGAAGCTTTCATCAAAGTTGGCTTAATGGTGTTTTAAGTTCTATTTTAAAGAAAAGCTTCACTCCCACCCATATTATTTTTATATTTTACTTACACACACACGCACACACACCTATACCTATGCCTGAGGGAATTCTTTGTAAGAACTGATGTTAATGATTAATTTGAATAATTAAAAATATGCCTTCATCTTTGATAATTTTCATAGTTACCCACTACTCCTACTCTTTTAAAAGACTGACTGTTTTTAATTTGAATTATAGTATTTACTAGGGCAATTAAACTGCATATGGAAATCCCAATTAGTGTATTTTAAAATAAAAAAATAGCTTTTATTTTCTTACTGGTTGCCCACTTACATTTATTTAACACAACTGACATAAGCTAAAGGCAAAATTCAGAACACAGCAATGATCTGTTTAAGCATTATCTAAAAACCAAAAGAAAACTTTTTGGTTCCATTTCTAAGACAAAGATATTCAGATGATGGTTCATTAAACAATGTTCCTTAATTATAGACTAGTGCCCTGAAGGTAATCACCATGCAATGTGTGAAGATTTCCATGTAACTACAATTCAACATTACATTTTAAATATAAATGTAATAGAGTAGTATCATGTAGGATAAATTAACCTGTTTTAAATGTGGAACAGTTATGCATGGTACAAAAGTATTTTATAATGTGAAAACAGTAACATAAAATAGCTTTTTTTTTTTTTTTGAACTGTTTCATGCAAGCCTTAGGACTTTTATTGAGACACACACTACATTATTAGTAGTGATTGAGGGAAACATTTTGCCTAATTTCAAACCCGCTTGAATGCCATGGGTTCCAAAGTACACTGCTAAGCACAATGGGACCCTGATTCCGATTTGCACCTTTATCTACCTAGAGATTGTGAAAAAAGGAGAAGGGGGGGGAACCCCAAAATACCATAGCAATGTCGAATATTGAAAAGAACAGTCAAATATGGACATAGTGAGAACAAAAAAGTTAACAGGGAGAGAAGTTGTATACAGGCAACCAACTTGTGCCAGCCTAACTTTTGGAGATTATTCTTTTTCCAGCTAAAGAGAAGTCCCTGCTTCTCTATGTATTAAGGTTAAAAGAACAATCTATAAAAATAATATTACAGAGGGGAAAAAAACATTGCAAAGCTAGTTTGTATCTGCAAAACCCTGTGACCTGAAACTACAGTTCACAAGGTTCACAAAACCTCAAACAGCACAAGGTTTGCCCATCCCTAACTATATTAGTCATCTAAAAGAAATGTTCCTCCCTGACCTTTCTGGGAAATCCTTTCCCCTTTGTAATTGTACCTTTTCCTTTCAGATTATATTGTGCTCAACACAAAGGTGCTGCACAAACTTATTTTGAGGTATATTGGTTCTGTGGTCTATTAAGTGAAACTGGGAATAATAATTTGTTGAAGGGACCCAGGAAAACTGTCATCAGAAAACAAAGTTGGCTGGAGCTATCAACCAGCTGACAAAGGATGATAGTTATATTTAGAGGAACTGAAAATTCCTAATAGAGCTCACAAAAAGTAGCTTAAGTGTATCAAGGTACGATATCACAGCCAGTCTCCTTCCTGGACTCCAGATATGATAGCTCCATGGAACAAATCCTGATCTCTGTTACTCTCAAGCAGCCCTGCTGAAATAGGAATTAGCCACGTATTTTAAAAACTCTTTTCCATTGAGTTTTGATATCTATAAAAGTGAGAAACAAATTACCATTGGCTTGAGGCAGATATTTGAGCGGATGCTGTGCAAGCTTGCCCAAAGTGTTTTGCCAATTTACCTCAGTCCTACTCAGCAACACCACTGCTATTCTATCGCTAAGCCCCTTGAGAAAAGACTGCCAAAAAGTGCCTCCCAGGGACCTGAATGACACCATCAAATTCATCGGAACTTGTGGCCCAGCAATTTCATATGAAAGCATTTGAACAGCTTTTTTAAAATGTAAAGCTACTCAACAGGAATGACATTATTTTTTCACATGCAATATAAGAAAATTGCGAAGGGCTACATCGTGGCTTTTAGCCACAGCCCTGCATTAGAAGCAGCATGGAGCTGCACCACCCCTTGGGGAGCATGCCGAAGGATTCTGCCTCAAGGAAGAGCAATGCCTCCTGGAGCTTCTCATTTGCACCGGGGGTGGGTTCAGTTCATAACACCCCTTTACAGGATGCAACGTCCTCCCTCCCATGTGGTCAGCAAGCTCTGCTAGCCAGTACATGAAGGAGGCAGAGCCATTGTTGTGCATACTCCCCCCTTTCCATGAAATAATCCCGGGAGATAGGGTTACCAGATAGCAACTGTGAAAAAACAGGACAAGGGGTTGGGGGGGTAATAGGCGCCTATATAAGAAAAAGTCCCAAAAAACGGGACTGTCCCTTTAAAAACAGGACAGATGGTCACCCTACCAGGAGACCATTTGGGTAGCAAAACCCTGAGCTCTGTCAAACACAGGGACTGCAGTTCTGGGCTCCCCTTATGCAGACCACACAAAAAGGTGGAATAAGCTTCTTACTCCCTCTTTCATGAGGCAGGGGCACTATCTAGCCCCAAATAAATAATGGGTACTTCAGTGTCCAAATTTCCTTAAGCTTTGTGGACTTTTTTTTGTTTTGTTTTGCAACCTCAGATATATCTACATTCTAACACTCCTCTACAAAGCTTTGGTCATAAAAGCATTGTGAAATGATCTGATACCTGGCTTCATTAGCCCTACCTTAGAAACTCTTTTAAACAGCCTTATGCCCTTTCTTAGTAATAAATGAAAGAGGGTGGAGTCATACATTATTTGAACAACAAAGCAAACTATGCCATGATAAATAAATGCCTGGAAGAAAACACCCTGACTCCACCTTTACCTGGTTCAAGTGAAAAAATGCCAGTTTCAACCAAACTATGAGAGAGTTTACACCCACACACACGGGTTTTACTTAACTTAGCAAAGAGCAACATAAAGCATTTATAAACCATATGACTTGATGAGTGGAGCATCTTGAACAGGAAAATTAAGTGCATTAACAAAAACTGTCCATGCCTAATAAAAAATTCCAGGTTATACTGTTCCAGACATTCATTCACTAATACAGTCCATATTTCTAGTCCTTAAAATCAGGACACCCTGCTGTTTCCTCCAGTCACTATGTCCTCTACAACCCACCTTTTATTTAGTGTTTGTCTCTTTCAGCCATTATAATTTCCCTGCAACCCAGACTATTTTGTGTATTTTTACCATACCCCTATACTCCTCTGCTTGATGTACATAATATTCCTCAACCCAATTAGCAATGTGTCTTTCCTTATTTATGACTTCTTTCCTCCTCCTATGTTTTCATTCTTATGTTTTCTCTTTCACCATCAAGATCTACTCTTCGTCCACCCTTCTTCATGGCCTACTCTGCCTTTGTTCCCCTTCTCCACTATTTTGTAGGGCGGAGTTCCAGATATATGTTTATTCATGCTTACTTATGCTTGTTTCACTGTTCACATTTGAATTTATTGTATTGGTATTAAAATAATTGGTTATAAGGCATTTTGGACAATGGAATCCATCTTTTAAAATGGAGTCCAGTTTTGGTTGTTTACAACTCACTTTCGCACCTTTTCGTTTGGCGGAAAATAGGATTTGGCACAGAAACTGCCTCTGAGGAGACTGGATCAAACTGGTCTGGACTAGAATTTTCACGACACCGAAGGCAGAAAAGGGCTGCACACCCTATCAGTGGGGCTGCCCATCTGAGAGGCAGCCAGTGACTGTCATGTTTGCGTGGGCATCGAGGACTTCCTGCACCATCTTACCTGATCTATCCCACCGATCCGGGTATCTTCCACCTGAATCCACTTACCTTGTTCCTGGTTCCAGTGATTGCCAACACCAGCGGTATCTTGGTTCCAACGCACTGAAGGTCCTGAACTCCTCCTGTCCCCAGTAACCACTGGGTGTACAGTTGCAGGTCCAGGTCCCTACAAACCCAACCAACAGAGAGACTGTCACTTAACACTCGCAGCTGATCCCACTCAAGATCCATCCTTCGAGATACAGTACAGTTCTGGGATACTTTGGTTTTGTTTTGTTTTGTTAGAAGTGTAAATTGCCAAGGGTTGTATTGGGGACTGGGCTTCAGGCCTATCTTTGGGCAACCACATTGCTGTTTTATGGTTTTAATCTGTTTTATTCTCCCTTAAAACACACACAAACACACACACTTCTCCCTGACATTGTTAGTAACCCTTTTAATAAATTTCCTGTTTGTTTTCAACGAATTTCCCTCTCTAGTCTTCTGTTACCTACCTGGTGGGCGGTGGGAAGATTTTTAGTTAACTTACTCCCCAGGTGATTAGATACTGGTATTGCCAGTCAAAGAACCTGGCCCTGTTACCTGAGACCATGTAACAATTTTGCAGGTCTTCTCTGTCCTGTCCTCTTCATTTTTCCACACTTCCATGTGTCTGATGTTCTCCCCCCGCCTGCAATAAAAGTGAGAAGTGACCTGTTCACCCCTCACAATCCCCTTGAAAGTTCCATGTCCTCTTCTTTTCTCCTCTCACCCAGGGCATGAGCAGAAGTTTGAAAAGCCTGCTTACAGAACCTTGCCTGGAAACCACTGCAGCAGGTCAAATCCTTCCTGGGGATAGCAGCATATTATCTATTCTAATTAATATCTTACCTTTTGCGCAGTAAAACACCCTGGAAGGTACATTGGTTCTCCACTTGTGCAGAAGCTTTTTGGAAGAGCATGTAGCTGCTTTGCAGCAAACTAGTGCTGCATAGTGTGGACTGCATGAAGGACAGATGCCATTCTCTAGCAGGATCTAAAGGATGGGGAGCACACAACATTAAGTGAGGTGTGGGTGGAGGTCACTTGCCAGGATTATCTGGGTATATTTCACTTCATTACCATTGTCGGGGCCTCGGGCACTGGTGCACCGTGGTCCCTTCTATTCTCTACCTGTGGTACATATCAGTTTAGTCTCCTGTGGGCTGTAAGACTTTGGTCTCAGTTTGGTTGTTGGGTTTAGAGAGTGAATGCTGGGTGGTGTTGGTTGCCTGGAATATACAGGAGTTCAAACTAGATAATTTGGTGGTTCATTCTGGCCTTAACTCTCCACCTCAGTAGAGAACTCCTTCCTAGAGAGAGAAGCTGATTAGTAATCAAGGAGAGTTTAGTGATAAAATGGGCCATCAAGGCCTAGAGACATTACCTGCTTGGGGCCATCTTTTACTCTGGCTGATGACCATAATCCTCTGACATGGCTGCAATCTATGGAGACCAACCCCTGACTGATATGCTGGAATATAGTTCTGCAGTCCTACATTTTCATTGTACACCACAAACCTGGTGTGACTCAGGTGAATGCAGATTTATTTTCCCAGGAAAAGGGACTGGCTTGTTGGACAAAGAGTGTTCTTGACCCCATTCTTGGTGGGTGGGGGGATGTGAGAGGGTCAGAGAGAGACAGGAAAGGGTTAAGGGCTGTCACATGGTTCAGCAGGAGATTTAAGGAAGAGATGTGTCCTCTTTCCAGGGTGGAGGACTGTGATAGGCAAGGGAAAAGGCCTCTGAGAAATGCAGCCTGGTTTGTTCAGGGGAATCACTTTTTGTATTACTTCAAGAGTTGCGTGCTTTGAACAACAAAACTGTTAGACAAGGGCCTGAAACAGAGTTAGATGTGCGCTGATTCTTTCCTGGGCTGTTAAGAGAGCTCACCGTCTTACTGGAGGTTATACAAAAAAAAAACCAGCCAGCTGTGACACTATGATCATTCTTCAAAACTGGAAATCTTTCATTAAATTAAGATATTAAGTCAGCCTCTTTGCTAATAACCTGTATTTAAGACTTTGATCATTTGGATGGAACTGCAGTTGAGAAGATTTACAAACTAGTATGTAAGCAGGCTCTGAATGAGCTCTCCCTGATAGCTAGTTGGGGAGAGGAAAAGGCTTCAGGACCAGACTGTATTTACACGAACACACCCACTCTGCCTAGGTATCCAGCTGACAGAGCTATGTGGCTAAAGTGATCAACTTTGGCTGGTGTTGGGTTACAAATCACTTTAGTACTGAATGGAAGGCTAATGCAATGTTATCCTTATTGTATGAGTAAAGGGCAGTAGAACTATGCTTAGCCTTTCCTGACTGAGGGGGTCACCCTCAACTGAAATGAACTTGCTAAGCGGGGGGTATTGGATGCCAGACCAGACCCCTGTGAAGAGGGGATGGGGATAGATGTCACTGCTAGGAGGTGTGGACCCCAGCTGAGAGTCCTAAGCATGGTTTAACCTGCCCCTCCCCACTGTTCAAAGATAGAAATAATGAAGGCTCCATTGGGAGTCTTTTGTTTTATTGAGAGATCACTAGAGCTAAAATCACTTGTTGAGGGACAGCATTTCTGTCCAGCCTGCTTCAGCAATGAAGTTCCCCCACTAGGAGCTGACAATCACTGAGAGCTGGGTGGATCCTCAAGAGACTGACCTGCAGAGGTCACAGTAGAGAAGCAGGTAGCAGCAGAAGGTGACAGTGTGCAGCGCATTGGCTGGCAGGGTGGCCAGCGGAGCGGAGCAGTAGCTGGCCTGCAGGGTGGCGACACCAGAGCAAATGCTTGGATGATGGAGCAAGCAAGGTGCTTTCTCCCCCATCCCCCGGGTGGGAGGTGAACTCACAGAGATGCACCCCTGAACTCTGGGTCTTCACTGACCAAGGACAACCACTGTGAGTGAGGTATGGTGAAAGAGCAGAGAAGGGCATGTTAAAGGAACTTTTGGTTGTAGAATTCAAAAACCTGCATCAAAAGACACTGCCCAACGTACTCTGGGGTGGGTGTTTTGCTCACGGTTGAATCCTGCTTGCAGCGTTTTCTCTAATTAATGTGGGGTGACTTCCCTCCTTTCATGAAAAGTTTCTTTTTTACACTCAAACTCTGTGCTTGTGATTGGGAAAGTATTCTCTGTTAGAGGAGCCCAGGGGTGGTGTGTAATTTTTCCAGGTTACTAGGTGGGGTCTCAAGCTGGTTCTGTGTTGTACTGTTGAACAGGAACCCCTAGATATTGAACCCGGCCCTGGTTGCTGCTGGCTGCACCTGGCAGAAGGGTTACAAGTGTAATACTAACCAAAAAAAAAAAAAAAAAAATTTAAAGAACCGTGAACAACCAAAGACCTAGAATCTGATTGTCCAAGTTGCTGAACATCTGCAACTCCCATTGATTTCAAGTAGTTGTGGGGGTCTGAAAATCAGGTCCCTATTTATTTTGTGTGGAATAACAGGGAGGAATAACAGGGGCTCTTAGCTGGCTAGCCCTCTTCTCAGCTGTGTTACAACTTCTGATGTTTCATCTGAATGCAGAATGGTATAGTATATGTATCATCTGTGCTGGAACATCACTGAAAAGAGTCGAAACTTAAAATGCAGGATTAGGGGATAGATTGCTGTCCTTGAGGTGCGTGCGTCATTTCTGTTTGTGTTAACAGAACATGCATGTTGAGAGGGGAATATATCCCTTCAGTTTTTGTGTGAAACACAGAACAATATGTACTTTGCTTTCAAAGGGACACTGACAAGGCTGGCAAACCTAAAATTAGATCTACCAGCTGTGTTTTGGTTTGCAGGCACACAAGTGGATTCTTGTACATTTTAGTAATTTGCCTGCTTCAAAGAACAGAACTGAGTAGACAGGAAGTGTAGGGGAAATTATGTGGCACATTAAGTATAGGTGCTTACACAGGTCCTACTTGTGCAAGGCGCTGTGGATCTACTGTGATCTAGTCAGTGTCCTCAACTCCCAATGAAATCAATGGGACATTCATATTTCTTAACTGTCATAGAGCATCCATTTCACACATCTCCCAGCTCTGCCTCTTACAGACTGGGACCCCATTCTGTATAGGCCTGAGCTGAGCTCCCCACTCATGGTGTGTCTAAACTGCAGCTGGGAGATGTAATTTCCAACACAGGTAGATACACTAGCTCTGCTTGAGCTAGTGCCTAAAAACTGCAGTGTGGCCATGGTGGCACGGACAGTGGCTCAGGCTAACCTCCCAAGAATGGGATCGGGAAGGATTATACTCAGGCTCATGGCATTCAGGCTGTATAGACTTCCAAGCTTGGGCTGGAGCCTTAGCTCTGGGACCCTCCCACACAGCAGGGTCCTATAGCCTGGGCTCCAGCCTGAGTCCAGAAGTCTACACAGCAATGAAACAGCCTTTTAGGCTGGGCCCTGTGAGCCTGAGATGGCTGGTACAGGCCAGATGTGGGTTTTTCTTTGTGTAGACATACCCTGTGTGGCCACATAGCTATTTTTTTTGGCACTAGCTTGAGCAGAGCTACTATGCATATGTCTACCCAAGCTAGGATTTACATCTCCCAGCCTCTGTGTAGGTGCACCCTTGGTTAGGTAAACTAGGGAGTGCTAAGTAAATAGGTCTGCTGGTGTGGAAGATGCGGAGTCCATGAAAGAGATATATCCAAGTGAGTCTTAACCCTATCACTGCCAACGGAAGGGAGAGAGAAAGCCAGGAATACATTTCCTCCCCATCTCACTCACCATTTTAGAGAAAAACTATGTTATTGTTTTCTTCTCTAAAAAAAAAATGAGAGAGAAATTTGGGAAGAAAAACAAATTCAAAAACCCTAACAGCACCCTCTTAGCTGTCAAACCCTTGGGTTCTCTGTCTAGCTGTGTATATGATCCTCATAGAATCATAGAAGTGTAGGACTGAAAGGGACCCTGAGAGATCACTAGTCCAGTCCCCTGCACTCAAGGCAGGACTACGTGATAACTAGACCATTCCTGACAGGTGTTTGTCTAACCTATTCTTAAAAACCTCATCATAGGTTCTGAGTAGCTCTCATTCACACCCAAAGTTCTTCACCCAGGTCAGGTGCTTGCTGTTAAAAATTGAATTGTCTTATGAATTTATATGAATACAGTTCATGACAAGAGAAACTGTTTTCTTCCCACAGCAAAAAGGTGTCCCATGTTTTGGATATTTTCTTATGCATTCTCACACTGCCTAGCAAAGATTTGGGACCTGAGTCTGATCTTGCATGCACTAGTGTAAATTCATTGAATTCAAATCAACTTATTCCTGATCTACACTGTTGTAAGGGGAATTAAAGTCAGGCCATTTGAGACTTATGTATGTTAGATCCACGTGCACCCATTCATCCATTATCATTGAGAGAATCAGTGCCTATGAACTGACATTATAGAACTGCTCTACAGAGTAAGTGTAACTAAGTTCCACAAAACTAAGCAATGAGGTAGACATGTAAACGTATAAAAATGATGTTTATGTTAAATAAAAATGTAATAGAAATGTCCTGAAATTTAAGTAGAAAACATATTTTTGGGCCTAAATTTAGGCTTGATGATAACGAAGTCTGGTACACTGTGGATGAAATAAAATGAGACAGATCAGAGGCAAGTTAAAGATAAGTGAGGACATAACCTGAGGTCATGTTGTAAACATGTTTGGTTCTACCTGATTTTAACAAGAGTTTTGGATGTAATGTGAATGTTTTGGAAGAATCCTACCTATACTAATAGTTACTGGAATGGCATTTACACAGATATTAATTAAACGTGATGTTTTATATTAAATAGCCAATGAGGGAGTAGAAAGTATTTTAATTATGGTAGCGGAAATATAGATACAGTAAAAGGCAGGCTTAATGCTGATTAATTAAGGGGTGGTATTGTAAATGATTATAAAAATCATTTACAATATAATTTACATATAAAAATTATAGATTAGCACACTCATCCACCATCAAGGTACCATTAGAGGAAGGATTATATACTCACTCTGTTCATCCAGGGACTGATTGTCCCTGGATGCAACTTCCATAGATTCATAGATGCTAAGGTCAGAAGGATCACTACTATGATAATCTAGCCTGACCTCCTGCATAACACAGGCCATAGAATGTCCCCAAAATAATTTCTAGGGCATATCTTTTAGAAAAACATCCGATCATTTTAAAATAGTCAATGATGGAGAATCCACTATGACCCTTTGTAAGTTGTTCCAATAATTAATTACTCTCACTGTTAAAAATGTAGGCCTTATTCCCAGTCTGAATTTAAAATACAGTGTATGGTTATACTGTAATGCTTGTCAGCTTTAACTAATTATTTTATTTTAAATAAAGACTAAATCTATCATTCATAATCCTCTACCAAATTAAATTTATCTGTAACCAGCCTGGTGACTCGAACCTAGAGACTTTAAGTTGATCACTAGTATTAGTATTTATATTTAAAATACCAAGTGAAAATATTTAAATCAAAGGTTACAGACAACACACCAACTTCTTAATATCTGGTAGATGTCTCTCCCTCCCCGAAATATATACTTTGCTTCATTTTTAATTGCATTCTTTGAATTATATTGAACTTATCATACACACTTTTTTACACTGGTTCATGATTATTCACATTTCTGCATTTTGAAAGGACATAATGAACTAGTGAAAGAGTTAATTTAGGAATAAAATCTTAGACGAATGAATTTTGGTTGTCTGTTCTGAGTTTAGAATTACATGTTATAGACAACAGTGTATGAACACAGTGTGGTCTGCTGCTGAACAGTATATAAACAGGCATAATATTATTTAAGAGTGTGATAAGAAACCACTGAATTCACTCGAAGTGAATGGAAAAGCTTTTTTCTTAGATTAGTTGTCAATGTAATGAACAAGTGTCCAATTTTAATTTCAACCTACTAAATGTCATAACGGTAATTTCACTAACAATGGATACAGACCCAAATGCAAGAGCAAAACAGCTTTGATCACAGACACCATGAGGGAGGACAGATGGAATCCTCACTTGAGAAGAAATGTCTCTAGTGCACTTGTATAGCAAATATTGAGTATGGGGAACAGAAAGTAAAACATGTGCCTGACCGCTACCCTTCTATGCAGATTTGTGTCCATGTGGATCTATTCTGCACCAATGTTTTTCAGATATTCACATTCGCCCACATCACAAACAGTGAGCTACCATGAACAGTAGCATTCTCTGATATACATAGGTTTGCAGAGTCCTCCTGCATGTGGCATTCAATACTATTAGCCCCTTGTGCCGGACTCAAGCAGCTCTCAAACATTTGACCCCTATGTATCAGAATAAGGGTGAGATTCTGTTCTGCACCTTTAAGAGGTACAGCACAAACTCACAGCATAGGGGGAGAGGGACTACAGTGACTTTAAACCACCTGCTTTCCCAATTCTGGCCTGTTCCAGGGCCAGAGCAGCATCCAGCATACCTTAAACAGCTCCCTGGAGTATGCCTACCTTATGGAAGCCTGGCCCTAGCTGCTTATGGGCAGCCAGCACGGCCTAGAATATCTGCAGCAGCACATGCTGACCCACCCTCGACATGTCCCTCCTGCCCCGGCAGGACCCTCTATGCCAGGATTTGCAAGGAAGCCCTCTGAAGACAACCCTGTGGCTGTCTTCCTCAGTTTCTGCAACAAGGAAGGTCTCCCTGGCCAGATTCGGGGCTTTTAGAGCCTCTTTACGGTACTTTGGCTCTTTAACCCATACAGGGGCCAAAGCAACAGTCAAAATTTCATTCAAAGTACTGGAGAATTGTGCCCAAATATCTGGATAGCGACCATGAGATTTATTCTTCTATGAACATAGATTCAGGGTCAGACTTTTAAAATGGGCATTTTAAAGAAACATACAGATTCCAGAGTTAAACATTCAAATATTTAAAACTGGCATTTTGGTACCTAAATACCGATTTGAGCATCCATGTGCAGGACCTAGATATCCTATTTACATGCTCACACTTAAAAATTGTGTTCACAAATGCATTTAATATAGCACTGACCCTGCCGCTACAGTTTTGACTCCAGGTCAGATTAAATCTAATTCCTTGCCATTTCTAAAGTACAAGATAGAGATAAGAATTCCATCTTTACCTCATCTATTCCCCACATTTCTAAAATGTTGGAATTTGCTACTAAGGTTCACATTCATTTTTCTGAAATACTAATAACATTAATTATGATGATGTCCAACTTCCCTTTAGGCAGATGGCAAGGAGGTAAATTGAATTAAGGAATATAATTAGGTGATAAATGCAGAGAATTAATAAGACATACTAAATGTATCAATGAAAAAATTATGGTCAACTGGGCTAAGGCGATAAATAGGTTTTATAATATATCAAAACAAAAAAATCCTAAGACTGTTATACGTTACTGGATGGAAATGGTAAAATTGTCAATTATGCAGAAAAGACATATGTTCAGTATTTGGAACAAAGCTAGATGTAGCTACACCATGATGAAATACTTTTTCCAATGATACGGATGCTAAACAACATCAGTTAAAGTTAAACATTTTTAAATCAGCAGGTTTGAATAACTTGCACCCAAAGGTTTATAAAGAGTTGCCAAAGAGGTACCTAGCCCACTGATGTTAGTTTTAATAAAATCTTACTAACTGAGGAAGATCCAAAGAGTTGGAAGAAAAGCCAATGCTGCGCTAATGTTTAACAAGGACAAATGGGATGACTTAAGTAATCTAGTCTGGCAGCAACCCAAGTACCAAGGAAGGTATCAGATGAGAGGTCTATGCCTAGGACTGTGTCCTATGGACCCAAAAACAATTACTAGACTCTATCCAGATCCAGTTAACTTGGAAGCACACAGGACCAAACGACTGGATCCACTCATAACAAACTGGTGACTGTGCAAAGTGGTACTGGGCCAGGCTGTAAGACCTATTAATGCTGGTTTGCTTATAGAGTCAGTGAGAGTTGAGAGTGCTTAGTACATCTCCAAAAGTGCTCAGCCCTGCACAGGATAACATCCTAGCTGCTGGGAGACTGGGGTCATAGAGGGAGCAAAGGGGGATTCCCCCATTAGCTCAGGCTTTCTTTCAACATGTCTGTTCATGTGCTATGGTCCACCTCCAAGGGAATTAGCAAAGTGACTCCAACCCCTGTCTCCAATAAAGAGGAGGAGGCAGGGGCAGGGTTTTGGTAAATATGATCCCAAATTTAAACCTTTTATTTAAACTTTAAAAGAAAACAGGCACAAAGTGAAAACCTATCCAAGGAAATGTGAGTACTTAGTAGTACTGTCTAGATTAGAAAGACTGAAAGACAAGATGGGTAAGGTAATATCTTTTATTGGACTAACTTCTGTTGGTGAGAGAGACAAGCTTTCAAGCTTACACAGAAGAGCTTTGTGTCAGCTCAAAAGCTTGTCTCTCTCTGACCAACAGAAGTTGGTCCAATAAAAGATATTACCTCACCAGCTTTGTCTCTAATATCCTGCAACCAACATGGCTACAGCAACTTTGCATAGAAAGACCAAAGTTTAGAAAGCTGTTTAATATCTTTGCTGACCTGTCGTAAGTACAATAGGGTACTTGAATGCCCCTCTGGGTTCCTCAAAAATGTAGAAAAGAAAGTACTGAACATACTTACTTTCACTCAATAAAAAGGCGTCAACAGGGAGAGGCATTAAGCTGCTTCCTACTCCATTCTAAAGGACTCTTTTAGGAATGATTAGTCTGCTGGGAAAGAATTCCCTTCTAGTGCCCATTGAAGACCCAGGAGGGCAGAAGAACAGAAGAAAAGGGATAGGCCACTGAGTCCCATGAAGACATAGATAAGGAGAAGAGAAGTTGTTTGCGTTTGTTGGAGGGAGAGTGCCACGGCTAGACTAAGGAAAAGAACCTGGTTGTCTGAAGCGGGAAACTATGCACAATTGAACATGTGCCTTGACTTAACATATTTAAAGTGTGGTCCACAGAACACTGAACCGCCTTTCCCCCCTTCTGAAAATCAGGCCCCTTTGAAGTGTTTCAAATTGGGCCTCGAAACCTGAGGTACACAAAATGATTAGTCCCTTTTGAATAGCTGGTCACATTGTCTTATTAATTTGCTGGGTATACTAGTTTGTGAGATGGGAGAGTGAGACTTATTAGCTGTGAATATAAACATAAACAAAGTCATCTAGTTAACACAGAGAATGCAACGGAAAGCTTAGTTAGGGAGAGTATAGCCCTAGAACATTTGTTGTTGGCTTTTAATATTTAGGAAATAATTTTAAAAGCCCTATAGATAGATATATTAATATAATATAGACAAGGACAATACTAACAAAGTTTGTGAAAAAAATGCAGAAGTTATGATCATAAAGTTAATATAAGCTCCAAGAAACTTTTGATAAGATAGACAAGAACATTTTCCTTTGATTGTATAGTCACATGGTGTTTAGAACACATACCTTCGCTATCTGTGAATGAAACATTGAGCAAGGACAGTTACATATTCATACTTTCTAATTGTAGCTTAAGGTTGCAGTACAATTGGCTGAACCTTGATCAAAGATTAGTAAGCAATATTAACCAATTCTTACCCATGAGTTTTAAATTTTACAAATACATTAAACAAACAAGCTCTCAGCTCTCCTTATACAAAATGGAACTGTTTTTAAACAGACTTGATCTTTAATTTAATATCCATCTAAAAAAATGGACCACAAAAAGAACTACATAAAATGTTTGTCCTCATGCCAGCCTTACAGAATAACATACATAGCCAGAAACTCTCTGCCTTTGGAGAAAAATGTGAAACTTCTGTTGTAGGTTATATACTTTAGTATAGTTTGGAGGGCCTTTTATCTGATAAGATGATATTAAAATGTATAGCACACATGACAATCTAGTTAGCTTGTTATGTGGACTAAGGCCCAAACTTGCAATTGTCTCCACGCAAGCGGCAGTCTCCTGCGGGTTTGGGGCCCTAACCAGTTAATAATTATATTCCAACGTTTTCAAGGATTGACGCAGATAATTATAGGCTGGCAGCATCCCAAATCAAACAAGAGGTCTATGTGCAGGCGTGTGCCCTTTAGACCTAAAGCACTGGGCCCATTAGTAGTCTATCATGGGAACCCTGGGTCACAGTTCAAAGTCATTTGGTGGCTTCTTCCTCTACTTGGCTCAAAGGGATACATTTTATTCAGGCAGTTACTGGAAATCTGAAGTGTGAAACTCTAACTTAATTCTCATTATGTGAATGCATGTAGAGGGATTGACCTGTGGTTCAGAAATGGAATTGGAGTCTGGCACATATAAAAGGAGATGGTGTTGTAAAGGGATGTAGGGGAAATATGAACCCTCTTATGTCAATCATTTTGGATTGTTCCACCCAGCCCTAATTATGAGCCCCTCTACCACTAAAAGTGCATATAAAATCCTAACCACTATCCTGAAAATGTATCCTTCTATCACACCTACAATTGTGAATTATTTCACCATGTCTGCATGACAACAAATGCATCCTTTTAACAGTTCCTGATAAAAACAGCTCTCATCCTACTTAAGGTGACCCACTGTGCCTTTAAATTTGGAAACATAGCCCTATGAAGGCCAAAATGGAAAGTAATAACATAGTACTAAGGTACCAGCTGGTGCTGTATTCTGCAAGTGGAATATTGTGGGGTTGACTAAATTGCAGTCTCAAGGTTCAATCTGGAGCAGGCACAGATCTTTGTATGGTAGGCCCTCATCTGTGGAACTCTCTCTCGATTTCTGTGAGAGCCTTCATTGTTTGTTTTGTACAGCCTATTAATTTCTATTTCCATCTATCCTTTGCTGAAAGTAGAGGTGATGTGGGTCTGTAGCGGGGCTTTTGGAACCAGCTTATGATTAGCAAGTTATTGAATTATTTAATGGAGAGCATATCCAAATACGTTTGGCTATTGGTAATCAATAAGTTATATAAATAAACTGGAATGATTTAAATAATATGGGAATACTGTCCAAATTTCAGGTAAAATTTGACTTTCATAGTTCACAGTGTTCTAATGTTTGAAAATGTACAAAATGAAGGTGGAACAGAATCAGATTTTGAGCCTTATTTTAGCATCTTTGGATCAGCTCTGGACGCAAAGACAGTCTTTTACTCCTCGTACCCAGTATGTTAGACACAATCTCTATGGACTAAAGATTCTGGGCTGAGTCTTCATTGCATTACACCACTTTGGGTATAACTCCACTGAAGTCAAGAGAGTTACATTGGCTAATACAGGAACCTAGGAACTTCCATACTGGATCAGACCTGAAGTCAATCTAGATATTCTGTCTCTGACAGTGGCCAGTATCAGATGCTTCAGAGAAATGTATAAGAACCCCACAGTAGGTAGATATGGGATAATCTGCCGCCACATTTGGTCTCAACCTGTTTTCTAATAGTTAGAGATTGACTTAAACCCTGAAGAGTGAGGTTTAATAGACCTTCCAAAAATTGACATTAATTATGACAACTCTGGATATTCTATGAATCTTTCTAAGTTCTTCGCCTCAATGACTTCCAATGGCATGAGCTCCACAGTCTTATTCAATAATAAGCAACCTACAGCCCGCGGGCCACACACAGCCCATCAGGGTAATCCGCTGGTGGGCCACCAGGCAGTTTGTTTACATTTGCACGGCCGTCCACGGCTCCCAGTGGCTGCGGTTCGCCGTTCCCGGCCAATGGGAGCTGCAGGAAGCGGCAGCCAGCACGTCGCTGCGGCCTGCGCTGCTTCCCGCATCTCCCATTGGCTGGAAATGGCAAATTACAGCCAGTGGGCGCTGTGGGCAATTCGAGGATGATCTCCACTGCAGATTTTCATATGGGTCCTGAAATGACTCAGGAGTCCGATCCTGGAACCACAGATCCACCCGCAGTAGGTACAGACATTTCCTGGCAGGTCAGCTGCCTGCTGGGAGAAAGTTCTAGTCTAATTACATGTTGTGTGAAAAAATTATATCCCTTTATTAGTTTCAAATCTGCCAACTTCACTCAATGTCTCCTTGCTCATGTGTTATGGGACAAAGAACAGAATATCCTGATCTACCTTCTTTAGAACATTGATTATTAAAATAATAAATAAATAATTATTTTAAATAATTTTAATTTAATTTAATGATTTAATTTTAAATATTTAAAATAATTATTTTATTTATACTTTTCCCACTTCCCCTCTTGTTATTCTTCTTTTTAAGGTAAAGCAATCTCTTTTTATATGTGAGATTTTTCCATGTCCCTAATCATTCTCATCACCCTCTTCTGAGTCCCCTATAGTTCTGCAATAATCTTTTTGGATGGGGTGACGAATACTGCACACATTATTCCAGCACTGGTATTACACTAACACAGATGTAAAACAGTGGAGAATTAGGCCATCAGACTTGATCAGTTTTATAAACGGACATGTCACAGACATTAATACCAAAAGGGACCATTAGGTTCATCCAACCTGACCTCTTGCATACGATATGCCATTGAACCTCACCCATTACATTTCTGCATCACACCCATAACTTCTGTTTGAGCTGTATCTTTGAGTGTACCTTTTAGAAAGACATCCACTCTTGATTTAAGACTTCAAATGATAGAGAATTCACCCATCCCTAGGTAAATTGTTCCAATGGTTAATTACTTTCACCATTAAAAAAAAAAAAGTGCCTTATTTCTAGTGTGAGTTTGGCTTCAGCTTCCAACCACTGCATCTTGATGCACTTTGTTCTGCTAGATTAAAGTGCTCCCTAATATCAGAAAACTCTTCCCCATACAGCTATTTATAGATATCAGTTAAGTCACTGCTTAACCTTCTCTTGGATAAACTAAATAATCTTAAGACTGTCACCATAAGGTATGATTTCCAGACTTTGAATCATTCTTGTATCTCTTTTTTGAATATTTTCCAATTTTTCAACATCCATTTTGGACACATTATTCCAGCAATGGTCTCACTAATGCTGTATACAGGGGTAATACCACTTCCCTACTCCTACTTGATATCCTCCTGCTTGTACATCCAAGGATCATGTTCTCCCTCTTAGCTATATCATCACATTGGGAGCTTATGTTCAGTTGGTTATATACCATGACCCCAAGTCCTTTGCATTGTCACTGCATTTCAGGACACTAACCCTCATATTTTAAGACTAATCTACATTCTTTATTCTTAGATATATGATTTTGCATTTGGCAGTGTTAAAGTGTATGTTGTTCAAATAAGACCACCTTACCAAGAGATCCTGAGAGGTCCATATAACTCACCCAAACCCCATCATTATTTACCACTCCATTGATATTTGTGTCACCTGCAAATTTTACTAGCAAGCAAGGATGTTATATTCTCTTCCATATCATTGGTGAAGGTATTGAATAGCACTGGACCAAGAACAGAACCCCATGTAACTCTGCTAGAAACACCCTCCCAGGATAATGATTCCTTATGTACAATTACTTTAATCATCTGTCACTATGCAAGGGACAATTAATAACAACTGTGTGACCATAAAGAATATCATCTTAAAAGTCTGATTCTTGACTTCAGATGCTACTCCCTAGGATTTAATTCTTGAGGGGACAGAGGCTAGGTGCGATGAAGGTAATGTACTGGGGTTATCTGTCACCTCTGCCCACCCCTCTCTGGTCATGCACTGAACATAACTCTGCCTCCATGTAAAAGTGTATTTGTGCTCCCCACTACCCACACTGTAAATGATGACATTTGTATATATCAGCTTGTTTTGTAGAATCATTGATTGGTGTACTAAGATAACTCCCAAAGATCCAGCTTAGCTAAAACATACATCTTTTGCAATCAAGTCATATAATTCTGGAAATTTTATTTGCTGATTTGGCAGATTACTAATTCTTGTCAGTCTCAAAGGAGAGTTGCTTCTGTAGCATTCAAATTATGATTGTATTCATGAAGCCCTTGTCTCAAACAGCTAATTAGATTACTGACATTAACATTTCTCTGGTTTCAGAGTGGTAGCCACGTTAGTCTGTATCAGCAAAAACAACGAGGAGTCCTTGTGGCACCTTAGAGACTAACAAATTTATTTGGGCATAAGCTTTCGTGGGCTAAAACCCACTTCATCAGATGCATAGAGTAGAAAATACTGTAGAGAGGCTGTATATTGTGTACATAACAACATCTTAAAAGCAGCAGTTGGAATTATATCAGATAAAGCAAATTAAACATTTAGTCAGATTTCTAATTGCATATGGTGAATCCAATAACACGCATGTATGTACAAATGTGGAAATACTGTCAATGATATAAAAATATAAGTATCATAAGTTTGGTTTTGCTTTGTATTGTTTTGTTTTCCAAGCAGGAATATTCCACCTGGTTAAATATGCACCAGGAAAATAGTGTTCATCAATGTAAAATGTGATTCAAAGAAGAGACTGAGACTCATGTTGTGGAAGAGGTGCCATCTTCACCAGTAGTTTCAGCTGTTTCATTCACAGATGCTCTGGATGAACAGAGGAAAGAGGGGTTACAACCTGCAAGATTCTCTCATAGTTGGGAAAAAACAATGTGGAGGTTTAAGCACCATTGTGAATGGAGTTGTTAATGTCTCCATCTGGACAGACACGATTCCAATAACACAAAAAAATTGAGCAGGCCCTTTAGACTCACTTCTCAGAAAGGAAATAATGACATTACAGAAGAACAGCCCATCCACCTCTGCCAGTTCTTGCAGGCAGATCAGCCACACCTGTCAACAGTATCAGAGTCTAATAAGGTTAATCAAAGGGACATGGACCTCTGACCTTTGTCTATTGCCAAAAGATAACTTACCAAGGTAGCTAATGCAGTGTCTGTATCCAGGCCTAAAAGTAGACTGATAAGAAACCAAAAGAATCTGGAGCTGCCCTACTACAACCTTCTTAATAACCTCCCAAAAGGTCACAGTTGTTAAAGCCAAATGATGGCTTCTTGATCAGTAACTGACAAGGTCATTCAGGTGAAAAAGTTATTTCCTTGTCAATCACTGAGCTTTCTCAAACTTATCATTTTTAGAGAAGATTATTGGGAAGATTGTAGTGTGGCAATTCTGATGTCATCTTCCTTCCCAGATTCTTATAAAAGTATTCACAGTGACTTTCAGTGAATTCTATCGGCTGACCTTGACATCATTAACTACAACGTGTTGGTGACCTGCCAGATCTCACAGAGATGGAAGGTGTTATTCTGCCGTAAGACCATGTTTTTCCTGAGAAATCTCAAATGGCAGGTTTGAGAGGTTGTTCATCTACCATAAAGGCCCTATCATGCAGGATTCTGCAAGATTTCATTGACACTTTTCTTGCTAAATGTATATCTGAGGTCACATGGGGAGATTGTGAGGCATCACTGCCTTGCTGACATCAGTCTACTGCTAATGATACTCAGCTCCATATATCCTCTTCATCTGAAGGTGGTGGGTTTTATTTTATTTTGCCATGTGCATGATGAGGATAGGGACCTAGGCAACAATTAAATGACTGAAGTTCAGTCTAAATAAAATGGAAGCAATGATGGTCAAGAGAAGGAAGAAACTGGAAGAATTATCAGCGATTATGACTGCGCCATCACTCCATCTAAATACACTATGTAACTGCCAAAAAGGTTTGTAACCCAGAACACTTTGGCTGCCCTATTGCTATTGGAGTCCAATTGACAGCTATTATGGCAATTTTATTAGACATACCTGATGCTGTGGCACAGCAAATTGAACCTAGATACCCTGTAATAACTAAGGACAAAGTTCGAGTCAGTCATTATTCCTAGGCAGCAGGCAGAACCTTGTATGGTGTTCCCATATTGCTGTATACCAAAACTGACGCTTGTCAGGGACCCTTGTGCACAAAAAATTATTTGTACATCAAAGAACAGATTAGCATAATACCATTTAATTGCTTCCCATTTACAGTTGAAAAACAACATTCAAATAAGGCAAAAATAGTTTATATATGTGTCCTACAGTTGCAATTGTTCAGGGCTCTAGAAATGAACTTTCTGAGGCAGACCAGAAGGAGCAGCACAAACAGTATGGAAGGTTTACAGAGCCCTGTGCGGATACAAAAATGTGTATTCACATCAGACCACGCTCCGCAAAAATTGTCTGCAGATATCCGCATCCACGGATGCAGATAGCCGCAGATATCCATGAATTTGCAGGGCTCTACTTACCTAGCCAGGCTTAGGCTCCGAGGCACCCCCCCACCAGAGCCCAGTCAGGGAGATCCGTGCGGGCAGCTGTGGGGAGCCCGTGCAGCGTCGTGGACCCTCCACATGCTCTCGTCCGGGCAAGGACCCTGGAGGGTGGGGACACGGACGGGGGCTGCTCTCAGTCCCATCCCCCCACACTGCAGGCAGGTGGAGGATCCACCGCGGCTCCCCACAACTGCCCGCCTGGGTCTTATTGTGGCCCGGCTGTGGTTCCGAGCCACCTCTCCCCCCTACTAGCTCCCCCCCATCTCTCCAATGCCTCCCGACGGCCGGCAGGCCCCACGGATCAGCACCTCCCCCTCCCTCCCTCCCACCACGATCAGCTGTTTCGCAGCGTGCAGGAGGCTGGGAGGGAGGGGGAGGAGAGAGGATGTGGCATGCTCGGGTGAAGGGCTGGAACTGGGCAGGAAGAGGTGGGGTAGGTATGGAGCCTTGAGTGAAGGGGTGAGGTGGGGGCGGGGCTGGTGGCAGAGCCAGGGGTTGAGCACACACACACCCCCCCCGGCACTTTGGAAAATTGGTGCCTGTGGTCTTCACAACATCCCCGGCAACGAGTTCCACAGGTTGACTGTGCAGTGTGTGAAGAAGTGCTTCCTTATGTCTGTTTTAATCCTGTTGCCTATTAATTTCATTGGGTGACCCCCAGTTCTTGTGTTATGTGAAGGGATAAGTAACAGTTCCTTATTGTTGAAATGTTATGCTTAAGCTATCCGCCAGGACGTTTTTTCTCCTTGGTGGAATTATATCTAGTCATAGCCACCCTTAGAGTGGATAAAGACCCTTTTATAGTATGGGATCTTAGTTTTGATTTTTGGCGTTTTATTTTGCTGTTTCGTTTAGTGTATACCCAATCTAGTGACATTGTGTATGCTATCCTGCGAAGGTGCTTTGTCTAAACACCGCATATAAAATAAAATAGGGGGGGATGTAGGAATGTATTGCTCCCTAATCACAAGCCCAGGAGAATGGCAAACTGTTCCCTTGGCAACGAGGCAGGAGTGACCTTGTTCTAGTGTCTGTATTTGGAAAACTTATTGGCAACCTGACATCACCCTTGCAGCTGGTGTTCACGTGCACAAGAGATGGGTTTGCTATCTTGTGTAATTGTACACCGCATGTCTTCTTCATGCACAAAAATGTAACCACTAAGAAGAGTTGTAAACAAAGTAAGGAGAAGAATAAAAACCCCAGGAAAGGTTTTTTCCTGAGAGGCTTTTGGCTTGAAGCTTGTGAAGCTCTCTAGCTACCACAAACCTGGTGTTCTATTTCCTTTCCTGTGTCGTCACCACACCTTATACACTTTCCCCACACCATTCATGATTATATAGACCTCTAACCAGACATGCCAAACCCGCCAAAAAAAATGCAGAAGTTGGGCTTGTTTTTGGCTTAATTGGCTTGTGAGTTGCTTGTTGGCTAGTAGCTTGTTGCTTCTTTTTTTTGATCAGCTCCTGGAAAGCAGTGGCGGGGGGGGGGCAAGCAGGGACAAGGGGTAAGTAGGGGCAAGAGGGGGAGAGAATCAGAGATGCACAGTGGGCCCACCACAGTCCCAGACTGCACGCCGCGGGGATCTAGTCACATAGAGTTTTGGGGGTCTTAAGAATTGGCTTGTTTTGAAATGGGATTAGCTTGATTTTGGCTTATTGTGAAAGTCGGGGTGCTTATTTAACATGTGAAAGTTGGCAACTGTGCCTCTAACATATCTCCCTTTAGTCATCTCTTTTCTAAGATGAACAGTCCCCGTCTTTTTAATCTCTCCTCATATAGAAGCTCTTCCGGACTCCTAATTATTTTTGTTTCTCTTCTCTGTACTTCTTCAGTAGTAGTAGGGAGGACTTGAACCAGGGGACTCCCATATCCCAGTTGAGCATCCTATCCACTAGGCCAGTGGACCCCAACGCGGTGTCCATGGGTGCCATGGTGCCCGCCAGGGCATTTATGTGTGCCCGCCTAGTGCCCAGCAGGGGAGATAAGCCGTGGCCCCGCGCCTGATGGGGACAGAGAACTCAGGCTGCGGGCGCGGTGTTCTCTGTTCTCGGCAGGCGCGGGGCCCGCCTAGTGCCCAGCAGGGGAGAGAAGCCGTGGCCCCGCGCCTGCCAGGGACAGAGAACTCCAGGGCTGCAGGCGCCGGTATTCTCGGTCCCCGGCAGGCGCGGGGCCTGCCTAGTGCCCAGCAGGGGAGAGAAGCCTGGCCCTGCGCCTGCTGGGGACAGAGTACTCCGGGGGGGAGGGGGGTGCGTCTAAGGACTCTGCAGGGAGGAGAGGGGGGCTGTGTCCAAGGGCTTTGGGAGGCAGGAACAGCCAGTGAAGGAAGGCAGCAGGAGTCTGGCCCAACTCCGCACTCACGGGGCGACGGGAAGTGGAGCAACCTGGCCCCAGCCTGCACTGCTCTGCTCCCCCGGCTCCCAGGCTTGGGGGAAGGGGAGGAACCGCCCCCCAGCACTCACCGGTGGGGCGGCTGGGGCCAGGTCACTCCACTTCCCGACGTGTGCCCAGTGAGTGCAGGGAGGGCCCAACTCCGATCCCTGCTGCAGTCCCCTGGGACGCATAGCTCAGGGGATGGGGTTGGGGAGGGGAGAAGAGGTGGAGTGGGGGTCAGGGCTAGGGTAGAGCAGGGGTGGGAAGGGGCGGGATGGAGCAGGGGCAGAGGGGAAGGGATGGGGCAGGGGCAGCTTTCCTGGGCCCTGCTGTGCGCAGCCCACGAGGGGCCGGCTCAGCCGTCTGGGGGATCGGGCTGGCTGCTGGAGCTGGATGCAACCCGCAGCTGCATAGGGCACCAGGAAATTTGGGGCAATTTGGTGCCCCAAGTTTCCTAGTACCCTATGCACTGCGTAGTTTGCGTATGGATAGGGACAGACCTGCGCCTCTGCAAGAGACAGTAGTTAGGTCAACGGGAGAATTCTCCCGTTGACCTAGTGCTGTCTACACTGGGGTTAAGTCGGTTTAACAACATTGTTCAGGGGTGTGAATTTTTCTGTCGAGGGTGGGGGAACTGGGGTGTTTGAAAGTTGAGTGATGCTGATGCTTGAGCTAGGGCTTGTCTACACTTGAAACGCTACAGTGGCACAGCTATAGCACTGCATTGTAGTACTTCAGTGTGACACTACCTACACCGCCTGTGTAGTTAGTCCACCTCCCTAAAAAGGGGTATATAGGTCAACAGAAGAATTCTTTGTTCGATCCAATGCTATCTACAACGGGGTTAGGTCCTATGTCGCTCAGGTGTGGATTTTTCACACCCCTGAGTGATGGAACTGAGTCAACCTAACTTTTTAGTACAGACAAGGCCCTAGTAATGCTGAGGGGAAGCAGCAGCTTGGGTTAAAACTGCTCATCAACTAATCCAATCATTCTGGTAATCCAATCACTCTGTGCTGCTAATCAAATCCCTCTGTGTGTAATTCCAGTGTTGTTTTGAAGTGCAGTAACGCAACTGAACTAACTCCAGCTGACTGTTGCAGTGATGTCAATGAAGACAAGCCCTTAGACTACAGCTGCTGCACCTCTAGCCCCGTTACCAGTAACTGGAAAGCTGAGTTTAAGTATTCCCTAAAACTGTTATCCAACTGTCTCTACCCACCAAATACAATAAGGACAGAACTGGTGAACAAGCCCTAAGCCAACCTGAGCGGTGTAGGCAGGGCCAGCTCAAGCCCTTCCAGTTTCAGTGGAAATGGCAGAAACTGAGTGAAGTTAGTTCGCATTGAAACAAGTTGTAAATTCCTTCTTCACGAGAGAGGTGTTTCTAAAAACTGCCTTAAAATTAATCTAGACTTGCCTCCCAGCTGAGAGACTTGGCGGCAGTTCTGAGCGCCTACCTCGCCTGAGGACGCCATGCGGCTTTCCCTCGGATGATTTCTTATTGCCTCAGCGCCCTCTATGGACTCTGATGAGAAAGGAGCTGCCTTTCAATCTCAGCCAGCGCCAGACGTCAAGAGGTGCCTCAGACACACGCACGGGATCCAGCGTGTGACATTGCAGCGTCTGTGCGGATTTCCAGCCCAGCGAACTCAATGGACGGGCTCGCCAGGGGGAGGAAACACAAGCGCTTCTTGCAATTCTTAACTGACGCCTATCTACGAAGGGGCTCTTCGCCGCTCAAGGGCAGGCTCAGGTTTAACATACTGAAGTCTCCCAGCGTGTATCAGGGAATCCCATTAGCTCCCCCTAACGCACGTGCGCTTTCATACGGCAGATGCGGCCATACAAAGACTGCTGCAGCTAAGACCTAGGGGTGCAGGCTGAAGGGCTCGGACCCAGGCTCTGTGGAGCAAACTCCACCGCCAAGCGGGGTGCAGCTCAGCCGGCCCGGGAGGGAGCGGAGTAAGAAATCACAGCAGACAAAGGGCGGGCACAAATGAAGCTATAATAGGCAAGGGAGCAGGATGTGTTATTCCGGTGAACGCTGCGCTATAAATAAGCCGGTTTCTAAACGGTGTTTGGGTGGCTTCATCAAAGGAGCAGCATGCATACAGCCCTCCCCTTCCCGGTGTCCCCACAACGGTGATCATGGCGGCAGCTGCTGCTGATCTTTCCCCTTATCTCCCTCCCACCCCAGCGCCAGACGCAGTGTCTCAGCTCGGCGCAGAGTGACCTTTCCCCAGCGCAGCCGGGAGAAAGGAGAAATGAGGGGAAAGGCGCGCCTAGGAATTCCCGCCCTGCGCGCCTGGCCCCATTTTAGCATATGCAAACAGACCCTCTTCCTGATTGGCCACCGCTCGATACCCCCCTTTGAAAAGGTGGCCCTTCATTGGCTGACTGATAAAGTAATGCAAATTAGAGAATCTTGCTTGCTTGCTTGCTCGCTCGCTCTCCCCTCCTTTTTGCCAGTGTGTGATGAAAATTTCAGACAGTGTAACTCTGCGCGTCTATTACTACAAATAAGTAGTTCCAGTTCCCCCTCCCTTGTATTTACTGCGGGCTGGGACTTTGCAGTCCCCGCCGGAGCCGTAGACCGCACGAAGACATCCCAGCGCGGTGTGCTCTACGGGAGGGGAAGTAATCCGACAGGCACAGCGAGGTGTTTTCCCACTCCCCCGCGGAGGGATATTTTGTCTCTCTTCTCCGCACCAAAACATTGAGAGTTAAGAGGCAGCTCCTGCTGTAATTGAGCTCACAAGTGAGCAGGCACCGAGGAGGCTGCGCTGCTGCTGCTATTGCACCAGGGGTGACGGCTTCACTGCGGCGCTGGATTGAATTCGCAGTCACCCAGCAGCCCCGAGCAAGCGTCCTACTAGCCCGGGTGGATTTTACCCACTTTCTCTGCAGCCCTGCTGGCATCTGGGGTTGCGTTCAGCTGCGCTGGGCGGTGGGAGAAGCAGAGCATCGCCCCCATTATTGATTGCTTTTTGTCGAAGGGCTCCACGCCGCTTCAGCTTGGATTCTTTGTGGCTGTTTATTTCTGGAGGCGTCTACCACCCTCTGCTACAACATCAACTGCTGCTGGTGGGCCGGGGAGAGCAGAGCGGGAGCCCGGCAGCCGCTTCGCAGCTCCCCTCCCGGGTCGGGAAGGAGAGCGCGCCGCTCCTTCCCAGCAGCTCGTTAATTGAATAATTAGCCCGGAGGACACACTCTACGTTTCGCTGCAGGATCTCTTTCCTCCCCCTTCCCCCGGCTCCTCTGGAAGATGTTGCTCTCTAAGTTTGGCTCCCTCGCTCACATTTGCAACCCCACCAGCATGGATCACTTGCCGGTGAAAATCCTCCAGCCAGGTACGCAGTGAGCGACTCGCTGGTTGTGACCCCGCCGCGGTGCGGTGCCCGTCGCTTTTTAACGGGGAGTTTGCAAGCTCCGAGGATTTCTCGGCTGTCACATTCCCTGCTAGCGTGTCGCCGCGTAGGGATGGGCACAGCTCCCCTGTTAGCGGGGTTGTTATGGGAGAGTGCGCGGCGTCCGCGTCCCCCCCTCCAGTGGGGCGTGTTTGGATATTTTGGCTCTGGGTGGCGGCTTGTCGGATCGCTGCTGGTGTACAGCACAAAAAACCGCCTGGCTTCCCCTTGCTCGCTGAGCTTAAGATGAAGAGCCGCATGTGCCGGTGTGAACAGCCATGCGGCTCCCCTGGCGGGGCTCCCTCTCGCCTGCCTCGTGTCCTGCCTTCTTAATAATGGGGCGACTCCAACCTCTCTTAATTTGTCTTCCCGTTTCTAGCCAAATCGGAGAAGGAGCCCTTCGATAAAGTCTACCAGGTGGGCTCGGTGCTGGGCAGCGGGGGCTTCGGCACGGTGTACGCGGGGACCAGGATAGCAGACGGCTTGCCGGTAAGGAGAAAGGGGGCTATTCATGGCTGCGTAGTTGTGTCTTGCTGTCTACTCGGGGCGGCGTGTGCGTGGCTGCAGGGTCGCGCGTCGCAGCCGCCCCAGCCTTGTCCCCACCCCGCTCTGACCGCGCCTTCTCTCTCCCCCAGGTGGCCGTGAAACATGTGGTGAAGGAGCGGGTCACCGAGTGGGGCACCATTGTAAGTATTCGCTGGGGAGCGGGTGTAACCGCGCGGTGGGTCTGAGGGAAGCTGGGAGCCGGCTCTCCCCCGCCCGGCAGTCACCCAGGCTGGCTATTGTTTGGGTGGCGAGAGGGCTGGGTCCCTCCTCCCGCCCCTGTGTTATTGTTTACATTGGGGGGATTTTGGCGGGGTTTCTTCCCCCGGCCCCTCCCCCTCTGACTGCGGCAGCCGCGGAGCCCCCCAGCGGAGCGGCGCTGGACTTCCCCAGCCCCCGCGCTGCTGCGGGAGGCTCCGTGCACAGCGCGTGGGGTGTGTGCGCCTCTGCCCGGCGGAGCCTGCGTGTGGGGAAGGGGGGAGGCAGGCTGGCTGGCTTCCCCGCCTGGGCTGCACGGTGAGTGACCGCCGCCCTTGCCTCTTTGCGCTGCCCAGAGCGGAGCGATGGTGCCCTTGGAGATCGTGCTGCTGAAGAAGGTGGGCTCCGGCTTTAGAGGGGTCATCAAGCTGCTGGACTGGTACGAACGGCCCGACGGCTACCTCATCATCATGGAGCGGCCCGAGCTGGTGAAGGATCTCTTCGACTTCATCACCGAGAAGGGGGCCCTGGACGAGGAGACGGCCCGGGGCTTCTTCCGGCAGGTCCTGGAGGCGGTGCGCCACTGCTACACCTGCGGCGTGGTGCACAGGGACATCAAGGACGAGAACCTGCTGGTGGATCTCAGGACAGGCGAGCTCAAGCTGATCGACTTCGGCTCCGGAGCCATCCTTAAGGACACTGTCTACACTGACTTCGATGGTATGTGCCCCTCCCATCCCCAAAATGCCTCCGTGCGGGTGAGACAGCAAAGCCCTGCGCCGGGGCTTACCCGATGCGCTTTCCCTGCGTGGTTTAGTCACATTCTTAGCGCCTGAGAACAACAACAAGGTGGCTCTGCAGCTGCAGTAGCTGGTCATGGATCTGCGGGTAATTTAAACCCATGCACCGGAGGCGGTTGGGGGTGTTCTGTTGAGTAGGAAAGAAGCGATTCCAGGCAGTGACGCAGCAGTTTATATTTCCCTGCCTTGGAAAAGGCATTTTTCCTAGAGGGCGATCTGTTTACATTGAGGCTTCACCAGCGCCAGGCGTTCCCATCTTTGCTATGTGCAATGCATATATTTTGATTTCTAATTTAATGAATTACTCACAACCCAGCTGATGCCTGCATTGCAGATTTAAAATCCTGGGGTAAATTATATATGCCCCTTAAATGACTTAAATTTGGATTTTTTAATATAGGAAAACTGAAATGCTTCTCGCACATGGATGGAAGAGATGATAGATAGATATATTTATATTTATTTTTCCCCTTGCTGTGAGTGTGCTTGATATAGATGAGGGACTTCCCCCTCCTCTTCTGTCGTCAGCTGCTGCACTTAACATCTGTTTTGTTGTGAAACCCGAACCTCCTGGCCATGTGACAGTCAGCATCACAAATTCCAGTTTTTGTTTGGTATCCAAGGAACAGCCTAGTGCCAAGGGAGGGCGGTTTCTAAGGGCCTTTTCAGAGAGCCGGAGTAGCCTTTTTTGATTATTCTGAAAAATTAATTTGTGAGCAAGTCTGTATTTTGTTCACACTGTCTTGGAATTGGATAAAGCCGATTAGCTGTATGTAATCAGATCGACCTGAGTTTCACCTTCTGTTTCTTTTCTCGTTCTCCTCCCCCTGCCCCCTCCCCATTCCCTTTGTCCTTTTGTGTCTATTTTTGGTGTGATGCTGTAGACGCCACATGGTCAGTGAAAGGGAGCCATGCCTTAGTAAACAGTCAGCTGATGGAAGCTGTGTTATTCATCACAACAGAACAGCACAAGCTAATGGCCTAAATGTATGCATGGTGTAATTGTAGCCAGCTTCTCTGGACTTTCACTGGGGATGAATTTGGCCCACTATGATTTGTGAATATTTAGAATTTTTTATTCTTGTGTGGTTTGATGTGCATGGGCAGGCCAACTAAAATGTTAGGGGGGGAGAATAAAACTTAGTTTGCTGATGTTGGGGGATGCTATTTTTTCATTTGTAGGAACAAGAGTGTACAGTCCTCCAGAATGGATCCGATACCACAGATACCATGGGAGGTCAGCAACAGTGTGGTCCTTGGGAGTGCTTCTGTTTGATATGGTTTGTGGAGACATCCCCTTTGAACAAGATGAAGAGATCTTGAGAGGACGGTTATACTTCAGGAGACGAATATCACCTGGTGAGTTCAAACAAAAAAAATTACTCACACTTAATTTATGATAATGGCTGATTTTCTGTTTGAGATTCTTTTTGCTTTGTAGTCTAATGTCGTCTGTTTATTTCATCTGTTTCAGAATGTCAGCAGCTGATCAAATGGTGCCTTTCACTGAGGCCTTCAGACAGACCAACACTTGAACAAATTTTTGACCATGCATGGATGCACAAATCTGAAGTGGTGAAGTCTGAGGACTGTGACATAAGGCTTCGGACCCTTGATACTGATGTATCTAGCACAAGTTCAAGTAATGAGAGTCTGTGAAACACTAAGGACCTCGCAATGGGAGGGGAGCTACAAGCAGAAAGACCACAGTGCTGCTGCCAATACGTAGGAGGGGCTAGAAAAATGCATTCATTATTCTGTAGTTGAATCTTTGTCTGAGGGACTTGATTTTATTTTCCCTTTTTGCTGGTTTCTGCTTTGGAATGAGAAATTTCCTTTGGAAACGCTGATGTTTGGGAGTTGCAGGCCAGTACTTAGTCAAAAGACTGACCTTATTAAGAAAGCAGTGACCTCTTAAATACATGGTAAACTTTTTTGCTCTCATAGAGCCTGGACTAGATTTTTATTTGCTTTTGAGTGCCTTTTTGAAAGCTGCTTCAGTGGGACTTTCTTTTTTGAGCTGTGTATGTCCAAAGAAGATCCAGTTCATTATAGGATTTTGCTCCCTTTAGACTGAGTGCTGGAGGAAGCAGCTCCTATGATGCATTGGAGAACATGTTCGGTGATTGAATGAAGTAGTCCCATCCACTGGCGATGGAATACTTGAACACAGACATTTCACTCCTTCCAGTCCCCGTCCCGCCCCCAACCCACCTCTGCTGCTCCAAAATATTTCCTATACCCTGCATACAAATATGAACAGGTATATCAGCTTTTTTTTTTTTTTTTTTTTTTTAATCAGGAACATTCACTCTTGTTTTCTTTTATCATCTCTACCACTGGGCATGCGAAGCCCCTTTCTCAATCCCGCCCTCCCTCCACCCATCTCCTTTTGTCAACCTGCGAGTCTTAAAGTATGTATGGGCATGTTAAATGCACAATCAATGCAATATTCAAGGACTTTACTTTTTTCCATACCTGTATAACGTGTTTATGTAAATTTGGTTTTCCCATGTATTATACAGTTTTTTTTATTTATTTGTTTGAAGTTTTAGAAGACCTCCCACAGTTTCAACTGTGGCTATTTATTTGCTTAATTTATTTGGTTAGAGTTATATTCAACACTGCTTTCCCCCTTCCCCATGGGAATTCTAGTGGTTTGCCCATGACACTCTTTTCTGCATTCCTGTTAACTTTTTTGTTTAAAAAAACAAAACAATTTTTTTCTGACCTTACCAGTTTCTGTTGGAAGATGGAAAATGTTGTACAAAGTCTAATTTAAGGGAAATAGAATGACTTTAAAGTTTAGTATGCCTTTGTCTGGTATTCTACCAGTAATGTAAAGTAATGCTATTTGGAAGGGTTTTAAATTATTGACATTGTACAGTCTTTGTGTATTGGCTCTGGAAGGTAGGGTGGCAGAGTCATAAACATTAATTTATTTTAATAGCTGTGTTTCTGTGTTCTGGTTGCATTTGTGCAGCTTGGATTTGGATTTTTTTTCTTCTGTTTAACAGTGTGAAATGTATGGAGATCATATTTTTTATACAGGTATTTCAATTAAACTTTTTTGTATATAACAGTACTGTGTTGTGTATTCAGTTGTACTCAGAATTACATTTCAGACCACACGGGGAACAAAGCTGTTACGTTCTCCAAATATTTATACTATAACTTTAAGGGGCTCCAGCAGCTGAGCCAGAGAATTAATAGGCTCTAACTTATCTTCTTTTCAGACTGTTCCTATTTGTTTAAGCACACTCACTTTGACTACATCTATGTGAACTTTCTTCAAAAAACAAAAATGGTGCTGCTATATAGAACTTGTGGATTTTGAATACGCTGGTACGTAAACTACTGTTAACATACATCCTCCTAAACCATAACAAAGAAGCCTTTTTCTACTTAATTATGGGTTACTATTTCACAATTGGATGTAGTGGAAAGTAAACTTACCCCATTTGGGGAGAGGAAAAATTTCCTGTGCATCAATCTGTACAATGAGGAGTCCAAGAAATGATGGCAGTTTCAACTAAAACACTTTTGAGAAACATGAATGCTTTTGATTCAGAGAAGTTAGCTAGCAAACTACTCACAATATTCCCCTTACTATTTCAAATTTTATGTTTGGAATCAAATGTGACAGCCCAGTTTCACATTATGTAGGCCTATGGTGAAGTCAAGCCTAGGGTTGTGATTGCCATGGAAACAGACATGAATATTCAATAAAACTAGAAGGCTGAATTTAATAATCAGTTAGTTAATTAGGGGTGAACAGAAGCAGAAATGCCCACTTTTTGAAGCTTGCAAAGTTTGACTACAAGATTCCACCATTATAAAAGCCATGTTATAGGTTACTATGTTGAAGCACTACTATGCAATACCTATGATAATAGTGAAAGTCAGGACTTTAAACACTTTTTTTTTTTTTTCTTCCCTTTCTAAGCAAGCTTTATTTTCCCTTCCTGGGAGCCCTATCTTCTGCCAGCTCATCTGCTGATATTTAGGTTCCCTGTGGGCATAAGATCAAGCTCTTGAGGGTTAATAAGGTTAGACTCAAAATGCCACTGACTAGCAGGAGGTAAAGCAAAAGTGGGAAGGACACCTCCATTTTCTTGCAGTTTTGTGATGGAAATGGCTATCAGAGGAGTTTAAGTAGCTCTTTCTCCATAAAGCGGATATTCTAATTATTTCAGTTGATCCAAGTAAAGAGAGTATCAAATCAGGTGTATCCCTCAATAGCACCTCTTGTTCCAATAATCTAATGTGTGTACATTTGCCTTTCAATTTAGATGCTCCTAAAAAATTGTTAGATGCAAATTCAGACCTTGCATGCCAACTCTAGTCACTAGGTAAGTAAATTTGTAGTTTGTACACAAAGTATATAACATGATTTAGATCATTTACATCCAGGGAAACTGAGAGACTTTACAAACCATACACTATGAAAAGAACATTAAGGCAAGAACCTGAGGGTTTTCTCTTTTGCAATGGTTCAGACAACTGTTTTTAGTTGTAAGAGGTGTTCCAAAGGCCTATTGAAGTTCTTTAGAGAAGCACATGTCCGGCCACAAGTAGTCCCTAGAGAAATTCCAGTAGCTGATGATAATTAACATTTCCACTCCAGTAGCTTCACACATACCAGCAGCTGTTGAGTGGTGTCAGTAAAGCCTACCATTATGAGTAAGTTTCAAAGGAACACCAAAAAAGCAACCCTAAAAGCATAGCTGTAAATCTATTAAGTGTCAAATGAATGTCTGAATTGGGGACTGTCTACATTTTCCACGTGTACATTTTACAGGCCATGCCTTACATTTGTAGAAAACCACGGATGAAATGTTCTGTTTTGCAATTGAAAAACACATTCTCACCTTTTGCTACTGAGGCGAAATATATTAAAAGGGAAAAAGGTCAAAAGGACACCAGTGTTAGTGCTGACTCCCCACTGAGATTAGTTCAACATAAAAGGTATATTCTCAAAATGATGCACAAGGCTTTAGCTGTGCAACTCCCCTATGTTCTAATGAGAGCTGAATGGCTAGAGTACCATATCCTGAGTGAATAATAATTATTTGCAAAAACAGGTTTATGCTACAGCTGTAGGTTTGCAAATGACCTTTGTTAGTACAATTCTATTAACTGGCTTTGTGTGCTAATACATCTGTGACTGCTCTTGGTTTTACCAGGAGTGCTGCCTGTTAAGCATTGATTTTTAAAATTTAATTGTTCTAGGACTCTTTTCCTTATTGCCTCCTCTCTGCATACGAGGCTGGATCTTGACATTGCAAAATATGGAAAGTAGCATTAATTAGATCATGGGAGATTCTACTTGTTAAACATCAGAACCCTGTTTGAGTTTTACACTCTGATTTAGCTGGCAAGCAGGCCTATTTATGTACACCATTAGCTTAGCTCTGATTTCAAACTTTTTCATGTACTAAATGTACTTTTATAAATCAATTTTACCTTTTCTGCAATACAACTGATAACCATCTTCCTAACAACCCTTTGTATTCTGTATGCATAATCATTCTATTGTATTGTTTTTTCCAGTTACTTAACCAAAATGATTTTTATTTAAGTGTGAAAATGAGAGCTCTTTTAAAAATGTATTAGACTATCATCGGAAAACTTGTTCAGGGTGTGTTCTCCCAAAATGCTGAAAGAAAACCATTAAACGTGTGGTGGTTTAGTGACCTCTGTTGGTGAAACTAAAGTATATCTTCTGAAAAAATACGATGCCTGAGTCCTGCAGAGTGGTTTTTGATATACTGTCCATTGACAAGTAGCTTTAGTCAAGAGGGGTGCAGAATTGGACTTAAATATTTCATAAGGTTTGAAAAGCTTCCATTATAAAGAATTCATAGTAGACAAATTAAGAGCATATACAGAGCCACGTTTTTACCTCTAGAACCTCGTAAGGCAATGCAGGATAGACAGTAAGTTTAGCTGTTGCAGTGCAGTCCTTGGGAGAAAAACACAACATACCTTTTACCCCATTTTGGAAGTTAACAATCTGATTAAATGAGTTGGAAAAGGGACAAATGTTGAGCATGAATTTAAAAAATAGTCAACTCTGCATGGCTATGTCTACACTGTACATTTAATGCAGGTGATTGGCACCCACATCTGTGCATCCAGGTTAGCCTAGCCTGGGTGTGAGCATCCCCACTGCAAAGACATACCCATGTTACTGTGAGTTCACTGTTTCTGCACTTGCTCATGTGTGTCTGGTGGCATATGCCATGTTCTTTTGTGTTGAGACTCTCTACGTTTCTTTCCCAGTCAGTTGTGTCAACTGCAGGAGAATTTGTTTGTTCTTCAGGGGGAAAAGGGTAGTCAACACTCAAGTGTTTTAGCATGTGTCCTTGCTGTATAGTGGGTGGGTTCTAGCCTGAGTTAAAGCTAACCCATGCCCACACTGTGGTAAATTTGCACCAGTTTAAAGCAGCTCCAAACCCGGGTCAGAGATTTTTGTTTGTGGATGATGGTGGGAGGGTTTGGTCTAAAACGAAGGTAAGAGTCGAGGTTAACTAGGAGTCACCAAATGAATTAATACACAGCAGGTTTAAAACAAACAAAAGGAAGTATTTTTTTCAGTCAACCTGTGGAACTCCTTGCCAGAGGATGTTGTGAAGGTCAAGAGTATAACAGGGTTCAAAAAAGAACTAGATAAGTTCATGGAAGATAGTCCATCAATGGCTATTAGCCAGGATGGGCAGGGATGGTGTCTCTTGCCTCTGTTTGCCAGAAGCTGGGAATGGGCGATGGGATGGATCACTTGATGATTACCTGTTCTGTTCATTCCATCTGGGGCACCTGGCATTGGCCACTGTCAAAAGACAGGACACTGGGTTAGATGGACCTTTAGTGTGGTCCAGTATGACTGTTTTTATGTTCTTAGTTTCTTAACTGTGCAATTTAGCCATACTCTATATTAAATTTGAGATTGTTGCTGGAATAATGTATCCAGGTTCTTAGATGGCCTTTATCATCACAGTATCTGGGCACATTTCAAAGTCTGTACTGGCTTTTGCTCCGAGAAGACTTCAGCTTCAATCACCATGAGAGAAACTTCTCCTCTAGCACACAAACGTACAAATGATAATAGTATTTTAAATGGGATAATAGTTGTGCCAGAGCTTTGTGGCCATTTCACACTGTTGTTAGTTTCATTTTCCCCATGAATAGAATGACAAAACTACTACAGAAATATGAGCTCATGGCCATCAGTTGCCTACGGGGCAGCTGGAGGTTTAGCAGCTTAATTTTGTCACAGTTGACGTCACCATCTCTGTACAAGTAAAAAGAAGTTCCTTTAGTGTTACTGTATCCAAGCAGATATGTATCTCACTGTCGTTCTAAATTACTGACTGGTTAGCTGCAAGGTTACTGGTGCTTTAAACCACTAATATACTTGGCTGAGGCTTTCCCTTAAGTAATGATGACTTACCAAATACACAGTGAACTTTGGTCAGACTGCTTTATTAGCGCTGCAGAGCAGTTGAACTAAGCGAAAAGAGAGACCCAAAGTCATGTAATTAAAACTAAGACCTAAAGGCAAGGTGCCCACACTTTGGGGGCACCAAGTGTTATACTGGCACCTGATCAGGAGCAGAGGGCTGCACCCAATTTGAATATATCTGCTTGTACTCTCTTCCTTGACACAGGAGTAAAAATTGCACGTTGTTTGAGTTCAGTTCAAAAAATCTGGGGCCACATATTTTTAAGCAGAAAAAAACAAAAAAGATACCCAAACAGTTTGTACCCCCAAAAAGTGCACACTGCCAGAGACTCAAAGGTCCAACTAGAACATTCACTAGTCTTCCTGATTTTACATGGAAAGCACTCGGGCTAGATCCACAAATAGACATAGGCATGGAAATGCTCAGCATTCCCGCACACAACTTTTGCCTTGCCGCCCAGTGGAATCCTCAGCTTCAAGTTAGGCATCCAGATTCCCGATACAATGCCTGGGGAGGATTAGATGCCTAAGAAAGGGTTCCACAGAACCCAACAAGCTGAGTGGGGAGTTGCCGAAATTAGCAAGTAGGATATACCCAGGAGAGAAGAAGGTCTTAGACCCTGCCCTTCAAAGACAGAAGGGCACCTAATTCCAGGCTGTGGGGAGGAGAGAGGGAAGGACTATTTCCACTTGGGATTCACAGGAATGAACCCTCTCATGGAATAAGACACCTAAGCCAGGCCATACCTTTCTCGTGAAAAACCAGTGGGAAAGAGTGAGTGAGCACTCACTGCATTATAGCCAATAACCCAGTGGGTAGGACAGTCACCTGGGATGTAGGAGACCTGTTTTCAAATCCTTCCTCTGCCAGGATGTATGGTGTGTGGCCCAATGAATATTTAAGTACTTACCAGGGCCAGCTCCAGGCACCAGGCAACCAAGCTGGTGCTTGGGGCGGCACCTGGAGGGGGGCGGCGCGGCGCTCTGGCCGCCGGGGAGAGCGGGGCCACAGGCGGGCTCGCCGCCCTCCCCCAGGCGCTCTGGCCGCCCTTCCCCCCTGCGCCCTCCCCCCGGCCGCCGGGGGGAGAGCGGCGAGCCCCGGCCCTGCGCTCTGGCCGCCGGGGGGAGAGCCGAGCCCCAGCCGGGGCTCGCCGCCCTCTCGCCGCCCTGCCCCCGGCACTCTGGCCGCCGGGGGGAGAGCTGAGCCCCAGCTGGGGCTCGCCGCCCTGCCCCCGGCGCTCTGGCCGCCGGGGGGAGAGCCGAGCCCCCGCCGGGGCTCGCTGCCCTCCTCCCAGGGCTCCGGCCGCCCTCCCCTCCGGCGCCCTCCCCCCGGCCGCCGAGGGGAGAGCGGGGCCCCCCCCGGGGCCCAGAGCCGGCCCTGGTACTTACACAAAGTAAAAAGCTTCATCATGAAAGACTGAAGGAGCCTTGCCTCCAAATACCCAGTAAACCAGTGGTTAAGGCACTCACTTAGAATGTAGGAGGCCTGCGTTCAAGTCCCTGCTCCAAATCAGGCCAAGCAGGGATTGAAAACCGACCTCCCATTCCCAGCTAAATACTCCAATCCCTGGCATGCTGGAATACACACTGCCAGTCAGCTGATCTGATCACCCAGGCAGTCTTGTGTGGGGTCTGAACTGGTGCTCTTGAGACTGCCTGCTGGAGTGGCCCCCACAGGAGACAGAGGTGTGGGGAAACAGCTACCCTGAGAATCCTGCTGAGGTTTAGTGAGGACGCTGCGCAGCGTGTCAGCAATAGGACTTGTGTTCTTGTGCACACCCACCCACAGAAACATAGTGCTTAGGGAATTTAGGCACCTACAGGGTTAGGCAGCAGCTGAGTGGGGTTTGAGGCTCTGCATTATGCCTAAATGTTGGACTGAAGTGCCTAAAGTTGCAGTTAGGCTCTTAAGTCCCTTTGCGGATGGGCAGGTTCATAGGCAGATGGCACTGAGGTTAAGGCTACAGTAGGAAACTGGAACCTATATTCTCCATTGGTTGGAACTCTAACAGTGGCAGAAACATAGCAGGCTTAGACATCATGGAGGTAAAAATGCCTAAGTCTTGTCTACATTAGACTCTACCTCTGACAAATCTACTCTGCTAGCAAATTATTGGCCTCAGTTTTCCTAATGTAGACAAGGCCTGCATGGCTTCTGTAGATCAGCAGATTCGTGCACATGCTGAAGTTACAAGGAACTACATTTGCTATCTGTTTTTAGGCAAAACTCTTAATTAATTTCAAGACAGACTTGGTTTAAAACTGGTAGAGCCATATGATACAGGGGAAAGGTGAGCATAAAGTATCATTCTATTGCATATGGCCCATGGGTTTTGCTTTGGTTAAGGTAAGTGGCCCAGGAAAGCTCTAGAACTAGGATTACAAGTGAGTGCTACACGGAAGAAGTGAGGTGCAATAACAGAGCCATATGGTGATTCATGCATAACTTTTCTTAGCTACCAGTCCCTCCATATTAATGAATGCAAAATAGATGCAATACTTTTGGATCCATTGTTATTACTATTTATTTATTTGTATTGCAGTCTGGCATGGTTGCATCTGAATGTCCAAAGAAATTTAAGTGACTTCCAGGTATTTGTTAAAACTATTGCACACTTTATATCTCAGATTTTGGAATGCACATTTTCTTAAAATACATTGTAAAGAAAATTACAGTACAGCCTCAGAGTTACGAAGACCAGAGTTACAAACAGATCAGTCAACCGCACAACTCATTTGGAACCGGAGGCACACAATCAGGCAGCAGCAGAGACCAAAAAAAAAAAAAAGGTAAATACAGTAGAGTATTGAGTTAAATATAAACTACTAAAAAAAAGGGAAAGAAGTACTTTTCTTTTACATAGTAAAGTTTCAAAGATGTATTAAATCAATGTTCAGTTTTAAACTTTTGAAAGAACAATTATAACATTTTGTTCAGAGTTACAAAAATTTTGGAGTTACAAACAACCTCCATTCCCAAGGTGTTCGTAACTCTGAGGTTCTACTGTATCAAAGTTGGCCTACAAAGGTATAATGCGTACATAATAATACAAGTTCAATATTGGTGTCAGATAAGTTGTGATTAAGCTCCATTAGTAGGGACTTAGTAAGAATTCTATCTATTATAGCTAATACTCTGCTAATTGACTACATAAACCATTATTTAAAAAGCTGCTTATAGCATAGCAATAGGGGAATTAGTGGGACATGTTCTTATCTTGCACTTCTTTCTAAGGTGAGTCAGTGTTAAACCTTCAAATTGAGATTAAGCCATAAGCAAAACCCAGTGTGTGGTGGATCAGTACACTTCTTGGTTTACTCTAAATGATTCATAACAGCATTTATTTTCAATCTGTGAGTAGGGGTAGGGATAAATTACAGAAAATGCTACGAAAAAACTGAAGGGGGTTTTGCCCATTTTTGTGCACCATTGTATGAAACATTGTTTGGGTACTAGAACTGATATCATCACTGATGAGCAGGGCTAGAGATTAAGTCATAGGCTTGGTCTACACTAAACCCCCAAATCGAACTAAGGTACGCAACTTCAGCTACGTGAATAACGTAGCTGAAGTTCGAAGTACCTTAGTTCGATCTTACCTCGGTCCACACGCGGCAGGCAGGCTCCCCCGTCGACTCCGCGGTACTCCTCTCGTCTAGCTGGAGTACCGCAGTCGACGGCGAGCACTTCCTGGTTCGACTTATCGCGTCCAGACAAGACGCGATAAGTCAAACCCAGAACTTCGATTGCCAGCCGCCGAACTAGCGGCTGGGTGTAGACATACGCATAGACTGGATATGAGGACAGTGCTGCAGTGATAGACAAGGCAGAGACTGCACTACCAGTGAGGTTCCCCACTACATAGTGAAATCACTAACAACTTGGTTAAGTGACAGAACCTCAGAGTGCTGCATTGTAGAGGTGGCAGTGAGCAGCAGCAATGATAACAGTGGCAGAACTGAGTGGCGGCAGAGGTGGCAGGGGCAGCAGGCGGTGGCAAAGATAGCAGCAGCCGCAAGCAGGCAGCTGCAGGAAGCAGTGGCAGAGATAGCAGCATCTGTGAGCCAATGGCAGAGGTGTCGGTGGTAGCAGCAGATGTATTACTCTCCCCCCATCCCTTTCAGGGGTGGTAGATGAACCCATGTGAACATGCCTCTGAACTCTGGGTCTTCGCTGACCAAGGATAACCAACTGTGAGTAGGGTGCAATGGCATGTTAAAGGGACATTGAGTCGTTGGACTTTCACACCGCAAGGTGGGAAACCGAGACAAAATTCACTGCCCAACATACTGTGGAATGGATGTTTGCTTATGGTTACATGCTTTTGAGTGGTGGGTGTGGTGTTTTTGCAAGGTAATGCTGGACTCCTTTTCCCTTTTAATAACATTTTTCTTTTGTTATACACAGGTGCAGTGCTTGTGAGTGGGGAAGTATTGCCTCTTAGAGGTGCCCAAGGATGGTGTTTAATTTTCCTAGATTACTGCGTGGAGGCTTGAGCTGGTTCTATTTTGTATTGTTAAGCGGAACCCCTGGATAGTGAACCCAGCACTTGTTGCTGCCGACACCACCTTGCAGAAGGGTTACACTAGTTTACCACTTCCATGACAAAAGAATTTCCTGAGAATGTTAGCAGAGTCTACTGAGATTTTTCACTCCTCGTTTATCTTATTCTAGGCGGGTTTTTTCACCAGAGATGCTGAGCACCATCTTGGCAGGTACTGAGGACCCCACCTGACATGAGAGTTGGGTTGCTCAGCACCTCCCCCCAATCAGGCCCTAAATCATTCATATTATTGCAAGTTTGAAAGGGTGCCCTACTTCTTAATCAACCTCACAGGTAAACTTGCAAATGAGAGAATGTATGAAACATTGTAGAACTGCTAATAAATAATGTCACTTTTCCAGCTGTGTACACAGAAGAAATGTTACAATGATGTAACATCATTATACAGAAAAGTAGGAGATTCAAGATCAAATTTGCATTTAAGGTTCTTTTCCGAAGTTCCCAACTTCCTGTGTCACTGAGTCTCCAGGAAATATAGCTCTCTCTCCCCCACACACAACATACTCTACTGAGCACCTTTTACAGTAACTGCAGCCATTAAAAAAAAAATAAAGGAAAACTGCAGCAATTAGTCCTCAGAGTAGGTTCATTATACATTTATTAACTAGGACCATCTAAATAAAAAGCTGAATGTCGAGACCACTTTAAAGAAACACATTTCACTGACTTACTATTTCCATTGTTGGGAACCATTTGAATGTCTCTAAATGAGTGTGATCATTTTCATGACAATTCCCTGTCAAAGTGCTTGTGCTGACATAGGGCCTGATTCTGCAGTTCTTAGGCAAAACTCCCACTGACTTCAAAGGGAGTTTTGCCTGAGTAATGACTGCAGGATTATCCCTTGGTTTGTGACAAAAGAAGTGCTGTTCAGCTGAAAAATGAATAAGAAAGGCTGAAATTGTAATGAAAACCCCCTATTGTAGTGCTGGAGTTCTATAGAGAAAGGGGAGGGGAGCCCTTCTATTTTCTTTAAAAATTCCATAGCAGTAATCTCTATATAAAATAAAAAATGACTGAATTATTGAGTTTGAATACAACGTAACTTTTAAAATATTCTAACATAATAAAACTTACCATATAAATTGCAGCCCAGCTTGGGAACCTGTTACTCCCACTAGGAGCTGTTACTAATAAGGAGTCTTATTGACTTCAGTAGGACTCCTTGAGTAAGTAACTGCTCACCAGTGTGAGCAGAGGATTCATAATCTGGCCCTCTATAAATATATTCAGTCCTTCTCTGTTTTCATTCATCTCCTCAGCTACGTTTCCTTTGTCACAAACTAAGGGCACCATCCTGCTTCCAATTAACATAAATGACAAAGCATCTACTGACTTCAGTGGGAGCAGACTTAGGCCCAGGAGCCCGCTCAGCAAACAGGGTAGATTTTGGCTTCATGTATTTCAAGTTTACATTTCTGTTATTTAATAACAATTTTGAAAACTGATTTATGTTTTTTTACAATGACAACCAACTTACATATATATAGCATCTTTTTCCCAAATGTATTGCAAAGCACCTTAGCCCTAGTCTACACTACAGAGTTAGGTTGAGGTAAAGCAGCTTATGTCAACCTAATTATTGGGGGATCTACACTACAATGCTCCTCCTGGCAGTTTAACTCGCCTACTACGTCAGCCTAATAAAACCATCTCAGCAATGCAGTCTCAGTGTAGACACTGCGTTGCTTATGGCAACCTAAGTGGCCTCCAAGAGGTGTCCCACAATGTCCACCGTTGATCGCACTGGTCACCATTTTGAATTACACTGTCCTGCAGCCAGGTACACAGGCAGCATAGGTCCCTCTCCTTATAAAGCCCCAGGAACTTTTGAAATTGCACACAGCAAACGCGCTCCTGCCTGTAGTACACCGGAGGTGGTGGATCTCTGGGCCTATGGGGAGAGGAGGCTGTGCAAGCACAGCTCTGCTCCATCCAGCCACAGGAAATTTGACATCTTCGGCCAGATCAATCGGGGCATGGAGAGAAGGGCTAAAACAGGATGCAACAGAAAGCAAGGGAGGCAAATAGTCGCTTTGGTGCGAAGCCGCCCACATGCCACTTCTACAAGGAGTTGCATGCCATCCTCGGTGGCAACCTCACTTCCACTACCAAGAGCCCCAGGGGTACTTTGGGGGGACTGAAGTCACTGGCCACCGCAGTGAACTCTGAGGATGAAGTGCTGGACAAGGAAGAGGAGGATGAGGATGGAGGACAGGTGAGAGGGAGATCCGGTGACGTGGCAAGCCAGGACTTCCTTTTGACTCCTGAGCAGTCTAGCCACTCCCAGCAGTCCAGCTCTAGCAAGCCTGAGGGAAGCTCTGGTCAGTTCTCATTCTGCTTCAATACTACAGGGACACATCTGAGCCCCATAGCTATGCTGGCCTAAATTTTTAAGTGTAGATCAGGCTGAGGATGTTTCTTTCTGTTGGAACTCAAATTAATTGATTGCCAGTTGGCAGAGACCTAGGCTTTGTCTACACTTAAAAGTTATCTTGGCATAGCTACATCAGATGGGTTGTGAAAAATCACTCCACTGAACAAAATAGCTATGCTGACAAAAGCCCCAACCCGGCTATGTTGATGGAAGAGTACGTTTGTCAATGTAACTAATGTTGCTTGGATAGGTTATGTTCCTACGCTGACAGAAAAACTTCTTCTTTTGGCGTAGGTTGCATCTAGACCAGGGAGCTATGCTGGCATAGCTGTGCCAGTATTGGCTTTGTAGTGTAGACATATTCCTAGAATAAACCACAAATGGTTATGTTCAATTGGTTGTGAAGTATCTAGATTATTGCTCATAAAACTATTAGATAAAAAATTAGCTGGCAATCAATTAACTGTAAAACGTGAGCAAAACTCTAGACATAACCAGACAGACTTCAGATGAATGTTTTTTTTCTCAGTTGCCTTCCTTCAGAGTATTGCCTTTTAAAGTTTCCCATCTTACCTTTAAAGTTAACACCTCTTTGAGATGAACGGAGTATATATAGTAACTCCCACTTTTGCTGTTCCTATTATTTGTCAGCGTTTTCTGCAAAACTGAGTAAGGGCTTGCCTACATGAGGAAAGTAAACCAGTATAATTTTACTGTGAAAAGACACTAAGGCCTAGTCTACACTTAAAACTTAGCTACATCACTCAAGGCTGTGAAAAATGTCATGCCCTGTGCGAAATAGGTAGGTCAACCTAACCTATACTGTAGATACCAGTAGGTCAATGACTTTATTCTTCTGTCAACCTATGCCTGGTCTACTCTAGAAAATTAGGTCAGTTTAACTGTGTTGGTCAGGGGTGTGAAAAATCTATGCTCCTGAGCAACACAGTTAAGCTGACCTAAGTCCCTGTGTAGAGAACCCTAGGTCAACAGAAAAATTCTTACATTGACCTAGCTACTGCCTCTTGTGGTGGCATACTATCTATGCCAACAGAACAATCTTTCCCGTCGGCGTGGGCAGTGTCTACACTGAAGCGCTACAGTGGCACAGCTGCAGTGATGTAGCTGTGCCACTGTAGTGTTTTAAGTGTAGACAGGCTTTTAGCTACCACCTCTCAGAGAGGGTTGTCTGCATCAATGGAAAAACTCCTTCTGTTAATGTAGGAAGCATCTACACCAGTGCTTCTCAAAGCTGGTCCGCCACTTGTTCAGGGAAAGCCCCTGGCGGTCCGGGCCGGTTTGTTTACCTGCCGCATCTGCAGGTTCGGCTGATCACAGCTCCCACTGGCCGCGGTTTGCCGCTCCAGGCCAATGGGGGCTGCACGAAAGGCGGCCAGCACATCCCTCCGCCTGCGCCACTTCCTGCAGCCCCCATTGGCTTGGAGCGGCGAACTGCGGCCAGTGGGAGCCGCAATCAGCTGAACCAGCAGACGCGGCAGGTAAACAAACCGGCCCGGCCCACCAGGGTTCTTACCTTGGCAGGCCGCGTGCCAAAGGTTGCCGATCCCTGCTATAGTGGTATAATTATGCCAACAAATTTCCCCATGTAGAGAAGGCCTTAGCTGAATATTTTATTTATTTGAAAAGCTATTTGCAGCATAAAGGGTTTATTTTAAGTGACTGATTCAAGCATGCACCATTCCACTGGCCACTGTAATAACTAAATTCAGCCAGAACTATGGTAAAATAACAAAAAATCAGATTGGCTTGCTGCTATTCTGATGACAGATTACCACTGACTAGTTTTAATCATAGTGCAGGAGAGTTTAAGATAGTTATGTTTTCTCCCTTGCCATGTAACAATTTCAAAAATAACCATGGCCTGTTGTGCATATTCTGACCACAGTCAAGGCTGCATATACCACTGTAATTTATACAGTTGATTACCTTCCACTTTCTCAAGTATATTAACTGGCATGAACTCCCTCCCCCCTTTTCATTTCCAGCAATTAATTCCCTGTAGAGAGTGACTGAAAACACTAAACAAAAACATTTAAACAGAAATTATTAGAGTTGGCTTGTTGATAGTCTGTTAATCACCATTAATTTTTGTACAAGGAGTGAGAAATTTATTAAAACCTTATTCCTAATTAAAACATATTGTTTCCATGGCAGACTGGAAAGTACTGTCATCTGTTTATACTTGTATCATTATATTCATTAAGAATTCATGTTTCCTGCAACATGCAGACGTTAAGAAATTCATTCTGTTGGGGTTTATATTATGGTACAAAGGGTGGCAGTTGTAACAGTCAAGTATTCTTTTAATAAATGTCTTCCAAAATCATCATGCAGATTGAGAAAAACAGAGATGGACTAACAATGAAACTGAATGGGTTTAAAACCAGTGTGGTGGAAAATGGAGGAGAAAAAAAAATCACAGTCACAGATTTTAAGGGCAGTCACAGATTTCTAGTCTGTCCTCCTGCATGATACAGACCATAGAGTTTCACACAGTAATTTCTGCGTCAAGTCCACCGTCAGGAAATTTCCTGTACAGATATTTTTATGAGTTTTTGTGGAAGTATTCATAGAACTTGTTCAGAGTTAATTTAGCCAGGTTGCTGTGTTGTAGCACTCTTGTAAAGAGTCAATAAGAAAAAAAAAATCAGGAAAACTGCAGTGATTCCTGTGTTATTCCAGCAAGGTGCAAAGACCTGTAATGTACTGGGTATTGTGTATGGCTCTGTTTACACCCCAAATTTCCCATTGTATTAGTGTTAGCAATGGTGGGAAATTTAAGGGCATGTATGTTCCACAGCAGACTCCTGGACAGAATGTCAGACCTTCTCAAGTATTTGTGATTTTGTCACTCTTTTGGGGTTGGCCTACAGAGAAAGATGTAGCTATAAAGAATAATAAAGGCTTTATCCTTTTTAAACAACTAGCAAAATCATCCAAAGCACAGGAGTTGGTGGTGATAGGTGACTTCAACTACCCAGACATCAGTTGGGAAAATAATACAACAGGGCACAGATTATCCAACAAGTTCTTTGAATGCATTGGAAACATTTCTTTCATTATAGAAGGTGGAAAAAGTTAGGGGAGAGCCTGTTCTAGATTTGATTTTGAAAAATAGGGAGAAACCAGCTGAAAATCTGAAAATGGAAGGCAGTTTGGGGGAAAATGATCATGAAATGATAAAGATAAATGATTCTAAGGAATGGTAGGAGGGAAAACAGAAGAATAAAGATAATGGATTTCAAAAAGGTAGACTCCTAAGGTCCCTTCCAACCCTGATATTCTGAGCTACTGTTTTTTAAATAGTGCTAAACAATTTGTTCAGGTGTACACTTGCAGCTAAACTGTGTTCAGTTGTGCCCTATGGTGCACACATGTCTTTGGCACTAGGTAAGTATAAATAACCCTTATGCCTGCAGAATTTAATATTTTCATTTATTAACCTTCATCTATACATTTTAATAATTTAGGGTTGTTTTGCTATACAGAACATGAACACTAAATTAGTGCATTACCTTGTTTTAACAGTGACTGTGGTGATTCGAATACTACTATCTCAAAGCTGTGTTGATTTTCACTAAATTAAGATCTTTAATTTACACAAGTAGTTTAATCCAGATTATTTTTTCTCTTCCTACTGTAAACCATTCATTCTGCAGTAGAGAAAGTTTTATTGCCACACCATACTTGTTTTTAATTTTTATGTTATTCTTGTTTGATCTGTGGTAAGGTCCTCTGTCTCATGTATAAAAGCCTCATTTTAAAACCGCTTCCTTTCTCTAGTTATTTGTACCATTTGATTGCTTATTTTCCCCCTAAAAGAGTTGTGCCCTTTTCAGGTAAGCTGTTGTGGAAAGTTTATGTCCCATTAGTGTATTTGCTTAATTAAGCGTGGTGCAGGGAGCTGACATGTGCCTCGGATTCACTCACTTATAAGTATTATTTTAATTATTTCAAATTCAGAGGATAGGGATGCTCTCCAGCTCTTTCACCTGTATTAAAGGTTTTAAAACCAGGAAAAATTACCAATGAATCCATGTTTTTAACGTAAAAAAAACTGCCAATCTGTACAATATTTGTAGACCTTTAGAAAAAATCAGTTAGTTCCCAGCCAATGTCACATGGAACACATCAGTTACACTATTTCAGGTACAATTATGCTGAAGACCACAGAATGTTTAGAAAGGTACCAGGGTCAAGGTTTTGGAATGGCAATAGTATTACCACACACAGCTTCCTTCATGAGAAGCGACTCCCTTCTCACCAGAAGAGCTTTGTCTAGACAGTGGCAGCACATAAGCAGGAAAAGAGACAGCAATAGCTAAGTCAGGTCATGCTGCTTGATCAGCAAGACAATTTAAAAAAAAAAAAAGATGAATTCCCATAATTTTAGGTGGTTTTTTTCAGTGTCAGAATCCAAAAAAATCAATAATATATTTTGATAGGATTATGTTTTTATATAAAACCAGGTTTTTTTTCTAATAATAATTTATGCTTTTCTCAGATTTACTTTAAATAATCCATAATTCTGCCCTAAAGCTAACTGTGGTCTGTACCGAGACGAACAAAACAATATTTAAAAGGTAAATTAAATCACATGGCATTCTTCTGGCATAGAAATCCTTATTTAAAAATACAGCCCGCTCAGTTTAACTTTGTGGAAGTGGGACATAATAAATGCCATATATTTCTCTTGCTTTTCTGTTAAAGCAGCATTATTGTAAAGAGATTGAAACAAAATCCAAATAAGACATTTTAAAGAAAAAGAATAGAGGTCTAATATAGCTTAGCCCACTGACCTATTCAATACTTGTGCCTGCGATGTTAAAACTGAAAAACCTGGATATTAATTAAGATGGTCAAGTTAAACATTTTTGATTAATACAGATGACTTTTCTAGAACCGTGAAAGTGTTAAAAGCTAATTTGGGGTCTATATACTTCTTAGTATACAGTATGTTTGTTCATTTGGTCCCACATTTCTGCGATTAGACTAACCTGACATTAGGCCAACCCAAATATTCTGACCTTTATTACTGATTTTGCTTTAGCTCTGTCAGTTACTCTTCACCTTAGCAAAAAGATGCTATTTAAAGGTGACATTGACTAGGGTTGCTAGGTGTCCAGTTTTCAACCAGAAAGTCCGGTTGAAAGGGGACCAGTGCAGTGGCCAGCTGGTCAGTACTGCTGATTGGACACAAAAATCCAATTACTGCAGTAATTGGCCTCTGCTGCTAAGAGGGCGGGAAGAGCAGCTGCTGCTGGAGGAGCTCAGCTGATGAACTGGAGTAGGGTGACCAGATAGCAAGTGTAAAAACTCGGGACGGGGGTAGGGAGTAATTGCCTATATAAGAAAAAGCCCCCAAAATCAGGACTGTCCCTATAAAATCGGGACATCTGGTCACCCTAAACTGGAGAGAAGCTTAAGAACTGACTCCTGGCTCTGACAGAGAAGAGGTAGGTACCGCCTTTTCAGCCTCCTGGGGCCCCAGCTTTCTGGCCCCTCATTCTGGGAACTGACACCCCCCCGCTGCCCTGCCGTGCCTCTCACTCTGGGAACTGACACCCCCCGCTGCCCTGCCATGCCTCTCACTCTGGGAACTGACACTCCCCTGCCCTGCTATGCCCCAGTTGCCCCAGGCCCCTTGCTCTGGGGACTGTCCCCCCGCCACGCCCTGATTGGGCAGGCAGACTCCACATCATCTCCTCCCAGACTGGCTCTGCAGGTGGCAGGTGAGTCCTGGGGGATGGGGAGTGAGTAATGGGGGAGAGGGGAAAGCCAGGGGTCCTGTAGTGTCTGGTTTTGAAAAATTGGAAAGTTGGCAACCCTAGATGGCCCTTAGCCACTCCTTCATAATGCATGTTAAAAGTGTCCTCAGAAAGCTTATTATATTTTATAAATGAGAAATATCAAGTCTTTGCTTCCTTCTCTTTGCTGGTAGTCACTGGCAAGATCTTTGGAGGACCTAATTGGTGATAGCACATGAAACCTTCCCTCAGATGGAAAAATCCAGAAAGTAGTGAAGCTTTTTACTAGGGGTGGGGTAGGGGGGACAACAACGATAAGGCAATATTTATCAATCAAGGACACAAAAATATTTTGTTTGCTTTACCTGTAAAAAAAATATTAAGACGAAATCCCATGAATGCTATTAGCACATTTTTGCTCAAAACACAAGCAGCTACCGCTACCACTAGAATAAGTGACCCCAAAGGCAGTTTGGCATAAAAAGTAACCTATTAAAGATAACCTACAAAGGTTTTTTATATTTTTTCCCAAATTGGGCTTGTGTCATTTTTTGTTTATTTAATTTGTATAAAAAAGGCCTGAGAAGATTTTTAAAAGTTTTCCGGCCTGCTTTTATACAGATTTTAAGAAAACCAATTTACGGTAAATCTAAATAAGTCATTCTTAATCTGAAATAAAAAAATTCACACAAAAATTATCAGCAATGCAACAAAAGTATGTATTCAAACTGATTTTATTTTGGTGCAAGTTTGTGTGTAGACCAACCCCAAGAGAAAAGATTCTTTCTACTATATGACTCTTGAGTATATGTCTTTTTCTTGGGCAAAGCTGCTGAGCATCACATATCCACAAGATTGTGATGACTGAAGTACCTACACAGCATTGCAGTCTGCTGTACAGTTGCAATAACAAACATTGCCAAATTTTCATGCATCAATTGCTTTGAGTTGCCCATCAGGAAAAGGAACTTAATTTCTAACTCCTTTAATTCTTTTGAAATTTGGCAAGCAGAGAAAATATACTGCTTTGAAATGTGATTCGATAGTTTTAAATAATTTAGAGGGCCATTTTCCCCCCTGAGTAATTAAGTTAGGAAAAGTACTGTGACTGTGCTTTTTATCCCCCACCAGAGAATCAGCATAGTTTATTGTTCGATCTTTCAAAATTTGGCACAGAATCTAGCCATCCTCCCATACAAAATTTACTCCAGCCATCTTTATCTCCTTGTATTCTGAAGACAATGTCAATCATATGACAGAGGATAGGGACTCCATTCTGCCAGAAGAAGAAATTAACCCTGTTTTCTCAAAGAATCATCTTAAATGTCTTCTTTTCCAGAGCCATGTCTAAAGTTATTGTCAGTCATGGAAGTTTCTATATTCTCACTGCAGCTGATCATTTAAATGAAGTACACAAAGTAAATATTTTGAGCCAAGATCATCTGGACAATAATAATGTGGAAGGACTGTTACTTGTCTGCACCATGCAGATTCTTTCCTACATGGAGGGGAGAAACAGCCATCACCTTGGACATTCCCACCCTGCCCTGGATCCCATGGGACCCCTTTGGGCAGTTGGGGATTTGTGGAAGGAAGGCAGGAAGGGGAAGGCTGGGTGGAAAAAGTGGTGGTTCTCTGCTCAAACTACCTAGATGGATCAGATTGGCAGAGACCCTGTGGTTTTTTTGCCTTTTTCTGAAGCACAGGGCACGAGTCACTTGCAAGTTTTAACTAGTGTAAATAGTGGATTCTCTGTAGCTTGGAGTCTTTAAATCATGATTTGAGGACTTTAGTAATTTAGCCAGAGGTTAGGAGTCTATTACAGGAGTGAGCGGGTGAGGTTCTGTGGCCTGCAATGTGCAGGAGGTCAGACCAGATGATCACGATAGTCCTTTCTGACCTTAGAGTCTATGAGTCTATGCAGGGCCGGCTCCAGGCACCAGCTTCTCAAGCAGGTGCTTGGGGCGGCCGTTCCGGACAGGGGCGGCAGTTCCAGGTATTCGGCGGCAATTCGGCGGATGGTCCCTCACTCCGCCTGGGAGTGAAGGACCTCCCACCGAATTGCCGCAGCAGATCGCGATCGCGGCTTTTTTTAGATCGCGATCGCGGCTTTTATTTTTTTTTTGGTTTTGGCTGCTTGGGGCGGCCAAAACCCTGAAGCCGGCCCTGAGTCTATGAGAAATTTCAGCTACAGAGAGAATTCTGAATATTATCAATGTCTGTGGACTTCTGTGCTGTGATGCACTTCTGAGATATTAAGGAACACTAGTAAATTTCTGAATCTATAAAGATTAAATAATTATTAATCTACAGGACTACTTTTCTCAAAGTGGTCTCAACCTAGCATATCTTCATGCACATGCAACTTTACTCATGTAAATAGAACCTGGGTAACATTGTGACAGATATACTATAAACAGAGCTAGAAATAATGTGTGTGCTCAGTTTTCATGTGCTATTCCTCATGCACACAAATTTATAATATGCATCATAATTTCATGCTGAAAAGCTGTTATGCATGAAATCTATCACTTAGGCATACACATTAGAGTGTACAAAAATGTACATGCCAGTGACTGCAAGCAAAGTTGCATGTTAACAATTAGAAACAACATTTTGAAATTCTAGCTTTTTCAGTCAGTACATAGAGCAGAGTAACTGTTCAAGTGGCAGGCTTATCTTTGGGCACTGACTCATACTTCCTTTGCTTTTTAATCAGCTTGAAAATGGATGCCCAAAAGCTGAAAAAATGAATTCAAACCCTCTAAAAACGATATTTTCAAGTTTTTAAATTTAAAATTGTAATAAAATCCCTATAAAGTGAGTGATGCCATTATCTGTAACAACAGAACTTGGTCTGCTGGCCACATTTAGCTTCATTTCAAGCCACTAATGTTCCATTTTTCACATATTGTCAAAAACAATGCCCACATCATAATGTTATTGCTTACATGTCTTTGCATTATATATAGCAATGAAAGACTTAATTGCATCTATTCCTCCAAAATGTGATCAATAGAGCTAAATGCAGTCTGTTACTAAGTAACCAGTTCCAAAAATCATGATAGAAAACTAATGAAAGAGGCAAATACATGTTTCCTTATTTAGACAGCAGTATCAGGCAAATACATGTTTCCTTATTTAGGCAGCAGTATCATTTTCTTTTTATATCTTCTGTATTTCAGAACTCCTCAGCCCTATTGTTTCCATTTGTCTGCATCTGCTTGGCCTAGCTACAATAAAATAAGTTTTCTCCCTAAAGAGTTGTCAAGAGGATCATGACAAAAGTCCTCATCGGCATAGAAGTACATCAGTCCAAGCAAAAACAATTGAGATCTGAAACTCAGTGTATTTTTTGTAGTCTTGAATGTCCAGTAGAGATTTAAATTCATGGAAGCAGGCAGCATGTGGTAATGCTTCACTATAAGAGAACATGCTGTATTTGGTCTGTTAGGCCCTACTAACTTTTGAAAAGCCCAAAATATCCTTCAAGGAAAAACATGCATAATCTCTTTTACAAAGAGTGAAGAATGCAGAGATTTCATTCCCAAGATTCTTAGTCTGTAGTGACACTAAGGCTTTTATATTTTGTATCAGTAGTTCCCAGTCTTACTGTCTAGCAGGAAATGAAGCAGCTCTGACACTTGTACAGTACTTGTCAGAAGCACAGGCAACCCATGTAATCACACATCCAGAGTACAAATTGAGACAAACAACAGATATTTCCAATAATGATCTAGACAGAGCTGCAAATTAGATTCAGCTACAGAATCAGTGCTTTGTGCTGTACCATTATAGAAACCACACTCCTTCGCAAGAGGTTCTGTGTAAGCATTATAACAGTTTTCAAAACATAGCGCAATGGGGATAAAAAAATCAAAGTTGTAAATGTTTGGAGTGGGGAGAGAAAAAGTTGAACAGTTTCTGTGCTGCATCTTTAAGAGGTGCAGCACAGAACTCAAGAGGGAGGCAAGAGTTAGGGCTGCATTAAGTCACCTTTGCTTAGCTGCTCCAGAGGATGGAAAGGTCCCCAGCATCATCTAGGTAGCCCAAGGGGCCTGTCTAAGTTATGTCAGCCTTTCAAGTCTCCCCTATGGGCTGCAATGCTGCTCAGAATCCCTATAGCGCGGTGGCACAGCTGTTGACATGCCAATCCCACCCTAGCTCTACCCTGGCATGGCCCCTAAACCAGGGTTCATGAGGGAGTCTTCAAAAGACAGCTGCAAGGCTGTCTTCTTCTGTGCCTACACCCAGGGCCAGCACAACCCATTAGGCAACCTAGGCGGCCGCCTAGGGCGTTACAATTTGGGGCGGCGACCGCGGTGGTATTTCGGTGGCGGGACCTTCCGCCGCCTCTGTGGGGCGGCAGAAAAGCTGGCGGTGCTCCTGCCTACACCAAAGGAATTAATTCTCCCTGGTCTGAAACTGTGGCTTTTAAAGGCTCATTTATGCCACTATGACCCTTTCAGTCAGTGTAAAGGGATCTCACCTCAGTTTCTATCTTGTCACCCCTACTCTGAAATGGACATATACACCATTAGGTGAGATAGTGAAATGTTTTGGCCAGTAGAGTCATCAACAGAGTTACGTGAATAATGGAAAACCCTTATGTGCATGTTGAACTAGAAACATTTCACTTCTACTTTGTTTACACCCTTATTGTCTTTGTTTTTCAAGACTATTCAAGGGGTCAAACTTTATAAGATTGAACACTTGCAAAAAGTGGATTTTAAAGCTCAAATAGTCACAGAATGCCTAGTTAGCATTTATATTCAGTTATACTATTTGAAATGTGATGGTCAGATATATAAATCAGGCAATCAGGAAACAGACAGTACCACAAGACTTATGTAACTAATAAATATAATGCAAATGTTGATATTTCAATATTCACAGAAGTGTTAGTGAACTATTTTATGAGGAAAAGAAATTCCCAAAGAAATTCCCAATAATTTCAAATAAATCAGTTTCTCACTATCTGCTTATGAACATTTTGTCATCAGAAAAAGTCAAAATTCAATTATTTGTTCAACTCTAGTCATGAATGTGGGGATGATTCATTCAGATTTACATCTCCCTTCACTGAACACAGCCACAGTTCCTGTACTATAGCTGAACAGAAGCTTTGATATGGATGAAAGAAAAATGGTTTAGGGTCATCCCAAGTAAGACAGATGTGATGCTGCTGTCTACAGGGGGAAATATCTAGAGGAAGTGCTGTGGCTATTAGGGTCTTTCTTAAATACAAACTTTTACTGTTTAATTAAATCAGTTTAGATTATTACACTGTGTGCTGATCACTCAATTAAGATGACATCACATGTTATAAGCATATGGGAGAAGATTATTGAAAAGCATCTGAGTAGAATGCTTGAAATTTGGAAGCATCGTATGGATTCTTGCTGGGAAGGAGCACAATTGATGCCATATTTGCGCTCATGGAGAAGTTTGGGGAAGAGAGATGGACACTGGGTACATACAGTCTTTGTGGACATGGAGAAGACATGAGAGAGAGAGAGAGAGAGAGAGAGAGAGAACTAGTCTGCAATGGGAAGGTGTGCTAGAAGGATAAGTCCATTTTATTCAGGATTTCTATGATGGAGTGACTGTCAAAACCAAATGGGGCTACAGTATATAATTTCCAGTAAATGTTAACCTGCATCAGGGGTTGGCAGTTGTCATGGATGTGATAAGTGAGAATATATGAAGGGAACTGCCTTGGAACATGCTGTTCGCTGATGACCTAGTGATATCTGAGGAAGATTTGCAAACCAACTTTGAACAGTGGCAACATACTTTGGAGAAGGCTGGACTTGGAGTGAATGTTGATAAAACCGAGCCTATGATAACTGCGGGAGGAGGATTCACCATAAAGAACATCACAGGCAGAGAGCTTAGAACACTGAAAGAATTTAAATACCTAGGATCAGTGGTTGCTGATAATGGTACCTTCTTGAGTGGAATTAAGTTGCTTGGTGCAAATGGCAGGAGCTGATCCCAGTTCTCTGTGACAAAAAGATGCCAATAAAGTTAATAGGCAGAGTGTATAAAACTGTAATTCAACCCATCTTACTGTTTGGAACAGAGACTTGACCAGCCAGAAGACAGGAAATCAGTATGCTTTCCACCATGGAAATGAAGATGTTGAGATGGTCAAATGGTTGGACACCCTCTGATAGGAAACAAAATGAAGCTGTAAGGAGCCTAATGTGGGTCACTCCAACTGAAGACAAGTTGTTGCAGGCTAGACTACGTTGATATGGGCATATCCAGCAGACACTGGAGAGCTATATCAGAAGGATAGCTCTTGCAATGATTGTGGGCAGAAGATGACCAAGAGAGAGACCAAAGACTTGGTATACAGATTGAATATCAGTGGACCACAGAGAGACCAATCTGCAGGTCAGCCTGGCGTATGATCATGAGTTTTGAAAGAAGCCTATAATAAGTAGTTCAGAATATGAAGAATTCATCCGTGATACCCCATACTCATGAGACCAGATGAAGAAATGCTTCCATACCAGGTAAGTAGCTCTTGTTAGGAGTTAACTTGCATCTGAAGAAGTGAGGTTCTTACCCACGAAAGCTTATGCTCCCAATACTTCTGTTAGTCTTAAAGGTGCCACAGGACCCTCTGTTGCTTTTTACAGATTCAGACTAACACGGCTACCCCTCTGATACTTGATATGTAAAGCTAAGTTTTCTGACAGACCATAGACACTGCGTCTGTAGAGAAGCGAGGTGGGATCACCATACCAGGGTTGAAGCATCCGTCACTAGCGTGAGATTCAATTGTGGGAAGGCAAACAGAATATCTACCCATACATTGGCTGGATCTGTCCATCAGTCCAGGGAGGGAAGGACATGGGAGGGCAGTCTTACCATGGAGTCCAGCTGATGGCAGCTTGCTGAGTAGACTGATGCCAGCCAGCCCTTCAGAGTTCTGAGTCACAATCTGGTATATTGAACCACATAGGTGCAAAAAGCCATGTGACCCAGAAGCTTCAAAAGTTTCATGCTGTTGTGACCAGATAAGCCTTCAAACCAATGACAATTGATCAAATTGCCCGGAACTTGGAATCCAGAAAAACGGCCCTGGCTTGAGATGAGTCTAGAGCAGCCCCAACGAACTCTATCTTTTGCACTGAGGAGAGGGCAGATTTTTCTGTGTTGATTAAACAGTCCCAGAGCATTGGCTGTTGAGTGGATCAGGGCAACACTGCTCTGCGCTTGCCGTTTGAACCGTCCCTTGACAAGCTGGTCATCTAGGTAGGGGTAAACCTGCACTCCTGATCTTAGGAGGAATGCAGCTAAAGAAGAGATATGTTTATGAAATATTGTGATTTGGAAACACACCCTCATAAGAGACAGTGTTGTGACTATGGGAATTTAGAGATGTGCCCTGAAGGCATGGGTTGGGAACACCACATGGCTGTGTGCAGCAACTCACTACAGAAGCTCTCCAGTTTGTTTTATTAAAGTTTTATTCCTTTCTCATTCACTGGTTTGTTATTTAATGAACCCCAAGATCATTACGTGGTGTCAAAAGTGCCAAATGAGAAGGAAACTGTGGTGATTTTTAAGTTAACTCCTGTGTTTGCAATGGAAAGCAGAGACAAAGGGAGGCACCAGAGAAGCACGTTAAGCACCAGGCACAGAAGCTTTTGCGTGTATTTAGTGAGCACAATAGTAGCTTCACTAGCTTAAGAAGAGGTGGGGGAGTCAAAATGGATCTGTTGCAACCTCCTTCCAGCTTGCAGTTGTCAGGCAATGTTGCAGAGAACTGGAAAAAATTCTGACAGAGATTTGAATTGTATTTAGCAGCCATAGGGGCAGAGGAGAAAAATGATAAAGTGAAATCACCATTGGATATTTATAATAACTTTAAGTTTGAAGAACGTAAAAGCATGAAGTTAAGTAAAATAATGACTAAATTTGAGAAACACTGCATGTCACAGAATTAAAGAAACTCAGTTAGACCTGTGACTTTGGTGAGTTGACAGAGTCTCTGAATCATAGAATCATAGAATATCAGGGTTGGAAGGGACCTTAGGAGGTCATCTAGTCCAGTGGTTCTCAAACTAGGGCTGCCGCTTGTTCAGGAAAAGCCCCTGGCGGTCCGGGTCGGTTTGTTTACCTGCCACGTCCACAGGTTCGGCTGATTGCGACTCCCACTGGCCGCGGTTTGCTGCTCCAGGCCAATGGGGGTGCAGGAAGTGGCGCGGGCCGAGGGACGTGCTGCCCCCATTGGCCTGAAGTGGCTACCACGGCCAGTGGGAGCCGCGATCGGCCGAACCTGCAGACGCGGCAGGTAAACAAACTGGCCCACCAGGGGCTTTCCCTGAACAAGCAGCAGCCCTAGTTTGAGAACCACTGATTTAGTCCAACCCACTGCTCAAAGCAGGACCAGTCCCCAACTAAATCAGAGACAGAATCATTTGTGGCATAAAGACAATGTGTTAAGAGAGAGACTGCTCCATAAAGCAACAGAGGGTCCTGTGGCACATTTAAGACTAACAGAAGTATTGGGAGCATAAGCTTTCGTGGGTAAGAACCTCACTTCTTCAGATGCAAGTAATGGAAATGCAAGTAAAGGGAGATTTCCATTACTTGCATCTGAAGAAGTGAGGTTCTTACCCA